>NC_091480.1:44420744-45086244 GCF_036971445.1 Narcine bancroftii | reverse complement strand
GTGCGCATTTCATATCTATGTAGTGGAATTACATTAAGGTTCTGTACAAACAGGAAATGTTATAAATACTAAGAATTATTTTTATTTTTATTTTTAATTTTTTTAATTTATAGCATGGTAGAAGCTGTATTTGGCCATTTAAACCCGTGCTGTCCAATTACACTCAACTTTACCTACAATCTCGTACATTTTGGAAGGTGGAACTGGAGCACCCGGAGAAAACCCATGCAGGTCATGGGGAGAGTGTGCAAACTCCTCACAGAAGATCAGACAATATTTGTCGAAAGTTTCAAGATCGAACGATCATCAGAACTGCATTAAGGTGTTAATGGACTAAAAGGATAAAAATACAAGTCATCATTCTAACTTTAAATTTATGTATTTGTGTTTGGAAAGAAAATATTATCACTATGCAGACTTTTGTGTGAAATTGATAACATTCTGAATCTCCACTGTGCTGTAGCAGAAATACAAACAAATTCAGATGTTGTTTATAATTAAAAGTAGTTACCAAAATGTGCAACTAAACCACGGTCATCTTAACCACCCCAAACCCCTACAATGAAATGGTTAAAGTACAAGGAGTGTTTTCTCTGGGCATGGATTCAATCGAGTTTAGGATGAGGTGAAATCTCATTGAAACATCAAACGTAGAAAGACTGGATGTAGAGAAGATGTTTTCAGTAGTGGTGGAATCTGGGACTAGAAGGTACAGACTCAGAATAAAAGGATGTCTGTTCAAAAAAAAATGAGGAGAAATTCTGGCGAATCTGTGGGATTTTTTTGCCCCATACAGCTGTGGAGACCTTCATTGGTTATTTAAAGTGGAAGTAGATGGTTCTTGATTAGTAAGGATGTCAAAGGGTATGGGGAGAAGGTAGAAGAATACGGTTGAGAGGAAAAGTGCATCAGCCATGATTTAAGTGGCAGAACAGAATTGATGGGCCAAATGGCCTAATTCTGCTTCTGGTAGCTTTGAATGGTCTCAAAAGAATAGTCCAGCCAATTGACATGATACTGTGCAATATGAACTTTCGATAATCAATTTCAATGTATGAATAAAATATAGAATTAAATTAAAATAAATGCTGGTAACATGAAAGAGATCTTCTGAAGATCAAAGTGTAAATTGGGTTAAAGACAGAAAACATGATCATGTACAGAAAATAAGTTATCTAGCAAACAAATATTAATTTTGGGGCTTCTGTTTTCAAGAAAAACGAGCTGCACTAGTCTTCGAGTAAGTAGTATTCAGAAACATTGAGCAGCCAAATGCAATTGAAGTCAAGTCAAAATTATTATCAAGTGCCACCCGACGAAACAGTGTTCTCCGGTCCTCAGTGTAAAAACACCAGACATACACCAAGATATAACACACATTCAGACAAACAACACATATGCAGAACAGGTATATACAAATTTTAAAAAATGCTGTTTTGCGAATTTGAGGGCATCGGATAGTTAGTGTGAGCAGTCTTTTGGTCATTCAGCATTCTCACCACCATTCTCACTGAAGTATCAGAGTCTTACTTTTAAATGGCCTGCCAACATGTTTTAATTTTAATTTTAGTTTAGACATACAGCACGGTAACACACGAGCCTATGCTGCCCAATTACACCCAATTGACCTACAACCCCCGTACGTTTTGAAGGGTGGGAGGAAATCGGAGCCCCTAGATGAAACCCATGCAGGCACAGGGAGACCATACAAACTCGTTACAGACAGCTCGGGATTCACACCTGACGCTGGCGCTGTAACTGCAGTGTACTAACCGTTAGGCTAACCATGCCACTGTTTGATTTCAAGTGCATGGTGACATGAGGGACATATGCAGTAAGTCTTTCTGACTTAAAAACAAAAAAACTAAACCAAAGATTCGTGATGTGACCTTTATTTTTTATTCACAGTGAAACAAGGAGCAAACCACATCGTGTGAAGAATTATACATGATTGAAAGGCTCCCTGTTGGCTCATTGATTTTATCATCACTGGGCTCCTACCTTGATTTCCAAACACTGCCCTTTGCAGACAGGCAGCTCTGATAAATGCAAGATCATGCAAACTGGTAGCCATAACTCAGTCATGACACTGGGCCTGATTAGACCACTCCTTTGTGCAGAGGTCCCATCACTCGACCTTTAACCCTCATATTTCCCCTTCCTTCTCTCTTTCCCTCTCTTTCATTTCAACCCCTAACTCATTGAACAAGTTGTAGTGTATCATGTATATTGCATTTTTGAATGTATTATGACAAGGAAAGGAACCTTTCCTTTTTACCTTTTTAACCTTTTAACCTTTGAACTTGCATGGTCACTTTAACATTACTGACCTGATTTTTGGCAGGCAGTGCCTGAGAAAGATTTCAGCTGCAACTTCTGGGAAAAACTGGAATTAGTGAAACTATATTCGAAATGGTGTTGGGGGGGTAGGGGAGAGGGGGGAATGGAGGAAATCAAAACATAGATTGCATGAAGAGAGAGCATATACCAACTTTTTCATAACTCCTAATTTGGCACCAGAGAAATCTGCAGCATCCATTTAGTGCACTGACACAGATGAAATGCAAATATGTGGTGCATTAGCTCCTGGAATCATATCATTGGAAAATCATGTCCCATGTTTAATTGGTCTCTGCTTGAATCTGGCACTTATTTCATCCTGACCGTGAGAATTTAACCTACATGATCGAAGAATTTTATACCAACTGCGTTTGTGACTGACTAATCTCCTTCCTAACGAATGCATTGCAAGCTCCATCCATTTCTACTCTGCTAAAGAGGTTTTCCAACTAATTAAAGATCAAAGCCCCATGGTTTGGTGAACTCAGTCTTCCCTTTTCTTGGCAAGGCTTTTTTCTGCAGAGGACACAGTAGTTAAATTCCAACGTACATTGTTTCTTTTGTTCAGCCCAAGTGTCAGTGCAGCTCATCAAAAAGCCCAGGCTGCTTGCCATGTGACCCTGTGAGTGTCTCTCATACATGCTCGAAAATTGGCCCTGGAAACAGTTTTCTTCATTTAAATGTTAAGGGTTTTTTTATATTTCAGAATTTTCCCAAAGTTACACATTTAAAAATTTTAAAAAACAAATGTATGCAGAGGGTTAGGTGGGTATCTCTAGGCATATTAAAGAATTTGGCTTCATAATTTGCCAAGGTTACCATTACATGTCATGTGGATTGTTATATCCTGTGCTTACATACTTTATGTGGCATAATTCCATTTAAGAGAGAATAAAAAGGCTTGCATTTATGTAGTACACTTCATCCAAAATGTGTTAGAGACAATGAATTATTTTGAATTGCAGTTTGCCATAGTGTAAAAACTGGCAGACAATATGCACCTAAGTTTTGATAATAGTTATGTAGTTTGCTTTTTGTGATATTGACTGAGAGATATACTCATTCAATATACCAGAAGGATATACTCTTCTGAAGGACATTTAAAGGACTCCAGAGGACATCTGTGAGAGGAAAATTTAGGAGAGAAGTCAGGTTATGTTTTTTTTTTACACAGAGGGTAGTGGGTACATGAAATGCATTGCAAAGGGTGGTGCTGGAGGGTGGTAGAGTAAGAACATTTAAAAGACTCTAAGACAGGCACGTGGATGCAAGAAAAAATAGAGAGTTAGGGTTAGGGAAAACATAGTGGTTAGCATTTCCTTGGAAGTAATTGTTGATGTAACCAGGAATGTAACCAAACTGAAAAACTTTGAGTAATATATTATTAAAAAGATTGAATCTGGTAGGTGTATGACTGGGAACAAACACAAAATTGATCCAAAAAACTAATTTAGCCAAAACTTTTAAATGTAACAATTATTTCCTTGGATATTGACTCATGGATCCTGTACTTTTTATTTTTGCTTTTTATTTTTTTATACATTTTATCGTGCACTTATTAAGTCTTTTATACTTTGACAGCTGATTTCATTGTTAATGTATTGCTGGTAAAATTCTATTATTTGTTAATAGTATTTTGTGCAACCTGATTGGCAATTGATTCCTGTGATTTTATAATCTTGTTTGAATACCTATTTATTAATTTTCCCTACAGATTCTGCTTATCACATTATTTATCTTAGGACATTGTGGGTCTTTTATATTTAGATACGAAATAAAAGTTGTGGGTTTCATACTTAGATTTGTTATTCACTAGTGTTTACATTTTATCACAATTCTTTAGTTTAGGATTTTCATCCCTGAAGTGCTTCAACAAAGCAAAAATATCACGAGACCTTGCCTAACATCAGAGGGAGGTAATTATTGGGGAAGATGATGATCTCAATAACCTCATCCATGTCGATGATCTCATCCATGTTGATGATTTCATCCATGACAATGACCTCATCCATGATAGTGACTTCATCAATAACAATAACTTCATCCATGACATTGACCTCATCCAATTTTAAGAAAAATGTAAGCCGATCATCTAAAAGTCTGGGATGAATCTCCACATGGAATTGAGAATACCATTAGTCATAAATTATTTGAAACTTAAGGAAAAAATTACATAATTAAGCAAGCTACTTCACGTGGGGCATTCCTTACCCTTTCAAACTGAGCAGATTCCAAGCCACCTGACGCAATCTGTTGTACTCACTCAGGGACTTTAAGTCCTTTCCTTAACCATGAGGATGTGTTCTCCATATCATCCAAAAATGCAAAGTTTTAAAAGAAGGTCCAGACATCAACTTTACAATAAAATGATGAATAAAAATGCAGAAACTTGAAACTTCATGCTCTCAAAGCAACACACACAAAATACTATTGACCTTTCATCATGCATATGTGATGTCTACACAAAGATCATGTAAAGAGATCCTCTGACAGACACAGATTCTGTTCTAACAGAGACTGCTTTTCTTGACGTTGTCCATTCTTTTATGCCCCAGTGGAGAATGAAGCAGGAGTTTTCAGGTGAGATATATGAAATTGCTCTCACAATCTCAAAATATATTCCAAACTAATTCTTCAAGTTCCAAATTCTTTAATTTGAATTGTACAATAATTTAGTTTTAGTATTGTTTTACTTTACTAAAATACAATGTTAGTAATTTGAATTTTGTATAATTTGAATTCTGGTCGCATTATAAAACAATTTAAATCAAGAGCGTAGGATTTTCCCAACAATAGAATTTATTCATTGCGACCATTTCCCTCTATAATTACTTTTAAGAACATGTAGCAAGTTAATGAATAAGTCAATTGCAATAGCATTGAGTTTTCCACAGTTTATATTTACTCTAAACAGTAAACTATACTTTAAAACAATTAATAAATGGACAATAAGATCTTAATATATTCAAAAGTACATGGTCAGCACAAAATCCAATTCAAGGGATAAATTATTTACAAAAAGAAAACCACATGAAGCTCTTCACACCATGAGTTTTCTATCCAGACATTTCCATTACTGTACATTGTTACATTCATTTTATATTTATACATTGCCACCACTGTGGTGCCTTGTTGTTACTCCCCCTTATTGTTTGATACACTTCCCCTCAGTTTCAGACCCTCAATGCCCCATGACAGAAGGACTCTAGATTGTGGTCCTTCCCCACATCGCTCTCGTGTTGACTGCGTCAAGTGTCAGTGTGACCCTGTAATGGAGGATTTAGACCAGCTTATGCAAGAAGGGATGCAGTTGCATCAGAAGACATCATCTAAATTCCACCATGGGGCCCACTGCAGTTGAATACGAAGACATTATCTAAATTTACACTATGGGGGCCAGGGATGCATATGAATCAGTAGACATTATCCAACTTACACCATGAGGTCAAGAGATGCAGTTGTCTTTTGTTGGTCACAGACTGTCAGGAGACCTTGAAGATAATTAAATCATTTGTTCAAAGAGATAAGATCTGAAGTAAACAACTTTTGGGTAATATAAGCCATGGCCCCACTGCTGAAGTTTGAGACTCTCAGCAAGAAGAACTTCAAGATTCCAAACCGACGTCCCGGTCCGGGGAGGTGGAGAAGCTGCTACCGGCGCCCAGACAACCTACTACAAGTGTGCAGTCGTCGCCTCGCTTTGGCAGTTGGGACTAGTCCAGGCATTGATAAGTATAATTGGGAAGGGCTTGCATATTGTAGTGTGAACTCAGCTTTAGATTTAGTAATAAAGACTTGTATAAACTGAACTGCTCTCGGTGTGTGTGTCTATTTTCTTTTGGTAGCTTGAACACTGTGACCAATCTAAAACGAACAAAGTGAGAGGTACAAGTTTACCCAAGACAATTGGCATAGTCGGCAGATTGGTCTCAAGATGTTTCGCCGAAAGAAGGAGGTGAGCCCTGAGCAGTTCTTGATTCTGGGATGGACTTCCAAAGATGATGGGTTTGGCATGTTGGCCAATACCCTGTCTTTTTTGGGAACACCCCACAGTTGGGATGAGAAGTTAGATCCATCAAGTGTGCCTCTGGGAGAGCGGGTTGCCACTCTCCTTCGAGAAAGTAAATTTTGTGTTAAAAAGGGGACGCTGACGGACGGTTTTTGGCTGCTGGCCACAGCCTTATGCCACTCTGTTCAGCGTGAAGCAGAATCAGTTCAGCAAGAAGTAGAATCTCAGCGTAAGAGAGAGCAACTAGAGGAGGAAGTAGAAGCCCTGCGACAACGCTGTTCCATGATGAGTGAGATTGTTTGCACCAGTCAGGACAGAGCCAAAGAATGGGAGGATAAGCATGCCCAAACGATCTGCCGTAATATTAAACTCCGGCAGCAGTTCTGTGCAGATAAAGAAAGGCATGGAGTAGAACCCATTCCACATCGTATTCGTGCCATGATAAGGAATGGCGACAATCCTGATTTTATTGAAGAATGGGACGGGAATATCTGGAAAGATGACCATGGTAATAATGCAGATATTCCTCAGCATGTGCCTAACATACTGCCCGCTCCACCTGCTGTTCATGCCCACCCCATAAGGCAGCAGACTTCTCAAACAGACGAAAGGGGGGATGATGTAAGGGAAGAGATTGAAGGGATAGATACCCCGATCTCCCAAGAGGACCCAGGAAAAAATACCCAAACCCCTGCTTATGCTCAATGGCCCACCCCCTTTACGGGAAGGCCTAGGCCTCATCCCGTCCACTGGGCAAAGGACCCTGTGGGGCAAAGTGGGAACAGGGGTCAAGAGCAGTCAATGATACGTGACTTCTCGGTAAAAGAGCTGGCTGCCATTGGAGATCGATTTAGGCAAAAGGCGGGAGAAACTCTGGCAGCCTGGCTCCTGCGTGTTTGGGAGCAAGGAGGGGGTAATGTATATTTAAACCCTGAGGAATTGTTGGGATTAGAAACATTGACTAATGATATCCAGGTCACTGCTGAGCTGCGGGGTAGAGGGAGGTGGATTACTTACTTGCCACTCTAGGGGATGCCCTGCTACGAGTATACCCATCACCAGTAGATTGGGATTTACATTTACAGAACAATTGGGGCACCCCAGAGGAGGGTATAACAGTAATTTGTCAACAGGCCCTGGCCTCTGCCTTGTATGGAGGGCGTTTGAGGCTGTGGGTGCATGGGGGGAGCCCTGATGAAGAGATATTCACAGCCGGAATGCATACCAGATTGGTTCGTTCTGCCCAACCCACTACACGGGGACTGGTCCTTTCCGTAACTAGTCCACTAATTGGGCACCCTGTGTCTGAGGCGATGCACGTCTTATCTGGGCTTCGAGAATTAGAATTGGGAGGTAAAATCCACTCATGTACAGCCCAGGTTACGTCAGACAAGCAGGATGAAAGGAGAGGGGCTGCTGCTCATAACGGACCGACAAGAAAGGACCTTTTTCTAACCTTGTTAAAGTTAGGCATACCTAAAAGTGATATTGATGGGAAACCTACTGCAGTCCTTTATGTCCTTTATAAGAGGAAGGCAGGGGAACGTCTTCCCCAGCTGCTGAGTCCTCCTGGCCCAGCTGTGCCTTCTGCTCCCACTGCTGCTCCCACTGAGCCAGCTTCTCTTGCTCCAGTTATCCGTGATGAGATACAAAAAATGGTTAAAAAGGCTCTTATGGATAATAATGGCATGTGGGCCTGGAAGCCCCCGAACCCTACTAAAGCATGAGGGTGTGGGCAGGGCCCCCGTGTCAACTCCATTGAGATATGGCGGATACACAGGGACCCATGGCCCTACATACCGTTAACAGTCCATTGGGGTGGGGGTAATGACTGCCAATATTTGGCCTTGGTCGATACGGGTGCACTTGGTGATTCCGGGTAACCCCGACATCTGGACTGGACCGATCTTTCGAATAGAGGGGTTGGGAGGGGCGGTCACCCTGGCAAAGGAAATAAAAGTCCATGCCATGGTGGGTGATAGCCCTTCCACTATCTGGTAACATGCCCTGGTGGCTGCTACTGACAAGTGTATCCTGGGTATTAATATGTTGGCCGGTACGGCCCTTAATACTAGCCAAGGGGGATTTGCATTTGGAATTCGGACTATTACTAAAAGATTAGTGGTGGGTCGGGCTAAGTGGGATCCTGTGATGGTGCCTCCCCCCCAAAACCAGTGTGCATTCCACAATATCGCCTCCCTGGGGGGCAGGAAGAGATTACTGCCACCATCGATGCTCTGCAAGAAGAAGGGGTAGTGAGGCCCGCAACGTCGCCCTTTAATAGCCCTGTTTGGCCAGTCCAGAAGCCGGATGGCTCCTGGAGAATGACAGTTGACTATCGTTTTTTGAACAAACATGCCCCACCACTTGCTTCACCAGTTCCGAACATTGTTACCCTTACTGAAAACATTGCTACTGGGAACTCAGGAACATGGTATGCTGTCATTGATCTCGCTAACGCCTTCTTCAGTATTCTTATAGACGAGGTCTCACAGGATCAGTGCACCTTTACCTGGAAGGGGCGCCAGTATACCTTCACCCGCCTCCCTCAGGGCTATGTACACTCTCCCACTATTTGCCACAGCCTAAATGCCCGTGATTTGGAGACAGTGTCAGTATCACCTTCCCTCTCAATTCACCATTATATTGATGATGTGATGATCCAAGGGGCCACGGAAGAGATGGTACAGGAAGGTATGGAGAGTGTCCAAGATACCCTGATGCAAAGAGGGTGGGCCATTAACCCCACCAAGGTACAGGGCCCGTCCCAGACAGTTATCTTCCTTGGAATTCAGTGGCATGCTGGAGAACAGGTGGTTCCTGATAAAGTTCGCAATAAGATCGCAGTCTTGGCCACTCCTACTAACAAAAAAGAGACCCAGCGTTTCCTGGGGTTATTGGGATACTGGCGACGCCATATTCCACACTTGGCATTGCTTTTATGTCCTCTATATAAGGTTACCCGAAAGAAAACAGACTTTGTATGGGGTGACGATCAGGAAAGGGCGTTCCAGTCCGCCAAGCAGGCTATTCTTCAGACCCTGCCCATTGCTCCCCGCATCCCAGATACCCCCTTCGAACTACAGGTCTCCTTTACTGATGATGTGGCATCCTGGAGCCTCTGGCAGAAACAAGAGGGCCGCCGAGTCCCACTGGGATTCTGGTCACGTACCATGCCCGAGGCTGTCACTCGTTATTCTGCTTTTGAACAACAGTTACTAGCCTGTTACTGGGCCCTGCTGGAAACTGAAAGAATGACAGGTGATGCAGATGTTCAATTGCGACCTGCTCTTCCAATAATGAACTGGGTCCTGGCTAATGATGCTAATCTAAAGATCGGGCGGGCTCAGCAGTCTTCTATTGTTAAATGGAAGTGGTATATTCAGGGTCGTGCAACCAGAGGGCCTGAAGGGGTGGGTCGCATACATGAACAGGTGGCTGATCTTCCATCTCGTCATGAGGACGTTGAACCCACCTTGCCCCCTCCCTTACCCCCTTCACCAGTTCAGTGGGGTAAACCATATGATTCGCTCACTCCAGCAGAACAAGAGGATGCCGGTGGGTGCAAGGAAAGCAGAAGTGGAAGGCAGTGGCTTACCATCCCAGGTCAGGAACTCACTTATAGGGGGATGGTGGCTCCAGTCAGTATGCTGAGTTAAAGGCAGTCACTTTACCACTAGACCCCCATGATCACCCTCTTCACTTGTTTACTGATTCCTGGGCTGTGGCTAATGGACTAGTGGTATGGATATCTGATTGGCAAAAGAACATGATACATGACCATCTAGTATGGGGCAAACATCTGTGGCAGCTGTTGTGGGATGCTTCCCATCATCATGAGATAACCATATATCACGTTGATGCCCATACCAATGCGATGACGAACATGGCACAACATAATGCAGTAGCAGATCAGCTTGCCACTATCAATCAGATAATGGCTCACACTTCTCCGGGAAGGCAATCTGTGACTGGGCAACTGACAACAATATCTTTTGGGTCCACCATATCCCTTATTACCCACAGGCTGCCGGGTTAGTTGAACGAATGAATGGCTTACTGACGGAACAAATTCATTTGTTAACACCACTGGGGACCCTGAAGGGGTGGTGCCATGTGCTGCAGCAGGCAGTCGACAATTTGAATAATCGCCCTTTGAAGGGAGGTACACCTTTCCACCGACTTCTTCACACTTCTGAACTACAGCCTATTCCAGAGGAAAAACAGTCATTGCCCCCCATTCCCGAGCCAGAGAATGCCGGACAAAAGGTATGGGTGGCACCACCAGGTAGTGGCCCTCCTATAAAAGGGGAAATAGTGACACCTGCCCAGGGTAACACTCAGTGGGTAGCTATTGAGGGACAGGATGGTTTAGTTTGTTTAAATACTGAACGCTTATGGCATCGTGAGTGACACGTTAGGCTTCTTTGTTCCAGGACCTCCATCTTGTGCTCCTGTTGATCTGGCTTAACCGCTGCTTTGATGCCAGCAATTGGATTTGTAATGTCGAGGACGTTCCGAGGGAGTTGCCCGTGGGGGACACGGTCCGATGTATCCACTAATATATCGGATATTGTTAAGCATGTTTCAAAATCTGTTCGTGAGCTTCAGTGTCTGGGTATTGTGGCCCACAAGGATAGTTTGAATTCTTTTTCATGGTTAAATGGTATATTTGGGGGATTGGGCCACAATATTCTCCGTTGGTTGCTCGCATTATTGCTTATTTTTGTGTTTATTATAGTTTTAGTTTCTCTTTTTCGCTCCGTCTGTACTCAAATGCTTGTAAGGTCTCGTAAGTGACAGGCTGCGACCAAGGGGTGGAATGTAATGGAGGATTTAGACCAGCTTATGCAAGAAGGGATGCAGTTGAATCAGAAGACATTATCTAAATTTATCCAACTCCATGAGGCCCAGAGATGCAGTTGTCTTTTGTTGGTCACAGACTGTCAGGAGACCTTGAAGATAATTAAATCATTTGTTCAAAGAGATAAGATCTGAAGTAAACAACTTTTGGGAATATAAGCCATGGTCCCACTGCTGAAGTTTGAGACTCTCCAAGAGGTGGCAACATCTCTCAGCAAGAAGAAGAATTTCAAGATTCCAAACCGACGTCCCGGTCCGGGGAAGTGGAGAAGCTGCTACCGGCGCCCAGACAACCTACTACAAGTGTGCAGTCGTCGCCTCGCTTTGGCAGTTGGGACCAGTCCAGGCATTGATAAGTATAATTGGGAAGGGCTTGCATATTGTAGTGTGAATTCAGCTTTAGATTTAGTAATAAAGACTTGTATAAACTGAACTGCTCTCAGTGTGTGTGTCTATTTTCTTCCGGTAGCTTGAACACTGTAACCAATCTAAAACGAACAAAGTGAGAGGTACAAGTTTACCCAAGATAGACCCTCACCATGCACTGCTGTAGCCTGGAATGTGCCAGTTGGCAGCATTCCCTCACCAACATTTCCATGTGCTAAAAGACCAACAGGTTTCCAAAGACCCAAGTGAATCTGATGGACTTCCAGGGGTTCTGTATGCCTGTCTCAGTGTGCGTTTCCGAGAACAGACCGTAAATCAGAATCCTCTCTCATGCTGCTGCTGGGGATGAACCATGACAAGGACCCTTGCCTCTTTCTCCACACACTCTTAGCAAATCAGCATCAAAAATGTTCCACTTCATGCAACGTTTACCACTACTGCCTGTAAATGCTCATTAAGGGTAATTTTGTTCCATATCATCTTTGACCCATTTAGCTTGCATTAGCATGAGTCTTTTGTAATGACCAATTAGTAAATGTCAACATAGAACCAGTTTGTTCACCAGCATAATGGTACAAAGTTTATATTCATGTTTTACAAAAAATACATAAACAGATTTTTATCATATGGGAAAATTTTTTATTTTTTTCTAACCAAATGCCACTTCTTCAATATTTTATGTTTAATTTGTAATGAGTGTAAAATAGAAGGGCACAATGCCTTGTCAAACATACATTCTGTTGTCAGGGGAACAATCTGACCTATCCTTTGTTTTCAGAAATAGGCGTGAATATTAAAGATTTGAACCAGACTTCTCCCACGAAGAAATTAGCAAGGTTCTTTCCTGTAATGCCTGTGGAAGTAAAGGGTAGATTATATTTCTGATTAATTGAATGGTGGAATATATTGAAAGTCTTTAGAGGCCCATGTCTGACATTGAACGATCTCAAAGGATAAAAAGCAGAAAAAATCATTTTGTGATTGATTTTAAACACATGAAACCATTTTGTGTGGCTGCCAATATAAAGATAAAACAGAAGTATAATTTGCCTATGTAAACTCATTAGTTTAAGTATTGATCTGTAATTTCATATTTAACTGTTGCTTTCAAAATCCATAAATGTTATAATGTAATTTCAAAAAATATATTTTGTTTCAATTTCCAACCTCAAATAGGTTTTCTGAAGTCAGGTACATTCACACAGAATAATTATTGTTTCTGTCCTTTCAACTGCTCCTTTGCTATTAGCAAATGCTAATAGCCACTTCTCTACAGCTACAGTGGCAATTCAGTTAGACAACAGTAGGCCATTTCATGTCAAGCCTCCGCCTGGAGGTCAGCTACAAGAGCGGATCAAAAATTAAAAATTTACCTTTCAGACAACAGCCCTAAAAGGCTGCTCCAGTCTCCCATTCATATTGAGCGTCGCCTCGTAGCGCCCTCCGAATCTGATGGAGGAGGGGTGCTAGTGCCATAGTGCCACCCATCATAAGTACACAGCAGAGCAATGGGCGTCTTCCTTACCCATAATTCCCTATGCAGCTGGAACTGCTCTGTGCTTTCCAGAACAGTACCAGCTGCATGGGGGATTTATTGGTAGGGAAGACAGCCATTTCTATGCCACGTTTTGAGCCTCAGAGAGCGGCCCCGAAGGCCGAAGTGGCCCAGTGAGGCTGTCACAGCCTGCACCGGCCGCCCCCGATGGCTCCTACCATCCCCCACTGCCCTGACGGCTCTCACCAGCTCCTGCTGCCTGATGACTCCTGCCCGCCGCACCCTGCCTTGAAATGTTATGGAGGGAGAGGGGTGAGCGGGGAGATGGGTTGCAGGCTGACGGTGTCATCAGCCTACCCCTAACAAGCTGCTTGCAGCGGCTGTACATTCAGGTCAGACAGCGCAGCGCTGCGCTCCGCTGATTATCCTTCCCCAAGAATGGTTGGAATCGGTGCCTTGGAGCCGGCCACATCACATTCAGGCAGGTGAATCTTTAGGTGCAAGGGTAAAGAACCTCCATCTTTACAGATGGGCACTTTCCTTGCTTGAAAAGGCCTAGTGATTGTTGTACCTGTAGTAAGATTTAAGGAGGGTCAATGAGATAATCCCTGGGGACAAAGTGGTGGTTCTGAGCACCAGTTCAGGAAACCTCAGACCTACAAATGGATTAGACAGCTTTATGTTCAGTCATTGATCAGTCGAAGTGATAAGATCACCTTTAACACTAGTACTTAGGTGAAATTGGTTTTATGGTGGGTAGAGAGGTGTGGGCGACGTGTTTGCTAAATACTAGCATCCCTAAGTTATTGTGAGGACTGAAATGGCAGCAGACTAATTACTTAACATTGTTCACTAATCCAGTGGAACAGGATCACAGATTGTCTAAGCAGCAGAATCACTTGCTGCAAACAGATGTATGTGGTCTCACAACCAACAGATCAGTTCAAACGCCAGAACACTTAACACATTGATAATGATAATAGTGTTTGGTCCAACCTGCCACCCTTCAAAATGCAACCATAACTGAGGACAGTCTTCTGCAAATGGAATTGTGCCATAGGGTAGCAGAATGCAGCTGAGCACATAAGATTGGTCCAGTGATTTTACTGTGCCTGTGACCCGGGTTCAAATTGGTACTGTCTATAAGGAGTTTGTACATTCTCCCTGCGTCCGCGTGGGTTTCTTCCAGGTGCTGCAGGTTCCTCCCATCCTTCAAAGTGTACAGGTGTTGTAGGTTGATTTGGAGTATTTGGCCTGCATGGGCTTGTGGGCTGGAAGGGCCTGTTACCGTGCTATATATCTAAAGTTAAAAATTTTAAGAAATGTAAATTTAAATTTAATTTAATTTAAATTTGTAAGAGAGGAATTTTAGTATTCCTCACCTCTCCCGCTGTAGGTTCAAGACGGACTCACCATCACTTCCAACCACAGTTCCCACGCAGTTCTCAGGACCCATGGGACAGTGACCATGGCGGCAAACAAGTGAGGACACTCTACAGCTGAAAGACCCACGCATGCAGCAGGCTGCTGGAGACTTGAGACGAGGAACCCACAGAGGCTATGGCCTGCTGAAGACTGTTGTGGGGGCCTCACACCAGGCTGCAGACTGATGGAGACCAGCTCAAAACTGGCTGTAGGAGGACCAGGTATCAGAACTGGGATGTGAGGGGCTGCCAAAGGTGCTGAAGGGTTCATGACCATGTAGGAAGTTGGAATCTGGAGCTCGGGTTGCCAGTGGTTTGGACTGGACTCTGTGTGGCTGTGGAGGCTGCAGGAGCTGGAGGCGAATCCATGGACACTTGGCGACTCTGGGGGGGGGTCTCTCTTTTGCTTCTCTCTGACTGTAAGAGACACTTCAGGCAATTTCTGCCAATGGCAAAACTGTCTGCCTTACAGCAGACCAAAGCAATTCTGTGTAATATGACACCGTTTTATTACAATGACACTAAATTTAAACTTGAATCTCCTGTCTCTCTGTCTCTCTGTTTCCCCGTCCTTCTGTCTCCTTTCCTCCAGCTCCCCACTCCTGTGGCTTCCCACTCCATTTAGAGAGCTACTCCTCCCCATCACTTCCCAGCTTTTTTTCCTCTTCTACCTTACCACCCATATCTACCTCTGACCTCTGACCTATTAGCCTTCCACCTCCTCCTTCCTCTCGTCTTCTTTCCTGCTTCTCCTCCCACCTTTTTATTCAAGTGCCTGCCAGCTTTTCATTCATATATTGAAGAAGTGCTGTCCCGACATGTTGGTTACCCTTTTTGTCCGAGAGATGCTGTGTCACCTGCTAAATTTCTCCAGCACTTTTGTGCACACAGCAGAGTAGCAGGCGGGCGAGAGAGGAGGGAGAGAGAGAGAGACAAGAAGTAGCAACGTGTGCATCGCAATCCCTCCAGTTCCATCACAGATCAGAGTGGGGTCAATTCTCAACCCTCCAAAATGGCAGCGCAGCCTTAAAGTGTGTTTGCACTGCTGAGGAGGGAAGGAGCAAAGGAGCCGGGCACGGATCAGAAGCAGTGAAGATGCGGGAGGGCCATGGGGTTAATGGTGCTGTGGGCCCTCGAGGTGATGGAGCCGCGGTGCCTGTGGAGTTTCACAGTTCAGCATTGATTAGTCCGAAAACACTGGCACTAGAGAGGCATCTACAGGTACAGCCTGGGGAAGGGGATCGGCAGGGACAAGGTTGGGATGGGTGGGGAGAGTGCAGTTGGTGGATGACTTGGGTGGAGATGAAATTGGTGCATTGAGAGCTTGACTTGTATTTTTGACTTGGTAAAGTTATCTAAAAGATGGGTGTCAGATGTTTGGACAGGGGTGAAAATTCAGTGCTTGCCTTAGGTGCCATTTTCTGTAGATATGCCACTGGGTGAGTGTGCATGGCCCACAAATGCCTCCCATGATGCCAACCCTTAAGGGGGCCTTACTAAAGCACAGCCTAGGGTCCTGGGTGGTAGTTACTTCACCACTGCTACAACCCAGGCATCTGCAGACTTTCCATTTTATTTCCATCTGTTAGAAATAGAAGTACCTTTAAAGAAATTGCTCGAGACAAAAATTGAGAACAAAGAACATTTATTTTACAACAATGCAAAGTTGGGTGCTTCCCCTTACCCTGGGAATACACACATACACTGGGGCTCACCCAACTTTTATACAGTTGATTTCAGTATAGGAATACCCTCCCCTTTACATTCTTCTGCCTCCTGCTGGAGAGGTTTGGCATTAGGCAATCCTTCCTGCCTACGTGCAGTTTCAGTATACTTGGAGGACCAGGGGGTATCCTGTCGGTGTCCCTTCATGTTATTGTCCATATTCACACCTTCCTGATTCTCGGGGCTATACAGTCTCTTGGTATGCAGAGTTGGCTCATCCTGTCTAGGGTTGGCTAATTTAATATGTATAAATCTGTGTAAGGTTAGCTAATTATATATGTAGGACTTGGTACTTCTGTCCAGGGCTAGGAGACCCTTATCTGATCCAGACTACCTCAACTTCCTACATTCTATTGTTCCTTACCACTCCTTATCTTAGTCTTATGGTGGCTCTTGTCACAAAGACTAGAAGATTCTTATGTTAATCGTGCTGACTCTGCTTTCCTGCATCCTAATCCCCAAGCTCATCCTATTTGTACTGGTTACAGCCATTAACTGATGTATGAATTTTAGTTTCCTTCATGTTCATAATTTTAGATCAGTTTTCCCATCTCTCACACATCTGCAATTTTGTTTGGAAATAAATGGTGGTTTTGCCAGTGATCCACACACCCTATGAATTAATCAAAAAAGCAATCAAAATCCAAAGAATTGAAGATGACCAAAAAAAAGGTTTAAATACAAAAGCATAACTTGCTGATGTTACAGTAATCACAGTCAATACAGTTACTAAGTCTTTCCTGTCCTTTGGAGCACAATACACAAATGTTATCAGCTGATGTTGATGAGATAATTCCAGACTTAGGCAGTGACTCGTGACTCCTGTTGTTACAAATCTAAGGAGATAGGATTACATAAACAATCTGAAGCACTCCAAATACAATGGACTATCATGAAGAGCAGTTATTATTACAAGCAGTCACAACAGCCATGCAGCAATGTGATGAGATAGAGACTTCTGACCTGCATGAGTTATGTCCACCAGTACATACAACCAATTTAAAAAAAAATTTATTAAAACTATTGTACAATACATATTTTGTATTAAAAGTACTGTAAACAGTGGTCCCCGATCCCCATTACCCGCAGCAGCCCAAGGTCCCTGTTCCACGCAGCAGCCCGAGGTCCATGTTCCCCGACTTATGACCAAACCTGAGTTACAACCAATCCTTCAGTCCCCATTACAGGGACTACCTGTATTATTTTTCTTTTGATATATTTCTCTGCTGGGGGGCGTGGCAAGATGGCATAGAGTCTAGATGTGTAATCTCGACCTCTCTGGCCAGACTTTTAAGAACCCGTTTTTAATTCTTTGTTTTCAGGTTTAAATTTTTTTAAACTTAGTTTAAAGTATCAAGGAATTGTTATGGCTATTAATTGTAAAAAGATTAAACCTCAAGTACAGAAGAAATTATGTTTTTGGAGTGTTGAAGATTTAGAGCATAAACAATCTGCTACAACTTCAAGTTATTTTTCTTTCAAGCCTAAACCACAGAGATTGCCTGTGGGAGCTGATAAAAAAAATGACTACTATTCACCAGAAGGACATCACTGGAATTATCCGTTCTCAGGAGGAAGGTGCGTGTGCCCCCGATGTGGATCCTGAGGGGCAGGCAAGAAGACGACTCCATTGCTTGAAATGCCCCAGGAAGTGTTCTAACCTGAATATCTTGATCTTTTCCATGTTTTTGAAGCAACAACGGGTTGCGGGGGGAGAACAGCGTCGGACCGCTGAGGAAGTCGGGGTGCCATCGCTGGGAGTCCAGACCCGCAGTAAAACTGTTAAACTGCCTGTTGTTGAGATGCAGCAGGAGCTGCAGTTACCTGGTTCTGCCACTACGTTAGAGAAAGCAGGGCTGAGCTTTTCTGAATTACAATGTAAACAGCTAAGCCTTTTCATTCAGCCTATGCTGAATGAAATGTCTCAGAGGCTCAGTTTGGAACTGGATACAGTTAAAATTCGTGTGAAGCATCTTGTGAGGATTTTAAACAATTTCAGGCTGCTTTTTTGAAATGTCAACAACAAGTGGCTTCTTATACAGAAAAAGTGTTGGAGGTGTAAAAATCCGTTAAAGAATTGCGAGAACGTGAGAGGGAGTTAGAGAGGAAAGTAGACTATTTGGAGAATCAAAGTAGAAGGAATAATGTGAAGATTGTTGGTTTGTCAGAAGGTATGGAAGAACAAGATCCTCTCTGATTTTTTACCGAATGGATTCCACAAATACTGGGGCAGGAATTTTTCTCTGGAGGTCTGGTATTGGAAAGAGCTCATAGAGCCTTAAGAAGAAGACCTCTGCCTGGTCAACCACCGAGACCCGTGATAATTCGATGTTTGATTATTTGGACAGAGAAATTATACTTCGTTTCGCAGTGCAAAACGCGAGACAATGACAACCTCCGTTAATAATTCAGAATAGTAGAGTTTTTTTCTATCCTGATTTGAGTAAAGAGGTTATTCAGCGTCGGTGTCGATTTAATCCAGTTAAAGAAGTTTTGTGGCGTAAAGGTTATAAGTCTACTTTTCGCTATCCGGCAGTGTTGAAGGTGTTTTGTGGAGACTTTCAACATCGGTTTTTTGAGAATGAATGTGAAGCAATAAGTTTTGCTGACTTGTTGCAAGATGTAAGAGGACAAAGACGTAGCCCACCATTGTCTCCTAAAGAAAAATCTGGTTGTTCTGGAAATGGAAGAAAAGGCAGAAATGGGAGAAATGGGAATGGAAAGAGTCCGTTTCCTTGAAATGGGGTCGCTGAGTCTGGAATTTCTTGGATGAATAGAAGATCTTTTTTATTTTTATTTTCTTTTTATGTCATTATGATATCTTGTTGTTATTCTTTGTTTGGCTGGGGAGGGAAAAATTTGGTCTATATTCTACTAGTCATCAGCCACTGGTGGGTGATCCACACCCAACTTTTGTTTAGGGATTACTACCTTTTGGTAGTTTTTTTTGGGGGGGGTTTCTTTTTTTATTTTCATTTTATTTAGACTTTAATTTGTGGTTTCTTTTTCTCCTATTGGAGGGCCTATTTATGTTGATCTGAGTCTTTATATATTGATATTATTAGTTTTTAATAATATTAGTGGATATGTCAAAGTTGAAGTTTGCTATTTTTAATGTTGGGGTTTAAACAGTCCGATTAAGCGTAAGCGTATTTTTATCAAGTTCGATCTTTGAACTTTGAACATGTGTTTGGTAGAGATATGATTTTACCTGAAATGATTAAATTTGAGACTTTTGGCATAATGAGATGAAATATTGTTTAATAATGGAAAAAATTACATATGTTTCGCGGATAACTATAGTTTTTTTATTAATAGGTGGTTGTTATATTCAGAATATTTACATTTTGATTTATTTTGACTAGATTTTAATATGTATGCTTTACTTTTCTTTATTTTTTTTCTTTTTTCTTTATGGCTCTCCATAGGAGAGTTGGCTGAAAGAGGGGGGGGGGGGTTCTTTCCTTTTTTTTCTTTCTTTTTTTAATATATATAAAATATAACGTTCATGCTTTGTTTATTGTTATATATGTTACTTATTATCTGTATTTTGAATGAATAAATAAAGTTTTTTAAAAAAAGATATATCTATCTGCTGCCATCAGGAAAGAGGTATAAGTGCCATAAGACTTGCACCATCAGATTCCTAAACAACAGACTCAATTGAGACTCATTTAAGAATTCTTAATATGCACATTTTTTATTACTGTTACATCATAGACCAGGCACAATAGAAATTCACCAAGACAATGTTATTTTTAAAACAGTATTTTTATTAATTTCTTTTCTTTGGCTTGGCTTCGCGGACGAAGATTTATGGAGGGGGTAAAAAGTCCACGTCAGCTGCAGGCTCGTTTGTGGCTGACCAGTCCGATGCGGGACAGGCAGACACGATTGCAGCGGTTGCAAGGGAAAATTGGTTGGTTGGGGTTGGGTGTTGGGTTTTTCCTCCTTTGCCTTTTGTCAGTGAGGTGGGCTCTGCGGTCTTCTTCAAAGGAGGCTGCTGCCCGCCAAACTGTGAGGCGCCAAGATGCACGGTTTGAGGCGTTATCAGCCCACTGGCGGTGGTCAATGTGGCAGGCACCAAGAGATTTCTTTAGGCAGTCCTTGTACCTTTTCTTTGGTGCACCTCTGTCACGGTGGCCAGTGGAGAGCTCGCCATATAATACGATCTTGGGAAGGCGATGGTCCTCCATTCTGGAGACGTGACCCATCCAGCGCAGCTGGATCTTCAGCAGCGTGGACTCGATGCTGTCGACCTCTGCCATCTCGAGTACCTCGACGTTAGGGGTGTGAGCGCTCCAATGGATGTTGAGGATGGAGCAGAGACAACGCTGGTGGAAGCGTTCTAGGAGCCGTAGGTGGTGCCGGTAGAGGACCCATGATTCGGAGCCGAACAGGAGTGTGGGTATGACAACGGCTCTGTATACGCTTATCTTTGTGAGGTTTTTCAGTTGGTTGTTTTTCCAGACTCTTTTGTGTAGTCTTCCAAAGGCGCTATTTGCCTTGGCGAGTCTGTTGTCTATCTCATTGTCGATCCTTGCATCTGATGAAATGGTGCAGCCGAGATAGGTAAACTGGTTGACCGTTTTGAGTTTTGTGTGCCCGATGGAGATGTGGGGGGGCTGGTAGTCATGGTGGGGAGCTGGCTGATGGAGGACCTCAGTTTTCTTCAGGCTGACTTCCAGGCCAAACATCTTACATAAATTTAAACTTAACCCCAACTATGCACAAATGTGTGTGTGTGTGTGTGTGTGTGTGTGTGGGGGGGGGGGGGGTGGATTACCCAAACTATTACAGTTTAGGCACAATTCTGGATAATCCATTCCCAAAGCTCAATCTTAGAAATCCTCTGTTGAAATTCAGAACATTTAATGTGTTGTAATAATGAAGTAGATGACACACTGCATGATCAGACTGTTCAAAACTCACAAATCCTTATTGAGTTGCTTCCAGAGAAATGTTCTTTCAAACGAATGATTGTCACATCACCCCTCTTCTTTTCATAGGGGAAATGAAATGTGTGACTTCCACAATGCTTACTCAGACCCAGGCAAGGGTCAGAATGGTCATGATTCAATGAAGCAATTCTCCTGCTTCTTCTACCCAGATATGGATCAATCAAAAATGACCATCAGATTGGTCACAGTGGTTAACTGTTTTCCCTGGCAAAGAGAAACAACAGAAGTGTCCACCTCATACAAAGTCACTTAATTTCTCTCTTTTCAAATGACTTGTTGATGATCGTTTCTGCCTTCAATTTCTGTATCAAAAACATGACTCATAAATCAAATGACTTCTCTCTCACCAGATCTCCTTCCTTAGGTAAACAATCCTTTGTTCTGGTTTTTAATTGGGAGCATTGTGGTGAATGTCTGCCAAGCTGCCTGTCTCCCCTCTGGCGAGCCTTGTTGTACTAACATTGGCTGTACATTATCTCTACTATTAAGGACACTCCCCTTGGGTATAACTGTGTATGCACCTATGGTCTTTCATTCTTGTACCATGAGTTTCTGCTAATAAAAGCCATGATTATTGTTTGACCACATAATCTTTGTCTACTTCATCAACTGGCACTTCAAGCATTAACTCTGTTTATGGTTTTGGACTTAGGTGCCATGGTGTCTGGAAAATGTCATGAACTCTGTGTATGTTTTGCACCCTGAATCAAGCCCCCTCCCCCTAAAGTAACACTCACTAAAAACAATTGCAACAATTACTGAATTTTTTTCTGCATTGCACATTTTGTATCTATTTCTTTCTTTGTTTACATTTTTCTCTTTTGTATATATATCATTTTCCTAAGTACAATTTACAGATTTCAAAGAATCTCAGGGTCATATGTGATATCATGTAAGGGTATGTACTGTGATAATAAATTTGAAATTTGAACTTTGAGAATAGTCTTCATCCAACCAGAGCCCAATGTACATGTGAATCATATCTGGAGAAATAGTGAAATCTATAAAACTCAGTTAAATAAAATATTTTTTAGTTATGAAAAGCAATAGGAAATGTTAACAAATTTTAGCTTTTACCTCATTGATAGCTAGATGGGCAATTTGGATGAAATGGAAAGACAGCACTCCCCCTACTCATATTCAATGGTTACAGAAGGTTAAGTCCTTTCTAAAATCAGATATAATGTAAAGGTGAATTTTTATAAGGCCTGGGGCCATTCATGGGGTATCACCATCATTTAAAGAAATAGGGAGTTTGGATGTTCCTGAACAGTATGGTCTACTTTCCCAATGTCATGTTTCATTTTCTATGTATATTAGATATGCAAGTTAATCTTGTTTAGAGGGAGGGGTTTTTCTTTTTTTCTCTTTTTTAATATTTTGATATAATGGGTTTGATTGGGAAGGGTGCACACGGTTTGCACCATGTATCATCAAGGTTTTATTTGACATGCACAAATTGTCTGTCTTTTCTTATATTCCTGTTTTGTATTGGATTTATATGTGTGTGTTTTTTATTAAACAATTAAAATATTTTAAAAAGAAAGTAAATGTTATTTGTTGGAGAAATGGAAATAATATAAAAGGAATTTAGGAAGCAGGAGCTGAGTTAAAGTAGCACAAATCTTTGTTATTCAAGTTATTTTAATTTAAACAGTTTTTGTAATTTTGCATTTATACATTGAATATTTGATGAATGCAATGGTACGATTATTTTATTATCAAGGTCTATGATTATATTTTCTCAGAAGAACTTGATTGAAAGCTGTATTAGGTTTTAAAAATAAATGTCTTACTTTTCTTGACAAATAAAATTGTAATGGATAGTGAGAAGGCCACTGCTTAAGTTTTACATTTTAAACTTGCGATTGTCAATAAAACTGAAGGGTCTTAATTTAAAACAAATCAAATTTTAACATATAATGTTAAACTGGAAGATGCTCAAAATATAATTTTATAATCGATCCAGTTCTAACAAACATGAAAGAAAAGAGAATGATAAGAGAAAAATAAGTTCTGATTGGAATAATTTCTTTTCTATCCACATATTTATAACTTGGAATGATACTGAAAATGGTCAGCTCCCAAAATGTGTTTGGACAGTACCCTTTCACCCTGAAGTATACAATGATATTGACAGACATATGACATGAAGGCTTCACATTTATTCACAGGACTTGAGGGAAATTAGTGTTGACAGTCTGAAATTTATATGTAGTCTCCAATTGATAAGCATTTGTAACATAACATTTGGTCATCAATTCAGCAAGGACCTAGAAAGACAGAGACTTGTGATGAAGAGAAATGTCTAACTGGGACCCTTAAGGTATTCTAACTGAAAAGGAAATGTTAATATGCTGAAGAACATCTGATATTTCAAAGTATCAGTTACATAACTGATTTAGATTTGGTAATTTCTGCCGTAAATCTTGATTTAATTATCATTATTGAGTTACCAAATTAAGAATGAAAGAAGATGCTTTTAAATAACCATCTCCACACTGAATTTTAACTCTATTTTCTTTCTCTATGTGAATTGTCACTTGAAGCATGAATAACTTTCTGGCCAGAAGAAGGGATAAGAAACCTGCAGATGCCTTTAGGGTTTCTAGGACCTCTGTTGTTCTGTGTGTTAACCCATAGAATTGTGAGTCCCCAAGTAATCCCTTCAAACTGATTTGGAAAGCAGTGAATGTGCCAAGAGACCAGTCTTGCCAATCTAATTAGCATCAGCTGTTCTTATGAATTTGACTACAGATCTGAGAGAAAATTTGTATACCACTGTGGGTTACTATGAATCTGTGCATGCTGTAAGCTATTTGTACAGGAATAATACGCCAGCTTCAAGGGAGATATATTATTTATGTACCTGCGCTGCTTTTTGACATGCTAATAGATGAAGTCCAGCTGTTAGCTCAGTAACACAGCGTATGCTGTTCTTAAATAACACCTGGCTCCTCGTCCACTCAGCACATAAAGCTAATGAAATTTATAACACACAGGAGCTTAACATCAGTAAAATATAAAGAAATTTACTTCTGTCATGTACCTTCTACTTCAAATAGGAATGCCTAAACAGAGGGTTCATAAACCTAGACAGAGATGGGAATCAGATTTAAATGTTAGAATTAATGAACAAAACTGGTCCGATCTTTGTAAGGATAGTTTGACAAATACAATAAATGTAAGGTACAGGTTGGTTCAATATAATTTTTTAGAACAGGTTACAGGCATTAAGTTTCCACAAAATATAGAATCATCTGGACAAGACCAAAATTGAAATGATCTAAACACTAATTAAAATTTGTCAAAATAGCATTGGGAGTGGCAAGAAAATATATAGCAATTGCTTGGAAATCTGATTCACGATGGAATGCCAAGATGCATAGTTGTGTTCCCCTTGAGAAGATTACATAGAATTTAAGAAATAAATTGTTTTGTTTTATGCACAGAATTACAACAATTTCCTGTTGAAGACCTGTCCATAAGGAAATTGAACAGGATGCCTCACATCACCTGAAGTAATTTCCCCATCATATTGCATCCATGTCATAATGTTCTTAAAGTGTGCAGTACGTGTTTTTTGACGGTGGGTAAAAATGTGAAGACTTGTGACCTTGATAATTAACTCCATTGCTCTGAAACTAATGGTTTAAAGCAGAGACATCATTTTTATACTTTAGACTACTTAGCTCACTCCCTTTCCTCCAACCACAGTTATTTTACTCTGCTAAAAATCTTGTTACTCACAGCATCGAATGTAGATAAAAACATGAGTGTATCAATGTGTACAGGTGCCTTGATCTGTGGTGTCAATTGTCCGCAGAGTTTGGACCCATTCTATGTGTCAGGAGGGATGGTCTCTTCAGGAGGTCCATGTGCTGCTTCTCCAGTTCCCCCTGATTTAAAGGAAGGGAAGATTATGACTGATGCTCCATCAATAATCACAAAAGACTGAAGTTGCAAAACTAATAGGTTTTTATTAACGATAGACTAAGACAGCCGTCAACCTCATTGACTGATTAAGGCAAAGTGAAATGGGGAGCATGCAAAGGGCTATGGGTAGGATTGGTCTCAAGAGGTATGTCCAGCTGGCAGCAGCCAATCATAGCATAACATAGCACCACGGACCCAATGATTGTTAAGGAGCCCACCTGATTTACTGCACAGGGACTCACCATCACAATATTGTTAAACATTTCCTACCCCCATTTCTCCCTTCAACAATGCCCCTTTCCAACGTCTCAGAAGATGACAACAGCAAGCTCAGATGATACTTGTCATCCATGAAATTGCTGGATGTGTTTAATGTTTTTTAAAGTGAGTGAACTCCAATAACATTTTCTTGAAGCACAGCATTCCAATTTTGAAATTTAGGAGTCAGAAAAATGTAGCAGCCACTTAGCCCAGCAAAATTAGATGAAATCTGGCTTCTAGTTATATCTTTCCACAATCTTGATGTGTGTCTTTTACACAAATTTCAAGTCAAGTCAAGTTTATTGTCTGATTGAACAAGTGCAACCTGACAAAACAACGTTCTCTGGTTCTCGGTGCAAAACACGCAGACATACAACCAGACATAACACACAAACGATACATATGGAGAACAAGTATTCATCTATACAAATAAATAAATAAATATTGCTTCGGATGGTTAGTGTGAGCAGTTCCTTTAGTCGTTTAGCATTCTCACTGCATGTGGGAAGAAGCTGTTTCTCAGATAGGTGGTGCTGGTTCTGATCCTCCTGTATCTATTTCCCAAAGGGAGTGGCTAAAAGATGCTCTGTGCGGGGTGGAAGAGGTCCTCAATTATTTTATCTCTTCAGACAACGATCCCGGTACATCACGTCGCACGGGGTGGGGGAGGGGGAGGGGGCATGTGGAGGAACACTTCAGTGATCCTCTCTCTGCCACACTTATGTCCTGTGGATTAACCTCTGATCCACTTCTCTGCAGCAACCGTACCACACTGTGGTGCAACCAACCAGGACACTCTTGATCAAGATCCTGTAGAAGGTTGACATAATGGTGGCCAGGTAGCCTTGCCTGGTTCAGTCTTCTCAGGAAGTGCAGTCACTGTTATGCATTCCTGACAAGAGAGAAGACATTGAGTGACCAGTTAAGTCACTAGTTAAGTGAACTCCAAGGAACTTGGTGCTCTCCATTCTCTCTATGACAAGAGTTATTGATGTGTGGTGGATGGTGGTTGTCCTGGTCCTCCTGAAGTGTTGCTTCAATGGACCAAAGTGCTGTTTAACCTGATTAGAAAAGAACAAAGTAGTGGAAACACTGGGGAAAAACAAAAATCTGGAAAGAACAAGAGAGTTAAGGTTCAACCCTTGTGCTAAGTGTTTCCAGCAGGTTCTGCTTTTATTTCATATTTCTAGCATCTGCAGTTTTTTGACTTTCAATTTATGAGCTGGTTAAAATTGTGGACAAAATTCTGGGATAGATCTCAGCAAATTTGGAATCCTGGAAAAGATTAGAAAAAGCTGAATATTTAGTATTTCACATCGTGCTGGTTTTAAACTGTTAATACTGAATGCCCTGATCATGTCGAATAACATCTCTCTGATGGAGTAATGTTTATCGAAGGGCACCGTGAATAATTCTCCATTTTAATTTTCAGTGATGCCTGGGAAAAACTGCTTTGAATGCATTGATATATTTACGTGTGCATCGCTAAATCCCTGAAAACCTGAAATAATTAGCTTCAAAACTTGTTCTTGTGTAAATTAGAAAGGTCTGAATTTTCCTCAATCTGCTTCTTGTTATTTTTAACACATTTGAAAAAGTAAATTACTTTCATTTCTAACATCAGATTGGATCAGTGTTGTGGCAGGTAGCTGCTATTTGTCTCCAGAGGCAGGAGTTGAGTTATTGTGCATGTCTCTGCAGAGGGGAGCAACATGTAATGTGCAGAGGTACTAATGCATTCAAATGAGAATGGTGAAAGTGCACAACTGACGTTAGATAAATAACGAGCATGGAGAACAGCAATCATATACATAAAGAAACAAACCCTGAATGGCATTTTCAAAGATAAATCTTAGAATGGATGGACATTATTCCATCCTGTTTAATTGAACAGTTTAGTTGAATCCATCCTAAACATGGTTTGCAGCCGGATAACAAATTACAGCCCTGAAGATTTGTACACCTTTTACACTAAAAACATGCATTATTACCATATATACGACTCGTCTCTGGAAGCTGGTTTACTTGTTCACACAGAACAGAATAAATGCTAGGACAGTAAGTCCTTTTACACAGCAAGTCGGCTTCCCTAAGCAAAAGAGACGGGATGTCACATTCCTTTCTCGTTTGGACCATGCCACATGGCTCACTCTTTTACACTCACCCCGCTTCACTTCTGATACTACCTCACTTGACGGATAAAAGATAGATCTGAAATAACCCCCAATCTACCTTCGTCGCATTTATACAGGAAGGTGAGGTGTATTATATCTGAGTTGAAGTACAACACCCTTTTATACTGATACTTCAAGCTGGGTATAATCTGAAATAATTTTGGTTGCAAGCCAACATAAACTTCCTGCCAAACTTTTGCAATTTTGGCCTACAAGTGACCCACAGCATAAATTAGGGTGAAACAATAAAGTCTACAGATGCTGTGATTGTAGTAAAAATAAACTGAAATCCTGAGGAACTCAGCCGGTTTTTTCAGTGTCCATAAAAAGCAAAGATACATTGCCAAAGTTTTGGGCTGAGTCCTTCTTCAAGGAATAATCAAAATGCACCAGAAGCAGGAAATCTCAGAAAGTCTCAGAGTTCACACAGTGCCAGCTGGGGGAGGAATTCAGACCAACAAAGGGTTTTCATTGGATTTGATAAGGGATGAGGTAAGAATTTATGTTTGTGTGAAAGGAGACGGAAGGGAGAGACAGAGCTGAGGGAAATTTATGCAGTAATAAGTGGGGGGGGGGGGGGTGGGTAGTTTAAGGAAAGCCCAGTCAGAAGATGAGATGTTGCTCCTCCAATTTGTAGATGGTCTCAGTCTGGCAGTGGATGAGACCATGGACAGACATGTCAGCAAGGGAATAGGATGGGGAATTGAAACGGGTGGCCACTGGGAGATCCACGCTATTGCAGTGGACTGAGCCGAGGTGCTCAACAAAGTGATTTCCCGGTCTGCGTCCCATCGCTCCGATGTAGAGGAGACCACAACGGGAGCATCAGATGCAGGAGATTCCCCCTGCAGATTCATAATTGAAATGTTGCTTCACTTGGAAAGACTGTTTGGGGCCCTAAATTATTGTGAAGGGAGAGGTGTGGGCACAAGTGGAACATCCCCTGTGATCACAGATGTAGGCCCCAAGCGATCAATTGGTGGGGAGGGAGCAGTGAACGAGGGAGTCAAGGAGGGAGTGGTCCCTGTGGAAGGCAGAGAGAGGAATATGTGTCAAGAGGTGGGATCACGTAGTAGGTGGTGGTCTGGCAGAGGAAGATGTGTTGGATGCTGGTGTGGTGGTAGGAGAGGAAAAGAGGAATGGAGGTGGATGGGCCCAGGGCAGATGTGTGGGTAATGGAGAATAAGCAGGTGAGCACTTTGATGGTGGTACAGGGAATGCCACATTGTTTGAAAAAGGAGGACATCTCTAATAATCTGGCATGGAAGTCAATCTCTTGGGTGGAGATGCGATGGAGACAGAGGAGTTGAGAGAACGGAATGGAATCCTTACAGTGACAGGGTGGGAAGAGGGGCAGTTGAAGTAGCTGTTGGAGTTGGTGGGATTGTGGAAGATGTCTGTTGAGAGTTTGACTCCTGAGATGGAGAAGTGAGAGTGTTGCTAGAGATGGACCAAGTGAATTTGAGGTCGTGGTGGAAGTTGGCAGCAAATGGAAAAGAGATATAAAGGTCTATGAACTCATCATAGGTACATGAGGCTGCAACAAAATAGTCATCGATGTAGCAGAAGAAGAGTTGAGGGGCCTTGACTGTGTAAGCTTGTAGCATAGATTTCTCCAGGAAGCCAACAAAAAGCCAGACATAGCTGGGGCCCATGCAGGTACCCATGGCTACTCTTTTAACCGGGAGAAAGTGGGACGTCAAAGGATAAATTATTGAGGGTGAAGACAAATTCTGCCAGCCGGAGGAGGGTGGTGGTGGAGGGAGACTGGTTGGGTCCATTGTCTAGAAAGAAATGAAGTTTTTTGAGGCCTTCAGTTTGGGGGATGGAGATGTATAGGGATTGGATGTCCATGGTAAACAGGAGGCAGTGTTCAGGGAACGGGGAGTTGTTGAAGTGATGGAGGGCATGTGAAGTGTCCTGGATGTAGCTGAGGATGGACTGGTCTGGGGCTGGGGGGGGGGGGTGGTGGAGATAAAGCAGAGTCAAAGTAAGAGGAGACCAATTCAAGGAAGAAGCATGTAGATCCGATGGGTCTGCCAGGACAATTAGGTTTGTGGGCCTTGGGTAGGAGGTAGAAATGGGTGGTGTGGGTTTAGGAAACAATAAGGTTGGAGGCCATACCAGGGAAATGGCCAGAAGTGATGAGTTCCAAGAGATGCATGATACAGTGGTTTGATGAGTTTTGGTGGGGTCCTGTTGGAGGGGTAAATAAAAGGAGGTTTCTGAGAGTTGTCATCTGAGAGATGGAGGTCAGTGCACCAGACCACAACAGCACCACCCTTGTCTGTGGGTTTGATGGTGATGTTAGGATTGGTGCAGAGAAAGTAGTGGCCAGGCATCCTGAGGGGGTGAGATTGGAATGAGTGAGGAGAGTAGTGAAGTCAATATAGTTGATGTCACAACGGCAGTTGGAAATATAAAGGTCCAGAGCAGGCAAAATACTGGAACAAAGTGTCCAGGAGGAGAAAGAAGGTTTAAAGCAGGAGAAGGGATCTATAGAGGGGGACAGAGAATTATGGTTGTGGAAGTCAGCATGGAGACGGAGCTGATGGAAGAAGAGTTCAGCATCATGGTGTGCACGGAACTCGTTAAAGTATAGGTAAAGTGGGATGAAGATGAGGCGTCTCCTGAGGACAGAGCATTCTGTCACTGAGAGGGGAAGGTGAGAGAAGTGAAGGAGGAAATAGCAGAGGCTCTGGCGGTAATTTTCCAAATGTCATTAGATATGGGGATAGTGCCGGAGGATTGGCGCATTGCGCATGTGGTTCCGTTATTTAAAAAGGGTTCAAGGAGGAAGCCTGGCAACTATCGGCCTGTAAGTTTGACGTCTGTGGTAGGTAAATTAATGGAGAAAATTCTTAGAGATAGTATTTATAAACATCTGGATAGACAGGGTCTGATCAGGAGCACTCAACATGGATTTGTGGGAGGAAGGTCATGTTTGACCAATCTGATTGAATTTTTTGAAGAGGTGACTAGGAATGTGGATGAGGGTAGCGCAGTGGATGTTGTCTATATGGACTTCAGTAAGGCCTTCGATAAGGTACCACATGGAAGGTTAGTTAGGAAGGTGCAGACTTTAGGTATAAATTTTAAGATAGTCCAATGGATTGAACATTGGCTGAAAGGGAGAGGCCAGAGAGTGGTAGTGGATAATTGTCTGTCAGGTTGGAGGCCAGTGACCAGTGGTGTGCCTCAAGGATCTGTATTGGGCCCATTGTTGTTCGTTATATACATAATGATCTAGATGATGGGGTGGTGAATTGGATTAGTAAATATGCAGACGATACTAAGATAGGTGGAATAGTGGATAATGAAGAAGGTTTTCAAGGATTGCAGAGGGATTTGGGCTGCTTAGAAAAGTGGGCTGAAAAATGGCAGATGGAATTTAATGCTGATAAGTGTGAGGTGCTTCATTTTGGTAAGAAGAACCAGAATAGGACATACGTGGTAAATGGGAGAGCATTGAGGAATACAGAAGAGCAGAAAGATTTAGGAGTAACGGTACATCGTTCCCTGAAGGTAGAAACTCACGTGAATAGGGTGGTGAAGAAGGCTTTTAGTATGCTGGCCTTTATCAATCATTGCATGGAATATAGGAGTTGGGAGGTGATGTTGAGATTGTATAAGAGATTGGTGCGGCCTAATTTGGAGTTCTGTGTGCAGTTCTGGTCGCCTAATTAAGGAAGGATATAAACAGAGTGGAGAGAGTGCAGAGAAGGTTTACCAGAATGTTACCTGGGTTTAAGCATCTAGAATATAGGGAGAGATTGGACAGATTAGGTCTTTATTCTTTGGAGCGTAGAAGGTTGAGAGGGGATTTGATAAAAGTATTTAAGATTATGAAAGGGATAGACAGAGTGGATGTGGATAGACTATTTCCGTTAAGAGGAGGAAAGATTAAAACAAGAGGACATGAGTTAAGAATTAAGGGGCAGAGGTTTAGAGGTAACATGAGGGGGAATTTCTTTACTCAGAGAGTGGTAGCCGTGTGGAATGATCTTCCGGGAGAAATAGTGGCAGCGGAGTCAATTGTATTATTTAAGAAAAGGTTGGACAGGTATATGGATGAGAAGAAGATGGAGGGTTATGGGCATTGTGCAGGGAGGTGGGACTAGAAAGGGGTGTTTGGTTCGGTGCGGACTAGAAGGGCCTAATGGCCTGTTTCCGTGCTGTAATTGTTATGTTATGTTATATCCCATGCACATTCTTTACATCCCATCCACAATCTCCACCATATCCCATACACATTTTCCACCATATCACTTATATTTACACATATCCCATGCACATACTCCACATCCCATGAACATTCTACACATCCATTCCACATTCTTGACATCCCATACATATTCTCTGCCATTTATCATGCACATTTTAAAGGACTGGAAGTAATATCTATAATGGGTGTGGGCGTTACTAATGTGGACTGAATCAGAATAGAATATAAGAGCAGGGATGTGATGTTGAGGCTTTATACAGCACTGATGAGACCTCACTTGGGAGTATTGTGAGCAGTTTTGTGCTCCTCATTTCAGAAAAGATATACTGACTTTGGGAGGGTTCAAAGGAGGATTCCAGGAATGAAAGTTTTATTTTATGAGGAGCATTTGACCCCTCTCGGCCTGTACTAGTTGGAATTTAGGAGAATAAGCGGGGATCTCATTGAAACATTTTGAATATTGAAAGGTGTGGTAGAGTAGGTGAGAGAGTCTAGGACAAGAGGGCACAACTGCAGGATTGAACAGGAATGCATAGGAATTTGTAATCACAGGTGGATATGGATGCCAGGTCATTAGGTCTATTTTATTCAGAGGTTATTGATTATCTAGAAGATCAAAGGTTTTGGGGAGAAGGCCAGGCAGTGGGGCTAAGTGGATCAGCTCATGATTAAATGGCAGGAGAGACTTGATGGGCTGAATAGCCTATTTCTGCTCCTATGTCTTATGGTCTTTTCCAATGTGTTTCAAGCAAAGGGGTAGGATTGAAAATGAACTAGTGAACTTCCAAGACTGAAAATTGAGACGTAACAAATGTATTAGGAGGTCTTTTCATATAGTCACAAACCCCAAGTATAAAGGCGGGAGACTGACATCCTTGAATGCACCCTGGCTGGCTCCAAGGCACCACCCTGCATGAATGTACTGCTGCTGTAAGCAGCTGGCTAGGGGAGGGCTCATGACATCACGGTGACCCATCTCACTCACCCCTCTCCCTCCTTGACCCCCTCTGGGCAGGGATGGCCAGCAGGAGCCGTCAGGGCAGGGGCAGTTGGTGGGAGCCATCATGGGGTGGCCGGTGGTGGCTGTGACAGCCCCACCAGCTGCTCCGGCACCTCACTGGGCTTCGGCCTTCAGAGCTGCTTGTCAGCGCTAGCGGCTTAATACTTGACAGAGCAATGGCCGTCTTCCCTACCCATAATCCCCCACACAGCTGGACCCATTCTGGGAAACGCAGATCGGTTCCGGCTGCATGGTGTGTATTTATAACGAGCAACAGTCATCCTGCCTTCAGTGGCTCCGGATTACACACCAAGGTGCCGCTCTGCATAAAAGCATCAAGGACTGCTCCATGAACAGGTACGTTTAAAATTTTTATCTGCCTTTGTAGCCGGCCTCAAAGCAGAAACACCTATTGTCTGTAAGGGGGCAATTTGCTTTTCTTCTATGCAATCACTGTGACCTCCATCAGTCATGGTCAACCATGGGTACTGCGCCATGGGATGCTATAAAACACTGTGGAGTGGGCTCTCCAGGATGCAAATTGGGGAGAGTTGATATGGAGATTCGTCTGTTGCCCATGCAGAGAGACCCCCCCTCCCTCCACCTATGCTAATGATAGGTCTAAAGGGACAATAAAAGTTTGATGCCAGCAGCATCGCAGGAGTTGTCGAGCTAGTGCTGGCTACAGCAGTCAGCTGCCTTCGGGACCCCGAATCTGGATTTTTCCACGGGATTTACTCCCAGAGCTTTTCCCGTGAGCTGGTATAGCCACAAGGCAGTGGAGGTTTGAAATCAGAGTCTTCCTTCTCCTAGATGAGTTACCATCTATTGTTAACGAGCCCCATCTGCCCAGAGCAACTGGTTTCAAGGCACCAGTGGCCACCCCTTTCCCTCTTCTCCTGTCAGTGAGAACACTTCAACCGGGCATAAGAACGATGCCCCACATGAAGGCCAGGAGTTGGACTTGGTTGTCAGAGGCTGTGTGAATCACATGCCATAAAGAGCATTTGTGTACCTCGACCACTTTGATTATGTGTAGGATAAAGTTTATTGAAGTGTTCTCATATATAATTTCAATTTTCACTAACAAAATTATTTCATTAATTTTTAGAAAATATATATGGATAATTTTATTAATAAAGTTCTCACATCTCAGTATGAATATAATTTAAAATAGCTTACATTTGAAACCAGCAGTTGCATGTGAACTTTCAATTTTCCATTCTGTCTTTCCTGATTTACTTCTGAAACATTTTAACCTTGAATAAAATGGCAGTTTCTTTTCTACATAACTTTGCATGTATATTTTGGTACTGGGCATAGAAAGTATTCTTCAGTTATTTTCCTTCTTCAAGTTAAGTAATAGCACCATTGCTGTGCTACTCTTCCCAAAAGGGAAATGTTTAATAAAGTTAAACATTACAAGTATTGTCAATCAGCTTGTTTAAATTTTGGAATTGATTTTATGTTAAAAATGACAAGAGTTATTTGAACAACATGTAACACCCATCAGGCACATCTTTCATCTTTAATTGAGTCCGAATTACAGAATTCTATCTTTTTCAAACCAAAACAATGCAACAGTCATGCTTGGCAATAAAAACAGAATGGTTAAATCATAAATATCAGGGTTTAGTGAAAACATTGGAGGCTATGCTGTTCTAAAGAGTTCATGTCCATGAGGGCCGGCACAGTTAGCGTAGCGGTTAGCGCAACACCTTTACAGTGCCAGCAATCAGGGCAGGAGTTCAAATCCCATAAGAAATTTGTACATTCTCCTCGTGACTGCATGGGATTTTCCCAGGGCTTTCGGTTTCCTCCCACCGTTCAAAATGCACCAGGGGTGTAGGTTAATTGGGTGTAAATTGGGCGGCACAGACTCATGGGCTGAAATGGCCTGCTATCGTGCTGAATGTCTAAATTTAAATTTAACTGCATGAACAATGAGTCCATTTCCTTCACTGAACTGTGCCTCCAGGAGTTCCAGACAAAACACTACAGATAGAGTTTGTTCAATTATGGGATTCCAAAGATCAAAACCAAAGAAAGAAGGGCTCTTCAAATAAGAGACAAAACTGACTTTCTGCTGCTCCCCGCATTGAGCTCTTCCATTTTTTGACCCACAGGCCATTGGTTTTGAAGGAAGAAAAGGCCACACCCAAAGCACTTTGATATAAGATTTTGCTTTTATTTACAATGAGTGATCCAGGAGACTGATTAAAGTAACTGTCTCCGTCTGGTTGACTACTGAAGTAATCATACATTGCAAGGTTAGTTTTGAAAAGCTTTTAATACTTAGATTGTAGTTAAAGGATTTTCCATATCATCGTCATATGATTAATATCAGGCTTCTCTTAAAAGATATACAGCCATTTAGTTTGTGTTTTTAGGGACAGGTTTTGACAAGGGCTGTCGGCAGAAAGCACCTGATGATTTTCTGCATTTCAGATGTTATCTATCTCACTCTTTCTGCTTTCTTCAAAGTATAGAGTTGTTTTTGATTGAAAAATTATGCCTGAAGCAAGTCTTCAAGTTAATATGTCTCATGTTGCCCTCAGGACTGGAAAGCTGTATGAGTCATGACTTATTTGTTACAGGAGTCCTTTTGACTAATGTCAGCACAATTTGCAATTCGTCATAGCCAGTGACAGATTTATTTTGTTTTCCCCAGTGTGAGGGTCTATCTAAAGCCACGTGCCTTTATATTTCTTCTGCATGTTTTCCCTCTTGAATACCCATTTTCTGAGTTTTACATGAACAATCTAGTAAGGATGAATGTTGCAGACCCAGAGAAAAGAAAATGTGAATATGTTTTCTTCTAATTTCCAAAAAGATTCTGACGCCACATCTCTCGTTATCACCATTCATACAAATTGTTAGCTAAAACATTTCAAAAGTTAACAGGCGAGAGATCAGGTTTCTGCTACTCAATGTCTCCAAAAGCATTTAGTTGACTTCAAGACCAATGTTCCAGCCAATTTCCAGTATGTAATTTATTGAACTATATTCACTATTGTAATACAGGGAAAACAGACCAAAAGCAGAATCGCATTGTGAAAATGACCAAGATAATCAATTTTAATGTTTTTTTGGTGGAGCCTGGAGAATCCTGGCTGGAAGCTGCAAAGTAGACATTTTGTGAGCAAATTCAGCACAATTGCAATTGACAATGTCATGCATTAACCTTCATGTTATTTCTTAGTTGCAAAGCAGGATGTTCACATTATTTTTAGAGACCTTCTCCACTTCTCAATAAATGGGAGCTTAATCTTTCCCCTTTTTGATATTTGACTACATCAAATTTCTAAAGGAATCTTTTTCTTTATTTTCTTCAGATTCATATTGGCCTGGTTTTGCAGTTAATAAGTGAATTTGATGTGGAAGATACTTCATCAGTTTTGGTCTGTGGCTTTATTGAAGAAAGGGTGCACAATCCAGGAAGCTACAGGCCAGTGAGTTCAGTGGTGGGAAAATTACACTGGACAACAATTTTTTTCAGAAGGTTTGCTTCCTGAATTATGATCAATAACCTCAAGAGGATAATTTCAGATAATTTCAGATTTGCTGTATCACGGAGGAATTTGGCGAAACATTAAATGAACTTTTAGTGAATTTAGCATATTTAATTGCATAATGGTGCTGACACATTGCGTTAGTTCAATGGACCTTAAAATGTTTTTTTGTTTGTACTCAGCATCTGATGCCTCTCGTGTCAGGGTCCAACGATAGTCAGTCAATGTTGATGGATTCCAGTTGCCCTGATACTGCCTTCCATGGTCGCAATGTTGTATTTTACCATGTTCATCGGTGACTGCACCAAGATCAGCAGGGAAGAATGTGGTAAACCATTGTATGTATATATTTACCTGTCAGGGCACACCCATTGGCGGACTGTACCTTTCTCCCACAGGCTCCTGAATAAAGATGGCTGTCCCCCAGCCCCCTCCTCAGTTCAAGACAGTTGTCCAGCAGCAATATGCCTTCATTCTATTCCAAATAAAAGCCTATCAGCTTTGCTCATCTTCAGTCTTTGGAGTCATTGCTGTTGCATCAATTTTATTCCCAATAGTCTTGACAATGGAGCAGATCCTGAAGCTGGAGAAACAGGAAATCAGTCCTCAATCGCTCAAGGCATCTACCAACTTTGAATTTTGGCTGAACTGTTTCGAAGTTTTCGTGCAGGCATCATCAGCCATTGCTCGGTCGGAGAACGACAAATTACAGGTACTGAACATTCAGGTTGGGCCCCTGGTGTACTCAATGATTAGGGACACTGCATTGTATCTGGAGCCAATTAACATATTGAAAGGCCAATACATGTGAAAGGTCAATGAGGTCTATGCCAGACACCTCCTAGGGACCCAAAAGCAGCAACCCAGGGAGTCGAACATCGAATACACCCGGGCCCTGTGAAAGTAAAGGGGTACTGTGTGGTGACACTAGAAATTAAAGGGAGGGAGGGAATATAGGGACTTCTGTCTGCTGGTCCTGGAACAGCTCTGTGCCCCGGTGCTGTTGGGATTAGACTTCCCGTGCCAGCAGGAGAGCCTCACGGTCGTCCACAATGGACCACAGCCCCCTCTAGTGCTTATTAGCCAAAAGCACTGTGCGCTATCAGTCCTTAATATCGATCCCCCATCCCCTTATTTACCCACCGCACCCCAGACTGTAAACCCATAGCCACAAAGAGCAGGAGGTATGGCCCGGAGACAGAGCTTTTATTAAAACGTAGACACGCCGATTGCTGCAGGAGGGCATAATTGAACCCAGCAACAGCCCATGACGAATCCAGGTAGTCGTAGCAAAGATGGGGAGAAACTACGCTTAGGGATCGACTACAGTCAGACCATTAATAAGTTCACACAGCTGGGCACATACCCTCTCCCCCGGATTAGCGAGATGGTGAATACGATAGCCCAGTATAAGGTCTTTCCCACTATCAACCTCAAGGCTGCGTACCACCAGGTTCCCATCAGGAGGAGCGACAGGCCCTATATGGCATTTGAAGCCGATGGCCAACTCTATTATTTCCTCCGATTCCCATTCAGAGTCACTAACGGGGTATCACTGTTCCCCAGGGAAATGGACCGACTGGTGGATGACTACCGGCTGGAGGCTGTTTTCCCGTACCTGGACAATGTTACCATCTGCGGGCACTCGGTGAGCAATCACAACGCAAACCTAAAGAGATTCCTGGAGGCAGCCAAAGAACGCAACCTGACATACAACAAAGACAAGTGTGTGTTCGGGGCTAGGAAGCTGGCTTTGTTGGGTTACATAGTACAGGACAGGGAGGTGGGACCAGATCCGGCTTACATGCAGGCCCTGATGGATTTACCCATCCCCACTACACCCAAATTGCTCAAAAGATGCCTGGGCTTATTTGCCTAATATGAGCAATGGATACCCCAGTATGTAGACAGGGCCTGACTACTGATGAGAGCAAAAGAATCCCCTCTGCCAGTGAAGCGGTCCAGGCATTTAACAGCCTGCACAACCATTTGGAACACATCACCCTAAGGGCTGTAGACGAAACACTCCCCTTCTAGATGGACATCAATGCAGCCACCCTGAACCATGAGGGATGCCCGGTGACTTTCTTTTCTCTAATGCCGCAGGGCTCAGAAACCATGCACTCAGCAGTGGAGAAAGAGGCTGTAATGGTATGGATTGTGTGTGCTAATTGGCTTGGGCTGGCCCGACCCCTGATGACACTCGTACCTGGACTCCTCCTCTGGACCCAGGCCATAAAGGTCGGGTCACCTCTCCCTTCCCTGCACTTCCCTAGTTTGGATCCGGGCTAGAATTGGATCCCCAAGTCCCGGGTGCATCAGAACTCTTCAAGCAGTGGGTCAATTGCTTCAACAACTTCCTGGAGGCCACTGCTGGAGTGGTTGATTCGGATGAGGAGAGGCTGAAAGTGCTATAGGCAAGAGTTGGCCAGAAGGCTTTCCAGACCATCAGAAGCTGCACGACCTACACAGAGGCGATGGCTGTGCTACAGACCTTTATGGCCTGGGTCCAGAGGAGGAGTCCAGGTACGAGTGTCATCAGGGGTCGGGCCAGCCCAAGCCAATTAGCACACACAATCCATACCATTACAGCCTCTTTCTCCACTGCTGAGTGCATGGTTTCTGAGCCCTGCGGCATTAGAGATCAACAAGATTTACTCCTGTTACCTCCTGGCATCCAGAAAACAGCAGCCTGGTGAGTCAGTTGAAGAGTTCGTTCAAGCCCTGATCACACTGGGAAAAGACTGTCTGGGGAACCTCGTACCTTGGACCAAGCCAGCCCTCGCCCGATAACGAACTCCATGATCCAGATCAAGGTGAATGGGCACAAATCGAACTGCCTCTTCAATAGTGGCAGTTCCAAAAGTTTTATCCACCCCGAGGTGGCCCGTAGACTCTTGATACCCATTTAGCCGATGACTGGGTCCATGTCGATGGTGGCGAAAGACCAGCGAACTTATATCCGGAGGGTATTGTGTGGCATCACTGATGGTGGGGGGTGGGGGTTGTGGGAGTTCAGGAGCATGACGATGGCGTTCAGGGGGCCCAAACCTCCTCTCACCGTTTACAACCCGCAGCCTATGGGGAACCACCCCCCAATTGAGCACCCGGCCTCTGGCACTGACCTGCAGCCTCATCACCCTGCGGTGGCCCCTCCATCACTATTCGCGAACCTCACCCCGGATTGTAAACTGATTGCCACCAAGAGTAATCACTATAGCACTGAGGATATGGTGTTCATCTTGGCTGAGGTTCAGCGACTCCTGGTGGAGGGGATCATAGCCCCGAGCTCTAGCCAGGGTGGGCAAGTCCCGTATGGTGATTGACTAGAGCCAATCCATCAACTGCTTCACCCAGTTGCATGCGTACCCTATACCCCGGATAGCCGACTTGGTCAATAAGGTCACACAATACAGAGTCTTCTTGACCATATTCACCTCATGTCGGCCTATCATCAACTCCCCTTTCACCCAAGTGACTGGTTCTACGTGGGTGTTGAGGCTGATGGCAGTCTTTTTTCACTTCCTGCGGGTGCCTTTTGGTGTTACTAATGGTGTCTCTGCTTTTCAGAGGGTTATAGATCAGATGATGGAGGAGCACAACGTTCTCATATCTTGACAATGTCACCATCTGCGGCCACAACCAATGGGAACACGACGCGAACCTCGTAAAGTTCTTACGTATCGCCAAGTCTCTCAACTTGACATACAATAAGGACAAGTCCGTGTTCAACACAGACCATCTGATCCTTCTCGGTTGGCACATGGTGTCATTGCCCTGGACCCGACCACGTGCGACCACTTATGGAGCTCCCAGTCCCAAACACCCTAAAGGCGCTGAAAAGGTGCCTGGGGCTGTTTTCCTATTATGCACAATGGGTGCCCAATTATGCCAATAAAGCCCATCCCCTGATTGTCCACAAATTTCCTGGAAGCCCAAGCTGCATTCTACCAGATCTAAGGAGACATTGCAAAGGACACGATGCATGCCGTGAATGAGTCCATCCCATTTCAGGTGGAGAGCAATCCCTCCGATTTCGCACTGGCTGCCACTCTTAACCAAGCAGGCAGGCCAGTAGCTTTTTTCTCCCGCACCCTGCACGGTCCTGAGGTACGTCACTCCTCGGTCGTTGAGGTGGTGTGCCACTGGCATCATTACCTGGCTGGTAAACATTTTACCTTACTGACAGACCAGAGGGCTGTGACCTTCATGTTTAATACTAAACAGCAGGTTAAAATCAAGAATGACAAGATTCTTAGGTGGAGGTAAACTCAACGATTCCCCAGACACCCTATCCCGGGGGACATGCACCAGCACATGTCTTGAATGCCTCCAGACCCTCCATGACAGTCTGTGCCACTCCAGAGTCACAGGTTATACTACTTCATCAAGACATGGAACCTTCCGTACTCAGTTGACCAGACGCTGCCAGATCTGCACTGAATGTAAGCTGCAGTTCTAATGGCCCGAGAAGGCACATCTCATCAAGGTCACACATCCTTTTGAACAGCTCACTGTCGATTTCAAGGACCCCCTACCCACTACAAATAGGAATGTCTACTTCCTGAAAGTGGTGGATGAATTCTCAAGGTTCCCCTTTGCTATTCCCTGCCCGATATGACCTCGGCAATGGTAATCAAGGTGCTGCACAGTAACTTCACCCTGTTCAGGTACCCCAAGTACATCCACAGCAATTGGGGGATCTCGTTCATGAGTGAGGAACTGCGACAGTACTTCTTGGCCAGAGGCATAGCCACCATCAGGATCACCAGGTGTAATGGCCAGGTGGAAAGGGAGAACGCCACCGTCTGGAAGGCAGTACTCCTGGCCCTTAGGTCCAAAAACATGCCGGTGTCCCATTTGATCGCTCCTGTGCACCATGACTAACCCCACCCTGCATGAACATTTGTTTGCTTTCCCTAGAAGATCGGTGAATGGTGCCTCCATTCCTCCTTGGCTGGCAACCCCTGGGTCCTGCTAAGGAGACACGAAGGCCAGGGATCTGGAAACTGCCCTGCCCATCCCACAGAGCAGACCACCCCACACGGGAGCACAATACTGGAGGCCATGCCACCTGGCTCCCCTCTCCAGGAATTGGTCCTCCGGGAGGCATCAAATCTCCATTCTTCCTCAAGCATCACCATGTTCCTCCTCCTGCTCCCCCCCCCCCGCCCCCAGGACTGCTCCCCCTCCCAAACAGCAGAGCTTGGACACGACTGCTCTCCAGTGGTCCCGCAGAAGGAGGAAGTCGCCAGTGCAGCTAAACCTCTAGCAACATTTTTTTCCCTCTCATTGTATAGAAAGGGGGGGTTCTGTTTAAAAAGAGGGGGTAAACGTAATGGTATGGATTGTGTGTGTTAATTGGTGGGCTGGCCCTTCCCCTGATGACACTCTTACCTGGACTCCTCCCCTGGGACCCAGGCCATAAAGGTCGGGCCACCTCTCCCTTCCCTGCACTTCCTTAGTTTGGATCTGGGCCAGCTCAGGTCTTCTGTACAATAAAGCCTATCGTTCCCTCAGCCTTTGTCATTGTGATTATTGGGGCAACTGGTAGTGCCCAACAGAGGCCCAGGCCATAGTACTTATTCGTATGACATCCGAAACCGACCCGGTAAGTTCAATGAACCCCCGGACGCGCTGTTCAGGGGCGCTTGCGCAGCCACTCAACACATGTCCCAGCTGCAGAATATCCACAGCAAGCTTGGGCACCCCGGAGTGACCAGAATGTTCCACTTCATTAAGAACGCCAACCTGCCATTCTCGGCAAAAGAGGTAAGGTCAAGGGGTTGTCATATCTGTGCGGAAAGCAAACCACAGTTCTACCACCCACCTGAGGCAGCCCTTATCAAATCCACCCAGCCATTAGAGCATTTCAGCATCAATTTTAAAGGCTCCCACCCGTCCACCAATATCAACTGTTACTTCCTCACCATGATAGATGAGTTCTCCCAGTTCCCCTTCGCCATCCTCTGTGCAGATGTGTCCACGGCAGCAGTAATTAAGTGTCTTAAACCCATTTTCAACATGTGTGAATACCCTAACTACATCCACACAGACGGTGGGGGGGGGGGGTGGGTAGGCAGCCCTCATGAGTGTCGAGTTGCAGCAATACATCCGAGAGAAGGGGTTTGATACCAGCTGCACCACAAACTACAACCCCCAAGGGAATGGGCAAGTAGAGAGGAAGAATTGTACCATTTGGAAGACTGTCCTTCTGATACTAAAGTCAAAGGACCCCCCAGTATCCAGGTGACATGAAGTGTTACCCGAGGCATTACACACGATACACTCGTTATTGCATACTGTCACGAACATGACCCCTATTGACAGATTTTGCTCTTTCACAAGGAAATTGACCCCAAGTTCGGAGATGACAAATTAGATGATCTCACCGGGCCTGGTGCTGATCAAGAAACATGGCCGAACACATAAGACGGACCTGCTGGTCGAGAGGGGAGAGCCAGAACTACACGTTTGTGATGTTCCCTGTCGGGAGGGAGGACTCCATCTCCACCTGGCACCAGCCAAAGAAGAACTGGCCGAAGAAGAAGAGGAAGAACCCCAGCCCAACCCAAGCAACATACTGTCAGCACCTCTCTAAGCACCCTCATGCCCCCCGCACTGCAAAGGATGAATGCCACACACTGGGGACCCCCAACCCACTCAGTATACCCACAACATCCAGCTGAACAACCACCCCTCCAGCCCAAACCACATACCCTCCCTAGGAGGTCCCAGAGGTTGCGGAAACCAACCTGGAGCAATACCAGACTTTTTTAAAAGGGGGTTAACGTGATGAAACGCTGCGGTACATCTCTCCGCCAGCAGGTGGCTTAGAGACATGGCACCCGGCCTAATGATATCTGACCACCAGCTGGGCCCAGAGGCCCCGACCATGTGCTCACTTTCTCTCCCCGGGATCAACTGTAAGCACAGCTAGCAGCCAACTAGATATTTATGTGAGTGGAATAAAGCTGTGTTGCCCCTAACAGTATAGTGCCTGTGTTTTCCTTTGGTGCAGCCTGCCACAAAGGGTGGGAGATGAACGTTCCTCAGCCTTTGCAGGAAGTAGAGGCACTGCTGGGCCTTCTTGGTTATGGAGCTGGTGTTAAGGGACCAGTTGAGGTTCTCCACCAGGTGCGCTCTGAGGAACTTCATACTCTTGATGACCTCAACAGTCAAGCCGTCAATGGTCAGGGGAGCGTGACCTCCCCCGGGCCCTCCTGAAGTCGACACCTCTTTTGGTTTTTTTAACGTTCAGATACAGGTTGTTTTCTCTGTACCAGTTTGTTAGTGTCTGCACTTTGCCTCTGTACGCTGCCTCCTCGTTCTTATTGATCAAGCCCGCCACGGCTGTGACATCAGCAACTTGATGATGTGGTTCGAGCTGTGTTTGGCTGCACAGTTGTGGGTCAGCAGAGTGAACAATGTGGTGTATAATACTCTGACTCTAAGATTAACTGTTGCACTGAATTGGCTTCCATTCAAATTATCTTTAAGTTTTTGTTCTATTTCTTGCTCACAAATGTTTAAACATCTTGTCTACATCATTTGAAACCAGGCAGTTTTATTTATTTATTTGAGAGCCCAGCAGAATACAGTTTAATAGTGATGCAGCTTTGTCCAAAATTGGTTAAGGTTCAAGGGTAAAATTTAGTGAGATATTTTGATTTGTTGTTACATTTTAGCAGTTTTCTGGTTCAACAGAGTTTTTTTTAAATTAAAAATGTCAGTTAAAATTTTTGGTGAACAGAAAAATTTACAAAAATTACTGTTGCATATTTTTCTGCAGCACCTTAATGTAATTGTGTATCCTTTTTCATCTTATCCCATGATCCCTGTTCTAATATCCCACAAAACGTTTTGCATTGTTACTCACTTTTCAAGCTACCTTCACTACTTTTCCGTGTTAAATGAAGTTTGATAAGGACATGTTAGTTGGTTAAAATTATGATACTAGCAATCTAAATTCTAATTATTTGAATCAACAGCAGATTTTGAAACTGAACACATTCAGTATAACAACAAACATAATACATAAGGACTCCAGATTTCTTTGGACCTGCCTGGTGATGATGTGCTATGATAATAGCAGGATATAAGATTTCGACTGCGACTTCATGACTCCACACAGAGGACTGAGCTGCAATTTGTGTCTAGTTGTTAATCACTGGATCTTCCCTCAGTAACTCACTTTTTCAGCAGGGCACCACTAGATTTTATTGTTTGATATGGAAACCAGTACTTGGATGAGAAATACAAAAGCATTATTACAAAATTGAATTTCTTCTCCCAAAGGTTATTACTTTGTCCTGGGAATTTCACTGATAGATACCATGATTTTATTTCAAATGCTTTAGTGAATTTTAAACCATTTCTATCAGAATAGTTGCATGTAATGAAGTTTTTATTTTTATGTATTTAGACATGCAGCATGGTAACAGGCCATTTCAACCCACAAACTCGTGCTGCCCAATTCTCTTTGGCTTGGCTTCGCGGACGAAGATTTATGGAGGGGGTAAAAAGTCCACGTCAGCTGCAGGCTCGTTTGTGGCTGACAAGTCCGATGCGGGACAGGCAGACACGGTTGCAGCGGTTGCAGGGGAAAATTGGTTGGTTGGGGTTGGGTGTTGGGTTTTTCCTCCTTTGCCTTTTGTCAGTGAGGTGGGCTCTGCGGTCTTCTTCAACCAAATAACCTACAATACCTGATACATTTTGAATGGTGGGAGGAGACCCCTGGAAGAATTTCATGCAGACACGTAAAAAATGTACAAATTCCTTACAGATAGCGTGGGATTCGAACAGCATTGCACTAACCCCAAGAATGAATGAATACTTTTTCATTTAATGAGCTTTCATTACATCAAACAAGCAAGTACTCATTGGACATTTCATTCTTAACCCTGTTGCCAATTTGCACTCAGTCCACATGCCATTCGTGTGGTCACACTAATGCTTTGGGAACCATGGTTTCAATCTTGATTCAGGCCTTGTTCCTGTAGCAATCCAGGGGAAAGGAGATGTCTGGTGGCAGATCCAGAAGCCTTACCCCGGGGACACCTTTGATAGCCTTTTGACAATTCACTGCCATCAAAGGGTGTTGACCTGCTTTTACTTGTCTCTGATGACAGGATATTTGAAAGAATTAAGAATAATTTTAAAATGACATAAAACACCTTTTATACATAAAATAGGCAGTTTAAAGCTCAATATGTAAGCACAGATATCAGGAACATATATATATACTGTATATATATATATATATATATATATATATATACACACACACACACACACACACACACACACACACACACACACACACACACACATATATTTTTATCAGTTGGTTGTTTAATGAAATACTACAACATAGGTAAAATGGGAGAGAGGAAACTGGGGGTGGGGTGGTGGAGGATGTGGTGGGTGACTAATTTTGGTACATCATGGAAACTTATTTCAATGAATCAGCATCAAAGGGAGATGCTGATTGACTGGATGAAGTATCATGAGTAACATTCTCTGGTCAAAACCTGTCAAACACAATCTGCTGGATGAAACAGCATCAATGGGAGAAAAAGAATGGTTGATATTTCAAGTCAAAACTGTTCATTCGGACTGAGAAAATTTAGTATAGACATAGTGTAATGAGGACAGGGTCGAGCAATGAGGCAAAGGTCCAACACGGATTGACAAAACAGGCAGAGGTGAGTCATGGAAAGAACAGGGGGGGGAGAGAGAGAGAGAGAGAGAGACAGACAGACAGACAGTGACAGAGAGAATAAACAAGATAAATAAAGAGATGAGTAAATAAAAAAGATGAATCACACAAGGTGAAGTGGGTGATAAGACAAAGGCTGCTAATGCTGGAAAAGTATACTTGTTTCATGGCCTTGTTGACCTGCTCCATAAGGAGGGTATGTGTCGATAACTCAATGTTCCTTTGATCCTTCACACCACTTACTATCCTCCCATCTTTTGCATATATCCTGGGTTTGTTCCCACCTCCTCAACTGCATTATGTATTACCTTGGTATTCTTTGGATTAAATTCCATTTGGCATTTTTCTGACAAGTAATTTAACCATCCTACAATCAAAAGCTAGACTGCTCCATGTTAACTTCATGGTAGATGTCTGTAACATCTGCTAACTTCTTGAACATGGCCCCTACATTTATATCTAAACTCTTTATATAACAAAATCATGTGCCCAATGCAATGCCAAAGGCAATATCCTTACAGTCTCAAAAGCACCTGTTAACAATTATCCTTCTCTTCATGTCACTGAGACAATTTTGGATCCAATTTGCTACTCTCCTTTGGATCCCATGGGCTTTTTACCTTTTTAACCTCCTACCTGTCACATGGAACCTTGTCAAAAGCCTTCCTAAACTCCGTCTAGACTCCATCCAATTCATTCAATGACCCTCTTTGTTTCCTCCTGAAAAAAATGCAATCATATTAAGACACAATCTTCCCTTAACATCTCAATGCCGAGTATCAATTGGAAAACAGAAGCTGAAAATCTGAAATTAATTCAGGAAATGCTGGAGACACTCATCAATTCAGGCAGCACTTGGGAAAGAGAAACAAAATTACTGCTCATGTCAAGGACCTTTCATCAGAATAATGATGTCATCCACCTCTATTGTGTCATTAAGAAATTTGCCCATATTGCACATTTACTGCAATCACCCCCCACTCTGTTCTTTATATCTGTTTGGGATAATTCTTTCATTTATATTTTCTTCAAATGAGTTAACCACAATGTCTATATAATAGACAGGGAATTAGAAATTAACATATTGCACAGGTTACTTTTTCTACATAAAACATCTTCGGACTTCCTTTCATTTTATTTAATACTATTATTTTATACCTTCTGTTTGCTTTCCTTGAAGTTTTACCCCTACAAGCTTTACTCCAAGCTTTCTGTTGTTTTAAATTCTCAGTGGCTTCCATCTGCTTCACTCTCTCACATTTTTTCATTTATATATTGGACCTTCCCAGATTTAAATCAGCCTTTCAAAACACTTTGTCCATTATTCCCAAATTTAAATGTCATTAAGCTGAGAAGTTGAATGTTTGGAAGTGAAGAGAGTTTGAAAAGCTTGTAAGCAGGGAGAGCAAGGTTTATTAAAGTCCTTTGGGCAAAGAAACATGCTATCCTTATCCATTCTGGAGTGACTGGCTTTTAAACACCCACAGAAGTGGGTATTAACCCTTTCAGTTGTGTCATCTTCTCCAGAAAACAGGGATGTGCAATCACCCCCCACTCTGTTCTTTATATCTGTTTGGGATAATTCTTTCATTTATATTTTCTTCAAATGAGTTAACCACAATGTCTATATAATAGACAGGGAATTAGAAATTAAAGCACAATCCAGTTAAGTGTATTTCATTGCAGTTTCAAAAGAATTACACAAAATTACTTCTGGAAGATTTACACTTCATGCAAGTGCCATCATCCTTCCTCAGGGAATAATTTTCAAAAATTGGCAAAACAGATGGAAGGACCCTGCATGTTTAAATGTGAAGCCTTGAATGTTTCTGCTCTGAGATATAATTAATTCATTATGTTAAAACACATACAGCAAGATACAGCAGATAGTGCAACTGTACGTTCTTCCTTTTCCCTCTTTGTTCCAAATAACACAGAATTAAAATTTTCAGGTGCCTTCTGTTAACTTGTCAATTGTAACAATTGGTCAGGCCTGGCCTTGTTGCAAAGGTAATGATGCATTCTTTCTTGGTAGAAAGAGACAGTTGAGATTAGCATCAAATACAGGTTTCAATTGCTTCTACATATGTATTATGTATGTAGGCAAATAACCTTCTAAAGTAAGGGAAGAGAAAATATGTACACACTTAAAACTGAAGATGCTTAAAGAAATTAAATTGGTTACAATTCAAGGATTGGTCATTAAGGAATCATAGAGTCACAGATCTCAGAAACAGGATCTTCACCCCACTTTGTAGACAACAATCTTCATAATCACTAATCATATTCTGTGGTGCTCTGTGGTTACAGCAAGCAAGCACAAAACTCAGAGACTGTACAACAGGCTTTATTCAGGTAAAAGTCTAAACACCAGTTCATGCCTTGCTGGCTCCGTGTGTGACTGGCTCAGGAGGGGCCGCCTGATTGACAGCAGCCAGGTGGAGTCAGCCCTTCGGTGGTCTTCCTGGAGGTACAGTAATCACCCCTGCAGTCAGCTGGTGGTCATATCACCACATTTACCCGCTTCTTAAAATTATCCTGGAGGGGTGAGTAACCGGAGCCAGGTGATATTTACAAATTATTTACAAGTTTAGACGGTCCGGCAGCCGGTGGAGTCTCTGTGACCATCGCAGGGTTGGATCCTGGTAAAAGGTTGGCGAGGGAGGGTGTGCTTTCTGCCTGAAGGCTGGTTGGGCTCGGCGTGGTCGGAGCGGGTGCCGGTGTGGGCAATGTGGTGTACATTTGCCCACTTGTTCGCGGGGGTGTGGCTGGGTCAGTGTGGATCGGCAAGAGTGGAGTTCGTTGGAGGGGCAGAGGAAGTGGTTCAGCCCCAGGATCCTGGGTGGGCCACTGGTACCCATTGTGGGTGTAGCGACACATCAACCAAGTAGAGCGTGAGATTGAAATGAAACTTTAATCAACCAAGAAACCTAACACAGCCTTGCCTCTAGCCAGGAAGGTCAGAAGTGTTCAATAGGCGATTGGCTCACCTTTATACAGTGAGTGGCCACAGGTGACCCCCTGTGGCCAAGTGATAATCCATATCATCACATTCTCCCCCCCAAAGAATTTTGAGCTCCCTTCCCCCCCCCCACCCACCCCATCTATACATTTTACATAGTCAGTTTCACCAGAGTCTCGAGGACTTCCTCCGGCCGGGCTCGGGTGCTGCCTGGGGTGAGGGTGGAAGTAGAGCTAAAGGATTGTTTGAGAGTGCCTGCTCAGCAGTGTCCGGGGTCAGGGGTGGTGAAAACACATTGTCCTGGGGTCCCGGCGATAATACATTGTCCTGGCGCTGGTCGGGGCATTCGTGCTGACAAAGGTTCTTCTTCTTCTTCTTCTTCTTCTTCTTCTGCATTCACCACTGGTGCGAGGTCCTGCATGGACACCGAGTCCTGTCTTCTGTCAGGGTACTCCACGAAAGCATACTGTAGGATTACAGGCAGGAGCTCCCCCTTTTCGATAATCGGATCCTTCCATGCTTCTGAATGAGCACCGGCCCTGGCGTGCTCATCCAGCTTGGCACCGCCATGCCTGATGTAGATTTCCTTGGAAAAGAGAACAGGCGGTCATGGGGGTTGTGTTCTTGGCAGTATATAACAGTGATCGTATCGCGCGCAAAGCGCTTGACAATACTTCATGCCACCTTGATACTGGGAGGCCTATTGATTTTAGCATCAGGAGGAATGTTCTCCAGATGGTGCCATTTTCCCTCTCTACTTGCCCGTTACCTCTGTGGTTGTAGCTCGTGGAGCGGCTAGTTGCAATCCCCCTCTCCAGGAAATACTGTTGTACCTCTGCAGTCATAAACGCCGCCCCCTGTCAGTGTGTATGTAATTTGGGTAACCGCATACACTGAAAATGGGTTGTAGGCACTTGATGACCGAGGCTGCAGACACATCAGAGCAAGGAATAGCAAAAGGGAACCTTGAAAACTCATCTATCACATTCAAAAAATAGACATTCCTGTTTGTGGATGGGAGTGGCCCTTTAAAATCGAGGCTGAGGCACTCAAATGGCGGGGTGGCTTTTATGAGGTTGGCCTGGGCCGGACTGTGGCTTACACTCTGCACAAATGGGGCAGCTCTGGGTAATTGACCTTACATCTTCCACAGAGATAGGGTAGTTGCACGTCCTTACAAAATGGGACATCCTTGTAACTCCCGGGTGGCCTAGCTCTTCGTGGAGGCTCTGTAGCTGGGACATATGATTGCTGGCGGCACAGGCGCCTCCCGACAGCGCATCTGGGGGCTCATTAAGTTTCCCTGGCCTGTACTGAATGTCGTAATCGTATGTTGACAGCTCAATTCTCCAGCACAAGATCTTGTTGTTAGAAACAGAAGTACCTTCACAGAAATTGCTCGAGACAAAAATTGAGAACAAAGAACATTTATTATACAACAATGCAAAGTTGGGTGCTTCACCTTACCCTGGGAATACACACATACACTGGGGCTCACCCAACTTTTATACAGTTTATTTCAGTATAGGAATACCCTCCCCCTTACATTCTTCTGCTTCCTGGATAGGTTTGGCATTAGGCAATCCTGCCTGCCTACGTGCTGTTTCTGTGAGCTTGGAGGACCAGGGGGTATCCTGTCGGTGTCTCATCATGTCATTATCCTCATTGTCCTTATTCACAAACCTGCCTTTGTTCTAATTTACACCTTCCAGACTCTCAGGGCTACAACCTCTTCATATGTAGAACTTGCTAATACTGTCTAGGGCTTACTAATTACATATGCAAAACCTGCTAATTCTATCTAGGGCTAGAAGACCCTTATCTTACTCAGACTGACTGCTTCCTACATTCTAATATCCATTTCTTATCCTGTTCATGCTGGCTTTATTCATTTACCCATATATCTATATTAGTTTCCTCATCTTCATATTTTTATATCAGTTTTACTCATCTCTCACATTGTCATTCTTAATTTTCCCTCTGTTCTGATTATTGAACATGAATGCCACGAATTTTTGATCCGTGATGAGGGTAAAATGTTTTCCAGCCAGATAGTGTCTTACAGCCTCCACAATAGCTTGGGCCTCCTTCTCCACTGACAAATGCCTTATTTCTGACCCCTGCAGGGTCTGAGAGAAGAAGGTCACTGGCCGTCCTGCCTGATTTAGAGTGGCAGCCAGGGCAACATCCGAGGCATCACTCTCCACCTGAAAAGGGAGTGTCTCATCCACGGCTCTCATGGTAATTTTAGCTATGTGGTCCTGAATGTCTGTGAATGCCCGGACCGCTTCTTGGGACAGAGGAAAAGCTGAGGCTTTTATCAGGGGGTGGGCTCTATCCGCATACTTGGGCACCCACTGCGCATAATCCACAAATAGCCCTAGGCACCTCTTCAGTGATTTCTGGGTGTGGGGAATAGGGAGTTCATGAGTAGGCACATGCAAGTCTGGGGCTATTTCCTCATTCTGTACTATATACCCAGTAGTGCCAGTTTCTTTACCCCAAACACACACTTATCCTTGTTATACGCTAGGTTCTGTTCTTTTGCTGCTTTGAAAAATCTTTCCAGATTAGCATCATAGTCCCTCTGCGAATGTCCGGAAATGGTGACATTGTCTAGGTTTGGGAAAACAGCTTCCAGATGGTAGTCATCCACCAGGTGGTCCATCTCCCTCTGGAACAACGAAACTCCATTCGTGACTCCGAACGGGAGCCAGAGGAACTGGTAAAGCCGGCCATCAACCTCGAACGCTGTAAAAGGCCTGTCCTTCTCACCTATCGGTACCTGGTGGTACGCAGTTTAGAGGTCTAAGGTAGAAAATACCTTGTACTGGGCTATGCTGTAATGCAAGAGAGTGGGGTAAGCATCTAACTGCATAAACTTGTTGATGGTCTGACTATAGTCGACCACCAAGGGCTGTTTTTCCCCCGTCTTGACCACCACCAGTTGGGCTCGCCATGGGCTACTGCTGTGTTCTATAATGCCCTCTTGCAGTAACCTGCACACCTCAGCCTTAATAAATGCCCTGTCCTTAGGGCTATACCTCCTGCTCTTGGTGGCGATCAGTTTACAGTCAGCAGTGAGGTGTGGTGGGGTCTCAATATTCAAGAGTGACAGATTGCAGCTCTTCCATTTCATAAGCACTAGTGGCGGTTGTGGCCCATTATGGACAAAGGTTAAACTCTCCAGCTGGCACCAGAAATCCAGTCCTAACAGAGCAGAGCTGTTCAAGGACCAGCAGTTTGTAATCCCTGTACTCCCTTCCATTAACCTGCAGCTCGACTACACAGTACCCCTGTACTGTTACTGAGCGACTGTTAGAGGCTAAGAGGATCTGATGTTTACTGGGGTATACCTGTGACCCACACTCCACTACCATTCTGTGATCTACAAAGCTCTCTGTGCTCCCACTATCAAACAAGCAGCTAACTTTATGTCCATTTACTCTTGCATGTGTTGTGCCGTCTGCCAAACTGTTTGGACTCGCCTGATTTAGATGGAGTGTAACTATGTTGTCTCCTCATATTCGTCCTCTCCCGACGATGTTGTCCTTAACCTTGCGTCCCTTCTGGTCCAAAATGGCTAGCTTTTGCAGACTTTTGCATAATGCCCCAGCCTTCCACATTTGGAGCATTCTTTGTCTTAAGCTGGGCAGCTACTTCTAGCTACTTCTGGCCACAGAAAAAGCACTTGGCAGGGACTCGAGCCGCAGCCAACTTGGAATTAATTGTCCCTCTCTCTCTCTGGGGGGCTAATGAGTCTAACAGGCTGGGGTTTTGGGACCAGGAATACTCTTGTAGATTCTGGTTAACATTCTCCATCACTCTACAATCGTGATCGTCTCCTCCACAGTTAACTTTTCTTTCTCAAGCAATCTCTGTCTGATTTCTTGTGACCTGACTCCTGCCATTATGGTATCCCTGATAACATCGTTAGCATTCTGCTGGGCAGACACCGCTTAAAAGTTAAATGCCCTTACTAGGCTTTTTAAAGACAGGATAAAGTCTGCCCCGGACTCTCCCACCTGCTGCCTCCGTGCCCTTAGCTGGTGTCTGGCGAGGACCTCCCCATATTTTTTACTGTAGTGTTTCCTCAACAGTTACATGGCTTTGGTATACGTGGCTGCGTCCTGCACCAGGGCAAATGGCTGATCTCCCAGCTGTGCTATCAGCAGTCTCAGAAGAATTCCCTCGGTAGCTCCCGGGGAGCTTGCCTCTACATTGTTCTCGAAACACCTCTGCCAGCGGACGAAGTGTGTATGTGCCCTGGGGCCCCGGGGATCTAACTCCAGTCGATCTAGTCACAGCATCTGCTGCAAATTCTAGCTCCACTGTATCCTCTGCTGTGCTATACCCCCGCAGGGCAGGATCTGCAGTGCTTGCTGCAGTCCTGGGGCAGTCCCCCTGATCTGATGGTGGTCCCCCAGGGGGGGGTTTGCACTACTTGAGCCTCTGTGTCTTGTCGCTCTACTTGTACGCTCAGGGCCTCCCAATCCTTCAAGTGGTCTTCCTTCTCTTCCCTGTTGCTTCTGAGTCTGTCTCCGCCGACCTCGGTGTCAAGGGGGCTCGCTCCTGGCCCCTGCTCTAGATTGTCCATTGTTCTTGGTTGATTAAATTGTCACGACACATCAACCAAGTAAAGCGTGAGATTGAAGTGGAACTTTAATCAACCAAGAAGCCTAACACAGCCTTGCCTCTAGCCGGGAAGGTCAGAAGTGTTCAATAGGCGATTGGCTCACTTTTATAGAGTGATGGGCACAGGTGATCCCCTGTGGCCAAGTGATGAAATGGCAAGTATCCATATCATTACAGTGGGGGAGCTGGGTCGGGTAGTCATGATGCTGGAGCGATGGGGCCCCTGCTGGTGCCAGATCTCTGCTTGAGACGGTGTCCTCATGGCCACTGGGGTACCTGATGTAAACATAGTTGTGGTTGACGTGGAGGAGGACCACCTGTTTCACCAGTGGGTCGGCCTTGTGGGCCCACATGTGTTTGCGTAGGAGCACTGGTCCCAGGAGCACTGAGCCACACTGGAGTGAGATTCCAGTTGCCGATTTCCTGGGGAATGTGAAAAAGCGTTCATGAGGGATTTGATTCATGGCCGTGCACAAAAGCGACCTAATGGCATGGAGTGCCTCAGGGAGGGCGTCTTGCTAGTAGTCGATGGACCAGCCTTTGAATCTCAGGGCCAGGAGGACTGCCACCCTGTTTTCACGCTCTACCTGCCCGTTGTCCCTCGGGTTGTAACTAGTCGTATGACTAGTCACAATGCCTCACGCTACCAGGTGTTGGCGCAGCTCCTCACTCATGAAGCTGGACCCTTGTCACTGTAATGAATGCTAAGTATTCAAACATGGTGAAGATCTGCGTCAGAGCCCTGATAACAGTGGCTGTGGAGGTGTCTGGGCAAGGGATGGTGAAGTGAAATCGGGAGTACTTGTCTATAACCATAAGGAAGTAAGCGTTCTTGTTTGTGGAAGGCAGGGGACACTTGAAGTTGATGCTAAGCCTTTTGAAGGGCCAAGTAGCCTTTATGACATGGGCCTGTGGCGGGCAGTAAAAGCACGGTCTGAACTCCGCACAGACTCTGCATGACTCGGTCATGGTCTGGACTTCTTGGACGGTGAAAGGGAGATTCCAGAAATTGATGAAATGGTACAGGTGTGTGATGCCTGGGTGGCAGAGTGAGTCATGCAGCACCTACAGTTGGTCGGCCTGCACCGTGGAGCAGGTCCGGGACAGGGCATCGGGGGAGTTGTTGAACTTCCCCGGAGTGTTCTGGATGTCATAGCTGAATGTGGCCAGCTCGACTCTTTTGCCTTTATGGGCAGTACCACTGCACGCAAGTTGGTGAGGAGGTTGAACCTCCTGCCTGCCAGGTAGTGGCGCCAGTGGCGGATCATTTCCATGATCGCCTGGGCCTGCTTTTCAATGGCGGAGTGTCCAAGCTCGGAACCGTGAAGGGTACTGGAGAAAAATTCAATGTTACCCTTTCTGGTTGAGGGTGGCTGCGAAGACACCTGAAATAGGGTTTCTTTGTCCACGGTATGCATCTTGGCATCGGTGATGCCCTGCCTGATGTGGGCAAATGATGTGGGGGAGAGGGAAGGTGGTGGCCTGGGCCAGGGGGGTGGACCTTGTCTGAGAAATGGGGGACCCACTGTGAATAATAAGAGAAGAGCCCAAGGCACCTGCGGAGGGCCTTGACCATGTGGAGGAGGGGCAGCTCCATTAGTGGACGCTTGCGTTCTGGATTAGGACCGATGACACAATGTTCCATGATGTTCCATAGCATGGCGAGGCAGGTGGTGCTGAACACACTCCTCGGCCATCCGGAGAAACCTCTCCAGGTTGTCATTGTGGTCCTGCTGGTTGTGGCCGCAGATGGTGACATTGTCCAGGTACAGGTTGTGCCGGTTTACCATGCAGTTCATTTCCTGCTGGAAAACAGAGACCCCATTAGTGACCCAAACAGAACTCGGTGGAACTGGTAGAGGTGCCCGTCTGCCTCAAAGGCGGTGTATGGCTTGTCCCATGTATGAATAGGGAGCTGGTGATAGGCCGACTTTAGGTCGATCGTGGAGAAGATCTTATAGCGGGCTATCTCATTTACCATGTCAGCTATTCTGGGTAGGGGTTAGGTGTCCAGCTGTGTGTACCAGTTTATGGTCTGGCTGTAGTCAATGGCCATCCTCGGTTTTCTGCCCCCTTTGACCACCAGTACTTGGGCTGTCCAGGGACTGGTGCTGGTCTCTATGATACCTTCCGCCAGAAGCCACCTCACTTCTGCCTTAATAAAGGTCGGACCTGTACAAGAGGGACGGACTCCACTTGAACTGGAGGGGGACCAATGTGCTGGCAAGTAGATTTGCAAGAGCTGTGGGGGTAGGTTTAAACTAGTTTGGCAAGGGGGTGGGGAACAGAGGGTGAGAGCAGCGTCCAGGGAGTATGGCCACCTAGCTAGGAATAAAAAAGATAAGAAAGGTAGGATGGAGATTAGGGTAGAAGGTAAAAAAGAGAATATATGTGAGGGTCATTCTCTGAGATGCATATATTTTAATGCAAGAAGCATAGTGAACAAGGTAGATGAGCTGAGAGCATGGATAGATACTTGGGGTCATGATATTGTGGCAATTAGTGAGACCTGGCTACAGGAGGAGCAGGACTGGCAACTTAATGTTCCGGGATACATTTGTTTTAGATGTGATAGATCAGGGGGTAAAAAAGGAGGAGGAGTTGCTCTGCTTGTTAGGGAGGACATTACTGCCGTGAGGTGGCAGGATGGTACGGAGGGATCGACCAGTGAGGCTGTTTGGGTGGAATTGAGGGGTGGAGGAGGCAAGAGGGTGCTAATAGGGGTGTATTACAGACCACCAAATGGGCCAAGGGAATGAGAGGAACAAATTTGTAGGGAGATAACGTATATGTGTGAAAATCATAGGGTAGTGATCATGGGAGATTTTAACTTCCCACACATTGATTGGGATACCCATACGGTTAGAGGGCTGGATGGGCTGGAGTTCGTTAAATGTGATCAGGATTGTTTTCTAAATCAGTTAGTAGAAGAACCGACTCGGGATGGTGTAATACTGGATCTCCTGTTAGGGAACGAGCTAGGTCAGGTAGCGGACATTAATGTTGGAGAACCAATTGGGTCTAGTGACCATAATTCTGTTAGTTTTAGGGTAGTTTTAAGGAAGAGCAAGGAGAGGCCTAAAGTTGAGGTTCTGGATTGGAAAAGAGCAAATTTCGTAGGAATAAGAAGGGATTTGGGGAGTATTGAGTGGGACAGGATATTTTCAGGTAAGGATGTTAATGAAAAATGGAGGATATTCAAAAAAGAAATTTTGAGGGTACAGAGTAGTTATGTCCCAGTGTGGATCAAAGGAAAGGCTGGAAGTCATAGGGAGGCTTGGTTTTCGAGGAATATTGGAAATTTGGTTAGGAGAAAAAGGGAGGTGTAAAAGAGGTATAAAGAGCAGGGAGCTGAGAAGTTGAAGGAGGACTACAAGGTGTGTAGAAGGAAACTTAAGAAAGAAATTAGAAAGGCCAAAAAAAGGCAAGAAGAGGCTTTGACTGACAGAGTAGAAATAAATCCAAAGGGTTTCTATAAGTACATTAAAAGTAAAAGATTAGTGAGGGATAAAATTGGACCCCTTGTAGATAGCAAGGGTAGGCGGAGTGAGAAGTCTGAGGAAATGGGGGAAATTTTGAATGATTTCTTTGCCTCAGTATTGACTAGGGAAAAAAATGTTGAACCAGTTGAAGTAAAGAAAATTAGTGGGGAGGTCATGAAGCATATAAGGATAACCGAGGAGGTAGTGATGGCTGTGTTAAAAAAGATAAAGGTGGATAAATCTCCCGGACCAGACAAAATATTCCCTAGGACACTCAGGGAGGCTAGTGGACAGTTAGTGGGGCCATTAATAAAGATATTTAGGATGTCACTGGCCATGGGGGTGGTACCAAAGGATTGGAGGGTGGCGCATGTGATTCCTCTGTTTAAGAAAGGGTCCAAATGCAAACCTGGGAATTATAGGCCTGTAAGTCTGATGTCTGTGGTGGGCAAGTTGATGGAAAGTGTTCTGAGGGATGCTATTTACAAATTTTTGGAGGTACAAGGATTGATAGGGGGTAATCAGCATGGTTTTGTCAGGGGTAGATCATGCTTGACAAACCTGATTGAGTTCTTCGAGGGGGTTACAAAAAAGGTTGATGAAGGGAAAGCTGTGGATGTTGTCTATTTAGACTTTAGTAAAGCTTTTGACAAAGTTCCCCACAGGAGGTAAGGAAAAAAGGTGGAGGCATTAGGTATAAATAAGGAGGTAGTGAAATGGATTCAGCAGTGGTTGGATGGAAGGTGTCAGAGAGTAGTGGTAGAAAATTGTTTGTCCAATTGGAGGCCGGTGACTAGTGGAGTTCCTCAGGGTTCTGTCCTGGGTCCACTATTATTTGTTATATATATTAACGATCTGGATGTAGGGGTCGAAAATTGGATAAGCAAGTTTGCGGATGACACAAAGATTGGTGGTGTTGTGGACAGTGAGGTAGATTACCGTAGATTAAAAGGTGATTTAGGAAGGCTGGAGGTGTGGGCTGAGAAATGGCTGATGGAATTTAATACAGATAAATGTGAGGTGCTGCATTTTGGAAAGGCAAATTTAAATAGGTCATATACATTGAATGGTAGACAATTGAGGAGTGCAGAGCAACAAAGGGATTTAGGAGTTATGGTAAATAGTACCCTCAAGGCTGATACTCAGTTAGATGGTGTGGTGAAGAAGGCATTTGGAATGTTGGCCTTCATAAATCGGAGTACTGAATTCAAGAGTAGGGAGGTTATGATGAAATTGTACAAGGCATTGGTGAGGCCAAATTTGGAGTACTGTGTACAGTTTTGGTCACCAAATTATAGGAAAGATATAAACAAAATAGAGAGAGTGCAGAGAAGGTTCACGAGAATGTTGACAGGATTTCAGGGTCTGAGTTACAGGAAAAGGTTGTGCAGACTGGGGCTTTTTTCTCTGGAGCGTAGAAGATTGAGAGGGGACTTGATAGAGGTGTTTAAGATTTTAAAAGGGACAGACAGAGTAAATGTGGATAGGCTTTTTCAATTAAGAAAGGGGGAGATTCAAACTAGAGGACATGGTTTAAGATTGAAGGGGGAAAATTATAAGGGGAACATGAGGGGATATTTCTTTACGCAGTGGGTGGTGGGGATGTGGAATGAGCTTCCAGCAGATGTGGTCGAGGCGGAATCATTGGTTACATTTAAGGAAAGACTGGATCGTTACATGGATAGGAGGGGACTAGAGGGGTATGGACTGGGTGCTGGTCAGTGGGACTAGGAGGGTGGGGATTTGCTACGGCATGGAATAGTAGGGCCGAACTGGCCTGTTCTGTGCTGTAAGTGGTTATATGGTTATATGGTTATATGGAAGGCCCTGTTGGCCATGCAATAGTGCCTGCTCCTGGCCGCTATGGGCTTGCAATCTGGTGTAAGGTTGTTGAAGAGGGCGGGGTGTTATCCGCAGCGTGGAGAGGCTGCAGGTGGACTGGGGGCGGTTGCAGGGGTGCACGCTATGGAATGTGAGCGGGGGAAAGGTAGGGTAAGGCTTTGTAGGTGGCACTGAAAGTCTAGCCCCGAGGACTGGGGCACAGAGCTTGGGCATAACCATGAGCCTGAACCCATGATATGTTCCCCCCCCCCCCCCCCCATTGTCAGATCTTCCGACCAGCGCCCGAGGGTGGATAGAGCAGTCTTGGGCTGCAAAGGCTATAGTTTGTGGGGTAAATTTTGAGTCTTAATGTCCAGACCACATTTGGGTGTATGAAGCTCTCAGTACTACCACTATCAAACAGGCATTTTGTTACCTTCCCGTTGACAGCGATGTCCATCATTGAGCGCCCGAGTCCATGGGGCGATGTCTCTCTTTAAGGTGATGGACACTAGGACCATCTCAGGGTCTGAGTTGCTGCTCCCCGATGGATGAGGCGAGTAGCGGCCAGTAGTTCCAGGTGTGGGGTGTGTTGGGTGGGCGACCTGGTATGTGCCCGTGTTGACCACATCATCTCGTCAATCTACTGTCAGGGCCCGACTTAGCCCAAGATGGCGGCCCCCTGCGGGCACACGTGGTGTCAGTCCATACTTGCAGAAATGACGTCACCCATACTGGTGAAAGTGTCGTCAGCAGTCCTAGTGGAAGTTGCCCTAGGCAAGATAGCAGCGCCTGGGGCAAGCACACTGCAGTAGAGCGCATTGGTGGCATCTCCAGAAGTGACGTCGACTCTGCGGGCAGAAGTGGCAGGGTGAGTGATGGCACCGCCCGGTCTTCGCATGTGGCAATATTCAGGGGGACTACGGGCTGGTCGTGGAGGGCTGTTGCGCTCCCGGCGGGTCTGGAGAGGCACACTTGCATGTAGTGGCCTTTCCGCATCGGGAGCAGTATGAGTTCCTCGCCAGGCAGCCTTTGCGGGATCACCTTTCTGACCCACACCGAGACCCATAGTGGGCGCAGGGACCCACGGCAGCAATAGTCTCCTCCACATGCGATCCTTCAGCTACGACAGTCATCTGCATTGGCCAGACAGGGTTTTGGGGGAGTCAAGTGTCAAAAACTTCAGCGTGGAAGGCTGCAGCTTCCAGGAGCGGACCATGTCCATAGTCCTGGTGAGTGAGGCTATATTGTCTTCCAGCAGTTTCTGCCAGGCGCTCCTTGAGTGCAGTCCTTGCATGCAGGCATCTTGGATCGATCGCTTCACCTCCCCTTCGGTCACCCCCGGTCTCAGTCAGGCACAGGCAGGCTAGCTCCCGTAGGATCCCCAGATAGGCATCTGCCGTCTCACCAGGATGAGCAGGTACCTGGCATAGACCACATTCATCAGAGGTTTGTACAGGGCCTCCAGGACGGTCATCGCTGGTTCGCAGTTGATGCAGTCCTTGATAGCCTGGAAGGGTCAGGGGTCCAGTTTCGTGCAGAACACCATGAGTTGCTTCTGATTTGTGTTGACCACCTCTGACTGCGTTACGATGACCGATTTGACTGTGTGCCTCCAGATCTCGAAGCTTGCCTGGGCCTCCGGGTGCTGAGGATCGATCTCCAGGCTCCCGATCGACAGGAACTTCTCCATGGTTGTTCTTTAAATTTTACCTGAATAAATTGTGGTGCGCTGGGGTAACAGTAAGCAAGCACAAAACTCAAAAGACTGTACAACAGGCTTTATTTAGGTAAAAGTCTGAACACAAGTTCATGTGGCTCCCATGTGACTGGCTCAAGAGGGGCCGGCTCAGGTCTATATTCGGGTCGGCTGGTTGACAGACTGCCAGGTGGAGTCAACCCTTCGGTGGTCTTTCTGCAGGTACAGAGATTTCCCCCTGCAGTCGGCTGGTGATCGTATCATCACATAGTCTCAGACTAATATTTTTCTGCTGACATTGGCATCAATTCGTCCCCACATTCTATTTAATAGTGGTATTAACCTATTTAATAGTATTATTAACCTAATAAGCTACTCGTCTTTGGGATGTGGAAAGAAACTGGACCATCTGGCAAAACCCATTTGACCACAGGAAGAATGTACAAATTTCGCACCAATGGCACTGGAAGTCAGGATTGAACCTGAGTCACTGGAACAGCGCTAGCAGCTCAGTCAGGGTGCCATACACCAGTGGTTTCACTCAAATAATTCATATTGAGAAAGGACTATAGGTATAGATGTTGGATTCTCACTATTTCGGGACTTGGTTAGCAACTTCAAAACCAGTTAGCAATCATTCATCAGTAAGATTAAAGTCATTAAAACATGTTTCTGTGATGAAAAGAATGAGCTCTTCCTTCTATTTTAATTTATTTTTAAATTTTGACATATAGCATGGTAACAGGCCCTTCCGGCCACCCAATTAATCTACAACCCCCAGTACATTTTGAACAGTGGGAGGAGGCCAGAGCACTTGGAGAAAACTTATCCAGTCACGGGGAGAACAGACAAACTCCCTACAGACAGTGTGGGATTCCACCCGGGTTGCTGGCACTGTAACAGAGTCACGCCAACCTCTACGCTAATTGTAGATCTTTGAATATTTTAGCACACTAGTCAATGCCCTACTTTCTAACACGGCAGGACATGAAATTTGATGGATTTACAAGCAAAGCCATGAACCTGTCAAACAATTCATAAATGCTTTGGTCCTAATACAAACACTTTATTATTGAACAGTTGTTTCTTTTTGCTTACTTGGCTGGCTAGTTATTCTATGCATGATTTTTAGAGTTCTGGAGGGCTTGTATGGATCTAACATCTGAAAATACAATCAGTTTGCAAAAGTCATAAGACACTCGAGGTTCCACCCATTCATCTGCCCTAGGGAAACTAACAAACGAGATATTTTCTCCAAAAAAGAAATTTTCTGAACAACAGATCAGTGCATTAAAAAATATAAATCCCTTTAGTTTCCTTGGTTCCAGATATAATCCTGTTTTATCTCAGTTAGGAGTTCATCTCCAAGCATGGTGTCATTGAAATTTTGTTTCAATGATAATTTAAACCAAGCATTTCCAATATATAGTATACACGATATACTGTTGCAACCAAGGTTAACATTGTCATAGAAACTTTTGTTTCTGTTGAAGAGAGAAAAAAAGACCTTACAGGAAGAGATATTAGTGTTGATTTTTAGCTTGATTTTTAGTTTTAATATTCTAGATCGGCATAAAACTCCACTAGATCAGATAGAGCATCTAAATTTTTAAATTTAGACATACTGAACGGTTACGGGCCATTCCACCTCATGAGCCCAATTACACCTAATTGACCTACACCCCCACTACTTGTATAAGTAGTCTGCCATAAACCCCAATTTTACCAGGTTTTCTCCAAATAGACTACTATGATCTATTTCTGTCATTCAATAGGATTTCTGTAAGATTGCCGATCTCATCCAAATTAGCCCTGAACTAAAAATTAAAGTTTCTGCTTCAGGTTAATGTCAATGTTTTATTTTTTTGGTTGCAGAAAAATGAAATTTTAGATTAAACATCAAACATACATAACTGAAAATAAGAGATAATTTACTCACCCTGTGTAAATCACTGCCTTTGGAATTGTCAATAATTTGACTTGAAAGCTAAATAGATCTCAGGATGTTGGATTTCAATTCCTTTCAGACAGGCATGAAGACTCTCCATTTATTTTGGAAAAGATACAGCAAGAAAGAATATGAATGGAGTTGTTGTTATATTTCATCTTATGCTTCATTCTCATTCTTATATGTCATTCTCATGCTATATCCTATCTTTAGGAAGCTATTGAGGGCTGCTATGAAATGACCATTGAATGAGTAATGGCCTGTCTCCAGATTCCAGTATTTTTCACCTTCTTCCTAACAATGCTCAACAGCAAATAGGAACTGATTGAGTGGGGAATGATGGGTATATCCAAGACACCCTTTCTCTATATTATACACCTCTCAGCAAAGCATTTTTGTGAACAAACATACATATTTTAGGAGACACCAAAAGATTGTAATTTATAACAAAATTGTTCTAAACTGACAAAGTTTAGCAATCCTAAATGGTTCAGATTGTTACATTGTTCTAACAATGTCTAAATATCTTTCAGTTATGTATCTTTACCTTTATTGGCTGAGAAAAACTCAGTTGTTAGTGAAACAAGAGAAACCTGGTCCAGGATGTTCTTCACGTAATGTTTCTGTTTGTACCTATATTCTAGCACTGTAGCGTACGCACTACATGAGCATGGAGAAGAACGACACGCACACCAAAGATTTGGAAATGAGACTACTTTATTGTTCTGGCAGTTGTGCATATATAGGCTCCTGGGGCTGACGACAGGGTCCCGCGTCATTGGAGCACCGGCCTCAGATTGGCTGGCATCCCTGCCAGAGATCCCCATCTTCCTGCCATGCTGAGGTCACTTGGGATGACAGACGGTGCCACGCCTAGGTCTGCGTGGTTACCGCATTCATCGGCCATTTGGGCAGTTGGTCCATGTCTCCACACGCGAGCCATTACAGCACCACTGGAAAATTATGTATATTTTTATGTTAGTATTCTTCAACATATAAAACATGGTGACAAAGGTTGCTTTAATGATTCTGATTGTTTTTCTATGAAATTTTACCCACTGAAAAGGAACCTTAATTAAAAGTGAACCATATGAATTAAATTCCTTTATAATCCCTGCTTATAAAATGCGCATTGTAAGCAGATACAACTTGACAACAGCGATATCAATAGGGAAAATTGGAAGTAGGTGTAACACAAATCATTAATCTGCACCATTCCTCATAGAAAATTGTTTAATGCTTATAGTAGACAGAAAGCAAATACACAATTTTTTTTGTAAAACATAACAGGTGGCAGAGTTAGCGAAGCAGTCAGCGATACTCATACCTTGATGAAGGGGACAAGCCTGAAACATTGGTTATGTATGTTTATCTTGGTTATATAAAGGACACTGCTTGACCACAGAGTTTCTCCAGCATTGTTTTTACTTCAACCACAGTGTCTACAGACGTTCACGTTTTACCCCAGGTATATTGTCCTGCCACATGTCATGATTCCCATAACCAGTCTTAAATTATTTTCAAAAATGTAAGAAAAAGAATATTTCAAAAAATGTCCAAATATGATTAAGTAAAACATAAGAATGCTCAACATGATGGTTCACTAATCATATGAGTGTATAAAAGACAATTATTCTGGATTCAGTGCAACATTTAGTCACATTTCCTGGATATTAATCAGAATTTCACCCAGTTCCATATCCTGGATATTGATAAGACTTTTACCCAATTCCATATCCTAGATATTGATTAGAATTCACCCAGTCCCATATCCTGGATATTGATCAGATTATACCCAGATCCATATCCTGGATATTGATCAGACTTTTACCTAGTCCCATATCCTGTATATTGAACAGACAAACCTAGTCCCATACCCTGAATATTAATCAGACCTTCACCCAGTCCCATATCCTGGTTATTGATCAGATTATACCCAGATCCATATCTTGGATATTGATCAGACTTTTACCTAGTCCCATATCCTGGATATTGAACAGACAAACCTAGTCCCATACCCTGAATATTAATCAGACCTTCACCCAGTCCCATATCCTGGTTATTGATCAGACTTGTACCCAGTTCCATATCCGGGATAGTAATCAGAATTTCACCCATTCCCATATCCTGGTTATTGATCAGATTTGTACCCAGTCCCACATCCTGGATAATGATCAGATCTTTACCCTGTCCCATATGCTGGATATTGTTCAGACTTCTAATTGGACCCATTTCCTGGATATTGATCAGACTTGCACCCAGTCCCTTATCCTGAATATTGCACAGAATTGTACCCAGTCCCATATCCTGGATATTGATCAGATGAACCCAGACCCATATCCTGGATATTGATCACACCTTCACCCAGTCCCATATCCTGGATATTGATCTGACTTGTACCCAGACCCATATCCTGGTATTAATCAAACTTGTACTCAGACCTATAAACTGGTATTGTTCAGTCGTACCCAGTCCCATATCCTGGATGTCGAACAGACTTGACTCAGTCTCTTATCCTGGATATTGATCAGACTGTACTCAGACCCATATACTGGATATTGATCAGACTTGTATCCTGTCCCATATCCTGAATATTGTTCAGTTGTACCCAGTCCCATATCCTGGATATTTTTCAGTCTTGTCGAACAATGAGTGACTTTTAAGAATTTTTTTTTTTAGTGGGTGGAGAGTTGATTTAGAGTTTCAAGTTCAAATTTTTCTATGGTATTCAAGTTTTGGCTGACTCCCCATTTTTAGATATGAAAATCTAAAAGTTAGGTATAAAAATCTAAATGATGAGAAAATTTAGGCCTGCTAGAATTGAAATTAATGGATGCTATGAATTCAGTACGACATTAAATACTAAGTTTTGATGTATTACATGTTCAACAGCTCAATCAATTACAACTTGCTCAATCAAATGAAGTTATTCAGCATCATGTCTTTTGAATAGTTGGCAACAAAATTCTGGTTTTTATGCGATATTAATTAAAATATCCATTGTTGTATATTACAGTATAGTAACTCAATATAATTGAGAAAAATTGCATTGTGGTTAAGTCACTGGACTACTTATGCAGAGAAATAACTAATGGTCTGGAGCCATCAGTTGAATACCACCATTGCTGCTGAGGTTCATATTCAATTTATTAAATACTTATGCATTGAAATCTTGTTTTGTTTCAAGTATGGTGATCAAACATATTATCTTAACAGGGTGTCGGTTTTCATTTGCAGCATATATAGAGTATCCTCTTTTTTTTAATCTTTGGCTTGGCTTCGCGGACGAAGATTTATGGAGGGGGTAAAAAGTCCACGTCAGCTGCAGGCTCGTTTGTGGCTGACCAGTCCGATGCGGGACAGGCAGACACGATTGCAGCGGTTGCAAGGGAAAATTGGTTGGTTGGGGTTGGGTGTTGGGTTTTTCCTCCTTTGCCTTTTGTCAGTGAGGTGGGCTCTGCGGTCTTCTTCAAAGGAGGCTGCTGCCCGCCAAACTGTGAGGCGCCAAGATGCACGGTTTGAGGCGTTATCAGCCCACTGGCGGTGGTCAATGTGGCAGGCACCAAGAGATTTCTTTAGGCAGTCCTTGTACCTTTTCTTTGGTGCACCTCTGTCACGGTGGCCAGTGGAGAGCTCGCCATATAATACGATCTTGGGAAGGCGATGGTCCTCCATTCTGGAGACGTGACCCATCCAGCGCAGCTGGATCTTCAGCAGCGTGGACTCGATGCTGTCGACCTCTGCCATCTCGAGTACCTCGACGTTAGGGGTGTGAGCGCTCCAATGGATGTTGAGGATGGAGCGGAGACAACGCTGGTGGAAGCGTTCTAGGAGCCGTAGGTGGTGCCGGTAGAGGACCCATGATTCGGAGCCGAACAGGAGTGTGGGTATGACAACGGCTCTGTATACGCTTATCTTTGTGAGGTTTTTCAGTTGGTTGTTTTTCCAGACCCTTTTGTGTAGTCTTCCAAAGGCGCTATTTGCCTTGGCGAGTCTGTTGTCTATCTCATTGTCGATCCTTGCATCTGATGAAATGGTGCAGCCGAGATAGGTAAACTGGTTGACCGTTTTGAGTTTTGTGTGCCCGATGGAGAATCACAGTGCGGCTTTCGCGCAAACAGAGGAACCACTGACATGGTCTTTGCCCTCAGACAGCTCCAAGAAAAGTGCAGAGAACAAAACAAAGGACTCTACATCACCTTTGTTGACCTCACCAAAGCCTTCGACACCGTGAGCAGGAAAGGGCTTTGGCAAATACTAGAGCGCATCGGATGTCCCCCAAAGTTCCTCAACATGATTATCCAACTGCACGAAAACCAACAAGGTCGGGTCAGATACAGCAATGAGCTCTCTGAACCCTTCTCCATTAACAATGGCGTGAAGCAAGGCTGTGTTCTCGCACCAACCCTCTTTTCAATCTTCTTCAGCATGATGCTGAACCAAGCCATGAAAGACCCCAACAATGAAGACGCTGTTTACATCCGGTACCGCACGGATGGCAGTCTCTTCAATCTGAGGCGCCTGCAAGCTCACACCAAGACACAAGAGAAACTTGTCCGTGAACTACTCTTTGCAGATGATGCCGCTTTAGTTGCCCATTCAGAGCCAGCTCTTCAGCGCTTGACGTCCTGCTTTGCGGAAACTGCCAAAATGTTTGGCCTGGAAGTCAGCCTGAAGAAAACTGAGGTCCTCCATCAGCCAGCTCCCCACCATGACTACCAGCCCCCGCACATCTCCATCGGGCACACAAAACTCAAAACGGTTTTTTTTAATACTTTATTTAAATTATACAATAATGAAATATATCCTTAAATTTTACATGGTTTATATATTTTTTAAAAAACAAAAAAACCCTCTATACATCCCTAACCCTACAATAATATGCCCCGTTCTTCCCACCTCTACCTCACATACCCCCAATTAACCCCTAAAATAGAAGAAAAAAGAAAAGAAAAAAGTGGAAAAAAAAACAAAAGAAAAAATAATATGTTGTGGAATGAGGAAACCCCACTACGTTCAGATCAAAATCTTCAAATTTTTCATTTAAATAATCCAAATATGGGCTCCAAATCTACTTAAAATATAAAATTATACATTATCTTTTCCAATGGAATACAGGGCCTTAATTCTGTAAGTTAAGTTCTATCCGATCTTTCCATGAACTTGCTATTTGAAATTTATCCAATTTATATACCAAAAAAATTCCACTTATATCACCAATTTAAAAGTTTTATTTTCAAAATATTCTATAAACGAATCTTAACACGAGACCCTTATCACAAAACCATACTGAAAGTAAAGACTTTCTGACCATTACATAACATAACATAACATAACAATTACAGCACGGAAACAGGCCATTAGGCCCTTCTAGTCCGCACCGAACCAAACACCCCTTTCTAGTCCCACCTCCCTGCACAATGCCCATAACCCTCCATCTTCTTCTCATCCATATACCTGTCCAAACTTTTCTTAAATAATACAATTGACTCCGCCGCCACTATTTCTCCCGGAAGATCATTCCACACGGCTACCACTCTCTGAGTAAAGAAGTTCCCCCTCATGTTACCTCTAAACCTCTGCCCCTTAATTCTTAACTCATGTCCTCTTGTTTTAATCTTTCCTCCTCTTAACGGAAATAGTCTATCCACATTTACTCTGTCTATCCCTTTCATAATCTTAAATACTTCTATCAAATCCCCTCTCAACCTTCTACGCTCCAAAGAATAAAGACCTAATCTGTCCAATCTCTCCCTATACTCTAGATGCTTAAACCCAGGTAACATTCTGGTAAACCTTCTCTGCACTCTCTCCACTCTGTTTATATCCTTCCTATAATTAGGCGACCAGAACTGCACACAGAACTCCAAATTAGGCCGCACCAATGTCTTATACAATCTCAACATCACCTCCCAACTCCTATATTCCATGCAATGATTGATAAAGGCCAGCATACTAAAAGCCTTCTTCACCACCCTATTCACGTGAGTTTCTACCTTCAGGGAACGATGTACCGTTACTCCTAAATCTTTCTGCTCTTCTGTATTCCTCAATGCTCTCCCATTTACCACGTATGTCCTATTCTGATTCTTCTTACCAAAATGAAGCACCTCACACTTATCAGCATTAAATTCCATCTGCCATTTTTCAGCCCACTTTTCTAAGCAGCCCAAATCCCTCTGCAATCCTTGAAAACCTTCTTCATTATCCACTATTCCACCTATCTTAGTATCGTCTGCATATTTACTAATCCAATTCACCACCCCATCATCTAGATCATTAATGTATATAACGAACAACAATGGGCCCAATACAGATCCTTGAGGCACACCACTGGTCACCGGCCTCCAAACTGACAGACAATTATCCACTACCACTCTCTGGCCTCTCCCTCTCAGCCAATGTTCAATCCATTTGACTATCTTAAAATTTATACCTAAAGACTGCACCTTCCTAACTAACCTTCCATGTGGTACCTTATCGAAGGCCGTACTGAAGTCCATATAGACAACATCCACTGCGCTACCCTCATCCACATTCCTAGTCACCTCTTCAAAAAATTCAATCAGATTGGTCAAACATGACCTTCCTCCCACAAATCCATGTTGAGTGCTCCTGATCAGACCCTGTCTATCCAGATGTTTATAAGTACTATCTCTAAGAATTTTCTCCATTAATTTACCTACCACAGACGTCAAACTTACAGGCCGATAGTTGCCAGGCTTCCTCCTTGAACCCTTTTTAAATAACGGAACCACATGCGCAATGCGCCAATCCTCCGGAACTATCCCCATATCTAATGACATTTGGAAAATTACCACCAGAGCCTCTGCTATTTCCTCCTTCACTTCTCTCAATGTCCTGGGGAAGATCCCGTCTGGTCCCGGAGACTTATCCACCTTTATATTCTTTAAAAGCCTTAAAACTACACCTTTTGTAATCTCTATATTCCCCATATTTACCCAATTTGCTTTTTTTATCTCACATCTCCCAATATCCTTCTCCTTAGTGAATACCGAAGAAAAGAAACTGTTCAATATCTCCCCCATTTCTCTTGGCTCCACACACAGTTTTCTGCTCTGATTTTCTAAGGGACCAATTTTGTCTCTAGCTTTCCTCTTACCATTAACATATTGGTAGAACTCTTTTGGATTAGTTTTCACCCTGCTTGCCATAGTTTTCTCGTACCTTCTTTTAGCTTTCCTAATTCCTCTCTTAAGATTCCTCTTACATTCAATGCATCTTTCAAACATCTCCTTAACTCCATGCTTCTTATATCTTCGAACCAAGTTTCCAATATTCCTTGAAAACCACGGCTCTCTCAAACCTTTTGCCCCTCCTTTTAACCTAACAGGAACATAAAGCTTTTGCACTCTCAAAATCTGATCTTTAAAAGACTTCCATCTCTCTACTACATCCTGCCCATAAAACAAATTTTCCCAATGCACACCCTGCAAGTCCTTTCGCATCTCCTCAAATCTAGCTTTTCCCCAATCAAAAACCTCAATCCTTGGCCCTGATTTCTCTCTTTCCATAATGACATTGAAGCTGATGGCATTATGATCACTGGACCCGAAGTGCTCGCCAACACTAACCTCCGTCACTTGACCCATCCCATTTGCCAACAGTAGATCTAACACTGCTCCTTCTCTGGTCGGCACCTCTACATATTGTTGTAAAAAACTATCTTGCACACATTTCACAAACTCTAACCCATCCAGTCCTTTCACAGAATGTGTTTCCCAATCAATATGTGGAAAATTAAAATCTCCCATAATTACAACCCTGTGCTTATCACAAATATCTACTATCTCCCTACAGATTTGCTCCTCTAGGTCTCGGTCCCCTCCGGGTGGTCTATAATACACCCCTACAAGTGTAACCTCTCCTTTCCTACTCCTCAGTTCCACCCAAATAGCTTCCGTAGATGTGCCCTCTATTCTATCCTTCCTAGGCACCGCTGTAATATTTTCCCTGACAAGCAATGCAACCCCACCTCCTCTTGCCCCTCCGACTCTATCACAAATAAAACAACGAAACCCAGGGATATTCAGTTGCCAATCACATCCCTCCTGCAACCATGTCTCACTAATAGCTACCACATCATACTTCCAAGTATCAATCCACACCTTCAGCTCATCCACCTTTTTTACAATACTCCTGGCATTAAAATATATGAATTTCAGAGATTTCCCAATTTTTAATCCCTGTTTTCCCTCATCATTAAGAACAACATTATTTACTTTTCCTGCCAATTGCCCTTCATCTTCTTCCAGAGCATTTCCCTTCTCTATCACCTGCCCATCCATATTCAAATACTTACCACAAACTTTCTTTGTTTGCATTCTAACCTTCTCCTTACTGCTCTGTACTATTTTGTTCCCTCCCCCCAACCATTCTAGTTAAAGGATCCTGAGTAGCCCTAGCAAATACCTCTGCCAGGATTCTGGTTCCCCTGGAATTTAAGTGTAACCCGTCCTTACTGTACAGGTCACATCTCCCCCAAAAAAGGTCCCAGTTATCCAGAAACTTAAAACCCTGCCCCTTACTCCACCCCTTCAGCCACGTGTTAATCCTCCACCTCATCCTATTTCTATTCACACTGTCACGTGGCACAGGGAGTAATCCAGAGATTACCCCCTTTGCGGTCCTTCTTTTTAACTCCCTACCTAACTGCCTGTACTCACTCTTTAGGACCTCTTCTCTAATTCTCCCTATGTCATTGGTACCTACATGTACCACGACCTCTGGCTCCTGTCCCTCCCACTTTAGGATATCTGGGACACGAGCAGCAACATCCCGGACCCTGGCACCAGGGAGGCAAACCACCATCTGGTTCTCCTTGCTGCGTCCGCAGAATCCCCTATCCGTCCTCTTAACTATGGAGTCTCCTACCACAATTGCCTTCCTCTTCCTTTCCCTCCCTTTCTGAGCTACAGGGGCCGACCTCGTGCCGGAGGCACAGCCACTGTCACTCCCCCCAACCTTGATGTCCCCCTCAACAGTGCTCAAAGAGGCGTACTTATTGCTGAGGGTTACATTCACAGGGCTCGTCTCTGGCACCTTACGTTCTTTTGTCCCTCTCCTAACAGTTACCCACCTTTCATCCTCCCGTGGCCCTGGCGTGACCACCTGGCTGTAACTCCTGTCTATGACTACCTCTGTTTCCCTAACCAGCCTGAGGTCATCGAGCTGCAGCTCTAGTTCCCTAACACGGTCCCTGACAATCTGCAGCTCGACACACCTAGTGCAGATATGGACATCCGGGAGTCTGGAAGACTCCAGGACCTCCCACATCCGGCACTCCCGACAACACACAGCCTTAACACTCATCCCTTACCCCAATGAAGAAGTAATAAAGACTATCTTAGCTTTCTCTCCGCCTGCTTTCGCCGAAGCCTGATGAGCCAAAGCCTGGAAGTCCCACTCCTTCACTGTGCCACTCACTCGCTGGGCCGCTCGCTGTCCCTCTTATTTATTGGCCTTTTACCAATTAACCCCTACACACTCTCCTGTACGCTCGCTTGACCAATGGCCGCCTCCGACGCCGACTCCTCCCCGCAGACCCTGGTGAGAGACTTTTTAAAAAGTTTTCTTACCTGCCCCGGACTCTTTTCTTTTCTGTCCTTCTCCTCTCTCCTTTTCTCTCCTCTCCTCTCCTCTCCTCTCAAAAAAACAAATCAGAAAGAATCAAATTATATATTTTTATTGCTCTGGAGTTAAATATAATGGATGTATAAAATTATAAGTTACAAGTCTATACCACACATTTATATTTTTTGTAATACTATCATTACAAATAATTTTCCAATGATCTCTATCCAAATCAACTCCCAAATCTTTCTCCCATTTGAGTCTTGATTTATGCCAATCAATTTTAGACATTTTCTGTTGCAATAATTTATACATTTCAGAAATAAATCCTTTCTTCCCTCCATCATGAACCATCATTTTAAATTTCAACTCTTTTGGAAAAAATAAATTCTTCCCAAAGGGATCATACAACATCGATTTAATTTGATAATAACAAAAAATGAGTCTGAATTGGTATTTGATATCTTTCTTTCATTCTTTCAAATGAAAGAAATTGGCATAATTCATAGCAATTATTACTATTTTAATCCCTTTCTGATCCGAAATCTTAAGAAGTTAATTATTAAACATAAAAGGAAAAAGCTTATTCTGATACAAAAGAGTATATCTCGATATTTTACCATGATTACCAATTTCTTTATTTATCCTATCCCAAATATCTATCAAATGAGATAAAATTGGCAATATATGAGAACCAAACAATTTAAACAAATTGATCCCTTCTATCCTCAGTAATTCTATTTAATTCTATATCCGCCCAAGTCAAAGGATTATCCAAATCAAACATTCTAGTGATAAATTTTAACTGAGCAGCCTTATAATAATTTTAAAAGTTTGGGAGTTGTAATCCTCCTAATTCATATTTCCATGTTAACTTATGATAAGAAACCCTTGCCAATTTACCCTTCCATAAAAATTTCCTAACCACTGTTTTCAAGTCTTTAAAAAAAATTTTTAGGAATATTACATGGAATAGTTTGAAAAAATACTGAAGTCTAGGAAATATATTAATTTTATACAATTCACTCTACCAACTAAATTTATTGGCAAATCTATCCATTTATTTAAATCTTCTTTAATTACAGAAAGTCAATTTAAAACATGCTATTCCTTTAAAAACAGAATAATCGGCTTCAGACAATGGTATAAGTTTTCACTTTTATTCCAATTCATTTTATACCCAGATAATTCTCCATATTGTATTAGCTTTTCCTGTAAAACTTTCAACGACTTATGTGGTTCAATTAAATAAATTAACACATCATCCACAAATAAGATCATTTTAAGTTCAATCCAATCCTGCTTTAATATCTTTTATATCTGTAATGTATAAATATTGGGAGGAATTTGGTAAAATTAGAGTAGGTTACATACATACACACATTTTAAAACAGATCTTATTTGAAAGACTGAAGAATTCATATTCAGAATCTATGGAGAATGGTACATTTCACAAGTAGGTGCTAATTGAAATGATGTCATGAAATGAATAGCCATTGTTTTGGAGGAGACAAACTTGCTGTTTGCAAGTACCTACAGGGTGCTCACAGTAAGGTCTCTCCTGGGTCTTGTTTATCTAAGACAACAGCTTGACCAAGAGAGGAGAACTCCTGTTGTTTGCTGAAGAAGGTGGAGGTTTTTGCAAGTGAGAGAGTCACATGGCTTTCTGGCAGTTGGCAATTGGAGAGAGAGAGAGAGAGAGAGAGAGAGAGAGAGAGAGAGAGAGAGAGAGAGAGAGAGAGAGAGGTGAGAACAATCTCAACAAACTGTCTCAGACAGTGTGTGTGTGATACTGAAAGCAGCTGAACAGTGCAAGCCAGGAAGAGCTGGTTGGAAACAGAAAGTTCCAGAGTGGCAGATGGCTGGAAGTGCTATCTGTCTGATGTTTCTCTTGGAATAAGGGGATCAGTAAGGAACTCTGTGGTAGCCTGAAGAAAGAGGTTACCAGACAGTAGGCATGGCTAAGCTCTCAGCCAATCGCTGTAAGCACAGTCTAGATACTGTAACTATATACACTATTCTTCTTTGGCTTGGCTTCGCGGACGAAGATTTATGGAGGGGGTAAAAAGTCCACGTCAGCTGCAGGCTCGTTTGTGGCTGACAAGTCCGATGCGGGACAGACTATATACATTGGTGATAAATCTGTACTATCACAATTACCATATAAAAGTGTAGATGAACTGAGGCCTACCTGTACAGCAGAATCCACGGAGTTGTTGTTGGGAGCCTTCAAGCCTCAGAGGACTCCTGCCCATTCAGGTTTGACCTCAGCACCGATCCTGCAGTCACAAGATGGCACCAGCACTCTGGTGTTTGGTTGTAGCTGACCCATGTGCACGTGAAGCCGTGCGCATGGGTGGCCCAACCAACAAAGGAGCCTGTGAGCCCGTGACATTGCTGGGTGCCCCTGGGATGCGCAGTGTAGCGTCAGAGGACGCTCCTGCGCGTCCAGCAGTTGTTCCAGGCATGTGCGGGGCATCCCGGGTCCATGATCTTTTGGAGAAATTGGGTGGTGTGGGGTATGTCCAAACCCACAGCCATACAGTCAAAGGACTTATGGTGACTGAAGAAGAAGAGGAACTTACCTTATTGGAAATTGCCCAGGAGGAGGAGCCTGCAGTTAAAGAAAGTAGATCTCAAAAAGTGGCTATGGAATCTGGATTGGACTCAGTATTCACTGTTTTGGAAAGGATTGCTTCTCAAATGGATAATATGTCAAAACAAATGTCAACTCAAATGACCCAAGGATTTATGGAGGTGAAAACAAAAATAAATATTTTGTGTGATGTAATGTCAACTATGAAACAAGAAATGACTGTAGTTAAGAGTGATATTAACAGATGTATAAAATCTGTTGATATTGTACAAGATCATTTTAAAAAAATTGAAACAGCCTTTTCTGAATGTCAAAATCAGGTGGAATGCAATAGAGAAAAAATGGAAAAAGTGGAAGGTTATTTTGCAGATTGGGGTATTCAAAGAAGGGATTTATTGAAGAAGATGGATTCAATGGAAAATCAAAGCCGAGAAATAATGTGAAAATAGTTGGTCTTCCAGAGGATATTGAAGGTTCTGATCCAATAAAAAATTTTAAGCATTGGATCCCAGAGGTACTGGTTTAAAGAGCTTTTTCCTGAAGGTTTGGAACTGGATCGGGCCCATAGAGCATTGAGGAAAAAAACAATTCCAGGACAAACACCGAGGGCGGTCTTGATTCGTTGTTTGAAATATCAAGATAGAGAAATGATTTTACAAGTGGCGGTACAGAAAGCATGGCAGAGTCAATCCCTGTTGATGGTTCAAAATAATAGTGTTTTTTTAATCCCGATTTGAGTCAAGAGGTCATTAGAAGACAATGTGAATTTAATTCGGCTAAAGATGTCTTATGGCGAAAGGGCTATAAGTTTGCTTTTCGTTATCCTGCAATTTTGAAGGTTTTTTATGGAAACTTTCAATCTCAATTTTTTGAGAACGATCACGATGCTTTGGTTTTTGCTAATTCATTGCCAAATTGCAAAAAAATGGGTGGCCTTCACCATTGTCTCCTAAGAGGAGGGTAAACGGAAATGGAAATTGGAATAAGAATGGGTATGGAAAGAATGGCAACAATGGAAAGAATGGAAAGAAAGAAGAGTTGACACAAAGTCTTCTTGACATTGAAGATCCAAAACAATCATTAGGCTTGGAATCATTGGGTTAAATATATTTACTATATTTGATTGTTCTTAATTACATAATGAATATGTATCTGGCTGGGGGGTGGATGGCACTGAAAGCTTTGACTGTCATCTATTTGAATAACAATGATTTACCATGTCTACCAATGTGAAGAAATCTAAAACTCAACTTCAAAAGAAATTACCATATAAAAGTGTAGATGAACTGAGGCCTACCTGTACAGCTGAATCCATGGAGTTGTTGTTGGGAGCCTCCAAGCCTCAGAGGACTCCTGCCCATTCAAGTTTGACCTCGGCGCCGATCCTGCAGTCACAAGATGGCACCAGCACTCTGGTGTTCAATTGTAGCTGACCCGCGTGCACGTGAAGCTGTGTGCGTGGGCAGCCTGACCGAAAAAGGGGCCTGTGAGCCCGTGACATTGCTGGGTGCCCTTGGGACGCGCAGTGTCAATGTTTAGGGTGTTACTACCTTTGGGTTTTTTTTTAATTTTTGGGTTTTTTTTAATGTTTTTTTGTTTATTGAGGGGTGGGGTTTTTTCTTGTTTTTGAAGAATTATAAAGGGGAGCATTATTTGATAGAGTGTAAAAATATTAGTAGCTAGTAAAAAATTTCTACTTTTAATTTTGCAACTTTTTATGTTCAGGGATTAAATAATCCAATTAAGTGAAAGAGGGTTTTGGCTTATATTAAAAAAATGAAAATTGATATTGCCTTTTTACAAGAAACACATTTGAACAAAAAGGAACATTTGAAATTGAAAAGAGATTGGGTTGGACATGTCTTTTTTTCTTCTTTTAATTCTAAGGCAAGAGGGGTGGAGATTTTGATTCATAAAAATTTACCATTTGGATTAGAATCTTCAGAGGGAAATGTAGGTAGAGTTTTACGAGTGAATTGTAAAATTTTTGCTGAATCTTGGATTTTGCTTAATCTTTATGTGCCTAATATAGATGATGAGCGGTGTATTTCAGAAGCTTTTTTATTGTTAACTCAAGCTAATGAAAATATTTTAGATGGGGGAGATTTTAATTGTGTTTTGGAACCTTTATTGGACAGAAACCTGAAGTGTATAAGGAAATCAAAGACGGCAATACAAATCAATGTGTTGATGAAAGATTTAAATCTGGTAGATATTTGGAGAAAGGTTAATCCTACAGAGAAAGATTTTTCTTTTTATTCATCACGACATGATTCATTTTCTAGGATTTATGTTTTTTGGTATCAGCACACCTACAGGGTAGAGCACTGCAAGCTGAATATAAAAGTAGAGTTCTATCAGACCATTCATTATTTTATTTCCTGTGAAAGTTCAGAAGTGGTATGTTCGTCGTATCGATGGAGGTTTAATGCAATGTTATTGAAAAAAAACAGAATTTGTTACTTTTGGTAAAGAGCATGTTTATTTTTGACTGAGAATATTAATTCTGTGGATAGTCATTTTGTAGTATGGGGCGCATTAAAAGCTTATTTGAGGGGACAGGTTATTAGTTAAGAAACAATATATAGCAGAAAGTATAATGTTGTAAAATCAGATTGCTGAGTTAGAGAAAGATTTTCAAAAGGATGTGACCGAAGACAAAAAAAGCTGCATTAGTGAAATTGAAATTACGCTATAATACTTTACAAACATCAGTTTGAGTGTTTAATTAATCGATCTAAACAACATTATTATGAGTTGGGAGAAAGAGCTCACAAGGTATTTGCTTGGCAATTGAAAGCTGAACAGGCATCTCGGACGATTAATGCCATTAAAAATAATTCAATAATTACCTATAAGCCTCAGGAAATTAATGATCAGTTTTATTCATTCTATCAAAAATTATATACTTCTGAGGGGAAGCAGGATAATGGTTCTATTGGATCTTATTTATCTAAATTAAGGTTACCAGTATTCGATGAGAAAGATATTCAGGAATTGGAATCTCCATTTACAGATTTTGAAATCAAGGAAGCTATGCAGGAAATGCCAAATGGCATTTGGATGATGGATGATGGATTTCCTGTGGAATTTTATAAATTTTTTATGATGATTTATCTAATGTATTTGGAGATGTGTTAAAACAAATTACTGAAGAACAGAAGTTGCCAGAATCTTGTTCAAGTGCTTTAATAACTGTTATTCCAAAAAAAGATAGAGATCCATTAAAAGTGTCTTCATATAGACCTATTTCTTTATTGAATGTAGATTATAAAATTATAGCCAAAGTATTAGCTAATAGACTTGCTACGTACTTACCAAAGTTGATACATACTGATCAAACAGGTTTTATTAAGAACAGAAATGCATCAGATAATATTCTTCGATTAATTACTTTGGTCAATGCATACCCAAAGCAGCCTAACCATCCTATGTTGGTTGCACGGGATGCAGAAAAGGCTTTTGATAGGGTTGAGTGGGATTTTTATTTAAGGTGTTAGAAAAGTTTAAATTTTCCCCTTTTTTTATTGGTTGGGTTAAAGCTTTATATATGAACCTGATTGCTAGGGTGGTGACAAATGGTCAGATTTCTTTACCATTTAGGTTGATTCATTCAACTCAACAGGGCTGTCCATTGTCACCAGCCTTAGTTGGCTATTCAACCATCAGCTCAGACTATTAGACAAAATGATGAAATTAGAGAGATGAAGGTTATAAATGAAGAATATAAGATTAATTTTATTTGCAGATGATGTAGATATTTGCAGATATTTGACAGAACCAGAACAGTCATTGAAGCAGTTACAAGAGTGTTTGTTGAAATTTGGAGAATTGTCAAGATATAAAGTTAATTGGGATAAAAGTTAAATTTTACCAGTTGGAATAGGAGATATTTCAGAATTTAAAATTGTTACAAAATTAAGGTGGACAAATAAAATGAAATATTTAGGTGTGTTTGTAGATGTTAACTATCAGCCATTGAATCAGTATAATTATGTGCCTATATTAAAATGGATTAAAGCAGATTTGATTAAGTGGAAAGATCTTCCATTAACTTTGATTGGTTGGGTCAATTGTATTAAAATGAATATTTTTCCCCGAATTCAATATTTATCTCAGTCAATACCTTGTTTACTTTCAAAAGTTTTTTTCAGGATTTAAATAAGGTAGTGTGGGAGATTTTATGGAAAGGTAAATTAGCTTGAGTGGCATGTGTTAGGTGGACTTCAGTTACCACATTTTCAAAATTATTATGAAGCAGGCCAATTGAAGTTTATTAGCAGGTTGATGGATCTAAAGCAGCCTCTTATATGGGCTAAGGTGGAAATAGCGTGTATTTCTGAGGTTGAGGTACATGAATTTATATTTCATTGGAACTTGAATTTGTTACAGGAATATAATATGCCGGTATTGAAACATTTGTTAAAGATCTGGATTTTAAAAACAGGGTTTTGGGATCAAAAGATAAATTATCAATTTTAACTCCATTGTATAATAATTGGCTTATTTATTTTTCAATATTTAATAATTATTTAAAGAGTTGGGATTTTAAGGGGATAAAGACAATACAGGATTGTTTTGAAGAGGGACAATTTCTTTCCTTTAATCAATTGAGAGAGAGATTTGATATATCTGTAAATTCTTTGTTTGTGTATTACCAACTTAGAGCCTTGGTAAAGGATAATTATGGTAGAGAGATGAATTTGCCTACATTGTCAAGATTTGAGTCTTTGATTTCCTCTGTACCAAAAAAGGGTTATATTTTGGTTATATATAATTTGTTACAAGATAATATGGATTAAATGGATTGGTAAAAATCTAAACTTAAATGGGAGAGTGATTTAGTGTTTATTTTTCCTAAAGATGATTGGGTAGATATGTGTCAGTACAATGTAATCAAATTGACAAATGTAAGATATGGAATGGTTAATTATTATTTTTTACATCAATTGTATTTGACTCCGGAGAAACTGAAAATAATATGGGTTTAGTAATTCAGACTCATGTTTTTGATGTGATTCATGTATTGGAACTTTTTTACATGCTGTTTCAACTTGTGTTAAAGTTCAACCATTCTGGCAAGGAATTAAAGTAGTTTTGGAAAAATTGTATAATTTTACATTATCATAAGACCCAATGATTTTCTTTTGGGTTATTTGATTTCGTTGATGGGATTGGGTTTGGATAAAATTCAAATTGCTTTTGTGCGTTTGGTGTTATCAGTAGTGCGTAAATGTGTTGTGAGTACTTAGAAAGACAATACAGAGATTAATATACTACCTTGGCATAATGAATTGAAAACTCATATTGTTATGGAAAAAATTACCTACAATTTACATGATAATTATTCCTTTTTTGTTAGCAAATGGTCTCCGTATTTGGAATATATGCATTTAGATATACTTTGAATTGTTCTTAACATTTATAATTTTTTTATATATAATTTGTATTTTTGGCTCCCCTTAAGGGAGCTGGCTGAAGGGGTGGGAGAGTGGGGTTGGGGTTTTTTTTAATTCTATTTTTCTGGTGTTTTTTTAGTTTTTTTCTTGTTTTATATATATATATCTTTGTAAAATCAATTTTTGATGATTACTAGACTGTATGTTATGTTTTTTCTATCTTTAAATAAAGTTTGGAAAAAAAACAATGAAGACCAAAAAAAAGCAAGTAATTTGTGTATTCCAATAAATTTCACAATATTTTGTAAATTTAGTCATACAGCAGGGTAACAGGCTATTTTGGCCCATGAGCCTGTCCTACCCAAATTACACCCAATTGATCTACACCCCCAGTACATTTCGAACAGTGGAAAGAAACCAGAGTCCCTGAGGAAAACCTATGCAGGCAGGGAGAGAACGTACAAACTCCTTACAGACAGAGAGGGATTTGAACCTTGGTCCTGATTACTGGTGTTGTAACAGCATTTTGCTTACAGCTATGCTAACTGGGCCACACAAATGTTAAAGTGGCTGTAGATTGGAGACAGTAAACAACCCTTATTAACATTAGAGTTGGTGCTTGATTGCTATATAATGCCAGCTTAATAGAAAATAAATGGTTGAAATCTAGAAAACTATAAATCTTTTTAAGTTTGACATTTCTTGCACTGTGACGTGTCCTTGTCTAAAATAGCCTTGTTGCTAAAAGTTATTTTAGGGGCCCTTTTTTAATGGCAGAATCTGAATTTAAAATAAAACATGAATGAGCCTGGCTTAATTATTATGTATTATGCCTCTCTCCTAGGAGAAAAAGATACTGGAAGGCAGAGAAGAAAATTTAAAACAGCAACCTGCTGGTGATGGTACAGAAAAACACTAAAATCGATGTTGGCATGGAGAGGGATTTCAAGGGGTAAACAGGGATGTAAGTTTACTGGAGAGAACAAAATTTATACAAGATTCCTTGGGGTAGGAAGGAGAAAATTAAATACAAACTAATGTGCATACTTACAAAGAGCGCACACAATGACAAATTTAATTTAAATAAGTAGAGTATTTTGGAAGTGTCATGGTAAGGCCATCCCAGTTGTTATTGTAAACAGATCACCATGATCATGACAAGGTAATAAAGCAACAGTTCAATCCAGAGCAAAATTTAATGCTTTACCGAAACCCACTCAGAATAATCAAAGATCACTTCTGACAACAAACAGGTCAGATCTCTTTTGGAATACTATGCTGAGTTTCAAACTTTGTCTCTTAATCCAGGCTCATCATGGATCCAAAAGAGGTACAAGCTTGATACATAACTGATATTCTTTAAAATCAATTACTCTGAAAGACTCAGATAACAGAACTTGAGTAGACTTATCCCAAAGCCAGTAGAGGTGCAGAAAATAATAAAGAGAATAATTGTGTTCAAAAAGATTTATTGGGTACCCGGAAATATGTTTACTATGTAAGACGTGGAATTAATTCTCATAGAAAGCAATGAGCTTTAAGTTCACAATTAGCATAGTTGGTGTTAACTTTTTGGATGCCTTGACAAGAGTGGGAATTTTTTTCTCGAGATTGCATCAAAAAGAAAACATTTCTCTTTGCAGATAATACTTGGTCCCTTGGTCCATTTGATCAACTGGATTGATTTTGATCTACGGGGCTCAGGAAGATGGTTAGGCATAAATGTGGAATTTTCAATTGTATTTACTTCCTTATGGATCTGCTGATTCATCTACTTTCGTTTCTCTCTTCATGGAGTTGACCTAACAATGGCCATGGGGTTGAGGAAGTAATGAAGTATGTAAGACCTGCTGCTTTGATCATCATTGAATGAGACCAACGTAATAATCCAGCCGATCTCTCCCTACACTCGTACCTGTCGAGGAAACACAAGATTTGCTGCGCAGTGTGCAAATATTTGGCCTTATGTATTTACATAATTAGTTCGTTCTCAAAAAAAATCCAAACATTGGAAAGAAATTCTTCACATGATTGGTACGTAAATGCATGAGAATAATAAATATAAATGTTAGCTAATATTAAATTTTAATGCAGTAATTACAGTTTTTGAAAGAGATTATTCCCCACTGCATTAACAGAACCATAATAGCATGTTAAATTGTACCAAATATTTTGTTGAATTTGTTATGGGGTAGAAGGGTAAATTGTGTTAAAATGAATATTTTTTCTAGAATTCAAAATTTATTTCAATCAATCCCTATTCCAATTCCTCAAACATTTTTAAAGGATTTAAATGTAGCTATTAGGAAGTTTTTGTAGAAAGATAAAATGCCAAGGGCTTCTATGCAAAAATTGACTTGGAAATTTGAATTGGGAGTTTACAATTCCCTCATTTTAAGAATTTTTATAAAGCAGCTCAATTGAGATTTATAAATGTATTGTTTAGATTAGATAAAATTTCTGCTTGGATTGGTATAGAGCTAAATAAAATAGGAGAAATAGATTCACAGAATTTTATCTATAAGTAGAATTATCAGTTTAAACTTTTTTGTCTCGTAGAGTTTGACATTACGCGGTCAAAGTGAATTGGAAGTACTGATTTGCAATAGAAATGTAAATAAATTTATTTCTATAATGTATAATTTACTTCAAAGGAAAGCCCCTAAAATTGGGGTGCATAAATTGAGATTAAGATGGGAAGTACATTTAAATATACAAATAAATGAGAAAGAATAGGTGGAATTATGTAGGAATAGTATGACTAAAATCGTAAATGTAAGATATAGGTTAGTCCAATATAATTTTATACATCAATTATATTTGACTCCACAAAAATTAAATAGATTCAATCCAGCTATTTCAGATTTACATTTTAGTTGTAGATTTGAGATTGGAATTTTTATGCATTCTACTTGGCAATGCCCTGAAATTAGAAATTTTTGGTTAGAGGTGGGTAACTTTTTGGAAAGAATTACGAGGATCAAATTCCCACAGGATCCCATGTTATTTTTATTGGATATTATTAGTTATAAGACCTAAAGTAAAATTAATAATGTATCAATTGAATCTGTGCTAATTGGTTTAGCAGTTTCTAGGAAATGTATAGCAATATCATTGAAGTCAGATATAGATTTATATATATGCAGAACTTTATAGTTTTATGCCATTAGAAAAGATTACCTATAGTCTGTGAAATAAATATCACCTGTTTTGGAAAATATAGCATTGTAGCAGCTGTGTAGTGGGCCAAGCAGGCGCATAGTGTGGTATTGCGAACCGTCGACGGTGCGGTTCACCAGTGAACATGTGGAGCCACAGGCTGGGCTACTATGCACTCACCTGGGCAATGGACCACATACACATGGTACTGCGTGTTGAATAATAGCACACTGGATTGCTATGCCTCTTTCTAGAGGCTGTGGGGCTCCCACCATGTTCACTTTAAACCCACCAGCTGCGTGGATTGGCAGCAAACACATAGTGACATCACCACCACCCCCCCCCCCCTCCATCCTGTGGAGCCCAGGATGGGAGAGATATAAAGGAAGAATGACAAACTCAAATAAACAGTCTTTGGTTGACTAACCTTGTGTAAGTGTGTTGATTTAGTAGCTCGACCAGAGTAGTTGCTACAGTTCCCTTATTTACAAAATGTAAGTATGTACATTTAAAGCTCTCTGAAGGCCCCATTTCTTGATAACCTCCAATCAGAATTTATGTTATAAATGTTTATTCTCTTGGTATTCTCTATTTCTTTTCTTTATTTTTTTCTTTGATAAGGGTTTAGGTGGGGATGGGAGGGATGTGGGAGGGAGCTGGAGAGGTTTTTTTTTACATGTACCACGTAATTATTTTATACAATTTTCAAACTTATGCAATATAACTCACATTGTGGTTTAAAATTAATAATTTATATATATTTTTTAAAAAGCATGTAGTTTGTGTCATTTCTCCGAATTGAAGGGTATCTCAACTTTTGTGGCTCAAGCAATTTTCTCACTAAAAGATAATATCCCACGGGATAAGCCATGCTAAATACAGTACATAAATAGGATTTTAAGTACCTTACAATACATTTCAGGTTATATCAAACACATTTATAACAGTACTGCTTAAATATTTTGTCCCCAGTGATGTTTAAATTTTACCACGTAATACATCTGCATTTAAATAATAACTAGAGCTATTTTATCTTACTTTGCTGCATTCTAAATTAAATTTGAATCAATCTAAACAAAATATTAAAGTGCTTATTTCATGGATTCAGCTTCACAGACCAGAGGAGCAGAATTCTCTCCCTAAACCTCTTCACGGCCACATTTCACTTTAAGTCTAAGTATGTGACTCTCTAAGTCACATACTTAAATCATGCTCTATGCAAGGTTCCAGTCACTTGTGTTCATAACTGACCTAGTGCCAAGTTGTTTGAATGGCCCAGCAATTACTTAGAACACAGTATTTCCTTGTGGACAGTATGCAGGATTATGTTATTTTCTGCATAGTCCTGGGATGTTAATATTCATTGGCCACTCCTCAAACATTTAATTTTTCATGGTGTAATCTTTTGTGACATTGTTGCACTAAGCTCTACTGTTAGCTTTATTTAAAGTAGATTCTTAGATTAGGTCCGGTTCCTAACCAATGCTGGAAACCAAACAGAAGCAGGTCATCTTACATTTTTGTAATTTGCCTGTTCAACACAGGTCCACATCTTCCTCATTGTGCTTGCTCCCATTCACTAGTGACCACCAAAGACACTCTAGCTCCAAACTTACACTTTCACTCATCCACGCATTCACCCCAAGATCTTGGTGTCAAACTGCTGTCCACTTCCACTCTTCCCAGTCATACCCTGCAGGTCCCACGAGGGGCCCAGTCCCTATCCTCTATTTCCTCCTCAAACTCCAAGACAATCTGCCTCAATTCACTCTGGTCTCATCCTCACTTTATTGGTGCAGGTCCCAATCAGTTTGGATTGGCAAGAACATCTCCTCCACAATCTCCATCTTAGCCCCTTGCTCTATTTGATTTACACCTATGGCTGTGGGACTTGGTATGACAACACCACCTACAAATTTGTTGACGATACCAAAGTAGTGGGTTGTATAAAAAGAGGTAATGAGTCAGGATACAAGGAGGGAGACTGAAAACTTGGCTGAATGGTGCACCATCAACAACCTCGCACTCAATGTCATCAAAACTAAAGAGCTGATTGTAGACTTTAGGAAGTGAAAACCAGATGTGTGCGATCCAGTGATTTTTGCAGGATCAGAGGTGGAGAGGGTAAGCGAATTTAAATTCCTGGGAGTCACTGTCTCAGAGGACCTTTCCAGACCCAACATACTAATGCCATCATGAAGAAAACACATCAGCACCTCTACTTCTTCAAGAGTTTGCAGAGGTTTGGTACAAGATTTCTACAGATGTGTGCGGACCAGCTGCATCACAGCTTGGTATGGGGACATTAATACTTTTGAGCAGAAAGCGCTGTAAAAGCAAGTGGACTCAGCCCAGTACATCACAGGCAAAACTCACCCCACCATCAAGAAAATCTCTCTGGAACACTGCCGTTGCAGAGCAACATCACTCTACACCACCCAGGACATGCTCTTTTCTTGTTGCTACCACATTCAGGACAAGTTGTTAGCCTTCCACAATCAGACACCGAAACAAAAGGTGCAATTGGAACACCCAACACCTCGGTCGTGAACTCCCACCTCAGCCTCAGCTGCCCATAGACTGGAGCACCCATTGCCTCCAACGATGCAGATACCTACCCTTACCCTGACCACAGTTCTGGTGCCCAAGCTGACTCCTTTATCAATTCCCACACAAACCTCAGCCTCTGCAAGGCTGACACCTTGGATTCTTCCGCTAATTGATCCCATAAGCGCTTCATTGCCCCCACCATCACTCCTTACCTTTCCCTATCCCCTCACATCTCTCCCTTACTCATTTTCATTTAATGAGCTTTCATTACATCAAATAAGCAAGTACTCATTGGACATTTCATTCTTAACTCTGTTGCCACTTTGCACTCAGTCCACATGCCATTTGTGTGCTCACACTAATGCTTTGGGAACTATGGTTTCAATCTAGATTCAGGCCTTGTTCCTGTAGCGATCCAGGGGTCTGTAAATGTGACTAAGCTCTGGTGGCCGATCCAGAAGCCTTACCCCGAGATAGCTTTGAAAGCCTTTTGACAGTTCACTGCCATCAAAGGCTGTTGACAAGACTATTGAAAGAATTAAAAATAATTTTAAAATGACATAAAACACCTTTTATGCATAAAACATGTAAGCACAGATATCAGGAACATATTTATATATATACTGTCTATAAAAATACACACACACACACACACACACACACACACACACACACACACACACACACACACACACACACACACACACACACACACGTATATTTTTGTCAAATGGTTTTTTAATGAAATACTACAACAGAGGTAAAATGTTAGAGGGGTAGCTGTGGGTGGGGTGGTGGAGGATGTTGTGGGTGCCTGCCTACATTTTGCTCTTACCTTGATGAAAGGCTCAAGCCTGAACAGTTGGTTCAGTATCTTTATTTTTGCTATATAAAATACACTCTACGACCTGCTGAGTTTCTCCAGCATTGCATTGTTACTTCAATCACTCCATCTGCAGACTTTAGTATTTCACTCATTTAAGGACTCTCAGTGTGCACATTATTTTTTACTGAATATTATTTTTCTCTATTTTCACAGTCAGTTTGTTTACATTTCTCTCCTTTGTATTTGTATCTTTTACTTGAGTACAAGTTCACACTACTGATAAGTAGAAATTCTGCCTGATCAGCAAGAAAAGGAACCTCAGGATTGTATGACAATAACTTTGAACTTGAAGTTCCCATAAAGGACACCATTCAATTTAATTATGTAGTCCCACAATATGGTAAAAAGAGGTAGACTCAAAATTAGGCATCTATGAGATTATATGGCCAATCCTTCGAGCACAAATGTATTGTCGTTGTCAAGGCTATCCCTCAAGGTTGAGGATGATGGACTTTGTTCTGTTGAGCCACAAAGGAAAGACGCCTGTGTGTGTATTTGTTTAATGTGTACTTGATGTTGCACTCCAAGAAGCACACGATACTTCACAAATCAACCAACTAATTATAATGGCATGAAAACCATGAATTGTTGCAGCTTTCGTCTATTTTCACAGCCATTCAATTCAGAGCAACTTCATCCACCTGTTCTACTGTTGAGGACTTGTTTGGATTGTTCTTTTTCAGGGACCTCATCCTCGACCACATCGCCATGGATGATCCTACCAGGAGCATGGCTCCAGACAGCATCACTCTCAGGATCTCCAAACCACAGAAGCTTCTCCACCATGACAAGGTGGCAATCCATGGAGATGAATACCACCATAACTGCTGTACTACTAGAGTGACATAATTGCACAGCATGGAAATGGATCACTTGGCCCAATTCACCCATGCCAATAAGTTGGGACCCTTCTATCTCAATCACATCCCCAGCCTTTCATCCAGAGCCTTCAAAGCCTGGGTGGTTCAGGTGCTTATCGATTCATTTTTTAATGCTTTCAGTAACCCAGCTTCAATCAATCTCTCAGGTAGTACATATAACGAACTGGGTGAAAAGTGCCCCAATGATAACTCACCTAAATAACTTCCCCCTTCCCCTAAATCTTTATCCTGTAGCGGCTACTACTAGGCAGAGCTACTGAAGTAATACAAAAAACACACGCCAGAATAGTCAACTCAAGACTGATTTATTCAGGGTTTACAGGTTTCTTTTATATACCGCATGTCCGGAGCTCCACGGGACAAGGTGAGACATCACGATGAGTTTGCTGCCAATCCACAGGACAGCAGGTTTAAATTAAGCCTTGTGAGTGTCCCGCGCCTTCCGGCAGGAGACTCAATAGCCAACGCGCTGTTCCATAGCACTCTGTATCTCTCGCATGCGGTCCATTAGGTGAGTATGCAGACATCCGTATTATGGTTCCACACGCCCGCAGAAACGTGCCATCAACAGTTTGCGTTGCTACGCTGTGCGCCTTCTCAGCCCACTACACGGCCGCTACAATCCTCTAGTTTTATCGGAATCTGATTTTGAAAAAGATTTCCTGCTGTCTAAGCTTTGACTGCATGTGCGTTGTCTCTCGTGACTCAGTCAGGGAATTGTTATGGGCAGTTCATAACCATGTTATGCAGACTTAATTTTCGGAATATTTTTTGTTAACTTTCTAATTATTTTCAAAAGCAAAGGAACAAGATTTAAAAGCTATAATTATATTTTTCGGAAGAGAAATGAATAAGGAAATTCAAGATTCAAGATTATTTTATTGTCATGTGATTAAACAGAAAATACAAATTTACAGGAAATTTCCTTCAGTCTACCGTAAGGTAGACAAAGATTCGCTATCAGCCAAAATTGCCCAGCGATCCTTCCAGCTATTACAGAAACAGAAGAGAATCCCCACAGAGTCAGTGAATGCCCATGGCTTCACCTCCAGCTCCTGCAGCCTCCGCAGCCACACTGCCTTCAGTCCAAACCATTGGTATCCCGAGCTCCAGGTGTACTCCTCTGACTAAATCAGGAAGCCTCCTGCACACCTGGCAGCCTCTCACATCTCGGTTAAGGTACCTGCTATCCCTACAGCCAGTCTCCAGCCAATCTCCAGTCCTTTGACCGCAGTCGTCAGCAGCCCATGGCCAACATTGTGTTTGTGGCCTCAAGTCACCAACAGCCTCTGATTTGATTATACACAGACTGCTGTTCAATAACTTCCAAAATGGATTGATTCAAAATAAAAGAGAGAGGCAAGGGAGACTAAGAGACTTCTTATTCCTATTAATAAAATTAAAAAATGGTGACATTTTGAAACTAATTAATTCATTTAGCTGATAATTTGAGAAAATAATTGTGACGTATTTATCTTGTGAAATGGCAAAATGATAACCTACTTATGAGGTTGAGGACTTTTGCAAATCTACATGATCCCAGGTGTGTGCTGGAAATGAGAGCAGATCTTTTTTAAATATTAAAATCATTGCTCTGTGGAGATGAGATGAGGGTTTATTGCAATATGAACAAGTGCAATATACAGATGTACTGAAATTATTCTTATTGGCTACAACACAAAAGTCGGTAAAATACTCCAACAAACAGTAAAAATAAATTACATTCCCATATGAGAAGTATGATGTTATAATGGAGCAGAAAGATCTTTGGTGACACTCAGATTGGAGGCATTATGGGCAGTGAAGAAGAGTTTTGAAGCTTGCAGAGGGATCTGGACCAGCTAGAAAATGGGCTGAAAAATAGCAGATGGAATTTAATGTAGACAAGCATGAGGTGTTACATTTTGGAAGGACAAGCCATGAAAGGAAAAACATGGTAAATGGTAGGACACTGAGAAATAAGTAGAACAGAGGGATCTGGAAATACAGATTCTTAATGCTCTGAAAGTAGTGTAACAGGTGGATAGGAATGGAAAGAGAGTTTTTGGCAAACTGGCCTTCATAAATCAAAGTACAGATACACAATCCTTTATCCAGACATCTAAAATCTGGAAAGCTCCAAAATACGGTAAGTGGGGAGAGAGATGGCAGCACGAGTCGGGCAGGTGAGGGGGAGGGGGGAGACCAGCAGTGCGAGTCAGGCAGGCGAGGGGAGTGACCGGAAGTGCAACTGGAATGGGGGGTGGATACGGCAGCACAATCCAGGTGGACTTAAATCTGGCTTTCCGAAATTTATAAAAATCCGAAATTTGGAACACACTGTCCCCCAGGGGTTCCGGAAAAAGGATTATGTACCTGTATTGAGTACAGGAGTTGAGAAGTTATGATAAAACTTGTATACAACATTGGTAAGACCAAATTTGGACTATTGTGTGCAATTTTTGTCACCTAACCTGAAAATATCAATAAGAGAGAAAGAATGCAGAGAAAATTTACTCGGATGTTGCCTGGACTCCAGGAACTGAGTTACAGGGAAAGGTTAAAAAGGTTAGAACTTTATTCTCTAGAGCAGGGGTGTCAAACTCAAATTCACAGAGGGCCAAAATTAAAAACTTGGACTAAGTCGTGGGCCAAACTAAATATTTATTGAAAATTTTCAACAACATCTGCATGTTTTCTCTTCTTTCAACATTTGTAATGTTAAACTTTTTCTTATGAAAATAAATGCTTAATAATAGTTTTGGTTAAACTCTTTCCAGAAGAAGCATTAACAAATGAGAAATAAAATATTCAATAAATAATGTTTCTCTATAGCCTTTAAGCTCCTTTTAAATGTTTTTTTTTCACAAGCCAACAAGTCAAAAAAATAACAACTTGCTTCAATGAAAATCCAATTTTTCAACTATGAACAGTCCAAAGTTAACCAAAGAAAATATTAATCCAAACTTAGCTTGCTACACTGTGATTTACTCTGATGCCCCTGGGTCTAAACCAGATACTTGGCATCTCTTCTTAGATGCAAGTTCATCAAACTCTGGGGTCAGAATTTCCCTCCCACCTGTCTTGAAAGGTCCTGTTTTCTGTCTTTCGTTTGGCCATTTTTCGTAAGGGGTTTATTACGTGAGTTGGGCGACAGGTCGCAGATGCTAATGAAAGTCAAGAGAGGAGGTGGGGGCGATTAGCGGGCTGACGGGCCGGTGCCAACGCATTGGCAAAGCATTCTGGGATTTGTAGTATTAGCTGTGCATGCGCTCTACTGGCGCGGCGGCCAGCGGGCCAGCTCTAATACATATTTGATATGATCTTGCGGGCCAAATATAATTATATCACGGGCCAAATTTGGCCCGTGGGCCTGAGTTTGACATGTGTGCTCTAGAGTGTACGAGAATGAGTAGAGATTTGGTAGAGGTGAGATACAAACCAAAGGGTGAATGGGAAAACTTCAGGGGATCATAAGGGGGAACTTTTTTAACAGAGAGTGGTGGGGGTGTGGAATGTGCTTCCAGCTGAAGTGGTGAATGCGGATTCAATTCTAAAATTTAAGAAGAATTTGGACAAGTACATGGGTGGGAGGGGTATGGAGAGCTATGTACTAGGTGAAGGTCTCGGCAGAAAAATGGTTCAACACAGACTAGAAGGGTCAAAGGGTTTGCTTCTGTTCTGTCATGCTTTCTGGTTTTATGGTTCTATGGACCTGGAGCTGTTTATGATTAGGGTAGCATAGGGAGATTCAAGAGACTGATAGTTATTGGGAAAAATAATTGTTCTTATCCCCAGATCTGCCATACTTCAGGTTTCTGTATATTCTGTCTGAAGCCAGCAGTGAGAAAAGAGCATGACAAGAGGGCTGCTGCCATCTGCTTCTTGATGCAGCACCTCATGCAGATGTCTTCAGTGGACAGGAGTTCAGTGGCCATGATAGACTTGTTTAGGTTAGCTACTTTCTGCATTCCTGGATACTCGAATTTCCAAACTGGCTGTGGTGCAACCAATCAATAGACTTCCAACATTCACCTGTAGAAGGTTAATAGTGGATTTCAATGAGAGTCCATTTGTATTGATATTCTTTATTTGTCTCTATGTATACATTACTTCCTGAGTACAGGTTTTTCCATTACCAATAAGTGGTAATTCTGCCTCACCCGCAGGAAAAGGAATCTTAGGGTTGTATGCGATGTTATGCAGGTACTCTGAGAATAAATCTAAACTTTGAACATGCCAAATCTCCTTCAACTCCTTAGCAAGAAAAGACATGGTTGTGCCTTCTTCATGGTGGTCTCGTTGTGCTGGCTCCAGGGGAGGTCCTCTGAATCGTTGACACCCATGACCATGAAGTCATTGACCCTCCCTACTGCCATCATGCTAATGAAGACAGCTGCAGTCCTTCAGCCTCCTCTCCCCACAATCAGAATCTGCCTTATTATCATGACCATGTGTCACAAAATTTATTGGCAGCATTACTGTGCATGAAAGATGCAAAACTTGCTCCAAATTACTTTCCATCAATAGGCTATTTTTTTTTTAATTAGTGCAAAAGAAGTGAAGAAATAGGTGGTTCATTGTCCATTCAGAGATCTGACGGCACAGAGGTAGAAGCTGTTTTTGTAATGTTGGGTGTTCATCTTCCAGGCAGTGGGAAGAGGGCAGAAAGCATGTCACATAATAAATTAGTAGACTAGCACTTTCAACCTGTAATAAAAATAGACAACACACAAAATTAAATCTATTTGATAAAATTGTTGAATGGAAACCATCTGAAATAATTCAGCGTACAACCTTGAGTTTGAGTTTTTAAGTTGTGAGTTTTTGAAAGAGATGCTTAATAGAATCACACCACATATATAGAATTAATTTTAGGGTGGATTGGCAACTTGTGTAATTTCTGTGGATTTCAGCGATTAAAAGTAGTAGTATCAAATTGTGGTGCCTTGTTAGACAGAATCAGATACACACAAGGTAAAGACTGTACAACAGGCTTTAATCCACTAAGACCTCCACAGAGCCAGGCTGGCTGTGGCTGCAGCAACTCAGGGTGAGGCCTCGGGAGACCAGCGCAGGCTTATATCCCGGAGGGTGATTGACACCCGACCAGGTGGAGCTTGATCCATTCAGGCCAACTGATTGGCAACCAGGCAGGTGTTGTCCTGTCCCCTTATACTCCTGCAGGTACAGAGGTTGCCCCCTGCAGTAGGCCAGTGGTGTACCACCACATTCACCCCCTTCTTTAAAATTGTCCTGGGGGGAGCAGTAACAAGGGATCGCACCCACTATGTACATACAATATTTAAAGGTTGAGACGATTCAGTGGCCTCCAGGGTCTCTGTGACCATCATAGGACTGGCTCCTGGTCACTGGTCAGAGGGAAAGTGGGGGGGCTGGTGGCAGGGATGTGTGTGGCTGGTGTGGTGCCACGTGGAGGGGTAGCCAGGGGGGCCGGTGTCGACGTATGCGGGTCGTATTGGATGGGTGGGGAGGGGGTGGGTTCGTCTCCTAAGGCTGAAGTCGGCCCCTGGTGGTCAAGGAGGCCCTGCGTGTCCCATAGCTGCATGGGGACATAATTGCACAGCATGGAAATGGATCACTTGGCCCAATTCACCCATGCCAATAAGTTGGGACCCTTCTATCTCAATCACATCCCCAGATCTGAGGTGGCCAAACCAAAGCTCACGAGCCACATGCGTCTCTTTGACATGTAATGTGTGGCTCGCAGAAAGGGTAACTGCCGGCAGCGGGGAGGGAAGGAGTCTGTAGCGGGGAGGGTAGGTGTCCGCAGTGGGGAGAGTAGCTGTCTGCAGCAGGGAGGGTAGCTGTCTGCAACATGAAGGGTAGGGGGAGGAGTCACGTGATGGAGTAGTGGCCGGACGGTGAACTCCAGCCCTCTCCAGAAAAGTCGGAAAAAACAAAGGAAAACACAAAGGCACAAAAATAAAAATTAAAGTAAAGTGAGTATAAATGTGGAAAGAAGATGGCGACGAAAAAAGAAAAATTGAAACCAACGGTAAGAAGAGAGGAAGAGAAGACAACGGAAGAAGAAGGAGAAGGCCTTACCTGTTCGAAGAGGCCCGAGGTGGAGAGAGAAACCCGCTCCCTCAGGTCGGTAGAAAGTGGACTACAAAAATGGCTCGCTGAGCCGAGTAAAAGTGCGCAACCGCGCATGCGCGAGGAGTCGCGCATGCGCGATGCGCATGCAAAAAAACACACCGACGGGAGGGGTGACCAGCTGGGGAGTCGATCTCCACAGCCGGCAATGACAGCTGCAGAACAGCTGCAGCAAGAGGAGAACATAGAAGACAACGAAAACAAGAAAGAAGAGAAGAAAAGGACAAAAAAGAAACAACAGATGGCCAACCCAGAGGAAGAAGAAGAGGAAGAGGAAGAGTACAGTGAAATAGAAGAAGAAGGGAAAGGCAAGACAAAGGATATACTTTCTCTTAATAAAGAATACATGGAGTCATTTAAAGAATGGCAAGCACAAGAATTTCGTGATTTAAGAAGAAGAATAAACAATACAGAAGAGAAAATGAATAAAATAGATATGACCTTATCAGAAATGGGAAAAAGAATGGACAAGGTGGAAGAACGAGAAGCAGCAGTAGAAATGGAGGTAGAGGACTTAAAAAAGAAATTAGAGGAATCTAATAAAAAAGTTAAGGAGACACAAGAACTGTTAGCTCAGAAAATAGATATAATGGAAAATTATAACAGAAGAAATAACATAAAGATAGTGGGCCTTAAGGAAGATGAAGAAGGCAAGAATATGAGAGAGTTTATAAAAGATTGGATCCCGAGGATCCTAGGATGTCCAGAACTACAGCAAGAAATGAAAATAGAAAGGGCACATAGAGCATTGGCCTTTAAACCACAAACACAACAAAAGCCAAGATCTATTTTAGTAAAATTCCTAAGATATACTACAAGAGAAAAGGTACTGGAGAAAACAATGGAAAAAGTAAGAGAGGGCAACAAGCCACTGGAGTACAAAGGGCAAAAAATCTTCATTTATCCAGATATAAGTTTTGAACTCCTGAAGAAGAGAAAGGAGTTCAATACAGCAAAGGCGATTTTATGGAAGAAAGGGTATAAATTTATACTAAAGCATCCAGCGGTATTGAAAATATTTATTCCAGGACAGCAAAACAGACTATTCTCGGATCCAGAGGAAGCACGAAAATTTGCAGAACAATTACAAAATAGACTGAGAGATGAAGACGTGTAACGAGAGTACAAAAGACTGCGAACTAAAAAGACACATAAGTTTTGAACTCCTGAAGAAGAGGAAGGAGTTCAATACATCGAAAACGATCTTATGGAAAAAAACTATTCTCGGATCCAGAGGAAGCAAGGAAATTTGCAGAACAACTACAAAACAAACAGAGAGATGAAGACATGTAATAAGAGTAAAAATGACCATGATTTATATGTATGTGGGTAAAGAGGTATATGTGTGTATATGTATAATGTGCATACATGAATGTATCCGTATTTAGAGGAAAATATAGATAGTATAGACAAGAATTAATAAGGGAAGGAAATGGAATAGAGGGAATAAGGAGGGAATTAAAAGAGTGACCTTTGTTACATATGAAAAGTGAAATCTTTTCTGGGGGGGCTGGGGGGGAGGAGTTACGGTCACTGCAAAATCAGCTGACGCTTGCGAGTGAATTCGCAAATCCAAATGGAGAGGGGAGATGTGGTTGTCCGACAAGGGATAAAGGACAACTCAGGAGGGGAAGGGGGATTGGGGCTAAAGAAGTTTTAAATAGGAGAATAAGGAAAATGTTTGATGTTTTAGGAATGTTGTCTTATAAAGGGATCAAAACAAGAAAACAGAAATGGATAAGAAGGAAAGGTAATGATGCAGAAACGGAAAGGGAATATAAACAAAGTATAAAATGGCTCCGTTGAACTATATGACTTTAAATATTAATGGAATACATAACCAAATTAAAAGGAAGAAACTGCTAAATTTACTTAAAAAAGAAAAAATTGATATAGCATTTGTGCAAGAAACACATTTAACTGAATTGGAGCACAAGAAATTAAAGAGAGATTGGGTAGGACACGTAACAGCAGCATCGTATAATTCAAAAGCAAGAGGAGTAGCTATATTAATTAGTAAAAATGTGCCATTTAAAATAGAAGAGGAAATAATAGATCCAGCAGGGAGATATGTAATGATAAAATGTCAGATATATTCGGAGTTTTGGAATCTACTCAATGTATATTCACCTAACGAAGAAGATCAAAAGTTTATGCAAGATATCTTTTTGAAGATAGCAGATACGCAGGAGAACATATTAATAGGAGGGGATTTCAACCTGAATTTGGATTCAAATATGGACAAAACTGGGAAAAAAATTAACAGAAAGAACAAAGTAACCAAATTTATAATTAAATCGATGGAAGAAATGCAACTTTTGGATATATGGAGGAAACAACACCCAAAGGAAAAAGAATATTCATATTACTCGGCTAGACATAAAACATACTCAAGAATAGACCTATTTTTGTTATCAGCTCATATGCAAGATAGAGTAAAAAAAACAGAATTTAAAGCTAGAATACTATCGGACCATTCACCCTGAATATTGACAGTAAAGTTAGAGGACATCCCTCCAAGAATGTATAGATGGAGATTAAACCCCATGTTACTTAAAAGGCAGGATTTTAGAGAATTTATTGAAAAACAAATTAAAATGTATTTTGAAATAAATACGAAATCAGTGAAAGATAAGTTTATACTATGGGATGCAATGAAAGCATTCATTAGAGGGCAAATAATAAGTTATGTAACCAAGATGAAGAAGGACTATAATCAGGAAACAGAGCAGTTGGAAAGGGAAATAGTAAATATAGAAAAAGAATTAGCAATGAAGGAAGATACAACTAAAAGAAGAGAATTGGCGGATAAAAAAATAAAATATGAAACACTACAAACATATAAGGTGGAGAAGAATATAATGAAGACAAAACAGAAATATTATGAACTAGGTGAAAAAACGCACAAAATCCTAGCATGGCAGCTTAAGACAGAACAAGCTAAGAAAATGGTATTGACATCAAGGAAAAAAGACAAACAAATTACATATAATCCAAAAGAAATTAAGGAAAACTTTAGAGAATTCTATGAACAATTATACCGAACTGAAAACGAAGGGAAAGAAGGGAAAATAGATGAATTTCTAACTAAAATTGAACTACCAAAACTACAAATAGAGGAACAAAATAAATTAACAGAGCCATTTGGAATAGTAGAAATACAAGAGATAATAAAAAAATTACCAAATAATAAGACACCAGGAGAGGATGGATTCCCAATAGAATTCTATAAAACATTTAAAGACTTATTAATTCCGCCCCTCCTGGAAGTAATCAACCAGATTGATAAAACACAAAGCTTACCAGATTCATGTAAAACAGCAATAATTACAGTAATACTAAAGCAAGGGAAAGATCCACTCACACCAGCGTCATATAGACCAATATCTTTACTTAACACAGATTATAAGAGAATAGCTAAACTATTAGCAAACAGATTAGCAGAGTATGTACCGAAAATGGTAAATCTAGACCAAACTGGATTTATCAAAAAAAGACGCACAACAGACAATATTTGTAAATTTATTAACTTAATTCATGCAGTAGAAGGGAATAAAGCACCAACAGTAGCAGTTGCTTTAGACGCAGAGAAGGCCTTTAACAGAGTAGAATGGAATTATTTGTTCAAAGTATAGCAAAAATTCAGTTTACCGGAGAAGTATATTAATTGGATTACAGCATTATATAAGGGACCATTAGCGAAAGTGACAGTAAATGGACATGTATCAAAGCAATTTAACTTAAGCAGGTCAACACGGCAGGGATGCCCACTATCACCTTTATTGTTTGCGTTAGCTATAGAACCACTAGCAGAATTGATAAGAACAGAAAATAATATAAAAGGGATAAAAATAAAAGACAAGGAATATAAAATCAGTTTATTTGCGGATGATGTTATAGTATACTTAACAGAACCAGAACTATCAATAAAAGAATTATATAAGAAATTGAAGGAATATGGAGAAGTGTCGGGTTACAAGATCAACGTAAATAAAAGTGAAGCAATGCCTATGAATAATGTGGATTTCTCAAAATTTAAGAAGGAATCACCATTTAGATGGCAAATGCAAGCAATAAGATACCTAGGTGTACAAATAAACAAAAATCTTGGCCAACTATATAAACTCAATTATTATCCACTAATGAAAAAATTACAGAACGATTTAGAGCATTGGAAAGATTTACGACTAACACTAATAGGAAGGATAAACTGTATTAAAATGAACATTTTTCCAAGGATATTATACCTATTTCAGGCATTGCCAATACAACTGACAGAGAAATTCTTCAAGGAGTTAAAGAAAATAATAAGGAAATTTTTATGGAAAGGGGGGAAACCGAGGATAGCACTAGATAAATTAACAGAATGGTATAAACAAGGAGGCTTACAACTGCCAAACTTTAAAAATTATTATAGAGCCGCACAATTAAGATACCTATCAGATTTTTATCAAACAAGGGAAAAGCCAGATTGGACTAGATTAGAATTAGATAAAATAGGGGAAAAGATACCTGAACACATATTATATAAATGGGATGAAAAATTGGTACAACATAGAAGTTCCCCAGTATTACATCATCTACTCAATATTTGGAAGAAGATTCATGTAGAAAGAAATAAAACAAATTATCAATTACCAAAACTAATATTGACGCAAAACAAGTTACTCCCTTTTACAATAGATAACCTTTCCTTTAGAGAATGGGAGAAAAAAGGGATTAAAAGAATAGAAAATTGTTTTTCAGGAAATAGATTCTTATCCTTTGAACAAATGAAAGATAAATACAATATAACTCAAAATCCAGCGCTGGCATATTACCAATTGAGATCCTACTTGAAGGATAAATTAGAAAGCAGTTTGAGTTTGCCAGAGGGAAGTAACTTTGAATATGTGATTACAGATACAATGATAATCAAAAGATTTATAACAAATATGTATATTAAACTGCAAGAAAAGGAGAATGAGGAAACAAATGGTCAAACTAAACAAAAATGGGAACAAGATTTAAATATAAAGATAAAAAAGGAAACATGGGAGAAGTTATGCTCTGGAACGATGAGAAATACAATAAATACGAGGTTATGTATGATACAATATAACTGGATACACAGGCTATACATTACACCTCAAAAGTTAAATAAATGGGACCCAACACTATCTGATAGATGTTTTCGATGTAAAAAAGAAATGGGAACAACAATTCATGCAATCTGGACATGTGAGAAAGTAGAAAAATTTTGGGAAGATCTAAATCAGATATTAAATAAAATAACAGAAAACAATATACCAAAGAATCCTCCTAAGTAACATAAAAAAAACAAAGAATTTGAAATTGATTTGGAGGATGCACAAAAAAGATTTGTTAAGATAGCTCTAGCCGTAGCAAAAAAATGTATTATGTCAACCTGGAAATTGGAAGATAATTTGAAAATACAACAATGGTATATAGAAATGAATAAATGTATTCCATTGGAAAAAATAACATATAATTTAAGAAATAATATTGAAATATTCAAACAAATATGGGAGCCTTACATTAAACATAATAGCGAAAACCTACCGGGGACAATCACTACCTAAGTTAACGGAAGGAAAAGGAAATGAATAGAATGGACTCAGTGGAATTTCTGGTGTATTTTTATTGAATGACAACATTGTCTGACTGGTTTAATGTATCCTAGATTTTATACCTTAAATGGACGGGAGGGGGGAGGTAGGGAGGGTGGGATGGGAGGAGGGAGTGGGGGGGAGAAAATGGCACTGTATATGTGTGAAAAGGAAAAAGTGTGTATCATGGTTAATGTGATTTATGGTGTGAAAAATAAAAAATTTTTTAAAAATTAAAAAACATGAAGGGTAGGTGTCCGCAGCAAGGAGGGTAGGTGTCCACAGCGGGGAGGGTAGGTGTCGGCAGCAGGGAGGTTAGGTGTCCTCAGTGGGGAGGGTAGGTGTCGGCAGCAGGGAGGGTGGCTGTCAGCGGATCACCAGCTGACTGTCAACATCCTGCCCGCTGCTAGGCACCAGAAAGCTGCTAGCCTTTTGCCTTGCTGCTTTCAGGTGCCTAGGAGGAGTGCTCGGAAGCGGAGAATATACCTCCCCGAGGTGGGTTGAGTAAGTACACCTCGGGGACAGGTTCTCCGCTTTCAGGTGGCTTCCTGACAGCTGCGTTCAGGTATTTTGGACGGTTTTACATTCAGGTATTATGGCGACCTGAAAGGGGCTGTTAATGATAGTGTTAGTGGGCGTGGCTTGCAATCCCGAGATTGCTACGGCTCTCAAACATCTGAAGTTTATGGTATGCAGCTCTTATGTTAAGCAAGTTTTGCCACCCCTGGTTTAGATGATGGATGTGTGGAGATCTTCACAATATTTATTGCCTTTCCCCTGCATCAAGTGCTGTAAATGTCCTTCATGTTATGAAGAGAGGCCCCAATGATCTTTCCCGCTTACTTCATTATCCTCTGCAGGGTCCGAGGAGGTACAGCTTCAAAACCAGGCTGTGATCCAGTTACTCAGGATGCTCTCTATACATCCTCTGTAGAATGTAATGAGGCTGAAGGGTGGGAGATGAACTTTCCTCAGCCTTCGCAGGAAGTCGAGGCGCAGCTGGGCTTTCTTGGCTATGGAGCTGATGTTAAGGGATCAGGTGAGGTTCTCTGCCAAGTGCACTCCGAGGAACCTGATACTTTTGATGTCCTCAACAGTGGAGCCATCAATGGTCAGGGGAGCATGGTTTCCCCCCGGGCCTTCCTGAAGTCAACAACCATCTCCTGTATTTTTTAACATTCAGATACAGGTTGTTGGCTCTGCAGCAGTCCGTTAACGACTGCACCTCGTCTCTGTACGCTGCCTCCTCATTCTTACTGATCAGGCCCACCATGGTCGTGTTGTCAGTGAATGTGATGATGTGGTTCGAGCTGTGTTTGGCTGCACAGTCAGCAGAGTGAACAGCAGTGGCCTAAGCTGGGAGACCCCTGGGGGACCCCTGTGCTCTGTGTGGAGGTGTTGTTTCCAATCCGGATTGTCTGAGGTCTCCCTGTTAGGAAATCAAGAACCCAATTGCAGAGGGAGGTATTCAGACCCAGTAGGCCCAACTTTCTTAATAGATACTGAGGTACGATTGTGTTGAATGCCGAGCTGAATTCAATAAACAGGATTCGAACATACGAGTCCTTGTTTTTCGGGTGGATGACAATATACAAAATAAAAATATCAGAGAAGATTTAAGTTGACATCTTATATCCAAAGCTGGTTATGTTACTAAAATGTATCAAGTTGCTTTGTAAAAGTTTGTTCTCTTGTGGTGTTTTCACTGGGAAGTTTTAAACTATAGGTTACAGTGACACCTGGTACTCAAGAGCTAAATGAAAAGATCCCCTTCCATTTGGGGAAGTCAGTGTAAGTCAGGGGTGTCAAACTCAAATTCACGGAGTGCCAAAATTAAAAACTTGGACTAAGTCGAGGGCCGAACTAAATATTTATTGAAAATTTTCAACAACATCTGCATGTTTTCTCTTCTTTCAACATATGTAATGTTAAACTTTTTCTTATTAAAATAAATGTTTAATAATAGTTTTGGATAAACTCTTTCATTGTCATTGTCATTGGCCCATTTCCTTTAGCGTTCTGAAACCATGCACATGACGAGTCAATGAGGGATGATTAAAGCAATGGTCTTCAAACTTTTTCTTCCCACCCACGGACCACCTTAAGCAATCCCTTACTAATCACAGAGCACCAATGGCACAGGGATGCGAGTGGAAAGAAAAAGGTTGAGAACTGTTGTATTGTGGTAATTCCACATCTGATTAGGTTAATTGTTAGGCAAGTGGTCAGAGAAAGAAAGACCCCCCCCCCACCCCAAGAAAGGCTTAAATCACAGGAACAAAATAATCTTCCGTCTCACTGCTCTCAATCTTACACACAGTCCTGATGTGGAATGTGGGGTCGCAGCTCCATGTTCACCCGAGTTCAGGTGCTGTCTGTGTGGAGTTTGTACGCTCTCCCCTTGTCTTGGACCAAAAGGTCGGTCGCCTGATGAAGGCACCCGAACCCCCCGTTGAAACGCCGGCGTCCGGGGCAGTGGAGGAATTGGCTGAGAAGAGCGCGTTGCTCCCACCCCCCTCCCATGGTTGGAGAGGGATTAAACTGCGATCTCACGGCGCCGGGCTCGTCTCCAACAAAAGGAGCGGGAGGCAGGGTCCGCCACGCACGGAGCGAGGGGGAAGGCATCGCCAACGAGACGTTCCATCCGGCGTCGCCGCTGAAGCGCAGACCCAGCGAGGATGGTCCCCAACTCCAGCCACGTCTGTATGTCCGGGAGCCGGGCGGGCTGAGTGCGGCGCTCCGATCCCCAGGATTCGGGACTCTGAGATCCCTCCACACCTCCGCGTCTTCATTTTCACCTTCAGTGTGCATGCGCTATACTGGCGCGGCGGCCAGTGGGCCAACTCTAATATATATTTAATATGATCTTGCGGGCCAAATATAATTATATCGCGGGCCAAATTTGGCCCGCGGGCCAGAGTTTGACATGTGTGGTGTAAGTGGTTCTGAATATTACATCTTAGGAAGAATGTCATAGGCTTGAGGAGAGTGCAATACTGTAAATTTAGAATATTGATTTGATTGAAAGTTTTTAATTTTGAAGGTGAAGCTATGGCTGGATGGAGGAAAAATGTTTTAGAGATTCAAGAAATAATGGAATTACAGGGGGAAAAAATGAAATGCAGTAAAACCCTATAATCTGGAATTCAAGCAACAGACAGCCTTCTAGCAACTGGCAAAAAACACGTTGAAAATAAATAGGTAAAAAATACAGCAGTTTAAAACTGGTGTGCCTTGCTGTTCATTTGCTAATCCACACAACATGCAATCTCGAGTGACAGGAAATTTTACTTACCCGGCATTTACCCATGGGTCCCGGATACCAGATTTCAGATTTTCAATTTATTGTCAGACTACATACTTGCCATCACATACAACCCTGAGATTCTTTTTCCTCGCTGCTGCCATCAGGAAAGAGGTGTAGGTGCCACAAGTTCCGCACCACCAGGTTCAGGAACAGCTGCTCCCCCTCCACCATCAGACTCCTCAACAACAACCTCAATCAGGGACTCATTTAAGGACTCTTACTTGTGCACTTTGGGTTTTTTCTCTCTGATTTACACAGTCAGTTGTTTCCATTTGTTTATTTGTTTACATGTGTACAGTGTGTACATTTTTTTGTTTGTTGCACAACCAGTAAGGAGTCATTCTGCTGTGCCTACAGGAAAAAGTATCTCAGGGTTGTATGTGATGTCATGTATATACTCTGACAATAAATTGAAAATCTGAATCTGATTTTCATGTCCCCATACTGTAACCATCTGATAGCACAGAATATAAAAGGAGAAATAATAGTACAGGAGCCTCACATTGGTAAGATCCAATGATAATTATGAAAGATAAAACTGGTTGGCAGAATTATCCTTGATTAATATTTCATTAAGTTTTCCAAATAATTTCTTATAACAATATGGTGTAGATCCAAGCAGACGGCAACAGGTTTGGATTAACGAATGACTTTGTAATGACACCCTGTGGTAGTAGCAGTTATAATCTGATTGAATTTTACATTCAGTGAGGTAGATTTGCTCAGTTGTCTGAATTGTAAAATATAAGACTTCTAAAATAATACAATTTTTCCAAGTTTCTTTGCTTTCCTTAACAGAGAAGATGTGCCAAAATGGGTGGAAAATGGCATAAAACTAATTTGGAAAATCACTTGGAAACAAAACCCAACCCAAACCATCATAACGATGGCCAATGTTATTCAAAATTAATGGAATTAGGTATGCCCATCTGAACAATAATATTTAGAGAGTTTTAAAGCAGTTTCAACTTTAATTTGAACCATACATTCTGCACAATTTTCAGAAACTCAGAATAAAAACAAGGTGAGATTGTTGTTAATAGTGAGCGAATCTCAGGTCGAGAACAAAGAAACAAAGTGGCATGGTTGGTGTAGCAGTTAGTGTAATGCTGTTACAGCACCAGAGGTCGGGTCCAGGGTTCAAATCCCATGCTGTCTATAAGGAGTTGGTACATTCTCCCCGTGTCTGCATCGGTTTTCTCCAGGTGATCCAGTTTCCTCCCACCATTCAAAACATACCGAGGGTTGTAGGTTAATTGGGTGTAATTGGGTGGAACATAAAAATTTATCTTTTGAATTACAATCAATGGAGGAAAAGGCAGGATGTATTCTTAAATTGAATTGTAAGATTTTTAGTGAATTTTGGACTTTACTTAATATTTATGCCCCAAATGTAGATGATGAAATATTTATTTCAGGTGCATATCTGGGTCAGGCTAATGATAATATTTTAGTTGGTGGTGATTTCAATTGTGTTTTGGAACCTTTATTAGATAAATCTCCGAAGAAAGTTAAGAAATCTAAGATGGCAGTTCAGGTTCAAGAGTTGATTAAAGATCTTAATTTAGTAGATATTTGGAAACATCATAATCCAACAGAGAAAGATTTCTCCTTTTATTCATCTAGACATGAATCGTTTTCAAGGATTGACTTTTTTTTAGTATCAGCACATTTAAAAGGGAAAATACAACAAGCAGAATATAAAAGTAGGTGATTTCAGATCATTCTTTGTTATACTTTACATATGCAACTTCTGAGAAAATTCAAGTGGCCTATCATTGGAGGTTTAATACAATGTTGTTAAAAAATACGGAATTTATTGATTTTTTGAAAAAACAAGTTAACTTTTTTTTGAAAGAAAATTCTAATTCTGTTCAAAGTAAGTTTGTATTATCGGATGCTATGAAAGCTTATTTGAGAGGACAAATAATTAGTTATACTTCTAAAATAAAAAAGAATCGATTAAATCAGAGTCTTGAATTAGAGAAACAGATTGATGAGTTAGAAAAGGAATTTCGGAAAGATGCTACAGAAGATCAGAAAATAGAATTATCTAGGTTGAAATTGGAATATAATACTTTGCAATCTTATCAATTTGAATGTGTGATTAATAGGACTAAATAATGGTATTATGAATGGAGACAGAAAGCACATAAGGTATTGGCGTGGCAATTAAAGAAAGAACAGGTTTCGAGGACTATTAATGCTGTTAGACGGAATTCTCTTATCACATAAACCTCATGAGATTAATGATGAATTTTGTTCATTTTATAAAAAGTTATATACATCTGAAGAAAAACAAGAAACTGGATCGATTGATCTTTTTTTAATCACAGTTGAATTTACCGATATTAGAGGATGCAGATATACAGGAGTTGGAAGAACCATTTACTGATTCGGAAATTAAAATGGCTATGATGGAAATACCGAATGGTAAATCGCCTGGTGATGATGGATTTTCGGTTGAATTTTATAAAATTTTTAATGATGATTTTTCTACAGTGTTTGGGGATGTATTACGTCAAGTTGGAGAACATTATGAATTACCTGAGTCTTGTTCTAGTGCTTTAATTACTATAATCCCAAAAAAAGATAGAGATCCTTTGAAAGTATCTTCATATAGACCAATTTCGTTGTTAAATGTAGATTATAAAATAATAGCTAAAATATTAGCGAATAGATTGGCTAAATTTTTACCTAAGTTGATTCATATGGATCAAACAGGTTTTATAAAGAATAGATATGTTTCAGTTAATATTCTGCACGTGATTAGTTTGATTAATAGATTTCGACAATCTTTAGATCACCTGATGGTGATATCTTTAGATGCAGAAAAAGCATTTGATAGAGTTGAGTGGAATTTTTGTTTCAAGTTCTGGAGAAATTTAAGTTTGGTCCTTTCTTTATTGGTTGGATTAAGGCTTTATATAGTAAACCGGTAGCTAGAGTATTGACGAATGGCTTGATTTCAGAACTTTTTAAATTGACTCAATCAACTCGTCAAGGTTGTCCTTTATCACCAGCTTTGTTTGCATTAGTGATCGAACCTTTAGCACAGCTGATAAGACAAAATACACAAATACAAGGTATGAAAATTTTAGATGAGGAGTATAAAATTAATTTATTTGCTGATGATGTATTGGTGTATTTAACAAACCCAGCTCAGTCACTTTTGCACTTGAAGGAATGTTTAATACAATATGGATATCTTTCTGGATATAAAGTTAATTGGGGAAAAAAGTGAAATATTACCAGTAAGTGAAGGAGATTATTCAGTTTATAAGAATATTATTAATTTGAAATGGACTGATTGAATTAAATATTTGGGTATAATTTTGAATGTTAATTATCAATCTTTATATCAATTAAATTATGTTCTGTTAATTTAAAAAAAATAAAACTGATTTGATTAAATGCAAAGATTTACCTATTAATTTATTGGGTAGAATAAAAACATTTAAGATGAATATTTTTCTGCGTATGCAATATTTGTTTCAATCTATTCCTTATTTACTTGATAATATTTTTTTTCAAGATTTGAATGCAATGGTTAGGGAGTTTTTATGGAGAGGTAAATTTTCGAGAGTAGCTTTGAATAAGTAACTTCGAAATATGAGTTAGGGGGATTACGTTTACCACATTTTCAAAATTATTATGAAGCAGCCCAACTTAAATTTATTAGTTCATTGATGGATTTGGAACGGCCTCCAAGTTGGGCCAAAATTGAGATGGCAAGTATTTCTGAATTTGAAATACATCAATTTTTGTTTAGCTGGAATATAAATTTGTTACAGAAACATAATGTGCCTATACTAAAACATTTAATGAAATTATGGATAAAGAAAAATAAAATGATAAGCTCTTGAGGTGAATTATCAGCTTTGACTCCGTTGTATAACAATCAACTTATTTCTTTTTCAATACATAATCGAAGTTTATTGCACTGGAGATTTAAAGGTGTGGAAAACTTGGGAGATTGTTTTAAAGAGGGTAAATTTTTATCTTTTAATCAGATGAGGGACAGTTTTGGTATTGATAAGAACTCTTTGTTTCTTTATTATCAAATTCGATATGATTTTATATGGTAAAACGTACTTTTGATAGAGATATGATTTTACCTGAAATTACTAAATTTGAAACTTTTCTTATGAAGGTACCAGAGAAGGGTTATATTTCATCTATGTATCAAATATTACAGGATGGTATGGATAAAAGGATTGGGATAGATCTAAAAGTAAATGGGAAGCGGATATTGGTTTTTTTTTTCTGAAGATGATTGGTTAGATATCTGTTATTATAGTGTAACTAGATTGATAAATGCACGTTATGCAATGATTAACTATAATTTTCTACATTAATTATACTTAACACCTGAAAAATTTAAAAAGTATGGTTTTCATGAATCAGATTTGTGTTTTAGATGTGGTAATTCTGTTGGAACTTTTTTTCATGCTGTTTGGTCATGTATACATATACAATCTTTTTGGAAGAAAATTCAATTGTTTTTAGAATACCTATATAAGATTAAAATACCTTTAGATCCGACAGTATTTTTGTTGGGTAGTTTGCAACCTCTGAAAGGTTTGGGATTAGATAAATTTCAACTTGCTTTTGTATATTTAGCTTTATCTGTAGTGAAAAAAATGTATTGCTAGTACGTGGAAATATACAAATATGATTGATATTAATAGATGGCATAATGAGATGAAATATTATTTAATAATGGAAAAAATTACATATGTTTCATGCGATCATTATAGTTTTTTTATTAATAAGTGGTTGTTATACTCAGAATCTTTACATTTCAATTTATGTTGATTAGATCTTAATATGTATGTTTAATTTTTCTTTAATATTGGGGCAGCATAGATGGCCAGTATTTTACTTTAGAATGTAGACGGGGCATAGATATAGGGTACGATCATAGTAAGGTAGGGGTTAATATAGATTTCAAATGTGGACCAGGGGAACAGAACACCTCTCAATATGATGATTTTAATGGTATTTTGGACTCTGCAGATATTAACAAGATCAGTTTTAAACGTTTAGCACAAAGCAGATGTGGGCACAAAGGCAGACAGGATAATTGTCAGGATTGTACATGTGGCAGAGAGAGAGAGTTGATACATATGCTAATGTTCACAAGCAGGCTACAACTCACAGATTAAGTTACAAGAAACACCCCTCCCCAACCTGTGCTATTGTAGAGCATCCTTTGGGTTACACAGCCATTTCAATTCTTAAATACCACTACTTTAAGGGGAGTCCAATGGTAAATGAAATAAACAGCTCCAGAATACTAAAGCTGCTGGGCATTTGAATCATTTGTTCAGACTCCAGGCGGCTTTGGAGATCGTCGCCGAACGGACGGCGATGGCCCTTAATGTAGGGGCTGAAGAAAGACGGCAGCTACTAGCAACGATTCAACAAAACCGCCTGGCTCTCTATTGCTCGTTGGTTGCTGGAGGCAGCGTCTGTGCGAGACTCAGTACTGACAATGCTTACAACAGTCAGGTGGTTAAAGACACTGCTTCAGGACTTCGACAAGAATCTGCCCATGCCCATGTTCAGACTTGGCAACCTTGGACTGATGTGGGATGGACTAGACATTTTACTGAGAACTGGAGCCTGATACTCACAGCCCTTATAGCAGCAGGACTCACTATTCTGGTCAGTGTGGTGCTCCCCTACCTAAAGGCTGGTATTCATTTCATGATTTTGTGGACCCCTATTTCTATAACCCAAGGGGTGTGTGTTTCCCAAATGGATGCTTATGACACTGCAACTCGTTTATTGACCCGCTGGGAGAAAGACCAACTTTGCCAATAGCACAGTTAATTTGACAGATCAGTGACACTGATCTAAAAGAGAAGTGAGGATTGTGAGAGATGAGTAATCTTGACATGAAAATATGAAAGATGGGGAAACTAGTACAGACACATGGAGTGATGGATTAAACCAGTATGAACAGGCTAAGCATGGAAATTAGGATGCAGGAAGCAGAGTCAGCCTATGTAAGATAACCTTCTAGTCCTTTCGACAGGATCAGTGAGCCCACCGTATGAATAAGATAAGGAGAAGCAAGGAATAATAGAATGTAGGAAGTAGAGGTAGTCTGGGTGAGATAAGGGTCTCCTAGCCCTAGACAGAAGAACCAAGTTCTACATATATAATTAGTAAGTCTTACACAGATTTATCAAGTTATGCATATTAAATTAGTAAACCCTAGACAGGATTAGCGAACTCTGCATATGAAGAGACTGTAGCTCTGAGAGTCGGAAAGGTGTGAATGGGGACAAGAGCAAGGTTGTGAATAAGAACAATGAGGATAATGGTGACACCGACAGGATACACCTGGTCCTCCAAGTTCACAGAAACTGCACGTAGGCAGGAAGGATTGCCTAATGCCAAACCCATCCAGGAGGCAGAAGAATGTAACCATATAACCATAAAACCATATAACCACTTACAGCACAGAACAGGCCAGTTTGGCCCTACTAGTCCATGCCGGAGCAAATCCCCACCCTCCTAGTCCCACTGACCAGCACCCAGTCCATACCCCTCTAGTCCTCTCCAATCCATGTAACGATCCAGTCTTTCCTTAAATGTAACCAATGATCCCGCCTCGACCACGTCTGCCGGAAGCTCATTCCACATCCCCACCACCCTCTGCGTAAAGAAATTTCCCCTCATGTTCCCCTTATAATTTTCCCCCTTCAATCTTAAACCATGTCCTCTAGTTTGAATCTCCCCCTTTCTTAATTGAAAAAGCCTATCCACATTTACTCTGTCTGTCCCTTTTAAAATCTTAAACACCTCTATCAAGTCCCCTCTCAATCTTCTACGCTCCAGAGAAAAAAGCCCCAGTCTGCACAACCTTTCCCTGTAACTCAGACCCTGAAATCCTGTCAACATTCTCGTGAACCTTCTCTGCACTCTCTCTATTTTGTTTATATCTTTCCTATAATTTGGTGACCAAAACTGTACACAGTACTCCAAATTTGGCCTCACCAATATCTTGTACAATTTCATCATAACCTCCCTACTCTTGAATTCAATACTCCGATTTATGAAGGCCAACATTCCAAATGCCTTCTTCACCACACCATCTACCTGAGTATCAGCCTTGAGGGTACTAATTACCATAACTCCTAAATCCCTTTGTTGCTCTGCACTCCTCAATTGTCTACCATTCAATGTATATGACCTATTTAAATTTGCCTTTCCAAAATGCAGCACCTCACATTTATCTGTATTAAATTCCATCAGCCATTTCTCAGCCCACACCTCCAGCCTTCCTAAATCACCTTTTAATCTACGATAATCTACTTCACTGTCCACAACACCACCAATCTTTGTGTCATCCGCAAACTTGCTTATCCAATTTTCTACCCCTACATCCAGATCGTTAATATATATAACAAATAATAGTGGACCCAGGACCGAACCCTGAGGAACTCCACTAGTCACCGGCCTCCAATTGGACAAACAATTTTCTACCACTACTCTCTGACACCTTCCATCCAACCACTGCTGAATCCATTTCACTACCTCCTTATTTATACCTAATGCCTCCACCTTTTTTCCTATCCTCCTGTAGGGAACTTTGTCAAAAACTTTACTAAATTCTAAATAGACAACATCCACAGCTTTCCCTTCATCAACCTTTTTTGTAACCCCCTCGAAGAACTCAATCAGGTTTGTCAAGCATGATCTACCCCTGACAAAACCATGCTGATTACTCCCTATCAATCCTTGTACCTCCAAAATTTTGTAAATAGCATCCCTCAGAACACATTCCATCAACTTGCCCACCACAGACGTCAGACTTACAGGCCTATAATTCCCAGGTTTGCATTTGGACCCTTTCTTAATCAGAGGAACCACGTGCGCCACCCTCCAATCCTTTGGTACCACCCCCGTGGCCAGTGACATCCTAAATATCTCTGTTAATGGCCCCACTAACTGTCCACTTGCCTCCTTGAGTGTCCTAGGGAATATTTTGCCTGGTCCGGGAGATTTATCCACCTTTATCTTTTTTAACACTGCCATCACTACCTCCTCGGTTATCCTTATATGCTTCATGACCTCCCCACTATTTTTCTTTACTTCAACTGGTTCAACATTTTTTTCCCTAGTGAATACCGAGGCAAAGAAATCATTCAAAATTTCCCCCATTTCCTCAGACTTCTCACTCAGCCTAGCCTCGCTATCTACAAGGGGTCCAATTTTATCTCTCACTTCTTTCTTTGGCTTGGCTTCGCGGGCGAAGATTTATGGAGGGGGTAAAAGTCCACGTCAGCTGCAGGCTCGTATGTGGCTGACAAGTCCGATGCGGGACAGGCAGACACGATTGCAGCGGTTGCAGAGAAAAATTGGTTGGTTGGGGTTGGGTGTTGGGTTTTTCCTCCTTTGCCTTTTGTCAGTGAGGTGGGCTCTGCGGTCTTCTTCAAAGGAGGTTGCTGCCCGCCAAAGTGTGCGGCGCCAAGATGCACGGTTTGAGGCGATATCAGCCCACTGGCAGTGGTCAATGTGGCAGGCACCAAGAGATTTCTTTAGGCAGTCCTTGTACCTTTTCTTTGGTGCACCTCTGTCACGTTGGCCAGTGGAGAGCTCGCCATATAACACGATCTTGGGAAGGCGATGGTCCTCCATTCTGGAGACGTGACCTACCCAGCGCAGTTGGATCTTCAGCAGCGTGGATTCGATGCTGTCAGCCTCTGCCATCTCGAGTACTTCGATGTTAGGGATGAAGTCGCTCCAATGAATGTTGAGGATGGAGCGGAGACAACGCTGGTAGAAGCGTTCTAGGAGCCGTAGGTGATGCCGGTAGAGGACCCATGATTTGGAGCCAAACAGGAGTGTGGGTATGACAACGGCTCTGTGTACGCTAATCTTTCTGAGGTTTTTCAGTTGGTTGTTTTTCCAGACTCTTTTGAAAACAATCCTGAACACATTTAACGAACTCCAGCCCATCCAGACCTCTAACCGTATGGGTATCCCAATCAATGTGTGGGAAGTTAAAATCTCCCATGATCACTACCCTATGATTTTCACACATATACGTTATCTCCCTACAAATTTGTTCCTCTCATTCCCTTGGCCCATTTGGTGGTCTGTAATACACCCCTATTAGCACCCTCTTGCCTCCTCCACCCCTCAATTCCACCCAAACAGCCTCACTGGTCGATCCCTCCATACCATCCTGCCACCTCACGGCAGTAATGTCCTCCCTAACAAGCAGAGCAACTCCTCCTCCTTTTTTACCCCCTGATCTATCACATCTAAAACAAATGTATCCCGGAACATTAAGTTGCCAGTCCTGCCCCTCCTGTAGCCAGGTCTCACTAATTGCCACAGTATCATGACCCCAAGTATCTATCCATGCTCTCAGCTCATCTACCTTGTTCACTATGCTTCTTGCATTAAAATATATGCATCTCAGAGAATGACCCTCACATATATTCTCTTTTTTACCTTCTACCCTAATCTCCATCCTACCTTTCTTATCTTTTTTATTCCTAGCTAGGTGGCCATATTCCCTGGACACTGCTCTCACCCTCTGTTCCCCACCCCCCTATCAAACTAGTTTAAACCTACCCCCACAGCTCTAGCAAATCTACTTGCCAGCACATTGGTCCCCCTCCAGTTCAAGTGGAGTCCATCCCTCTTGTACAGGTCCGACCTTCCCCAGAAGAGACCCCAATGATCCAGAAATCTTATCCCTTGCCCCCTGCACCATCTCTTTAGCCACACATTCATCCTCCACATCCTCCTATTTCTACCCTCACTAGCTCGTGTGGGAGGGTATTCCTATACTGAAATTCACTGTATAAAAGTTGGGTGAGCCCCAGTGTATGTGTGTATTCCCAGGGTAAGGGGAAGCACCCAACTTTGCATTGTTGTAAAATAAATGTTCTTTGTTCTCAATTTTTGTCTCGAGCAATTTCTGTTAAGGTACTTATATTTCTAACATTACCGTGTTGTATGTCTAAAAATTTTTAAATTTTAAAATTCAAAGGAGCAACCCTTGTCGGAGGGTGCACAGAGGTTCGGCTTCCTGGCTCTCTTAGATAAACTGTGCTCTGGAATTTAAAATTGTAAAATCCCAATCAATAGAGGCTGAGAAAATTTTCCACCTGTGAAAATTACTGTCATTGTATAGACCTTAGATAGCCTTCTTTCAATGTCTAATTAGAAAACCCATGTCTTTCAGATACATATAGAAAAGGAGTAGAGAGAAGAGCTCCTGTTGCATTTAATGTGAGTATTATTGAAGTGCCAGTTGATGAAGTAGACAAAGACGATGTGGTCAAATAATAATCATGGCTTTTATTCGCAGAAACTCATGGTACAATAATGAAATACAATAGGTGTATATACAGTTATACCCAAGGAGAGTGTCCTTAACAGTAGAGATAATGCACAGCCAATGTTAGTACAGCAAGGCTCGCCAGAGGGGAGACAGGCAGCTTGGCAGACATTCACCACAATCACTTAAAGGGCTAGTATAGGCTGCAACCATTCACAGCTTTGGAGAGACTTCGTGGCAAGTTAGTATAGACTGCACCAAATTCGCTACATTGGAGAAGACAAAGGACACTGGGTGTTTTCTCCAGGGATATAGGTGGTGAGAGAGTCCAACGTGTGGAACACTGAAGGAACAGCACCTTATGACCAGCGGGTATCTCATTGAACACAGAGCAGGAATGACTGTGCGATAATGGACAATTCGGCTGATTTTCCCTATCAGGGGAATTATTGAGCCCCATCGTGACCAAAGAAAAGGTCTGGGTTTTTGAAATCGTGGAAGTCACACATTTCGTTTTACTCTATACAAGAAAGAGGGGAGTTGTGACAACTGTTCATATTGTGAGAGATAAGTAAAACTAATATGAAAATATGAAAGATGAAGAAAACTAGTATGGATATATGTGTAATGAATAAAGCCAGTATGAATAGGATAAGGATAGATGTAGCAAGAGACGGCAGCCCCGGCCTCGGTCGAGTGAGGCAGGCGGAGGCCCCGGTCCGGACAGGGAGTGGGAGGCGGCGGCCCCAGTCCGGGCACAGGAAGAGCAGCAGTGGCCCCGGCCCCGGTCCGGGCGAAGGGTAGACGGCGGCGGCCCCGATCCGGGCAGGAGCAAGGGGGAGACGGCGGCCCCGGCCTCGGTCGAGTGAGGCAGGCGGAGGCCCCGGTCCGGGCAGGGAGTGGGAGGCGGCGGCCCCAGTCCGGGCACAGGGAGAGCAGCAGCGGCCCCGGCCCCGGTCCGGGCGAAGGGTAGACGGCGGCGGCCCCGATCCGGGCAGGAGCAAGGGGGAGACGGCAGCCCCGGCCTCGGTCGAGTGAGGCAGGCGGAGGCCCTGGTCCGGACAGGGAGTGGGAGGCGGCGGCCCCAGTCCAGGCACAGGGAGAGCAGCAGCGGCCCCGGCCCCGGTCCGGGCGAAGGGTAGACGGCGGCGGCCCCGATACGGGCAGGAGCAAGGGGGAGGCGGCGGCCCCAGTCCGGGCACAGGGAGAGCAGCAGCGGCCCCGGTCCGGGCGAAGGGTAGACGGCGGCGGCCCCGATACGGGCAGGAGCAAGGGGGAGACGGCGGCCCCGGCCTCGGTCGAGTGAGGCAGACGGAGGCCCCGGTCCGGGCAGGGAGTGGTAGGCGGTGGCCCCAGTCCAGGCACAGGGTGAACTGCGGCGGCCTCGGCCCCGGTCCGGGCAGTATGGACCGACCTAGGAGGGGAGGCATGCCCCTCCAGCCCGGGTAATAAACCTGCATAGGAGAAGGCCACTCCGATATAAAACCTACGACCCAAGGACTTCGCTGCCACGTCCCAGCTTGCTTGGCCACGGCACACGAACCATGGGTGTAAAGGGTGGGGCCAGTACTGCGCGCACTGCACTCCACCTAAAAGCTCCTTTGCGCAGGCCCGAGGACAGGTCCACGTCCTCCCCCTCAACGTCCTCCCCCTCCACGTCCTCCCCCTCAAAAGATGCTCACAAACTCAAGCTAGCATGCTGGAACATCAGAACCATGCTAGACAAGACTGACAGCCATCGACCTGAACGTCGGTCTGCCCTCATTGCACATGAACTCCTCAGACTTGACATCGACATAGCCGCTCTCAGTGAAGTCCGCCTGGCAGATGTAGGCAGCCTCCAAGAACGCGGCGCGGGCTACACACTCTACTGGTCTGGCAAGCCTTCGGATGAATGACGCCTATCTGGTGTAGGCTTCATGGTCAAGAGCTTCATTGCCTCCAAACTCGAAAACCTTCCGACAGGCCTCTCGGACCGAATCATGTCCATGCGACTCCCACTTCAAAACAAGCGTCACATCACCCTCATCAGTGTCTATGCTCCAACCCTCCAGGCGGAACCAGCAGAAAAGAACAAGTTCTACACCGACCTGCGCAACCTCATCCAACGTACCCCTACAGCCGACAAGGTTGTCATCCTGGGCGACTTCAACGCTCGTGTCGGCAAAGACTCAGAAACCTGGCCAGGAATCCTGGGCAAGCATGGCGTCGGCAAGTGCAACGACAATGGGCGCCTCCTGTTGGAGCTCTGCGCAGAACAGCGGCTTGTCATTACAAACACCCTTTTTCAGCAGAGGGACAGCCTTAAGACCACCTGGATGCATCCCCGATCCAAACACTGGCACCTCCTGGACTACATCCTGGTGCGAGAAAGTGACAAACAAGATGTGCTCCACACCAGGGTCATGCCTAGCGCGGAATGCCACACTGACCACCGGCTGGTTCGCTGCAAGCTCAACCTTCACTTCAAGCCAAAGCCCAGGAACAATAAAGCCCCCAGAAAGAGGTTCAATGTTGGAAAACTGCAGTCAGACGAAGCGAGAGGAAACTTCCAGGCAAACCTCAAAGCAAAGCTCGACGTTGCAACCCGCCTCACGGACCCGTCCCCTGAAACCCTCTGGGATCAGTTGAAGACTACCATACTGCAATCCACTGAAGAGGTACTGGGCTTCTCCTCCAGGAAAAACAAGGACTGGTTTGACGAAAACAGCCAGGAAATCCAGGAGCTGCTGGCAAAGAAGCGAGCTGCCCACCAGGCTCACCTTACAAAGCCGTCCTGTCCAGAGAAGAAACAAGCCTTCCGTCGCGCATGCAGCCATCTTCAGCGCAAACTCCGGGAGATCCAAAATGAGTGGTGGACTAGCCTCGCCAAACGAACACAGCTCAGCGCGGACATTGGCGACTTCAGGGGTTTCTACGAGGCTCTAAAGGCTGTGTACGGCCCCTCACCCCAAGTCCAAAGCCCGCTGCGCAGCTCAGACGGCAAAGTCCTCCTCAGCGACAAGATCTCCATCCTCAACCGATGGTCAGAACACTTCCAATCTCTTTTCAGTACCAACCGCTCAGTCCAAGATTCCGCCCTGCTCCAGCTCCCTCAACAGCCCCTAAGGCTAGAGCTGGATGAGGTTCCCACCCTGGATGAGACATATAAGGCAATCGAACAACTGAAAAGTGGCAAAGCAGCAGGTATGGATGGAATCCCCCCAGAAGTCTGGAAGGCTGGCGGCAAAACTCTGCATGCCAAACTGCATGAGTTTTTCAAGCTTTGTTGGGACCAAGGTAAACTGCCTCAGGATCTTCGTGATGCCACCATCATCACCCTGTACAAAAACAAAGGCGAGAAATCAGACTGCTCAAACTACAGGGGAATCACGTTGCTCTCCATTGCAGGCAAAATCTTCGCTAGGATTCTACTAAATAGAATAATACCTAGTGTCGCTGAGAATATTCTCCCAGAATCACAGTGCGGCTTTCGCGCAAACAGAGGAACCACTGACATGGTCTTTGCCCTCAGACAGCTCCAAGAAAAGTGCAGAGAACAAAACAAAGGACTCTACATCACCTTTGTTGACCTCACCAAAGCCTTCGACACCGTGAGCAGGAAAGGGCTTTGGCAAATACTAGAGCGCATCGGATGTCCCCCAAAGTTCCTCAACATGATTATCCAACTGCACGAAAACCAACAAGGTCGGGTCAGATACAGCAATGAGCTCTCTGAACCCTTCTCCATTAACAATGGCGTGAAGCAAGGCTGTGTTCTCGCACCAACCCTCTTTTCAATCTTCTTCAGCATGATGCTGAACCAAGCCATGAAAGACCCCAACAATGAAGACGCTGTTTACATCCGGTACCGCACGGATGGCAGTCTCTTCAATCTGAGGCGCCTGCAAGCTCACACCAAGACACAAGAGAAACTTGTCCGTGAACTACTCTTTGCAGATGATGCCGCTTTAGTTGCCCATTCAGAGCCAGCTCTTCAGCGCTTGACGTCCTGCTTTGCGGAAACTGCCAAAATGTTTGGCCTGGAAGTCAGCCTGAAGAAAACTGAGGTCCTCCATCAGCCAGCTCCCCACCATGACTACCAGCCCCCCCACATCTCCATCGGGCACACAAAACTCAAAACGGTCAACCAGTTTACCTATCTCGGCTGCACCATTTCATCAGATGCAAGGATCGACAATGAGATAGACAACAGACTCGCCAAGGCAAATAGCGCCTTTGGAAGACTACACAAAAGAGTCTGGAAAAACAACCAACTGAAAAACCTCACAAAGATAAGCGTATACAGAGCCGTTGTCATACCCACACTCCTGTTCGGCTCCGAATCATGGGTCCTCTACCGGCACCACCTACGGCTCCTAGAACGCTTCCACCAGCGTTGTCTCCGCTCCATCCTCAACATCCATTGGAGCGCTCACACCCCTAACGTCGAGGTACTCGAGATGGCAGAGGTCGACAGCATCGAGTCCACGCTGCTGAAGATCCAGCTGCGCTGGATGGGTCACGTCTCCAGAATGGAGGACCATCGCCTTCCCAAGATCGTATTATATGGCGAGCTCTCCACTGGCCACCGTGACAGAGGTGCACCAAAGAAAAGGTACAAGGACTGCCTAAAGAAATCTCTTGGTGCCTGCCACATTGACCACCGCCAGTGGGCTGATAACGCCTCAAACCGTGCATCTTGGCGCCTCACAGTTTGGCGGGCAGCAGCCTCCTTTGAAGAAGACCGCAGAGCCTACCTCACTGACAAAAGGCAAAGGAGGAAAAACCCAACACACAACCCCAACCAACCAATTTTCCCTTGCAACCGCTGCAATCGTGTCTACCTGTCCCGCATCGGACTGGTCAGCCACAAACGAGCCTGCAGCTGACGTGGACTTTTTACCCCCTCCATAAATCTTCGTCCGCGAAGCCAAGCCAAAGAAGAAGAGATGTAGCAAGTAAAGTTAGTCTGAATAAGATAAGGGTCTTCTAGCCTTAGACAGAGTCAGCAAGTTCCGCATATGTAATTAGTAAGCCTTAGACAGAATTAACAAGTTCTGCATATAAGAAGTTAGTAAGCCCTGAAGGTCGGGAAGACTACACAAAAGAGTCTGGAAAAACAACCAACTGAAAAACCTCACAAAGATAAGCGTATACAGAGCCGTTGTCATACCCACACTCCTGTTCGGCTCCGAATCATGGGTCCTCTATCGGCATCACCTACGGCTCCTAGAACGCTTCCACCACCGTTGTCTCCGCTCCATCCTCAACATCCATTGGAGCGCTTTCATCCCTAACGTCGAAGTACTCGAGATGGCAGAGGTCGACAGCATCGAGTCCACGCTGCTGAAGATCCAGCTGCGCTGGATGGGTCACGTCTCCAGAATGGAGGACCATCGCCTTCCCAAGATCGTGTTATATGGCGAGCTCTCCACTGGCCACCGTGACAGAGGTGCACCAAAGAAAAGGTACAAGGACTGCCTAAAGAAATCTCTTGGTGCCTGCCACATTGACCACCGCCAGTGGGCTGATAACGCCTCAAACCGTGCATCTTGGCGCCTCACAGTTTGGCGGGCAGCAACCTCCTTTGAAGAAGACCGCAGAGCCCACCTCACTGACAAAAGGCAAAGGAGGAAAAACCCAACACCCAACCCCAACCAACCAATTTTCCCCTGCAGCCGCTGCAACCGTGTCTGCCTGTCCCGCATCGGACTTGTCAGCCACAAACGAGCCTGCAGCTGACGTGGACTTTTACCCCCTCCATAAATCTTCGTCCGCGAAGCCAAGCCAAAGAAGCCCTGAAGGTTGGGAAGGTGTGAATAAGGACAATGACATGATGAGACACTGACAGGATACCCCCTGGTCCTCCAAGTTCACAGAAACAGCACGTAGGCAGACAGGATTGCCTAATGCCAAATTCATCCAGGAGGCAGAAGACTGAAATAAACTGTATAAAAGTTGGGTGAGCCCCAGTGTATGTGTGTATTCCCTGGGTAAGGGGAAGCACCCAACTTTGCATTGTTTTATAATAAATGTTCTTTGTTCTCAATTTTTGTCTTGAGCAAATTCTGTGAAGGTACTTCTGTTTCTCACAATATGAAAGAATATTTCTCTGGAAGAAACTCGACAAGTCTCTCCCATCTCTTTTGTAATTACTTCTGGGCATCAGTTTAAAAGTCTGCATTTCAACAGTCAATTTGTAAGACTGAACTTTGGCATGACTTTCCAGACCAGGGCCTCAGCTGCAATGGTTTGGGTATCACACACACACACATACACACACACACACACACACACACACACACACACACACACACACACACACACACACACACACACACACACACACACACACAAATACACACACCTACATACACACACCCACAGATAGACACACACACACACACACTTACTAATGAATATAGTGCTGGTCTGCGATATAAGAATAGGAGCTGGATAAAAACCAGCTGGATTTTGTTGCTGTGTGTTGCCCAGTGTGTTGAAAATACCAGCAAAACAACGGTTAAACGAAAATCAATGAGATTGAAATTCCAATGTCTGAGTTCTGCTTTAAGTACCTTAGCAGTACAAAGCTCCGTAGTGACAGACAGATTTGTAACAAACACAAATAAATTTTTAGAAGCTTGAAACTCTGTTAAAATTTTAAATATAAAAATATTTTTGAATGATTTATTACATATTTTCTTTGATCTTCCTTTTATATTTACAGGTACATGATCCTTTATCCGGAACCCTTGGGGGACAAAGTGTTCTGAATTTTGGATTTTTCCGGATTTCGGAAAGCCCACCCGAATTGTGCTGCCTATCCACCCCCACCCCCTTCCAGTCACCCAGCAATCTCCCCCGACCACGGTCCCTCAGCCGTCTCCCCCGGCTGCCTGCCCCAACCGCCGGTCCTTCGGCCGCCTGGACACCTCCCTCGACCACAATCTCTGGCTGCCCGGACACCTGTCCTGACCGCCAGTCCCTCGGCCGCCTGCCCCGACCACTTTTCCCTCGGCCACCTCCCCCGACCACCCCTCCCTCGGCCACCTCCCCTGACCGCCCGGCTGCCTCCCCCAACCATGGTCCCTCAGCCTCCTCCCCCAAATGCTGGATTTTGGAGCTTTCCGGATTTTAGGTGTCCAGATAAAGGATCATGTAATTGTCTTATATTTTTCTTTTTGTGGCATCTTAATTATAGAGGGTAGTTAATTAAAAATAAAACACAATGTCAGCAGGTCAAATAGTGTACTTTATAGCAAAGGTAAAGATACATATCAAAAGTTTCAGGCGAGAGCCTATCATCAAGTCATGGCCACGGTTGGTGTAGTGCTAGTGGTTATAGCACCAGCGATCAGGACTGGGCTGGGGTTTGAGTCTCACGCTGTCTGTAAGGAGCTTGCACATTCTCCTCGTGTCTGTGTGGGTTTTCTCTGGGGGCTCTGATTTTCTCCCACTATCCAAAATGTACTGGGGGTGAAGGGTAATGGGATGTAAATTGGGTGGCTATAATTTTAAATGAGTATAATGTAGACAGAAGCCTGAATAAAATGGTGGGAGGGGCACGGTGAGGAACACGGTCCCAAAGGCAAGATTGGTGGATAAGGGAGGGAGGGCACAAGAGAAAATTAGGGTAAGATGGATAGCTCTGTGAATGGAAAGAGAAGGGGGTGAAAAGCAGGAAGAAAGGGGACAGAGTGATAGAGAAAAGAGGGAGAACAGGGTGGGGGAGGGGTGGTCTAGCAGATACCAGAGGAGTCGATGTTAATGTCATCTGGTTAGAGAGTGCCCAGACAGAATATTACACACTCACACACACACACACACACACACACACACACACACACACACACACACACACACACACACACACACACACACACACACACACACACACACACGTGAGAAACAGAAGTACCTTCCACAGAAATTGCTCGAGACAAAAATTGAGAACAAAGAACATTTATTATACAACAATGCAAAGTTGGGTGCTTTCTCCTTACCCTGGGAATACACACACACTCTGGGGCTCACCCAACTTTTATACAGTTTATTTCAGTCTTCTGCCTCCTGGATGAGTTTGGCATTAGGCAATCCTGTCTGCCTACGTGCTGTTTCTGTTAACTTGGAGGACCAGGGGGTATCCTGTCGGTGTCCCATCATGTCATTGTCCTTATTGACCTTATTCACAAACCTGCCTTTGTTCTAATTCACACCTTCCCGACTCTCAGGGCTACAACCTTCTTACATGCGGAACTTGCTGATTCTGTCTAAAAGTAGAAGACCCTTATCTTATTCAGATTAACTTTACTTCCTACATTCTATTATCTATTCTTATCCTATTCATATTGGCTTTATTCATTACACATATATCCATACTAGTTTCCTCATCTTCATATTTTTATATCAGTTTTACTTATCTCTCACAATCCTCACTTTTCTTTTAGCTACGCTTCTTGATTTCTCAACTGGAATGTATTACTTGTAAACTTGGTCTTTTTCTCAGCTGGTCAGTAAACAAACTGCAGTCTCAGCATCATCAGACAGAATTAGGGAAACATACATCCTTTGGGTTCTAGTGATCTGACGAGGGGTCTGATAAATTAAATACTGCACAAAAGTCTTTAGGCAGGGGAGCACCATAATGGCCAGAATAGCGAGTCCAGCTGCTATAAGGGCTGTGGGTATTAGACTCCAGTTACCAATAAAAAGTCTAGTCCATCCCACACCGGACCGAGGTTGCCAAGTCTGAACCTAGGCATGGGAAGATTTTCGACCTCCTGAAGAAGTGTCTTTAACCGCCTGACCGTTGTGAGCATTGTCATTAACCAGTCTTTCACAAACGCAGCCAATGAGTAATCGAGAGACAGGCGGTTTTGTTGAACTGTGACTCGTATCTGTCGTCTTTCTTCAGCCCATAAATTCAGGGCCATCACTGTCTGTTCGGTGATGATCTCCAAGGCTGGAGTCTGATTAAACGATTTAAATGCCAAGCAGCTGTGGTTTTCTGGAGCAGCTTACGTCGTTTACAGCTGGAACTCCCCTTACCAAGGTGGTGCTTATTCCGAATGTCTGTATGACCCAAAGGATGCTTTACAGAGACCAAGTTGGGGAGGGGTGTTTCTTATCACTTAACCTGTGAGTTGCAGCTTGTCTGTGAAAATTAGCATAAGTATTTCTGAATCTGTGAGTTGCAGCCTGTCTGTGAACATTAGCATCTGTATTCACTCTATCTCTGCTACATGTACAATCCTGACTAACATTCTGTCTGTCATTGTCCCACCATCTTCTTTGTGCTATCCCTTTAAAACTCCTCTTTTTAATACCTGAAGAGGCCAAAATACAAATCAAATCTACTCCTCTAGAGCCATTCTGTTCCCCTGGTCCATGTTGGGATCCTATATTAACCCATACCCCACTATGATTATACTCTATACCTGTGCCCTGTCTACATTCTAACGGTAAATAATTGTCACCTCTGCTGCCCTTGTTCCAGGAGGACTTAATACATTGTGAGCAATTTGGTGATTTCCCAAAAATTGGGAACCAACAAGTAAACAAAACAGCAAATGGTAAAAACAACATTACAGCACTTTTTCCCGGCATATGTAACTTTCAGATCAGAAGGATGAAGGACTGCACGCCAGGTGGAGGGTAGATTATCAATGTCATTAGTCTGTGGTTCAGCAGCTCGTTTAATTCATTGGATGTGGCTCCATCCCTTTTCTTTCGTTCGCATGTCAGTGTCTGTAATCAAAAGTACACAATAGAGGCCATCCCAGACAGGTTTTAGTTGGTGATCTTGCCATGCTTTTACATATACCCAATCACCAGGTTTAATAGAATGAATAGGATACTCGTAAGTCATGGAGAGAAGTAGAAAGTCCTTGTAAATATTTAGATATGTACTGGTCATTAGCTTCAGGGATAGGGGTATCAGTGTGGAATCCCATGTAAGGAATACCAAACATCATTTCATATGGTGAGACAGCAAGGTCCTTACGAGGAGCTGTGCGAGTCCTAATTAAAGCTAAGGGCAAGCATTTAATCCAGGAGAGGCTAGTTTCCTCATGAAGTCGAGTGAGCTGACTTTTCAAGGTCTGATTCATTCATTCAACACGGCCTGAGTGTCTGTGTGTGTGTGTATGTGTCTGTGTGCGGGCGCATGTGTGTGTGCAGTCTGTGTGAGTGTGTGTTTGTGTGTGTGTGTGTGCACACGCATGTGTGGGTGTGTGTATGTGTATGTGGTGTGCATATATGTGTGTCTGTGTGTGTATGTGTCTGTGTGCGTGCTCATGTGAGTGCAGTCTGTGTGAGTGTGTGTTTGCGCGTGTGTGTGTGCAGTGTCCGTTGTTTGTGTGTGTGTTTGTGGTGTGTATGTGCATGAGTGTATGTATTTCTATGTGTTTGGGGGTGTGTATATGTAGGGTGTGTGTATGTGTGTGCACGTATGTGCATGTTTGTGTGTGCATGTGTGTGTCTGTGTGTGTGTGCATGTGTGTGTGTTTGTGGTGTGTGTCTGTGTGTGTGAGGTGTGCATGTGTGTGTTTGTGGTGTGTGTGAGTGAGTGAAATATTTGTGTGTGTGTGTTGTATGTCTGTGGTGTTTGACCTGTGTGCATGTGTGTGTGTTTGTGGTGTGTGTGAGTCGGTGGAGTATTTGTGTGTGTGTGTGTGTATTGTATGTGCATAGTGTTTGAGCAGTGTGTGTGTGGATGTGTGTATATGCGTGTGGTGTGCATGTGCGTGTGTTTGTGATGTGTATGGTGTGTGTCTATGTGTGTATGTGTCTGTGTGTGTGTGCATGTCTGTTGGGGGTGTGCATGCATGTGTGTGTCTGTGTGTGTATGTGTCTGTGTGCGGGTGCATGTGTGTGTGTAGTCTGTGTGAGTGTGTGTTTGTGTGTGGTGTGTGTGCGGTGTGTGTGCGGTGTGTGTGTGTTTGAGGTGTGTGTGTGATTGTGGTGTGTATGTGCATGTGCTCACAAACTCAAGCTAGCATGCTGGAACATCAGAACCATGCTAGATAAGACTGACAGCCATCGACCTGAACGTCGGTCTGCCCTCATTGCACATGAACTCCTCAGACTTGACATCGACATAGCCGCTCTCAGTGAAGTCCGCCTGGCAGATGTAGGCAGCTTCCAAGAACGCGGCGCGGGCTACACACTCTACTGGTCTGGCAAGCCTTCGGATGAACGACGCCTATCTGGTGTAGGCTTCATGGTCAAGAGCTTCATTGCCTCCAAACTCGAAAACCTTCCGACAGGCCTCTCGGACCGAATCATGTCCATGCGACTCCCACTTCAAAACAAGCGTCACATCACCCTCATCAGTGTCTATGCTCCAACCCTCCAGGCGGAACCAGCAGAAAAGAACAAGTTCTACACCGACCTGCGCAACCTCATCCAACGTACCCCTACAGCCGACAAGGTTGTCATCCTGGGCGACTTCAACGCTCGTGTCGGCAAAGACTCAGAAACCTGGCCAGGAATCCTGGGCAAGCATGGCGTCGGCAAGTGCAACGACAATGGGCGCCTCCTGTTGGAGCTCTGCGCAGAACAGCGGCTTGTCATTACAAACACCCTTTTTCAGCAGAGGGACAGCCTTAAGACCACCTGGATGCATCCCCGATCCAAACACTGGCACCTCCTGGACTACATCCTGGTGCGAGAAAGTGACAAACAAGATGTGCTCCACACCAGGGTCATGCCTAGCGCGGAATGCCACACTGACCACCGGCTGGTTCGCTGCAAGCTCAACCTTCACTTCAAGCCAAAGCCCAGGAACAATAAAGCCCCCAGAAAGAGGTTCAATGTTGGAAAACTGCAGTCAGACGAAGCGAGAGGAAACTTCCAGGCAAACCTCAAAGCAAAGCTCGACGTTGCAACCCGCCTCACGGACCCGTCCCCTGAAACCCTCTGGGATCAGTTGAAGACTACCATACTGCAATCCACTGAAGAGGTACTGGGCTTCTCCTCCAGGAAAAACAAGGACTGGTTTGACGAAAACAGCCAGGAAATCCAGGAGCTGCTGGCAAAGAAGCGAGCTGCCCACCAGGCTCACCTTACAAAGCCGTCCTGTCCAGAGAAGAAACAAGCCTTCCGTCGCGCATGCAGCCATCTTCAGCGCAAACTCCGGGAGATCCAAAATGAGTGGTGGACTAGCCTCGCCAAACGAACACAGCTCAGCGCGGACATTGGCGACTTCAGGGGTTTCTACGAGGCTCTAAAGGCTGTGTACGGCCCCTCACCCCAAGTCCAAAGCCCGCTGCGCAGCTCAGACGGCAAAGTCCTCCTCAGCGACAAGATCTCCATCCTCAACCGATGGTCAGAACACTTCCAATCTCTTTTCAGTACCAACCGCTCAGTCCAAGATTCCGCCCTGCTCCAGCTCCCTCAACAGCCCCTAAGGCTAGAGCTGGATGAGGTTCCCACCCTGGATGAGACATATAAGGCAATCGAACAACTGAAAAGTGGCAAAGCAGCAGGTATGGATGGAATCCCCCCAGAAGTCTGGAAGGCTGGCGGCAAAACTCTGCATGCCAAACTGCATGAGTTTTTCAAGCTTTGTTGGGACCAAGGTAAACTGCCTCAGGATCTTCGTGATGCCACCATCATCACCCTGTACAAAAACAAAGGCGAGAAATCAGACTGCTCAAACTACAGGGGAATCACGTTGCTCTCCATTGCAGGCAAAATCTTCGCTAGGATTCTACTAAATAGAATAATACCTAGTGTCGCTGAGAATATTCTCCCAGAATCACAGTGCGGCTTTCGCGCAAACAGAGGAACCACTGACATGGTCTTTGCCCTCAGACAGCTCCAAGAAAAGTGCAGAGAACAAAACAAAGGACTCTACATCACCTTTGTTGACCTCACCAAAGCCTTCGACACCGTGAGCAGGAAAGGGCTTTGGCAAATACTAGAGCGCATCGGATGTCCCCCAAAGTTCCTCAACATGATTATCCAACTGCACGAAAACCAACAAGGTCGGGTCAGATACAGCAATGAGCTCTCTGAACCCTTCTCCATTAACAATGGCGTGAAGCAAGGCTGTGTTCTCGCACCAACCCTCTTTTCAATCTTCTTCAGCATGATGCTGAACCAAGCCATGAAAGACCCCAACAATGAAGACGCTGTTTACATCCGGTACCGCACGGATGGCAGTCTCTTCAATCTGAGGCGCCTGCAAGCTCACACCAAGACACAAGAGAAACTTGTCCGTGAACTACTCTTTGCAGATGATGCCGCTTTAGTTGCCCATTCAGAGCCAGCTCTTCAGCGCTTGACGTCCTGCTTTGCGGAAACTGCCAAAATGTTTGGCCTGGAAGTCAGCCTGAAGAAAACTGAGGTCCTCCATCAGCCAGCTCCCCACCATGACTACCAGCCCCCCCACATCTCCATCGGGCACACAAAACTCAAAACGGTCAACCAGTTTACCTATCTCGGCTGCACCATTTCATCAGATGCAAGGATCGACAATGAGATAGACAACAGACTCGCCAAGGCAAATAGCGCCTTTGGAAGACTACACAAAAGAGTCTGGAAAAACAACCAACTGAAAAACCTCACAAAGATAAGCGTATACAGAGCCGTTGTCATACCCACACTCCTGTTCGGCTCCGAATCATGGGTCCTCTACCGGCACCACCTACGGCTCCTAGAACGCTTCCACCAGCGTTGTCTCCGCTCCATCCTCAACATCCATTGGAGCGCTCACACCCCTAACGTCGAGGTACTCGAGATGGCAGAGGTCGACAGCATCGAGTCCACGCTGCTGAAGATCCAGCTGCGCTGGATGGGTCACGTCTCCAGAATGGAGGACCATCGCCTTCCCAAGATCGTATTATATGGCGAGCTCTCCACTGGCCACCGTGACAGAGGTGCACCAAAGAAAAGGTACAAGGACTGCCTAAAGAAATCTCTTGGTGCCTGCCACATTGACCACCGCCAGTGGGCTGATAACGCCTCAAACCGTGCATCTTGGCGCCTCACAGTTTGGCGGGCAGCAGCCTCCTTTGAAGAAGACCGCAGAGCCCACCTCACTGACAAAAGGCAAAGGAGGAAAAACCCAACACCCAACCCCAACCAACCAATTTTCCCTTGCAACCGCTGCAATCGTGTCTGCCTGTCCCGCATCGGACTGGTCAGCCACAAACGAGCCTGCAGCTGACGTGGACTTTTTACCCCCTCCATAAATCTTCGTCCGCGAAGCCAAGCCAAAGAAGAAAAAAAAATATGTCTATGTGTGTGGGGGTGGCTATATGTAGTGTCTGTGTATGTGTGTGTGCATATGTGCATGTGAGTGTGTGTTTGTGTGTGTGCATGTGTGTGTGTGTGCGGGTGTGTGTGTGAGTGTGTGTTTGTGTGTGTGATGTGCAAGTGTTTGTGTGTATGTGCAGTGTGCATGTTTGTGGTGTGTGTGAGTCGGTGGAGTATTTGTGTGTGTTGTATGTGTGTGGTGTTTGTGCAGTGTGTGTGGGTTTGTGTATATGTGTATGGTGTGCATGTGCGTGTGTTTGTGATGTGTATGGTGTGTGTCTATGTGTGTATGTGTCTGTGTGTGTGTGCATGTGTGTGTGTGTCTGTTTCTCTATGTCTGCATGTGTGTGTGTATGTGGTGTGTATGGTGTGTGTCTGTGTGGGCGAGTATGCATATGTGGTGTGTGTGTGTATGTGTTGTGTCTGTGTTTGTGTGAGTGTGTTTGTGTGAGCACATGTGCGCATTTGGGGTTGTGTGCGTGCATGTGGGGTATGTGTATGTGTGTGTGTGTGTGCATGTGTTTGTGTGTGTCTATGTGTGGTAGATGTGTGTGTGTAGTGTGTGTATGTGTGTGTATCTGTTTGTGCATGTTGGTGTGGTTGTGTGTGTAGGGTGCATGTTTGCATGAGTGTTGGGTATAAATGGGTGGAGCATTTCTGTGTGTGTGTGTGTGTGTGTATGTATGTGTGTGGTGTTTGAGCAGTGTGTGTGTGGGTGTGTGTATGTGTGTGTGGAATACATGTGTGTGTGTTTGTGGTGTGCATGGTGTGTGTCTGTGTGTATATGTGTCTGTGTGTGCGTGCATTTGTGTGGAGGTGTGTGTGTATGTTGCATGTGTGTATGTGCGTGTATGTGTGTGTCTGTGTGAGTGTGTGATGTGCATGTGTGTGTGTTTGTGGTGTTTGTCTGTGTGAGGTGCGCATGTGTGTGTTTGTGGTGTGTGTGAGTGGGTGGAGTATTTGTGTGTGTGTGTTGTATGTGTGTGGAGTTTGGGAAGTGTGTGTGTGGGTGTGTGTATGTGTATGTGGTGTGCATATGTGTGTGTTTCATGTATGTGTCTGTGTGTGCATGTGTCTGTGTGAGCCCTGATGTGTGTGTGCAGTCTGTGTGTGTGTGTTTGTGTGTGTGGTGTGCATGTGTCCGTGTGTGTGTGTGTGTTTGTGGTGTGTATGTGCATGAGTGCGTGTATGTCTATGTGTGTGGGGGTGTGTATATGTAGTGCATATGTATGTGTGTGCGCGTAAGTGCATGTTTGTGTGTGCATGTGTGTGTCTGTGTGTGTGTGTGTGTGCATGTGTGTGTGTGGTGGGGAGGTGTGTGTGTATGCATTTGTGCGCATGTGTGTGTTCATGTATGTGTGTTTCTCTGTGTAGTGTGTGATGTTTGAGTGGTGTTTGTGTGTAGTCTGTGTGATTGTGTGTTTGCGTGTGTGATGTGCATGTGTGTGTGCGGTGTGCATGTGTGTGTGTTTGTGGTGTGTGTCTGTGTGTGTGTGAGGTGCGCATGTGTGTGTTTGTGGTGTGTGTGAGTGGGTGAAATATTTGCGTGTGTGTGTGTTGTATGTCTGTGGTGTTTGACCAGTGTGTGTGTGTGTGTGTCTGTCTGTCTGTCTATCTGTCTGTGTGTGTGTGCATGTGTGTGTGTGGGGGGGGGAGAGGTGTGTGTATGTGGTGTGTGTGTATGCATTTGTGCGCATGTGTGTGTTCATGTGTGTGTGTTTCTCTGTGTAGTGTGTGATGTTTGAGTGGTGTTTGTGTGTAGTCTGTGTGATTGTGTGTTTGTGTGTGTGATGTTCATGTGTGTGTGTGTGAGCTGTGCATGTGTGTATGTTTGTGGTGTGTGTCTGTGTGTGTGAGGTGCGCATGTGTGTGTTTGTGGTGTGTGTGAGTGGGTGAAATATTTGCGTGTGTGTGTCTGTCTGTCTGTGTGTGTGTGCATGTGTGTGTGTGTGGGGGAGAGGTGTGTGTATGTGGTGTGTGTGTATGCATTTGTGCGCATGTGTATGTTCATGTGTGTGTGTTTCTCTGTGTAGTGTGTGATGTTTGAGTGGTGTTTGTGTGTAGTCTGTTTGCGTGTGTGATGTGCATGTGTGTGTGCGTTGTGCATGTGTGTGTGTGTGTGTGTATGTGTGTGAGTGTGTGTGTGTGTGTTTGTGGGTGTGTGTATGTGTGTGTGGAATGCATGTGTGTGTGTTTGTGATGTGCATGGTGTGTGTCTGTGTGTATATGTGTCTGTGTGTGTGTGCATTTGTGTGGAGGTGTGTGTGTATATGCGTATGCGTGTCTGTGTCTGTATATCTGTATGTGTGTGGGTTGTGTGTGTATGTTGCATGTGTGTATGTGTGTGTGTGCGAGTGAGCATGCGTGTGTGTGGGGTTGAGTACTTGCATGTGGTGTGTGCATATGTTTGTGTGTGTCTGTGTGGGTGAGTGTGTAGGGTGCATGTTTGCATGAGCGTTGTGTATAAGTGGGTTGTGTATTTGTGTGTGTGTGTTGTATGTGTTTGTGCATGCATGTGTGTACATGTGTGTGTGTGTTTCTGTGTGGTGTGTGATATGTTTGACTGGTGTGTGTAGTTTGTGTGAGTGTGTGTTTGTGTGTGTGTGTGTATGTGTGTGTGTTGGTGGTGTGTATGGTGTATGTGTTTGTGTGTGTGATGTCCATGTGTCTGTGTGTGTGTGCAGTGTGCATGTGTGTGTGTTTGTGGTGTGTGTGAGTCGATGGAGTATTTGTGTGTGTGTTGTATGTGTGTGGTGTTTGAGCAGTGTGTGTGTGGGTGTGTGTATGTGTGTGTGGTGTGCATGTGTGTGTGTTTGTGATGTGTATGGTGTGTGTCTATCTGTGTATGTGTCTATGTGTGTGTGCATGCGTGTGTGTGTCTGTGTCTCTATGTCTGCATGTGTGTGTGTATGTGATGTGTATGGTGTGTGTCTGTGTGTCTGTGTGTCTGTGTGTGTGGGTGGGTATGCACATGTGGTGTGTGTGTGTATGTGTTGTGTCTGTGTTTGTGTGAGTGTGTTTGTGTGAGCACATGTGTGCATTTGGGGTTGTGTGCGTGCATGTGGTGTTTGTGTATGTGGTGTGCATGGTGTGTGTCTGTGTGTCTGCGTGTGTGGGCGAGTATGCATATGTGGTGCGTGTGTATGTGTTGTGCCTGTGTTTGTGTGAGTGTGATTGTGTGAGCACATGTGCGCATTTGGGGTTGTGTGCGTGCATGTGGTGTGTGTGTATGTGTGTGTGTGCATGTGTTTGTGTGTGTCTATGTGTGGTAGATGTGTGTGTGTAGTGTGTGTATGTGTGTGTATCTGTTTGTGCATGTTGGTGTGGTTGTGTGTGTAGGGTGCATGTTTGCATGAGTGTTGTGTATAAGTGGGTGGAGCATTTCTGTGTGTGTGTGTGTGTGTGTGTGTATGTATGCGTGTGGTGTTTGAGCAGTGTATGTGTGGGTGTGTGTATGTGTGTGTGCTGTGCATGTGTGTGTGTTTGTGGTGTGTGTGAGTGGGTGGAGTATTTCTGTGTGTGTGTTGTATGTGTGTGGTGTTTGGGAAGTGTGTGTCTGTGTGGGTGTTTGTATGTGTATGTGGTGTGCATATGTGTGTTTCATGTATGTGTCTGTATGTGCATGTGTCTGTGTGTGGGCGCATGTGTGTGTGCAGTCTGTGTGAGTGTGTGTTTGTGTGTGATGTGCATGTCTATGTGTGTGTGTGTGCACAGTGTGCGTGTGTGTGTGTGTTTGTGGTGTGTGTGTGATTGTGGTGTGTATGTGCATGAGTGTGTGTATGTCTATGTGTGTGGGGGTGTCTATATGTAGTGTCTGTGTATGTGTGTGTGCGTATGTGCGTGTGAGTGCATGTTTGTGTATGTTCATGTGTGTGTCTATGTGTGTGTGCATGTGTGTGTGTGTAAGTGTGCGTATGTGGTATGTGTGTGTATGCATTTATGTGCATGTGTGTGTTCATGTATGTGTATTTCTCTGTGTGATGTGTGTGATGTTTGAGTGGTGTGTGTGTGGTCTGTGTGAGTGTGTGCTTGTGTGTGTGTGATGTGCATGTGTGTGTGTATGTGTGTGCGGTGTGCATGTGTGTGTGTTGGTGGTGTGTGTCTGTGTGTGTGAGGTGCGCATGTGTGTGTTTGTGGTGTGTGTGAGTGGGTGAAATATTTGTGTGTGTGTTGTATGTCTGTGGTGTTTGACCTGTGTGTGTTTGTGTGTGTGTGTGTGTGTGTGTGTGTTTTTGTGGGTGTGTATATGTGTGTGTGGAATGCATGTGTGTGTGTTTGTGGTGTGCATGGTGTGTGTCTGTGTGTATATGTGTCTGTGTGTGTGTGCATTTGTGTGGAGGTGTGTGTGTATATGCGTATGTGTGTCTGTGTCTGTATGTCTGCATGTGTGTGGGGTGTGTGTGTATGTTGCATGTGTGTATATGTGTGTGTGTCTGTGTGAGTGTGTGATGTGCATGTGTGTGTGTTTGTGGTGTTTGTCTGTGTGAGGTGCGCATGTGTGTGTTTGTGGTGTGTGTGAGTGGGTGGAGTATTTGTGTGTGTGTTGTATGTGTGTGGTGTTTGTGGTGTGTATGGTGTGTGTCTGTGTGTGTATGTGTCTGTGTGTGTGCATGTGTGTGGGGGTGTTTGTGTATGCGTGTGTGTGTGTGTCTGTGTCTGTATCTCTGCATGTGTGTGGGGGGTATGTGTATGTGGTGTGTGTGTCTGTGTCTGCTGTGTCTGTGTTTCTGTGTGTGTGTGAGAGCATGCCCGCATGTGGTGTTGAGTGCGTGCATGTTGTGTGTGTGCATGTGTGTGTGAGCGATGTGCATGTGTGTGTGTTTGTGGATTGGTGTTTGACCTGTGTGTGTGTGTGTGTGTGTGTGTGTGTGTGGGTGGGTGTGTTTGGGTGTGTGTATGTGTGTGTGTTTGTGGTGTGTATGGTGTGTGTGTGTGTGTGTGCGTGTGTGTGGGGTGTGTGTGTATGTGTGTCTGTGTCTGTATGTATGCATGTGTGTGTGGTGTGTGTATGTTGCATGTGTGTATGTGTGTGTGTCTGTGTGTGTGTGTGTGATGTGCATGTGTGTTTGTGGTGTTTGTCTGTGTGAGGTGCGCATGTGTGTGTTTGTGGTGTGTGTGAGTGGGTGGAGTATTTGTGTGTGTGTTGTATGTGTGTGGTGTTTGTGTGTGTTTGTGTGTGTATGGGCGCACGTGTGTGTGGGTGTGTGAATGTGTATGTGGTGTGCATTTTTGTGTGTCTGTGTGTATGTGTCTGTGTGTGCGCTCATGTGTGTCTGCAGTCTGTGTGAGTGTGTGTTTGTGTGTGTGGTGTGTATGTGTGTGTGTGCGTGTGTGTTTGCAGTGTCTGTGTGTGTGTGTTTGTGGTGTGTATGTGCATGAGTGTGTGTATGTCTATGTGTGTGGGGGTGTGTATATGGAGTGTGTGTGTATGTGTGTGCACGTATGTGCATGTTTGTGTGTGCATGTGTGTGTGTCTGTGTGTGTGAGGAGCGCATGTGTGTGTTTGTGGTATGTTTGAGTGGGTGAAATATTTGTGTGTGTGTGTTGTATGTCTGTGGTGTTTGACCAGTGTGTGTGTGTCCGCGCGCGTGTGTGTGTTTGTGTGTTCGAGTGTGTGTTTGTGTGTGTGATGTGCATGTGCAGTGTGCATGTGTGTGTGTTTGTGGTGTGTGTGAGTCAGTGGAGTGTATGTGTGTGTGTGTGTTGTATGTGCATGGTGTTTGAGCAGTGTGTGTGGGTGTGTGTATATGTGCATGGTGTGCATGTGTTTGTTATGTGTATGGTGTGTGTGTATGTGTCTGTGTGTGTGTGTGTGCATGTGTGTGGGGGGTATGCATGCAAGTGTGTGTCTGTGTCTCTATGACTGCATGTGTGTGTATGTGTTGTGTATGGTGTGTGTCTGCGTGTGTGGGGGGTATGCATATGTGGTGTGTGTGTGTCTCTGTGTGTATGTGTCTGTGTGTGGTGTGCATGTGTGTGTGTGTGTGCAGTGTGTGTGTTTGTGGTGTGTGTGTGATTATGGAATGTATGTGCATGTGTGTGTGTATGTCTATGTGTGTGGGGGTGTCTATAGGTAGTGTCTGTGTATGTGTGTGTGCGTATGTGCATGCGAGTGCGTGTTTGTGTGTGTGTGTGCAGGTGTGTGTGTCTGTGTGTGTGCATATGTGTGTGTATGGAAGTGTGCATATGTGGTATGTGTGTCTATGCATTTGTGCGCATGTGTGTGTTCATGTATGTCTGTTTCTCTGTGTGATGTGTGTGATGTATGAGTGGTGTGTGTGTAGTCTGTGTGAGTGTGTGTTTGTGTTTGTGTGTGCATGAGTGTGTGTGTGTGTGTGTGAGGTGCACATGTGTGTTTGTTTTGTGTGTGAGTGGGTGGAATATTCGTGTGTGTGTATGTGTTTGTGTGTGTAGGTGTGTATATGTGTGTGTGGTGTTCATATGTGTGCGCGCGTGTGTGCGCGCAGTGTGCATGTGTGTGTGTGTTTGTGGCGTGTGTGTGCATGTGCGTGTGTATTTCTATGTGCGTGGGGGTGTGTATGTAATGTGTGTGTATGTGTGTGCATGTGTGTGCGCATGCCTGTGTGTGGTGTATGTGATGTTTGAGTGGTGTGTTTGTGTAGTCTGTGTGAGTGTGTGTTTGTGTTTGTGTGTGTATGAGTGTGTGTGCGTGTGTGTGTGTGTCTGTGTGTGTGTGTGCATGTGTGTGTGTGTTTGGGGGAAAGTGTGCGTATGTGGTATGTGTGTGTATGCATTTGTGCGCATGTGTGTGTTCATGAATGTGTGTTTCTCTGTGTGATGTGTGTGATGTTTGAGTGGTGCATGTGTGTAGTCTGTGTGAGTGTGTGCTTGTGTGTGTGATGTGCATGTGTGTGTGTATGTGTGTGCAGTGTGCATGTGTGTGTGGGGTTGTGTCTCTGTGTGTGTGAGGTGCGCATGTGTGTGTTTGTGGTGTGTATTGTGTGTGTCTGTGTGTGTGTGTGCATGTGTGCGGGGTGTGTGTGTGTATATGTGTGTCTGTGTCTGTATGTCTTCATGTGTGTGCAGTGTGTGTATGTTGCATGTGTGTATGTGTGTGTGTTTGTGTGTGTGTGTGTGCGTGCACATGCATGTGTGGGTTTGTGTATGGGTATGTGGTGTGCATATATATGTGTGTGCATGTGTGTGTATGTGGTGTGTGTGTGTTTGGGAGTGTGTGTGTATGTGGTATGTGTGGAGGTGTGTGTATGTGGTGTGTGTGTGCATGCGTGTGTGTGGGGTGTGTGTATTTGGTGTGTGTATGCGTGTCTGTGTGTGAATGTGTGTGTGCTTGTGTATGTGTATGTGTGTGGGGGGTGTATGTAGTGTGTGTGTATGTGTGAGTTTATGTGTGTGTGCAGGTGTGTATGCATGTGTGTGTGTGTGTGTGTGTGTGTGTGTGTGTGTGTGTGTGTGGCCCCTCCCATGGGTTCCTGTATAAAAGTGACGATTTCAGAGCCCCCTCCTTAGTACAGGACAGTTAAGCAGTATGAATGTGTCTTTGTTCTTCGGGGAATAAAAGCCTATTGGTTTCTCAACCTCAGTCTTTGAGTAATTGATGGTGCATTAATTTATTCACTAAACGTTTTTGGTAATGGAGCAGATCCTGAAGCCAGAAAAGCTGGAAATCGACCTTCAATCAATAATTTTGAACTCTGGCTATGCGATTTTGAAGCATTCGGCAGGCATCTTCTGCCATTGTGTGGTCAGAGACCAATTAATTGCAGTTGCTGCACTCCAGATCAGGGACACTACTTCGTACCAGGAGGCCATGGACATTCTTAAAGGCCAGCAACTGCGGAAGATCAATGTTGTCTGTGTCAGGCACCTTCTAGTGACCTGCAAATCGCAACCCGTTGAGTTGAATGCCAAGTGCCTTCGGGCCCTGTGAACCCTTGGAAGGGCCTGTGAATGTAAGGCCATGACTGATGCTAAGTACACTGAGGACCTAATCAGGGATGCCTTTGTCACTGGGATCAGGTTGAATTACATCCGCCAGAGACTTTTGGAACAAGGTGAGCTCAGTTTGCGGAGAGCAGTTGAGCTGGCAGGTGGTCCAGAATATAGAGGCCTACTCGATAAATAATGCGGCTGCCTCATGGTTACCCCAGGTGCCATCATCTTGGGATGCGCCACCACCCCTTCACTCCTCCAATGAGTCATCCACGGAAGCAGTGCTCCACGAACTCCTCCTACTGCTTTTGCCTGGTTCTACCAGTGACCTAATCACAACCATGGTACTCCGGGTGCACCACAAGTGTTACTTCTGCAGCCTGGGCAAGCACCAGAGTAAATGCTGCCCAGCGAATGATTCGATCTGCTCCAGCTGTGGAAGAAGGGGCACGACACCAAAAGGTGTAAGTATAGACCCCTTTCTAGCAGCACCATAAGTGGATCGTGGGGGCTGCCATCCTGGACGACACCATCACCAGGATCCATCAGCATCACATGCGGGCTGTGCGGGCCGCCATCTTGGGCATCATCATTGGGATCCAACAGCACCGCATGTAGGCCCTGGGAGATGCCCTCTTTCACACCACCATCCTCCATGACAGCAAAAAAGCAGCGACCCAATACCGGCCTCCATCACACTCGATCAGCACAATGATGGGGACAGGGCCTTCATTAGGGCAGAGGTACAGCGTTTACTTAAAGAGGGGATCACCAAAGCCAGCACCAGCCCTTGGAGAGCAGGTAGTGGTAATGAGGAATGAGGAGAAGAACAGGATGGTCATTGACAACAGTCAGACCATCAACAGGGACACACAATTAGATACGTAACCCCTCCCCCGCATAGCTGACATGGTCTACCATCGACCTGAAGTTGGTGTATCACCAGCTCCCTATCTGCCCAGAGGTCCCCTTCAGCATTACAAATGCCATCTCGGTCTTCCAATGGGAGTTGGACCACATGGTGGACCAGTACAAGCTGCGGGCCACTTTCCCGACCCTTGACAACGTCACCATCTGCGGCCATGACCTGCAGGACCACGACGCCAACCTCCAGAAGTTCCTCCAAACTCCCAAGCTCCTCAACCTCATGTATAATAAGGCCAAGTACGTATTTCCGCTTTGCCATCCTCGGCTGTGTCGTGGAGAACAGAGTCATTGGTCTAGACCTTGACTGCATGCGACCGCTCCTGGAACTTCCACTACCCCACAGCCTTCAGGCCCTGAAAAGGTGTCTTGGGTCCTTCTCCTATGATGCCCAATCAGTCCCAAATTATGCAGACAAGGCCCACCCCTCGTTAAATCCACATCCTTCCCTCTGGCGGCGAAGACTCGTACAGCCTTCAACCGCATCAAGGCAAACATTGCCAAGGCCACATTGCATGCTATGGATGAATCCACCCTGTTTCAGGTGGAAAGCGATGCGACAGGCTTCACCCTGGCTGCCCAGGCAGGCAGACCAGTTGCTTTCTTTTCCTGCACCCTACAGGGCCCCGAAATTCAACACTCCTCGGTTGAGGAAGAGGCCCAAGCCATTGTCATGGCAGAGCAGCACTGGCAACATTACCTGGCTGGTAAAAGAATTACACTGTTAACCAACCAATATGTAGTTGTGTTTATGTTTAACAAACAGCAGCGGGGAAAAGTGACAAGATACTGAGGTGAAGAATTGGACTGTCCACCAATTATGATATCTTGTACTGGCCAGGGAAACAATGAGCCACTGGGCACCCTGTGCCTGTGTGCAGATTGACCACACACCCTGGAGTTACCAGGCTCTTCCACTTCATTAAAGCCCACAACCTGCTGTACTCCATCGAAGAGATCAGATCCATGGCCAAGAACTGCCAGATCTGCGCTGAGTGCAAACCAGACTTCTTCCGGCCAGACAGGGAGCAACTGATAAAACCCACTCGCTCCTTCGAGCCCCTCAGGGTTGACTTTAAAAGACCCCTGCTCTCCACAGACCGCAACGTGTATTTCCCCAATGTCATTGATGAATACTCCCGTTTCCCTGCTCGGACAGGACCGCTGCCACCGTCATCAAACCCTACATAGTCTCTTCACTCTCTTTGCCTTCTCCAGTTATATCCACAGCGACCCAGGGTCCTCTTCTATGAGTGTCGAACTGCGCCAGTACCTGTTGGCCAGGGGCATTGTCACAAGCAGGACCATTAGCTACAACCCCCAGGGAAACGGCCAAGTGGAAACGGAGAATGTCTCAGTCTGGAAGGCTGTCCTCTGGCTTTGCGATCTAGGGGCCTTCCAGTCTCCCGCTGACAAGAGGTCCTCCCGGATGCATTCCACTCCATCAGGTCCCTTCTATGTATTGCCATGAATGCCACACCGCATGAACATGTGATTTTCTTTCCCAGGAAATTAGCAACAGGGAGCTCTGCCGGCATAGCTGACACCCCCAGGCCAGTTCTACTCCAGAAGCATGTGAAGGGCCATAAGTCCGACCCTCTGGTTGAAAGAGTCCATCACCTCCATGCCAACCCCTAATATACCTATGTGGAGTATCCTGACAGACACGAGGAACTGTCTCTGTTATGGATCTGGCTCCTCCAGGGGCCCTGGAGACCTCCACTGATCACCCCACACCCTCCTGACCCCTGACCACACATGATGCACCTGAGCCATGGTGTCCTGCCCAACAGGGGATTCACCAGACTCGTCATCACTTACCCACCAGCACAGCACCGATGAGCATGTACAGGTGCCCAAGACCACTCAAGCCATGCCATCACAACCGGGACTAAAATGGTTCCAAAGAACAACCAGACCTCCTGAGAGACTTAATTTGTGACTTTGTCAGAACTTCACCTGTTGGACTCCATTTAAAAATGAGGGGTGAATGTGGTAAACCTCTGTTGTATGTATTTGTCTGGACAGGCACACCCATTGGTCAGCTGTACCTGTGGCCCCTCCCATGGGCTCCTGTATAAAGGTGACGATTCCACAGCCCCCTCCTCAGTGCAATTGAGCAGTATGGATGTGCCTTTGTTCTTCAGTGAATAAAATCCTTTTGGTTTCTCAACCTCAGTCTTTGAGTAATAGATGGTGCATCAGGGCACAAGGCCGAAACATTGATTTCATGTATCTTTGCTATATTAGAATGGGAGGGATGAAAGGGGAGGAGTGGTATAGGTCTTCAGGGACAATATCACAACTGTGCTCAGACACAACAAACTAAATCTGAGGCATTATGGGTGGAGTTGAGGAACGGGAAAGGTATTACCACACTGATAGGGTTGTATTATAGACCAATAGTCTGCGAGAATTAGAGGAGCAAATCTGAAGAGAGAGAACAGACAGTTGCAGGAAATTTAAAGTTGTGGTAAGAGAAGATTTTAATTTTCCACATATTGACTGGGTCTCCCATATTGTAAAAGAGCTGGATGGTTTGGAGTTTATCAAATGTGTTGAGGATATTTCCTAAATCAATATATAGAGGTACCTTTTCAGTTGTTCGATTGCCTTATATGTTTCATCCTGGGTGATGACCTCATCCAGCTCTAGCCTTAGGGGCTGTTGAGGGAGCTGGAGCAGGGCAGAATCTTGGACTGAGCGGTTGGCACTGAAAAGAGATTGGAAGTGTTCTGACCATCGGTTGAGGATGGAGATCTTGTCGCTGAGGAGGACTTTGCCGTCTGAGCTGCGCAGCGGGCTTTGGACTTGGGGTGAGGGGCCGTACACGGCCTTTAGAGCCTCGTAGAAACCCCTGAAGTCGCCAATGTCCGCGCTGAGCTGGGTTCGCTTGGCGAGGCTAGTCCACCACTCATTTTGGATCTCCCGGAGTTTGCGCTGAAGATGGCTGCATGCGCGACGGAAGGCTTGTTTCTTCTCTGGACAGGACGGCTTTGTAAGGTGAGCCTGGTGGGCAGCTCGCTTCTTTGCCAGCAGCTCCTGGATTTTCTGGCTGTTTTCATCGAACCAGTCCTTGTTTTTCCTGGAGGAGAAGCCCAGTACCTCTTCAGTGGATTGCAGTATGGTAGTCTTCAACTGATCCCAGAGGGTTTCAGGGGACGGGTCCGTGAGGCGGATTGCATCGTCGAGCTTTGCTTTGAGGTTTGCCTGGAAGTTTCCTCTCGCTTCGTCTGACTGCAGGTTTCCAACATTGAACCTCTTTCTGGGGGCTTTACTGTTCCTGGGCTTTGGCTTGAAGTGAAGGTTGAGCTTGCAGCGAACCAGCCGGTGTTCAGTGTGGCATTCCGCGCTGGGCAACCAACTGAAAAACCTCACAAAGATAAGCGCATACAGAGCCGTTGTCATACCCACACTCCTGTTCGGCTCCGAATCATGGGTCCTCTACCGGAATCACCTACGGCTCCTAGAACGCTTCCACCAGTGTTGTCTCCGCTCCATCCTCAACATTCATTGGAGCGCTTTCATCCCTAACGTTGAAGTACTCGAGATGGCAGAGGTCGACAGCATCGAGTCCACGCTGCTGAAGATCCAGCTGTGCTGGGTGGGTCACGTCTCCAGAATAGAGGACCATCGCCTTCCCAAGATTGCGTTATATGGCGAGCTCTCCACTGGCCACCGTGACAGAGGTGCACCAAAGAAAAGGTACAAGGACTGCCTAAAGAAATCTCTTGGTGCCTGCCACATTGACCACCGCCAGTGGGCTGATATCGCCTCAAACCATGCATCTTGGCGCCTCACAGTTTGGCGGGCAGCAACCTCCTTTGAAGAAGACCGCAGAGCCCACCTCACTGACAAAAGGCAAAGGAGGAAAAACCCAACACCCAACCCCAACCAACCAATTTTCCTCTGCAACCGTGTCTGTCTTGGCATCGGACTTGACAGCCACAAACGAGCCTGCAGCTGACGTGGACATTTACCCCCTCCATAAATCTTCGTCCGCGAAGCCAAGCCAAAAAAGATATAGAGGTACCAACTAGAGAGAGTGCAATACTGGATCTCCTATCAGTGAACAAGACAGGACAGGGGACAGAGTTATGTGTAGGGGAACATTTTGGATCCAGTAATCATAATGTCATTAGTTTCAAGTTAATTATGGATAAGGATAGTTCTGGACCTTGGGTTGAGATTCTAAATTGGAAAAAATCCGATTTTGAAGAAATGAGAAAGCGTGGATTGGGATAGGTTATTTTCTGGCAAGGATGAGTTCAGTAAGTGGATGGCCTTCAAAGACAAAATTGTGAGAGTACAGTGCTTGTATGTTCCTGTCAGGATTAAATACAGTTAACAGGCAAAGGGAATTTTGGTTTTCGAAGAATATTGGGGAATATAGAGGTGTATGGCAGGTATAGGCAACAAGGAGCAAATGAGGTACTTGTGAAGTATAAAAATGCAACTGAGTTACAGGGAAAGGTTATTCCCTGAAGTGCAGAAGAATGAGTGAAGATTTGATAGAGGCATACAAAACCATGAGCGGTATAAGTCATGTTGGGAGGAGTATCAGGTTTGGTGGGTTCACAGAGAGATAAGTCTGGACACAAGAGTTACAATCACATGTAACTTTAATTAACAAATGAGAAAGTAACAGGGGAGAACGTTAAATGATACTCGATCACTATTTCACTTAAGCAACGATATAGACTTTCACCTCAGAGCTGTGGTAGTCATTCCAAAGGAGTGTAACAGAGTATATAGATATGTTTTTGGGAGATAAATTGGGAAAGGTTTGTTAGAGTAGGTCACATAGAAATGCTTTAAAACAGACTTTATTTGAAATACTGGAGCTCTGACCCATGCTAGACATATCAGGGCCAACTGTTTTTGCAAGAGCTTTGGAGAGTACCCAAGAGACTTCACTAATCAATTGTTGTTTACAAAAGGCAACAGATGAAAGATCTTGCTGGAGCTGCAGATTGTCTGGAGATGTTCTAAGAGGGTCATGTGGTTTTGCAAGAAGAGAGAGTCAAACAGGCTTTCTCTGAGAGAGAGAGAGAGAGAGAGAGAGAGAGAGAGAGTGAGAGAGAGAGAGAGAGAGAGAGAGAGAGAGAGAGAGAGAGAGAGAGCAAGAGAGACACAGAGATTACTTCCACAGTGTTACAGCCAGCAGAGCAGCTGGGACTGGAACAGGACAGGCTGGGAAGCTTGTGGAAAGCTCCATTTTGGAACACAGCCTGGTCAAAGCCCTTGTGGTTCATGCAAGAGGAGAGGACTAGCTGTCTAATGTTTCACTTGGAATAAGTGAAATAAAAAGGTACTCTGTGGTGACCTGAAAGAAAGAGGTCATTATCTGGAGAACCCTGAAGGGGCAAGACACAGAAATGGCTGATTAAAAAGGAACAACAAATCTCTCTCTGAAAACTGACAAGAACCTTCCTGAGCAGTAACCATTTACCTTTCAAGCACCAAAGCCTGGTGAACTTTATAAATGTTAAATTCTGTGCACAGTATAAGAATTGCCTGCAACTAGTGAACTTGGAGGAATGAGAAGTGAGATTCGACTGTGAAGCAAAGAACTTTTCTGAACTTACACACGTGCACTTAGAATTAGAAGGGGGTTAATTTAGGTTAATTAAGTTAAAGTGTGATTCTATTTTCAGATTTAAACGTAATTAAAAGCAACTTTTGTTTAAGTACCATTTGTCTTCGCGAATATTTATTGCTGCTGAGTTTTGGGGTCTTCTGGGCTCGTAACAGGAGGACATAGTTATAGGTTACCAGATATTATCAAGAGTGCAGTGCTAATATTTTAGGTGCCAGAGCTCACACAAAACATTGACAAGAAGGTGCCAGAGCCTTCTCTCTGAAGTGGCCCCATGAGGTGCTGGATATATGGTAACCTATGACCATGCCCTCCTTTGGAATAGCCACCCTACCTTGGTCCTAGGTTGGACTCTTATGATATTTAAACTATACTCAACAGGCTCACACATTTGAGTACACACACTACAAACAGGGACACTTACACACAACCAGTTCCCTGTACCTACGGGGGTACTGCTCTCTGCAAATATTGATTGATCGCACTGAATGTAATCGTTAAAAATGTAATTGTCAAAAAATAGCAGCTCTGCCAGAACTGCAGTAATGGCAGTGCTGCCACTGGTGTGGCCCCCCAGGGAGCAAGGAGCCAAGATACACCGCTTCCATGGGGTCCATCCGTCCAAATTCCATCAGCGCTGCACAAGCCTTGAACAGCCCATGAAAGGTGCTGACAGTAGTTTTATTTAAAATCTCACAACTGCGGAGTCTGCACCCAAGATGACGGTACCTCTGATTGGCAGCAGCCTCAAGGGGCTACAGACTCCAGGAGAGCAGAGGACTGGTGCAGGGCACCAGGAAATGGGGAGACCAGCCCCCGTCTGAGTAGGAGAAGGAAACAGACGAACCATGAGGACGGTGATCACAGCGGCGGACCAGAGAGGGAGCTTTGCGGCTGAAAGATCAATGAATGTGATGGGCTGCTGGTGACTCGAGGAGAGCTGTGGGCTGCAGAAGACTGCTGGAGGCTGGTTCAAAACTGGCCAAAGGGGTATCAGGTGTCAGAACTGGGATGTGAGGGGATGCCGAAGGAGCTGAAAGGTTCCTAACCATGTCGAAGGTTCAGATCTGGAGCTTAGGTTTGGACTGGACTCTGTGTGGTTGTGAAAGCTACAGAAGCACTGGAGCTGAATCCATGGACACTCAGTGTCCATGGGATTGCTTTTGCTTCTCTCTCTCTGACTGTTAGAGGCACTTCAGGCAATTTTTGCCAATGGCAAATCTGTCTGCTTTACAGCAGGCAAAAGCAATTTCATGACTGTGGCGGCACACATCTCTCGTGGCGAACCGGCCCTGCTTGCATCTCCATGCTGGTGGGGCAGCTGCAGGAAGATAGCGCCATCAGGGGATCTCAGTGCCTCATGGCTTAGGCCAAAGTGTGCGCCTTGGACGAACGTGATGACATTACTGGTAGCGTGGGGTGGAATCAGTTCAACTGAAACCCCTCAGCGCATCCTGTGGTGTGTTTCAGAATTAGTAGCTGCCTACATTGGTGACCCCAGCAAGTCCAGATATTTTTCTGACCTCCCGACATGGGTTCAGTAGCAGTCAACGCGGTCGCGGTGAAACTCCCCCACTTTTGGACGCATCACCCACACACTTGGTTCGAGCAGGCAGAAGCGCAGTTTCACCTCAGACACATCACCTCAGACACCATGATGTTCTACCACGTCATGAGCGCACTCAATCAAGAAACCGCAGCCAGGGTGGATGATTTGATCCACAAATCAACAAGTGAGGTAAATACCTCACTTTCAAAAACCTCCTCTTCAGCACCTTCGGCCTCTCCTGCCAGCAGCCCGCCATGAGGCTCCTACACCTGGATGGTCTGGGCGACAGAACCCTATCTGCCCTCATGGATAAGATGCTTGCACTGGCAGAGGGCCACAGACCCTGTCTGATGTTTGAGCAGGTGTTCCTCGAGCAGATGTCTGAACATATCCAACTCCTACTCGCAGATGAGGACCCATGGAGAGTCACAGCCCGTGCGGACGTGCTCTGGCTGACGAAGCGTGAAAACAAGGCCACCCTCAGCCAGGTCACCCGCCCTGGACCCAGCCAACCGCAGGCACCCCCCAAGCACAAACCGGAAGAGTCCCACCCCAACTGGTGCTTCTACCATCAATGCACAAGCCCACAATTGCAGGCAACCGACCCAGCCAGCCACCGTTGATGGCTGCAACAGCTGGCCACACTAATAGCCTCCTGCATGTAACAGATAAAACCAATGACTGACATTTCCTGGTGGACACCGGAGCCGAGCTGAGTGTGCTTCCCTCGACTGCCCTCGAGATCCTCACCTGAGCATGAGGCCCCATTCTACGGGCAGCCAACAGATCCACAATGAAAACTTTCAGTACACACAGCACCCAGATTCAGATCGGCAAGGACAAGTTTCACTGGAAGTTTGTACTAGCCACAGTGGGCACAGCGCTGTTGGGAGCCGATTTCTTCTGAGCACTCAGGCATTAAAGGCAAGCAGTTAGTGCACACCCACATGTTTCAATCCATCTACCTCAATTCCACAAACACGTGTGATCCTGGCATAGCTTCTATTAGCGCCCCCAAGGACGAATATTTTCACATACTCAATGAATTCCCCACCATCCTGCAGCTTCAGTTCACTTTCGCCATGCCCCAGCACAGTGTCCACCACCACATCTCGACCCAGGGCCCCCCTCCATGCTAAAGCCAGACTTTTGCCCCCGAGAAGCTACAACTGGCAAAGGAGGAGTTCTCCCGACTACAGGAGCTGGGGATCATCTGCAGATTGGATAGCCCTTGGTCCTCCCCACTCCACATGGTCCCAAGGGCTTCTGGGAGCTGTCACCAGAATGATGCAACCATGCCGGACTGATACCACATCGCGCATATACAGGACTTTACGGCCAACTTGCACGGCGCCCAAGTTTTCTCAAAGGTCGACCTGGTACGGAGGTACCGTCAAATCCAGGACAACCCTGACGATATTGGCAAGACCGCCATCATCACCCCTTTCGGTCTATTCGTGTTTCTGCGGATGCCCTTTGGCCTTAAAAATGCGGCCCAGACATTTCAAGTCAACGTGGCCAAATGCCATTTCGGCAAGGAGTCTCTGCAGTTCCTGGGCCACACCATCTCTGTGGACGGGGCTGCCCCATCACCCGAGAAGGTTGTGGCTGTATGCCAATTCCCGAAGCCTGACACCCTCAAAGGTCTGCAAGAATTCACTGGGATGGTCAACTTCTACCACTGTTTCACCCTGGGGGAAGCTCACATCATGCGGCTGTTGCTCACACTGATCGTCATCAAAAGTAAGACCCTGGAGTGGATGGAAGAGGCTGAGAATGCCTTCACCATGATGAAGGATGCCCAGGCAAGCACCACCCTACTGGCCCACCTGCACCCTGATGCCCACACCACTCTCTCAGTGGACGCTTTGGCCATGGCCATCGGGGCATCCTCGAGCAATCGATCAATGGCCAGTGACGCCCAGTTGCATCCTCCTAAACTTAAATACAGCACCTTCAACAGGGAGCTCCTGGCCCTGTATCTTTCCATCAGGCACTTCTGGTATTTCCTGGAGGGTACGCTGTTCACAGTATTCACTGACCACAAACCACTCACCCAAGCTCTTGCCATGTCCAAAGATTCCTGGTTGGTGCGCCAGCAGTGACATCTGTCCTACATCTCAGAATTCACCACCGACATCTGGCACTGAGCGGGTAAGGACAATGTCATTGCAGACACGCTCTCAAGCCCCACCATCCACAACCTGTCCCCCAACCTGGATTACGCCCAGCTAGCGCAGGCAAAGAAGGGGAATAAGGAAACACAGGCCTTCTGCACCTCCATCACGGGCCTCCACCTCGAGGACCTTAAACTGCCGGACAGCCCAAACACATTGCTCTGCGACGACTCCACCAGCTCGCCGTGCCCAGTAGTCCCGCCGCAATGGAGGTCACATGCTTTCAGAATGGTCCACCACTTTGCTCACCCCTCGGTCAGGCCTCAGTGCACATGGTAGTGGAATGTTTTGTGTGGCACAGCCTCAAGAAACAAGAGGCCCAGATGGCAAGAAACCTCACACAGTGCCAGGCCTCTAAAGTCCAACGTCATGTTAAGGCTCCAGTGCAACAGTTCGACCCCCCCAACCAAGAGGTTTGAGCACATCCACATCAACATCGTGGGCCCCCTACTGGTGTCCAGGGAGGCCCGTTACTTGTTGACTGTGGTTGACCACATTTTGAGGTGGCTGGAAGCCATCCCACTAAAAGATACTTCCACTGAGTCCTGGACCAGAACTCTGCTCACCCACTGGATTGCCAGGTTCGGCGTTCCGACACACATGATGAGCGACAGGGGCACCCAGTTTACATTCGCCCTCTGGTCACAGCTGACAAACCTCTTGGGGATCAAGCTGCACCATACCACCGCGTACCATCCCCAGGCCAACAGTCTCATAGAGCATTTCCACCGGCACCTCAAGTCAGCTCTTATGGTGCGCCTCACTGGCCCCAACTGGATGGACAAATTGCCCTGGTCCTGCTCGGCAGCAGAATGGCCCTGAAGGAAGACTTACAGGTAACGTCTGCAGAACTGGTCTACGGCGCACTGTTGTCGCTATCCAGGGAATTCTTCAGCCTAAGCACTGGTTCCGTGACAGAGAATCAGACCCTACTGGCAGACTTGCAGGACAAGCTCACCTCACTCGCCCAACGGCAGCCACCTATCTTGCAACCCCAAGGAACTGGCCATGACAGACTTCATTTTAGTCTGGCGAGGCCCACACCCCGCACCCTTGCAGCGCCCCTAAGAGGGCCCCTACAAAGTTGTGAAACACTCAGGCAAGACATTCACTTTGGACATTGAGGGCAGGGAGGAGATATTTACAGTTGATAGACTCAAGGCAGCACACTTGGACCTTAGCCAGCCAGTACTGACGGCCCAACCTAAATGACGGGATCAGCCCCCCAAGCGGCAAGACGTGTAAGCCGGTTCTGGTGGGGGGGTGTGGCAGTGCACATCTCTCGTGGCGAACTGGCCCTGCTTGTATCGCCGCACCGGCGGGGCTGCCGCGGGAAGATGGCGCCGTTGGGGTATCTCTGCCTTGTGGCTTAGGTCAAAGCGTACGCCTCGGGCAAACTTGATGACGTCACTGCCATTGCAGGGCAGAGCTCATGCCGCCCTTAAAGGGTGTGTGCAAAGTTTGAATAAATCAGTTCACTTGAAACCCCTCAGCATCCTGTGGTGTGTTTCAGAGTTAGTAGCTGCCGTTACAACACTGTTTTATTACATGGCAATAAATTGAATCTTGAACCTAGTGCACACCTTACCCACAACATTTCCAGTGATGTTCACAGTAGCAACTTGGCATGGAGCAATGTCCGGGACTTTGCTCACGAGGTAGAGAGAAAGAATGCGCTGTATGTTGGTGTTATATACAGGGCTAATCTATGCTTCTGGATAAAAATGACCCTAGATGATTTAAATTAGCAAGATGTGTCCTAATGGGTGGCCAGAGTCCTACCTTGAATGACAGGTGAGGTGACTTCCGAATAAGTTTCAGACAGAGAGGATACATGACCACCCACAATAAACACATTACAGGCAGGCAGAGAGGCCACGGTTTCCCCACACACAACAGTATATAAATGCAAGTAGGCTTTTTTCCACTGAGGGTAGATGAGACACATCCCAGAGGACATGGGTTTAGGGGGAAAGGGGAAAAGTTTAGGGGGAACATTAGGGGAAACTTCTTCACACAGAGTATGCTGGGACTGTGGAATTGGCTGCCAGCTGAAGTGATGCATGCAGGCTCACTTTTAACATTTAAGAAAAATTTGGACAGATACATGGATGGGAGGGGTATGGAGGGTTATGGACTGGGTGCAGGTCACTGGGGTGAGGCAGAATAGTTCAGCACAGAGTAGAAGGGGAAAAGGGGTTTATTTCTGTGCTGTAATGTTCTATGTCAGATACAGCAATGAGCTCTCTGAACCCTTCTCCATTAACAATGGCGTGAAGCAAGGCTGTGTTCTCGCACCAACCCTCTTTTCAATCTTCTTCAGCATGATGCTGAACCAAGCCATGAAAGACCCCAACAATGAAGACGCTGTTTACATCCGGTACCGCACGGATGGCAGTCTCTTCAATCTGAGGCGCCTGCAAGCTCACACCAAGACACAAGAGAAACTTGTCCGTGAACTACTCTTTGCAGATGATGCCGCTTTAGTTGCCCATTCAGAGCCAGCTCTTCAGCGCTTGACGTCCTGCTTTGCAGAAACTGCCAAAATGTTTGGCCTGGAAGTCAGCCTGAAGAAAACTGAGGTCCTCCATCAGCCAGCTCCCCACCATGATTACCAGCCCCCCCACATCTCCATCGGGCACACAAAACTCAAAACGGTCAACCAGTTTACCTATCTCGGCTGCACCATTTCATCAGATGCAAGGATCGACAATGAGATAGACAACAGACTTGCCAAGGCAAATAGCGCCTTTGGAAGACTACACAAAAGAGTCTGGAAAAACAACCAACTGAAAAACCTCACAAAGAGAAGCGTATACAGAGCCGTTGTCATACCCACACTCCTGTTCGGCTCCGAATCATGGGTCCTCTACCGGCACCACCTACGGCTCCTAGAACGCTTCCACCAGCGTTGTCTCCGCTCCATCCTCAACATCCATTGGAGCGCTTACACCCCTAACGTCGAAGTACTCGAGATGGCAAAGGTCGACAGCTTCGAGTCCACGCTGCTGAAGATCCAGCTGCGCTGGATGGGTCACGTCTCCAGAATGGAGGACCATCGCCTTCCCAAGATCGTGTTATATGGCGAGCTCTCCACTGGCCACCGTGACAGAGGTGCACCAAAGAAAAGGTACAAGGACTGCCTAAAGAAATCTCTTTGTGCCTGCCACATTGACCACTGCCAGTGGGCTGATAACGCCTCAAACCGTGCATCTTGGCGCCTCACAGTTTGGCGGGCAGCAACCTCCTTTGAAGAAGACCGCAGAGCCCACCTCACTGACAAAAGGCAAAGGAGGAAAAACCCAACACCCAACCCCAACCAACCAATTTTCCCTTGCAACCGCTGCAATCGTGTCTGCCTGTCCCGCATCGGACTTGTCAGCCACAAACGAGCCTGCAGCTGACGTGGACTTTTTACCCCCTCCATAAATCTTCGTCCGCGAAGCCAAGCCAAAAACAAAGAAAGAATGTTCTATGTAATATTCTATCTAAAAGTATGCTAATTAACTTACCATGGAAAATCTGCAGACTTTTGTTTTTTTGCCCCATGAGATCTGTTTGGCAGTTTTGTCCACTTGCTTTGACTCTCTTATGATTTATGAATGTATATTGTCATTTATATATACATATGTATATTCAGATTCAATAAAAGGCTGCAGCTTCGTAGTTATATAAAACATGCTAACATAAATTAAGTATAATTAAGTTAAACACGAAAGTCTGCAAAAGCAGTGATTGAAGTAAAAACAATGCTGGGGAAACTCAGCTGATCAGTGTACCAGTGTCAGGAACCAGCATGGTGAGTGTACAGTATTTAAAAAGGGAGTGGAGCAGGACACGGGCCATTGTAATTTTGGGACCATTGCTGGAAGAGGAGGAGCGAGGTACATGGGAGAGCTGTAAGCGGTGGTGAGTGTATTTAAAAAGGTATTGGAGGCCAATATAAGGGTTAAACAGAATGGTGATTGGTGGAAGTCAGTACTGCAGATAAGGGGCAGTGAAATATAAAATGAGAAGCTCAAGCGGAATGGCCAGTGTATGAGTGGCTGAGGATAGGAGTGGGACTTTGAGGCTTTGGCTCAAGAGGCTTCAGCAAGCAAAGGCTGAGGATGTGCTTATTGCCAGTAAGGTAAGGTCAGGTAAGACTATTGTATTTAAACAACGAATAGTTAATGGAGACACCAGCTAGGACAATGGAATGCTCCAAATGTAGTGTGTGGGAAATCTGAGGCAGCACAGTTGTCCTTGATGACTACACCTGCAAGAGGTGCATCCAGCTGTAGCTCTTTGGAGACCAAGTTAGAGAACTGAAGCTGGAGCAAGATGAACTCAGGATCATTCAGGAGGTAGAGATAGAGATAGAGAGGAGTTTCAGGGAGACAGTCACCCCCAAATGTCAGGAGGCAGGTAGCTGGGTGACTGTTAGGAGAGGGAAGGAGAATAGGCAGACAGTGCAGAGCACCCCTGTTGCCTCCCAGGTGCCAGGGTCAGGGACATCTCTGATCAAGTTCACAGCATTCTGGAGGAGGAGGGTGAGCAGCCAAATGTCATGGTCCATGTGGGGACCAATAATATAGATAGGAGTAGGGATGAGGTCCTGAAGAGGGAATACAGGGAGTTAGGAAAGAAGTTAAAAAGCAGGGCATCAAGTGTGGTAACCTTGGGATTACTGCCTGTGCTACATGCCAGAGACTACACAAAAGAGTCTGGAAAAACAACCACCTGAAGAAACACACAAAGATCAGCGTGTACAGAGCCGTTGTCATACCCACGCTCCTGTTCGGCTCCAAATCATGGGTCCTCTACCGGTATCACCTACGGCTCCTAGAACGCTTCCATCAGCGCTGTCTCCACTCCATCCTCAACATTCATTGGAATGACTTCATCACCAACATCGAAGTACTCGAGCTGGCAGAGTCCGCAAGCATCGAATCCATGCTGCTGAAGACCCAACTGCACTGGGTGGGTCACGTCTCCGGAATGGAGGACCATCGCCTTCCCAAGATTGTGTTCTATGGCGAGCTCTCCACTGGCCACCGAGAGAGAGGTGCACCAAAGAGGTACAAGGACTGCTTAAAGAAATCTCTTGGTGCCTGCCACATTGACCACCGCCAGTGGGCTGATATCCCCTCCAACCGTGCATCTTGGCGCCTCACAGTTCGGCGGGCAGCAACCTCCTTTGAAGAAGACCGCAGAGCCCACCTCACTGACAAAAGACAAAGGAGGAAAAACCCAACACCCAACCCCAACCACCCAATTTTCCCTTGCAACCACTGCAACCGTGCCTGCCTGTCCCACATCGGACTTGTCAGTCACCAACGAGCCTGCAGCAGACGTGGACATACCCCTCCATAAATCTTCGTCCGCGAAGCCAAGCCAAAGAACATGCCAGAGAGGGTAGGAATAGGACGTTGTGACACCTGAAGAAATGGTGCAGGGGGCAGGGGTTCACATTTCTGTATCATTTGGATCTCTTCTGACCTGTAAAAAAGGACGGGCTGAACCTGAACTGGATATCTTGGTGGCCAGATTTGCCAGAGCTGTTGGGGAGTGTTTAAACTAATTTAGCTGGGTGATGGGAACTAGAATAGGGCAGAAGGTCAAAAGCATGATGCCAACTATTCAGCATTTGTGAGGAAAGACAGGCAGGGAAGGAGGCATAAATATAGTCAGTTAGAGGGTTTGAAATGTGTCTCTTTCAATGCTAGGAGCATTAGGAATAAAAGGGATGAACTTAGAACATGGATCAGTATGTGGAACGACGATATTTTGGCCATTTCAGAGATTTGGCTGGAGGTCGAGCAGAATTGGCTGATGCAGGTACTAATGTTTAGGTGTTTTAAAAGGAATAGAATGGGAGGTAAGGGGGGGGGGTAGCATTACTGATCAGAGTTAGTTTCACAGCCATAGAAATGCTTCCCCACTTTCCTGTTTATTCTGATGCCTACCAACATTTTTCCATATTTTGATAAAGGGCTCAAGCCCAAAACTGTTTGACCTGCTGACTTTCTCCAGTATGGTGTTTTTACATTTTTATAAAAGGATACAGACAGAATGCAGAGTTAGGTGGAAGAGTGGCAGATGGAGTTCAATCCGGATAAGTGTGAGGTGATGCATTTTGGAAAGACAAACCAGAGGCTGAGTACAGTCATTGACCATGACATTAAGTCAGTTTCTTAAGAATGTGGATGAACTGAGGGACCTCGTGGTTCAAATCCTATAACCCTCAAGGTTACCTCACAGGTTGATGGGATAGTTAAGAAGGCCTATGTTGCAACTCTACAAATCTCTGGTGAGACCACATTTGGAATATTGTGTTCAGTTCTGGTCATTTCATTATAGGAAGGATGTGGAAGCTTTGGAGAGGGTGCAGAGATTTACCAGGATGTTTCCTAGATTTGGAAACAAGTCTTTTGAGGCAAGGTTAGCAGAGCTGGGACTTTTCTCTTTGGAGCATAGAAGGATGAGAGGAGATGTAATAGAGGTCTACAATTTTATGAGAGGTATATATAGGCTGAACAGCAGTGCCTTTTTCTCAGGGCAGGAATAGCAAACACCAGAGGACATAAGTACAAAGTGAAGAGAGGGAAGTTTATGTGGAGATATCAGGGGCAATTATTTTACACAGAGAGCTGTGGGTGCCTGGAATGCCTTGCCAGGGATGGTGGTGGAGGCTGAAAAATGGAGGGTTACAAAGTAGAGAGGGTGTAGTTCTCTTTTTTAAAGGAATATATGGGTCAGCACAACAGAGGGCCGAAGGGCCTGTACTGAGCTGTAGTGTTCTATGTATTGTATATAGCAAAGATAAAGATACATAATCAATATTTTGGGCAGATCTAATTACTTTATTGAATAGCAGACATGTAAGCTTGAATCAACTGCAACAGATATTTTACTTTGTGGTGAGAAATCTCGGAGTCATTTGAGGATTTCATTGGGGTTTGAAATTTTCCATTGTTATTCTGTTCAGATTTTACATGGAAAATTGGAGCATGCAGTCATCCTAGCATGTTCCTAATATCTCTTGCACACAGGATTGCATCCATTTCTTTTGTAATGACATCCCATTTATACGTGCGTAATAGTCGATACTATGTAAAAGTTGACTCCACCATTTTTGGCCAAAAATTTGGCATTTTCCATATATGGAGTGGAAAAGCTGACCATTCCCCCCTCCCCACTATTTTTGCCCTCAACCACCCACCCACTGGATCTCCCAATGCCCTGTCTTTGGACTCTCGCCTAGGTGCCAACCACATGCTCATCCAAGCAACTGAGGCCCCAAGCACGGACGTACCATCCAGTCCCAGCTACCCACCCACCCATCCTAACTCATGAAATCCTGAGCAACACAGGCACTTACTGCTGTCAAAAGTAGTATGCATGTAATAGTCAACCCCTAAATTTTACCCTAAAATTTGATCCACAAAATACGACTATTTCAAAATAATTTACAGCATTTATCTTTTGCATTCTTATAGTACAAAATCCATCTTTAAGTTTATAAATTGTCATTCTCAATCTTATTCCAAGGCCACAGAAGAGGGAAGAATAAAATGCTCTTTGACTTAAGCCCATTGCTGGACAAAATACATTTTGTTTCCAGCTGTGTTCATTTAATCTTAGCATTGGATGATAAATTTAAAACAAAAATATTTCATTTTGAACACAATATTAGCTCAAAGTGCTTTTTTACAGGGATCTCATGTTCACAAATAAAGTGGTCTTGTATATTATACAAAAGAATGAAAGTGAAATGAAATGCATTTATTGTTGGCTAGAAGTCTTACGTTTATGATCATAGCAGATAACAAACATAGGTAGTCAATACTTTATTTTTATTAATTTGATAGATTTGTATTTATTGTTTAGACATTAATTATAGTATATAATGCAATACAGAACCAGAGTCATATATAAATTATACCTTCTCTTATATTATTCTAGAAAAAAGAGAAAAATCCTTATTAGGATGTCCGAAGCCGATGCTCAATTCTTTACAATTTGTTTGCTGGTGACTGTGTTTTGTGGGAGGGGTAAGATCAATCTCTTGGTGCCTGCCAGAAATCTCTTGGTGCCTGCCACATTGACCACCGCCAGTGGGCTGATATCGCCTCAAACCGTGCATCTTGGCGCCTCACAGTTTGGCGGGCAGCAACCTCCTTTGAAGAAGACCGCAGAGCCTACCTCACTGACAAAAGGCAAAGGAGGAAAAACCCAACACCCAACCCCAACCCACCAATTTTCCCCTGCAACCGCTGCAATCGTGTCTGCCTGTCCCGCATCGGACTTGTCAGCCACAAACGAGCCTGCAGCTGACGTGGACTTTTTACCCCCTCCATAAATCTTCGTCCGCGAAGCCAAGCCAAAGAGAAGAAGATCAATCTGGGTGGGGTTTTTTCTTCCTTATTCTTTTTTTTTCTTTTGTTCTTATTTCTGTTTTTTTTTACAACTAGAAGAGATTGGTCTATTTAGATAACCACAGTGTTAAAAAATGAGGTAGTCAATACTAACAATGTTTTATCTTCAATTATGCTTGCAAAATGTGTCCAAAATGAATTCACATTAAATACATTTACTACCGCCAACTAAAAACAGAAATTAAAATTAGTGCATAATGTTACTGTGTGTCAAAAAAACTTACAAAACACAGATTTAATTTTTTTTTAACTTTAGACATAAAGCACGGAAACAGGCTATTTTGGCCACAAGCCAGTGCCATCCAATTTTACCCACTTAAATATAAATGGGAAATATTTAATACCTATGCTTTTATTTCTGGTTTCTTGATATTAAAAGTGGCAAAATATTGTACAATTGTACAATCTTTATAATCAAATATTGATGGAAATGTGAATTAAATGTATTCTCAAAATTAAAATACATTTTTAGGACAACGTAAGTTAACTGCAACTGCATGCAGTTAATATTGGCTAAAAGAATAAAGCAAAAATCACAAACTGCACATTTAATACACTCCATAATGTTTTTCAACATTTTTCATTGTAAACTTATTTTAATTTTTATTGAAACTTCACAGCAATTGGAAGTTTCACACCAATTCCAAAAAGCAATGTTAATGTTCAGAGAAAGTATATTTCCAGAGTCACGTCAGAGAAATCTGAAACTAGAGGTGAAGCGTTTCAAAGGCATTTGGATCTGGTAAGGCTGAAGGAATTTTACATAATCTAAATTGTAAATGTGGTGTACATAAGATGGTTAATTACTACAAAAATACTTACAAAGAAAAAATGTCACATGTTCCTTTTTTTTGTAAGCATTATTTCATGCTGTTGAAGTAATTGAAAAACATTGAAATTTACTGCTGGGGTTCAAGAAATAGATTAATGTCTTATAGCAGGACATTGTGAATCCAGTATATAAACACACATTAAAGAAACACAGAGTGTTTTTATGGCACTTTGACATGCAGCCTGCAAATTGAACTGTAGAGCTCTCTTTATTGTTGTTTTTGGAACATTCTGGAGTTCTAGAAATTCTACCTGGCACTTCCTATCAGGAATTGTACTTACATGAGTGACATTATCTCACACATAGAGTGGCACCATTCTTGGTGTTTTGACATTTTAAGCACTGCTGGACAAAAATTGGCTACATTATAATTCTTCACTCTCAGCACATACCTGTGTCTGAGCATAGTCTACAGCAGCCATTCTTCATGTGGGCCCTAACCCCATCCAGGGGTGCACAGCACATTTAAGTAAAACCTTTGTTTTCTTTTCACCTCATGTTTTTTTATGTAGTCAGTAGGAGAGAGTACAGAAGAAATCAAAACTTCACTGCTTCACAGGGAAGGGCCCATCAACTTTGAGCAGAGTCCAGAGGAGGTCATGGCAAAAAAAAAGTTGAGAAGTTCTCCTTCCCTCAGAGTCACAATCATATTCAATTTTGTAGTCACTGGATCATTCAAACCAGTTGAAACTCATCAATGCCATGTATGGGAGCTTTCTGCTAAATGCAGTCTCTAGGATTCTTCAGGTGGATTCTCCGCTAAGAATGCGCCTGAAGTAGAGGAAGCGGCCCTTTGAATTGTCGTTCAGATGGCAGCGCTAAAAGCGCAACACTGGCCACCTGAAGGGACAGCTGCACATCTGAGTGCACTCCGGCTCCTGTCCCTTGGGCTGTCAAGTTAAGATGGCTGATTGTCAGAGCTGGAACAGCCAGCATGGCCTATCAGTGCAGAGATATATTCCACACTGATCGCTCTTCCCCCCGGCGGGGGAGAAGGAGGCTGGAGTGACTGGCGGGGGAGAAGGAGGTTGGAGTGGCCAGCAGGGGAGAAGGAGGCTGGAGCAACTGGCAGGGGAGAAGGAACCTGGAGTGGCCAGCAGGTAAGTACGGGGGCTGGAGCAGCCGCTGGAGGAGAAGGAGGCTGGAGCAAGCGGCGGGGGTGAAGGAGATTGGAGTGGCGATGGGGGAGAAGTAGGCTGGAGCGACCGGTGAGGGAGAAGGAGGCTGGAGCGACCGGAGGGGGAGAAGGAGGCTAGAGAGGCCGGTGGGGGAGAAGGAGGCTGGAGCAGCCAGTGGGTGAGCACAGTGCTCGAGTCGGGTACCGGCATTGTTTCGGCCATCCCCCTTCTCCCCCGCCGGCCGCTCAAGTCCTGCAGTCCCTGCACTGACAACCCAGCAGGCTGCGCCTGCCCCAATGTCCTGCACCGGGGGAAAGGGCATCCGGGAGAGGAGCTGTCAGGTGCTTGCCAGCTGACTGTCATCCCAAATGAAGCCGCTTTTAGGTGGTTCCATTCAGATGGCTGGGGAGGCCACTGTGCTGCAGCGATTATCCCTCTCGGAGGAGGGTTATAAAGTTTGCCTCGCAGGCGCCTCCTGGCCTCCCAACAGCCGCATATTGACAAAATATGCGGCTTTACAAGCGGGGCAATTGGCCACCTGAAAGTGCCTTTTGTGACATTACTAAGAAGTGCTATCATAAGAATCTGCTCTCACTTTAATCTATTCTGCCCTTAATTCCCATCCATTTATTGGGAAACTCATAACTAACACTTATTTTTCATTAACTCTTCTAGCTCAAGGGGTGAGGCAATATAGTTGAATTTCATTTGGACAGCACGGTTGGCGTAGCAGTTAGCGCAGTGCCTTTACAACTCCAGCAATCAGGACTAGGCAGGGGTTCGAGCCCCACACTGTCTGTGAGCTGTTTGTACATTCTCCCCCTGTCTGCATGGGTTTCCTCCAAGGGCTCCAGTTTCCTCCCACCATTCCAAACATACCAGGGGTGAAGGTTAAAGGGGTGTAAATGAGACTGCATACTCATGGGCCAAAATGGCCTGTCTGTATAAATATTAAAATTTTAAGTGAAACACCAAAGTCTGCAGACACTGTGATTGCAGTTTAAAAAATCCATGGCCTAATGCACTGCCAGACTGAGGCCACCCACAAATTGGAGCAGCAACACTTCATATCCCATTTGGGCACCATCCAACTAGTTGGCATTAGCATTATGATCAACCCCCAGTTTTCGTTAGCCTCCCACCACACCCACCCATTTTTTCCTATGTCTCCTAGTTCTCTAGACACATCCACACACACACATACACACACCCACACCCCCACACACACCCACATCCACATACACACACATCCACACACACCCACATCCACATACACGCACACACACACATATCCACACACACATCCACACACACTCACATCCACACACACCCCCACACACATCCACACACCACACACATACACCCACACACACGCACCCACACACATACACACACACCCACACATACGCACATGCACACACATCCACACATACACACAGACACATATACACATGCACACCCACCACACACCCACTCACCCACACACATACATCCATACAGGCACACACACACACCACACACACAGACACACATCTACACACACATCCACATCCACACACACACGCACACACACACATCCCTTTTCCCTATGTCTCCTTTTCACAGCTCTGCTTCCAACCCACCTTCCTCCGGTCAATTCTCACCATTTATTTCACGTGTCCCATCCATATCCAATTAACACTTTTTATCTGTACTCCTCCCCCTTCCCATTCTTCCCTTCTCTCCTGCCTTTTAATTCATGCACCTGCCTGCTTTTTACTCATATTTTAAAGGTCTCAGGCCTCAGGCCCAAAATGGCAGTTGCATATCTTTACCTCCAATGGATGCCATGAGACCTGCTGAGTTCCTCCAGGATATCTTAAATGTTTTTTACTTTTTCATTAGAGAAGGTCTGACAAGTTCTCTGTAACTTATCCATCTGCAGTATTTACTCATTTTTTTTCTCTCTCCGCTGTTCTAATCTGATCTGCCAGGCATTCTCATAGATCTGACCTGGATTTCACCATTTTTTATGCTCTTTTGTTTGCTTCCCCTCTCTGAATGTCCTCAGTAACCAATGAAACCAGATAGCTTAAACAATTTATCATCATATCAATCCTGTCATGACTTCATCAGATATATTCTTTTTGTTCAAATCATCCTTTCCTAAACTCTCTGCACTTAAACTAACTTTCAGGTTTTGCTGAAGGTCAATCTGAAAACAGATGCAGCCTCAGTAGTACAGATGGGGAAGGACCTCAAACAATGAATTTGGGCAGTGAATAAGATCCAGGACAATTCAATCTATTGTCATTCTTATAATATAGAAGTCAAGGTCTTACATTCATATGGTATCTTTCTGAATTTGGGAAATAGAAATCTACAATAACTATTTAAGAGCTTTTTAATGTTCATTTTTTTGTAATTAGCTAATTAGTGCACTGCAATAGCACAAACAATTCATGAGCAAAAATACATGGGAAATACATGAAAGAAATAAACTGCTTGGCCCAACCAGTCTGTACTGATGCTTTGATAAGTTTATATACCAATTCCATCTATTTTCAGTAATTTTTGAATTGCTTCTGTTTGAGCTTTAATGGATTATATTTTGCAAAAGACTGCATGCATTTGGTATACTTCAATGGAACTGTGCCTGGGACTAAAACTGGAAACATATAAATTGATTTTTTTACAGTTTCTTAAACACAAAATTAGAGATCTCTTAAAAATAGGTGACACGGTTGGCTTCATGTTAAGTGCAACATCTTTACAGGGCCAGCGATCAAAACCTGGGATCGAATCCCATGCTGTCTTTAAGGAGTTTGTATGTTCTCCCCGTGTCTGCATGGGTTGTCTCCAGGGATTCCGGTTTCCTCCCACCTTTCAAAAATGTACCGGGGGTGGTGTAGGTTAATTAGCTGTATATTGGGCAGCAGGGGTTCATGGGATTGCCATGTTGTATGTCTACATTTTTTTAAATTAAAAATTTAACTGTGGAGGTTGGGGGAAGGTGTGGGGAAGCTAGGAATGCATTTCCATTAATGCCAGTTTTGTGTGCTGGGTAGATGAATTTTATTATTATTGTTGCAAGTCATGGAACAAGAGGTGAAATAGTGGTCAGTCTATTCAATTGAAACAAGCACAATGGTGCAGTCTATGTGTAAATATTAACAGGGTATTTGATGCATTAGAAGCACTCAGCAAACATCTATCTTATGTATGGACCAATTCCAAATGCAGTTCTTACATTTAAAAGACTTTTTGAATGGTTCAATTATTATATCAAAATGGCTAAGGGAATATAATATATATTTTGCCTTTTCAAATGTCAGCCGATGCAATGTTAAGAACTTATGTTCTAAAGTGTTGATGGGAAATGCCAGTATCAAATGTTAATGCAGCATTTACATGAAATACATAACTTGCTCAACTTGAATCACAATTATGACATATGCAACTTCTCAACTTGGTGACGAAAGTAAAGTTTAAACATGAGCAGAGAAGGCTACATTCCTTCAGAGACATGGGGTACAATTTTGACATTTTGCACATTTTAGCAATGTTGTTTGTGGGAATCAGCCAGTGAACTTTTAATGCATTTTGATAACTCCTCCTCATTTCTGAAGAATATATTTCCTCAATTTGCAGAAGAGGGCAGGAGTTTAGTTCAATGTCTGGCTGATAATCTAATAATAATAATAATAATAATAATAATCTAATAATCAATGTCCTCTAATAATCTTGAAGACCTCTATTGTCTCCTCTCAACCTCTATGCTCCAAAGAGAAAAGTCCCAGCTCTGATAACCTTGCCTCATAAGCCTTGTTTTCCAATTCAGGCAACATCCTGGTAATCCTCCTCTGCACCCTCTCCATTGCTTCCACATCCTTCATATAATGTGGTGATCAGAACTGATCACAATACTCCAAGTATGGTCTCAGCAGAGATTTGTAGAGTTGCAATATGACCTCTCAGCTCTTGAACTCAATCCCCCTGTTAATGAAGCCGAAAATCCCATAGACCTTCTTAACTATCCTATCAACCTGTACATTGACCTTGAAGGATGCATGGATTTGCACCCCAAGGTCCCTCTGTTCACCCACACTCTAAGTATCCAACCATTAATCCTTTATTCAGCCTTCTGGTTTGTCCTTCTAAAATACAACACCTCAAATACATTATAGGAAAGATAACCTTGAGAACTAATTGGAAAATGGTAGAACAAAAAGAGTGACAAAAAAATATTAATACCAAACAGAAAGGTTTAGGTGAAATACTGTGTGGTTGGGAAGGAGGGGATGCCATAATAAGTGAGTGTAAATATTTGTGTTGATGAGTGCAGATGACATGGGTTCTTTTAATATTTAATTCTCCTCTTAAAACGAATCAGCAAGTATAGGGAACAAAGGAAAAAAAATAAGGTTCATATTTGATTGAATGTGATCTGAGTTTCTAAAGGAAAAGGACATGAGGTGAGATTGAGTAATGTAACAAGTAATGAGAGTTGATTGTCATATTGTTACAGAGTCCAGAAGACCCCAACAACCAGCAGCAATGCCCTACCACACAGGGTTATTTAAGCAAAAGTAGTTTTTAATTGTATTTGAATAAGAAAACAGAATTAAACTTTAACTTATTACTTAACCTACTTACTTAACCTACCTAACCTACTTAATCCCCCCCTCTAATACTAAGCGCAGGTGTATGTAATGTGTATTTAAGATTAGAAAAGTTCTTTGGATCTCAGTCCAATCTTACTGGTTGCAGGCATTTCTTGTACTGTGCACAGAAGTTAGCATTAACAAAGTTCACCAGTCTTTGGTGCTTAACAGGCAAATGGTTACCACTCAGGAGGGTTCTTGCTGGTTTTCAGAGAGAGATTCCTTTTCCAGGACATCCGCAACTGATTCCTTCTCAATCAGTTTTGCTGACGAACCTTATCCGCTTCATGGTTCTCCAGATGATCCTCTTTCTATCAGGTCACCTTTCACACTGCCAGTCTTCCAAAGATTCCCAGCTTATCTTCTGGAACTGATTTCTGTCTCCTGCAAAGATCACATGCTCTCCCAGGCATGCTGCTGTCGATACCTTGTTGCCTCCTGCAAAAAGAAATCTGCAAAAGTCCTGCAAATATTCTGTATTTTACAATGTGTGTGTGCAAGCTGATCTAACAATTCCTCCCAAACCACCTCTAAATGCTGTCACGCCATGCCCCTTTAAAGGGAATTTTAACTCTTGAGTTAAAATTCAGTTATAACTAAATTGTCTTAAAATGAATTTCTTTGGCTTGACTTCGCGGATGAAGATTTATGGAGGGGGTAAATGTCCATGTCAACTGCAGGCTCGTTTGTGGCTGACAAGTCCGATGCGGGACAGGCAGACACGGTTGCAGCGGTTGCAGGGGAAAATTGGTTGGTTGGGGTTGGGTGTTGGGTTTTTCCTCCTTTGTCTTTTGTCAGTGAGGTGGGCTCTGCGGTCTTCTTCAAAGGAGGTTGCTGCCTGCCGAACTGTGAGGCACCAAGATGCACGGTTTGAGGCGATATCAGCCCACTGGCGGTGGTCAATGTGGCAGGCACCAAGAGATTTCTTTAGGCAGTCCTTGTACCTCTTCTTTGGTGCACCTCTGTCACGGTGGCCAGTGGAGAGCTAACCATAATACACGACCTTGGGAAGGCGATGGTCCTCCATTCTGGAGATGTGACCTACCCAGCGCAGTTGGACCTTCAGCAGCATGGATTCGATGCTGTCGGCCTCTGCCATCTAGAGTACTTCGATGTTAGGGATGAAGTCGCTCCAATGAATGTTGAGGATGGAGTGGAGACAACGCTGGTGGAAGCGTTCTAGGAGCCGTAGGTGATGCCGGTAAAGGACCCATAATTCGGAGATGAACAGGAGTGTGGGTATGACAACGGCTCCGTATACGCTTATCTTCGTGAGGTTTTTCAGTTGGTTGTTTTTCCAGACTCTTTTGTGTAGTCTTCCAAAGGCGCTATTTGCCTTGGCGAGTCTGTTGTCTATCTCGTTGTCGATCCTTGCATCTGATGAAATGGTGCAGCCGAGATAGGTAAACTGGTTGACCGTTTTGAGTTTTGTGTGCCCGATGGAGATGTGGGGGGGCTGGTAGTCATGGTGGGGAGCTGGCTGATGGAAGACCTCAGTTTTCTTCAGGCTGACTTCCAGGCCAAACATTTTGGCAGTTTCCGCAAAACAGGACGTCAAGCGCTGAAGAGCTGGCTCTGAATGGGCAACTAAAGCGGCATCATCTGCAAAGAGTAGATCACGGACAAGTTGCTCTTGTGTCTTGGTGTGAGCTTGCAGGCGCCTCAGATTGAAGAGACTGCCATCCGTGGGGTACCGGATGTAAACAGCGTCTTCATTGTTGAGGTCTTTCATGGCTTGGTTCAGCATCATGCTGAAGAAGATTGAAAAGAGGGTTGGTGCGAGAACGTAGCCTTGCTTCATGCCATTGTTAATGGAGAAGGGTTCAGAGAGCTCATTGCTGTATCTGACCCGACCTTGTTGGTTTTCGTGCAGTTGGATAACCATGTTGAGGAACTTTGGGGGGCATCCGAGGCGCTCTAGTATTTGCCAAAGCCCTTTCCTGCTCACGTTGTCGAAGGCTTTGGTGAGGTCAACAAAGGTGATGTAGAGTCATTTGTTTTGTTCTCTGCACTTTTCTTGGAGCTGTCTGAGGGCAAAGACCGTGTCAGTAGTTCCTCTGTTTGCGCGAAAGCCGCACTGTGATTCTGGGAGAACATTCTCGGCGACACTAGGTATTATTCTATTTAGGAGAATCCTAGCGAAGATTTTGCCTGCAATGGAGAGCAGCGTGATTCCCCTGTAGTTTGAGCAGTCTGATTTCTCGCCTTTGTTTTTGTACAGGGTGTTGATGATGGCATCACGAAGATCCTGAGGCAGTTTTCCTTGGTCCCAACAAAGCTTGAAAAACTCATGCAGTTTGACATGCAGAGTTTTGCCGCCAGCCTTCCAGACCTCTGGGGGGATTCCATCCATACCTGCTGCTTTGCCACTTTTCAGTTGTTCGATTGCCTTATATGTCTCTTCCTGGGTGAAGACCTCATCCAGCTCTAGCCTTAGGGGCTGTTGAGGGAGCTGGAGCAGGGCGGAATGTTGTACTGAGCGGTTGGCACTGAAAAGAGATTGGAAGTGTTCTGACCATCAGCTGAGGATGGGGATCTTGTCGCTGAGGAGGACTTTGCCGTCTGAGCTGCGCAGCGGGCTTTGGACTTGGGGTGAGGGGCCGTACACAGCCTTTAGAGCCTCGTAAAAACCCCTGAGGTCGCCAATGTCCGCGCTGAGCTGGGTTCGCTTGGCGAGGCTAGTCCACCACTCATTTTGAATCTCCCGGAGTTTGCGCTGAATATGGCTGCATGCGCGACGGAAGGCTTGTTTCTTCTCTGGCCAGGACGGCTTTGTAAGGTGAGCCTGGTGGGCAGCTCGCTTCTTTGCCAGCAGCTCCTGGATTTCCTGGCTGTTTTCGTCGAACCAGTCCTTGTTTTTCCTGGAGGAGAAGCCCAGTACCTCTTCAGTGGATTGCAGTATGGTAGTCTTCAGCTGATCTCAGAGGGTTTCAGGGGACGAGTCCGTGAGGTGGATTGCATCCTCGAGCTTTGCTTTGAGGTTTGCCTGGAAGTTTCCTCTCACTTTGTCTGACTGCAGGTTTCCAACATTGAACATCTTTCTGGGGGCTTTACTGTTCCTGGGCTTTGGCTTGAAGTGAAGGTTGAGCTTGCAGCGAACCAGCCGGTGGTCAGTGTGGCATTCCGCGCTGGGCATGACCCTGGTGTGAAGCACATCTCCTTTGTCTCTTTCTCGCACCAGGACGTAGTCCAGGAGGTGCCAGTGTTTGGATCGGGGATGCATCCAGGTAGTCTTCAGGCTGTCCCTCTGCTGAAAAAGGGTGTTTGTAATGACAAACATAACATATAACAATTACAGCACGGAAACAGGCCATTAGGCCCTTCTAGTCCGCACCGAACCAAACACCCCTTTCTAGTCCCACCTCCCTGCACAATGCCCATAACCCTCCATCTTCTTCTCATCCATATACCTGTCCAACCTTTTCTTAAATAATACAATTGACTCCGCCGCCACTATTTCTCCCGGAAGATCATTCCACATGGCTACCACTCTCTGAGTAAAGAAGTTCCCCCTCATGTTACCTCTAAACCTCAGCCCCTTAATTCTTAATTCATGTCCTCTTGTTTTAATCTTTCCTCCTCTTAACGGAAATAGTCTATCCACATCCACTCTGTCTATCCCTTTCATAATCTTAAATACTTCTATCAAATCCCCTCTCAACCTTCTACGCTCCAAAGAATAAAGACCTAATCTGTCCAATCTCTCCCTATACTCTAGATGCTTAAACCCAGGATGTACCGTTACTCCTAAATCTTTCTGCTCTTCTGTATTCCTCAATGCTCTCCCATTTACCACGTATGTCCTATTCTGATTCTTCTTACCAAAATGAAGCACCTCACACTTATCAACATTAAATTCCATCTGCCATTTTTCAGCCCACTTTTCTAAGCAGCCCAAATCCCTCAGCAATCCTTGAAAACCTTCTTCATTATCCACTATTCCACCTATCTTAGTATCATCTGCATATTTACTAATCCAATTCACCACCCCATCATCTAGATCATTAATGTATATAACGAACAACAATGGGCCCAATACAGATCCTTGAGGCACACCACTGGTCACCGGCCTCCAACCTGACAGACAATTATCCACTACCACTCTCTGGCCTCTCCCTTTCAGCCAATGTTATACTCGAGATGGCAGAGGTCGACAGCATCGAGTCCACGCTGCTGAAGATCCAGCTGCGCTGGATGGGTCACGTCTCCAGAATGGAGGACCATCGCCTTCCCAAGATCGTGTTATATGGCGAGCTCTCCACTGGCCACCGTGACAGAGGTGCACCAAAGAAAAGGTACAAGGACTGCCTAAAGAAATCTCTTGGTGCCTGCCACATTGACCACCGCCAGTGGGCTGATAACGCCTCAAACCGTGCATCTTGGCGCCTCACAGTTTGGCGGGCAGCAACCTCCTTTGAAGAAGACCGCAGAGCCCACCTCACTGACAAAAGGCAAAGGAGGAAAAACCCAACACCCAACCCCAACCAACAAATTTTCCCTTGCAACCGCTGCAATCGTGTCTGCCTGTCCCGCATCGGACTTGTCAGCCACAAACGAGCCTGCAGCTGACGTGGACTTTTTAACCCCCTCCATAAATCTTCGTCCGCGAAGCCAAGCCAAAGAAAAAATATGATACCTAACAGTTCTTTTACAATAGTGGAATAGTTCTTTTGATTAACATTGGCAGTGATTTTCCAAATGACATTAAAGATGGATAAAGTGCCAGAGGATTGGCGTGTTGCACATGTGGTTCCTTTATTTAAAAAGGGTTCGAGGAGCAAGCCTAGCAATTATCGGCCTGTACATTTGACGTCTGTGGTAGGTAAATTGATGGAAAGCCTTCTTAGAGATAGTATATATAAGTATATGGAGGGACAGGGTCTGATCAGGGACACTCAACATGGATTTGTGTGTGGAAGGTCATGTTTGACCAATCTTGTTGAATTTTTTGAAGAGGTGACTAGGAATGTTGATGATAGAACAGTGGATGTGGTCTATATGGACTTCAGTAAGGCTTTCAATAAGGTTCCGCATGGGAGGTTAGTTAGGAAGTCTAAGTCCTTGGGTATTAATTTGGAGATAGTCAAATTGATTCAACAGTGGCTGGAAGGAAGGTACCAGAGAGTAGTAGTAGATAATTGTTGTCAGGATGGAGGCCGGTGACAAGCGGTGTATCTCAGGGTTTGGTATTAGGACCGTTGCTGTTTGTCATATATATTAATGATCTGGAGGATGGGGTAGTAAATTGGATTAGTAAATATGTAGATGATACTAAAATAGGGGGAATTGTGGATGATGAACAGGGTTTTCAAAAATTGCAGAGGGATTTAAACTGCTTAGAGGAGTGGGCAGAAAGATGGCAGATGGAGTTTAATGCTGATAAGTGTGAGGTGCTTCATTTTGGAAAGAATAATCAAAGCAAGACATATGTGGTAAATGGGAGGGCATTGAAGAATGCAGTGGAGCAGAAAGATCTAGGAATAACAGTGCATTGGTCCCTGAAGGTAGAAGCACATGTGGATAGGGTGGTGAAGAAGGCCTATAGTATGCTTGCCTATATAAATCAGTGCATAGAATATAGGAGTTGGGAAGTAATGATGAAACTGTACAAGGCATTGGTGAGGCCAAATTTAGAGCAGAACTGTGTGCAGTTCTGGTCACCAATTTATAGGAAGGATATTAATAAGGTAGAGAGAGTGCAGAGAAGATTTACAAAAATGTTGACTGGGTTTCAGCATCTGGAATACAAGGAAAGATTGAACAAATCTTTATTCCTTGGAACATAGAAGGCTGAGAGGGGATTTCATAGACGGGCAAAGGATTAGGAGTAACATGAGGGGGAACTTCTTTACTCAGAAGAGTGGTTACTGTGTGGAATGGGCTTCCGGGAAAGGTAGTGGAGGCAGGGTCAATTTTGTCATTTAAGAAAGAGTTGGATAAGTATATGGATGAGAGGGAGATGGAGGGATATGGGCAGAGTGCTGGTAAGTGGGATTAGAGGAGGGTACTTGGATCAGTGTGGACTAGAAGGGCCAAATTGGCCTGTTTCCATGCTGTAATTGTTATATGGTTATATGGTTATATTGAATTTTTTTGAAAAGTAGACAACTGGATGGTCAATTTCATTACGTTTTTGCAATAAAACTGCACCTGCTGCTCCCTCACTGGTGTCCACTGCTACAGAAAATGGTCTATCAAAATCAGGAGATTTTAACACAGGGCAATGGCATAGCATCTCCTTTAAATTTTCCAAAGCTGCCTGACAATCTTTATTCCACACAAATTTTTCCCCTTTCTTCAAAAAATTGGTTAACGGAAGAGCAACCTGAGCCAAATTTTTGCAAAATTTCCTGTAATATCCTGCCATTCCTAAAAACCTTTCTTGCCATTGAGTATAGTAAACTCAGAAATTGCATTCACCTTAGCTTGAATAGGTGCAACTTTGCCACGGCCAGCTATATAACCCAAGTATTTGCAAATTGACTATTTGCTAAATTAACAGTTAAGTTTGCTTTGGATAATCTTGCAAACAATTTGTCCAATTACCTTAGATGTTCTTCCCATGTGATACTTTTTTAAGCATCTGTATGAGTTAACCCTTGGATAAACAAATTAATCATCCTCTGGAATGTTGCAGAGGCATTTTTCATGCCAAAAGATAACACATTATAATTGTATAAACCACATGGAGTTACAAAAGCTGAAATATTCTTTCCTCTCTCAGTTAAAGGCACACACCAGTAACCCTTCAACAAATCCAACTTAGTAAGAAATTTAGCTTTTCCAATTTTATCAATGCAGTCTATTCTCGGAAAAGGAGAAGCATCTGTTTTAGTTAATGAATTAACCTTTCTATAATCCGTACAGAACCTAACAGTTCCATGTGGATTTGGTACCAGTATACAAGGAGAACTCCAATCTGAGTTCGAAGGTCTAATAATGTCATTTCTCAACATATATTCCAACTCCTGATCCATGATTTTACTCTTTTGAATGTTTATTGTATATGGGTGGTGTTTTTTGGGATTTACCTCTCCTACATCTACATCATGGGAAATCATTGATGTCTTTTTTGGAACATCAGGGAACAAATTTGTGTATTTCAAAAGTAATTCTTTCAACTGCATCTGCTCTGATAACTTAAGATGGCCTAACCTTTCTTCCAAATTTTCCAAAATTATTGAGTTAGACAGGCGCACAGGAACTATAATCTTATTATCCATTACTTCCTCCACTCTGTCAACAGCCAACATCTCTGATACAGATTGTTCTCCACTACCCTTATTCGCATAATAAGGTTTCAACATATTTATGTGACAAATTTGAGTTTTATACTTTAACAATATAGTTAACATCATTCAGTTTTGATTTAATTGTGTATGGTCAAGAAAATCTAGCTTTCAAAGGATTGTCACGTGCTGGAAACAAAATCAAAACTTTACTTCCTGCCTTAAAATTTCTCACCTGAGCTTTCCTGTCAAATAAACATTTCATTTTCCCCTGAGCCATTTCCAAGTTCTCTTGAGCCAAAGTCCACACTTTTTGTCACCTGTCCTTAAATTTAGAAACATAATCTCGCAAATTCAACTGCACATCCTCATTAACCCACTGTTCTTTTACCAACATTAAAGTCCTCTCACTTGATGTCCAAACACAATTTCAAAGGAGCTGAAACCTAATGACTCCTGCACAGCCTCCCTTGCTGCAAACAACAATAAATGAATACCTTCATCCCAATCTTTTCCATTCTCTGTATAGAAAACTCTCATCATATTTTTAAGAGTAGAATGAAATCTTTCCAAAGCTCCTTGAGTTTCAGGATGTTACGCAGATGAAGTGATCTGTTTTATTCCCAACTCATAAACTAACTGTTGAAACTACCCAGACATAAAGTTAGACCCTTGATCACTCTGGATCTCTTTCAATAGTCCAAACACTGTGAAAAATCTTTCCAGAACCTTTACCACCATTTTGGCTTTAATATTTCTCAGTGGTATAGCCTCTGGAAAACTCAATGCTGCACACATAATTGTTAATAAGTACTGATTACCAGACTTAGTTTTCAGCAGGGGACCTACACAATCTACAATAACCCTAGTGAAAGGTTCCCCAACCACAGGAATAGGTGTAATGGAGCCACTGGAGGACCCTGGTTAGGTTTCCCCACAACCTGACAAACTTGTCCTGACAAACATGTCCTGCACCAATTTACAACATCCTTCCTCAAACCAGGCCAGAAGAATTGTTTCAAAATCTTATTCATGGTTTTCTTTATACCAAGATGACCACCCAAAGGTGTACTGTGGGCTAGATCTAATATTTCCTTCCGGTAATTTCTAGGAAATCACTCCCCTCTCTTCATTAGCAGGAAATCAAGAAGTTTCCATTCTCTCATCAACACTTCACCTTTTAAGTAATATCCACAAGCCATTTTCTTTAATCTCCTATTCAGTTACTGCTTTCTCCCTTAAGCTAACAAGATCTGCATCTTTTTTCTGTTGTTGAATTAACTCTTTCCTTGACAAAGAGAAATCCTCACTCTCACAATGACCCTGTTCTTTCAAAAGTACTTCAGAAGTTCTGGGCAAATCTCTATCAACTGGATTTTCTTCAGCTGTCATCATTTTCTTAGTCACAGATCTAGTTACCGCACATGCAGGATCTATCTCACCATCCTCTCTAACCACATGCTTACTAGTCCAATTTGTCAGTCTTAAAACTGAATCAACTTTATCCTCTGCCAAATCATTCCCCAACAAAAACGAGACACCATGCATGGGTAACTTTGGAATTACTCCTACTACATCAGGTCCTTTGAATGACTCTGAATTCAGCACAAACTTGTGAAGCGATATTGACTCTACCTCGCCTCCAACACCTTTAATCAAAGTTGTCTCCCCTGTTTCAGTCATTTGATCCACGTTTAAAACACTTCCCAACAGTAATGACTGAGCAGCCCCAGTATCTCTAAGAATTTTAACTGGAACCTGTGGTTCTCCCTCCTTTATTGTGAGACAAAAAGCTTGAAAACATCCATGAACTCCTTACCAGGTTTGGCACCTCTGCTCTCCTTAAATTCCACTGTTTGAATACATGCTTCTGGTAAATCCTGTTTTTCTCTTTTCTTTTTCAAGACTAGACAATTCGCAATGACATGATCAGGTTTCTTACAAAAATTACATCCAAATACCTTCATCTTTTCTTTTAACATTTTCTCCAGACTTTATTCCAGGCCTACTATCTTACTCTATATTAACCTTATGAACAGGTTTATTAATCTGTTCCACATTACCTCTCTGAAAATGTCTATTATTCTGGAATGTAGTTTTGTGAATCAGAGCAAATTCGTCTCTAATCTAGCCACCTGTTGCCACGTCCCCATGTCTCTCTCATCCAGGTATAATTTAATCTCCTCTGGGACACATCTTTTAATTTCCTCTATTAATATTAATTCTCTCAATCTGTCAAAATCATTGTTTATTCCCTTTGAGGTGCATGAACGGTCAAAACACATAGATTTCTTCAGAGCAAAATCCATACAAGATTGATTCCATGCTTTCACCAAACTCCTAAATTTTTGCCTATATGCTTCTGGAACCAACTCATAAGCTTTCAATACTGCTCTGCAGTCAAGCTAGAGAATGCAACTTGTGCTTTTCCCCTCAATACACTTTGAAGCTTAAGAGGCCATTTTTCTTTTGGCCATCTTGAGCTCTCAGCAACCTTTTCAAAAAGCTGAAAGTATGTATCTATATCTCCCTCATCAAAAGGAGGCACTAGATTTTTCTCTCTACTCGCCAAAAACCTCTCCCCAGGAGTTACAGCCTCAGTTCTTGTACCTTTCTCTATCTCCATTCTTAACTTCTCTAATTGAAACTGTCTGTCCCTTTCAATTTCCTCATTCCATCTTTCAGCTTCCTCTGCCTCATATATGCTCTGTCTTCATGAAGCTGCTTTTCAGCTTCATATTGTTGTCTCTGCAACTCAAAATTACGTTTCTCCCTTTCTTCTTGCACCCTCAATTTCTCCAATTCCAAATGCAATTCAAAAGATCTATTCTCTGGAAAATTTTCTGTCTTCCTCAACAAATTTTCCTTCACTTATATAATATTTCACTATAATCCTCTGTATTTATACTTTTCTCATCCAATATTTAACTTCAGCAATTTTCAGTGGCTTAGAAATAGCCATTAGTTCCTCTTTTCTCTTGCTCTGCAGCTCTGCCGGTGATGGTTGTAACAAAAATGTATCATCTTCCATAGCTGCTGTTTTTCCAGGCACCAGCTTTAAATTAGCTTGTAAAAAATAGCTTGCAAAATTTCCAGACACAATAGCTTGCAAAAACATCTCAATTAACTAATAAATCATCAAATTACAATGTTCAAATGCTAAACGACGAGCCCCCATAAGATGTTACGGAGTCCAGAGGACCCCCAAAACCAGCAGCAATAGATATGCACCAGAACACAGGGTTACTTAAACAAAAGTTGTTTTTAATTATATTTGAACCCAACTGCGCTGGGTGGGTCATGTCTCCAGAATGGAGGACCATCACCTTCCCAAGATCGTGTTCTATGGCGAGCTCTCCACTGGCCACCGAGACAGAGGTGCACCAAAGAAAAGTTACAAGATCTGCTTAAAGAAATCTCTTGGTGCCTGCCACATTGACCACCGCCAGTGGGCTGATATCGCCTCCAACCGTGCATCTTAACCATATAACCATATAACCACTTACAGCACAGAACAGGCCAGTTCGGCCCTACTAGTCCATGCCGTAGCAAATCCCCACCCTCCTAGTCCCACTGACCAGCACCCGGACCATACCCCTCTAGTCCACTCCTATCCAGTCTTTCCTTAAATGTAACCAATGATCCCGCCTCGACCACGTCTGCCGGAAGCTCATTTCATATCCCCACCACCCTCTGCGTAAAGAAATTTCCCCTCATGTTCCCCTTATAATTTTCCCCCTTCAATCTTAAACCATGTCCTCTAGTTTGAATCTCCCCCTTTCTTAATTGAAAAAGCCTCACAGTTTGGTGCCTCACAGTTCGGCGGGCAGCAACCTCCTTTGAAGAAGACCGCAGAGCCCACCTTGTAGGAGTTTAGAAATAGTTATTATTTTAATTGCAGGAGTTTAGAAACAGTTATTATTTTAATGTTAGGAGTTCTGAAACAGTTATAGAAGGTAGAAAGAAAAAGCAAGAAAAAAGCTAAAATGTTCTTTGTGTAAAATGGCACATGAAAAACAGCAGAACAGAGTAAACAAGATAACAGAGGAATTTAAGAAATATGCATGTACACACACAAAGAGCTTGTTTAATAGGGGGTGGGGAAAGGAGGTGTGAGTACGGGATAGGAGAAAGTCAAAGTCAGTCAAGAGTCAGGCGAATAGGGAAAAGTGCCAAACCAATCCAAGAAGGAAAAATGTAAGGGGAGGCGAATTGAAAAATGTATAAAAACAAAGAAGCTTCCCGCCCTCGGTGTACTTTCCCGAGGTAGGGGGAGAGTACCCAACCTTGCAATGTTGTAAATGTAAATAAATGTTCTTTGTTCTCAACTTTTGTCTCGAGCATATTTTGTGAACGTGAAGGCACTTCTCACAACTTGGGAGCTCGTCTAGGATCACACTCCCTCCACTGACTGGTGCTTGTCTGAAAGGGGGTTGGTGGACCCCGGCTGATTTAGCCAGACTCCTGGTCATTGAGTGTCCGGCCAGTGGATGTAGCGAGTGATATCCGAGAAGAGACGTTGAGAACAAAGAACGGGACAGCCGTGCGAGTGACATGCTGGGAAGGCTTGACAGCCGGGTAAGACAGATTTATCCATCATGGGTGGGGGAGGGAGCAAAAAGAAAGGTCCGAGTATAGGACCGATTGATAGAATTCCCCCGGGAAGCCCATTGGGGAGGCAATTGATGATTTGGGGTGCGGGAAAGACCCGCGGGAAAGATAAAAAGAAAATGATCCAGTACTGTTGCCACGAGTGGCCTGAGAATCCAATTAAAGGGTCTTCAGTATTTTGGCCAAAATACGGTTCGGATGAGGATTGGGTATGCCAGGCGTTGAATACCTGGCTTTATGAGCATAGACCCAAGGACTCTGAAAGTAGAGATTATGCTGCCTGCTGGTTGTTTGTAGAATTTGACCAGATGGTGATGAATACAAGGGATCTGGCGAAATCTAAGAAACAGGAGCCTTTGGCTCCTCTTCTTGAAAATTGGGACCCCTTGCAGGCATTACCTCCACCATATCCTGAGCCGGCTCCTCCCTTGCCCTCTCCTCCCCGCCCGCTTTATCCTCCTATTCCTATGTCTGCCACTCCAACCCCTCCGAGATTCATCAATGAAAATGAACGAGAAAACACGATAAGGACTAGGTCACAAGCTAAGGGTCCTCCGCCGCCTCTTACCCCCCAGGTATATAACCCAGACTGTACGGGATTGTTGGAAGAGCAGTGTGAAAAACTTAACGAAGAGAAGGCTGGGGAATTTGCTTTGAGTCCCACACATTATAAGGAAGATCCAGTTCCATCAGGAGCCTGGAGACCGGACCCTTCTCAGGCACAAGTGTTTCCCCTTCACGAGGTACCCTTGGGAGGTCCAGGGGGTGGAATAGGCTTTGTAAATGTCCCCTTGACTAGCACAGAAGTGAGAAATTTTAAACGGGAAATGAAGTCTTTAATTGAAGATCCTCAAGCCTGTGCGGAGCAATTAGATCAGTTTCTGGGACCTAAACTTTATACCTGGGACGAGTTAATGTCTATATTCAAAGCTTTATTTTCTTTAGATGAGAGAGGAATGATTAGACAAGCTGGAACTAGGGTGTGGGATCGGGAACACCTGGGAGGTCCAGGAGCAGTTGCTGGAGAGGACAAATTCCCTCTGGTCAATCCACACTGGGATAAGGGGACGGTAGATGGTTGCACCCGGATGGAAGAACCTGATAAAGGGAGTGAGGGAGTCAGTACCAAAAGGACAGAATTTTAAGAAAGTATTCAAGGTTTCCCAGGGCCCAGAGGAAACCCCCTCGGCCTTTTTGACTAGACAGCGGGCAGCAATATAACAATATGAAGGATTGGATATAGAGTCACCTGTTGGGGAACAATTAGTTTTGACAGGATTTGTTACAAACTCTGCCCCAGATATACGAAAGAAACTTCAAAAGACTGAAAATTGGCATGAACGGGGATTATCCCAGCTCCTACAAATAGCCCAAAGGGCATATGTCCAAAGGAGTGAGGATAAGCAGAAAGGAAAGGCGAAGATATTAATGCAGGCGGTAAAGGAAGTCGTAAATGGACAGCAGGGAAGTCAAAGACGCCGGACCAACGGTCCGGGCGGATGGATGGGAATGAGGGAAAGAGGAGGGCCAGGATTTGAAGGATGGGATGAACCCCAGGGTCCCCGACCACGAGCGGGGGCTCCAAGAGGTGGTCCCAACAAAGGATGGCAGACAGGGCCCAAGGTTTGTTACTATTGTAAAAGAGAGGGACACTTCAAGAGGGAATGCCCCCAGAGGGCCAGGGATACACGATCCTATGTCCTGATGGAGGAGGAAGATTAGGGGAGTCAGGGTTCTCTCGTAAAGAGAGCCGTGGGGCAGCATGGAGAACCATTGGTAAACTTAAGCATAGGACCCCACGAAGAAGATATGATTTTTATGGTAGACTCGTGAGCTGCTCGTTCTAGTATTTTAACCAAACCCAAGGGAACAGTTTTTAACGGGAGGGTGATTATTTCAGGGGTCGGGGATCTAACTTTGAGGTTCCTGAATTAAAGGGCCTTAGGATACAAATGGGGAGAAAAGTAATAAGGGGAGACATTCTACTGGTTCCCCAGGCAGGAGTCTGCCTGCTGGGATGGGATTTGCAAGATTTATTGGGTATCGGGACCCGGCCTCAAGGAAAGGGAATTGGGGTCCAGTTCTACACATTGACACAAGAAGATCACGAGTTGATCGACCCCAAGGTGTGGGCCAAGAAGGGAAATAGAGGGGGGGTTGGATGTTCCCCCACTTCGGGTCACGCTAAAAGACCCCATTCAGATTGTCAGACGAAAGCAATATCCAATCCCAATAGAGGGAAGGAAGGGACTGCAACCCGTAATTGATCATTTATTATTGGATGGGTTACTCGAACCCTGTATGTCCCCCTTTAACACCCCAATACTACCAGTACGAAAACCAGATGGCACTTATCGGCTGGTTCAAGACCTACGAGAATTAAATAAGGTGATTTTGGCCCGATACCCCGTTGTGCCTAATCCTTATACAATTATGGGAAAAATAGATCCAAATAGTAAATGGTTTAGTGTGATAGACCTGAAAGATGCCTTTTGGGCTTGCCCTCTGGATAAGGGTAATAGGGACATGTTTGCCTTTGAATGGGAAAACCCGTATACTGGACGAAAGAACCAGTATCGCTGGACAGTTCTCCCGCAAGGCTCTACAGAGTCCCCTAATCTGTTTGGCCAGGTATTAGAACAAGTGTTGGAAGAAGCTCCAAAAAGATCAGACTGTCAACTAATACAATATGTAGATGATTTATTAATCACAGGAAAAGAACAGGAGGCTGTCAAACAATATACGGTGGATATGTTAAACTTTCTGGGAGAAAAGGGGCTGAGAGTAAGTGAGGCGAAATTGCAATTTGTGCAGCCAGAAGTAAAATACCTGGGCCATCTAATTAGTCAGGGGTGTCGGCGAATAAGCCCGGAGAGAATACATGGCATTTTGCAGGTCCCACCTCCCAAGGATGCCCGAGAGCTCAGGAAGTTTCTTGGTCTGGTGAGATATTGCCGAATTTGGATAGAAAATTATTCTAGTTTGGTAAAATTTTTGTATGATAAGTTAGCTGGCCTAGATAATTCTCTTGTTGTCTGGACAGAGGAAGAAATGGAGGGATTTAAGAGGATAAAGAGTTGTCTCGCCAAGGCTCCAGTGTTGGCATTACCTGATTTGAATAAACCATTTGACTTATTTACTAATGCAAAGGATGGGGCAGGAGCGAATGGGGCTCCGGCAACCAGTGGCGTTTTTGTCCTAAGTATTGGACCCAGTTTGCCGCGGATGGCCGGAGTGTGTCCAGGCTATTGCTGCCACCGCTGTCCTGGTAGAAGAGGGTCGAAAGATTACCTTTGGCGCACCCATGCCTGTCCATACCCCGCACACCGTCCGGGGAGGTGGTTGACTGATTCGAGAATTCTAAAATATGAGGCAATTTTGATGGTCCGAGATGACCTGACGCTGGTTACTAATCGGGACCAGAACCCAGCTGCATTCTTAGTATCTCCGTCAAGTGAGACGGCCTATGATCAGCTGGAACATGAGTGCTTGGAAATAATAGATTTGCAGACTAAGATCCGGAGCGATCTCGGGGATGAGCCTCTATGTGAGGGAGAGAGATGGTTTATAGATGGTTCTTCTCGTTGTATAGAAGGAACTCGTTACAGTGGATATGACATAGTGGATGGAAAAGATGGTTCTGTTATCGAAGCTGGTCGCCTCCCCGGTCTCTGGTCAGCTCAGACATGCGAATTATATGCGCTGTGTCGAGCCTTCCAGGGACTACAGGGGAAAGAGGGAACAATTTACGCAGATTCTAAATATACTTTTGGAGTTGTACATACCTTTGGAAAATTAGTCCATGAAAATTTAATAATCAAATGTTTGGATGCTTTAATGCTGCCTAAGGAGGTGGCCGTGGTCCATGTCCGGGAACATCAGGTAGGGGAAAGCCCCAAAGACCGAGGTAACAGACAGGCAGATGAGGTCGCAAAGGAGGCATCCATGGGAGTAAACCAGCTCACCTGTCTGTGTGCTGAGACAGGTCTCTCCTGGTTTAAATGTTTACCCCTGGCTTTGATTCGTATTCGTACCGCTCCCCGTCGTGATATTGCCGTCTCCCCGTATGAAATTATGTTCGGCCATCCTTATCTGGGCTCCCATACAGACCTCCCAATACCGGAGGCAAATGACCAATTTATATCTAAGTTTCTGCAGGAACTTTCCACCACGTTGGCTGATCTGAGAAGAAGGGGGATTCTAGCGCAGACGCCGCCTTTGGAATTCCCTATACATGCCATTCAACCCGGTGGCTGGGTATTGATAAAGAGTTGGAAAGATGTTAAGTTGTCGCCAACTTGGGATGGTCCTTTTTGTGTCCTTCTAGTTACAGATACTGCTGTACGAACGCGTGAAAAAGGGTGGACTCATGTCCAGAGGGTGAAACGTTATCAACACCCCCTCGAGAATATCTCCACTGACCTAGAAGGCTCATATTGGCAGTCGGAGCGACATCCTAGTGACCTAAAGCTCACCCTGTGACAAAACATTCGATTTGTGTATAATAATAATGTTTGTATTTTTCTTTATTTTCCCCATTGCTTTTGCCTCCACTCCGTCTTGCTCCCAATGTGTTAAGTCCTTTTGGAAGAGGGGCAGCACTTCGGGTAATGATGTTGAGCTTAGGAAGATTAAGTATTTTGAGAAATGGACAGGGACGAAGGAGGGTTGTGTCGTCCCAAGAAAGAACGACAATTGTTCTTTTGCCTCCAAGACATATACCATTTTTTTAAGTCTACGAGAGGGTTCTCCCCTAGGTAGGTCAAGAAATAGATTTTTCCTGTCCTGCCCTCTCTCCCCCGGGACCCTTCTGTGCCTCCAAATTAGGCAAACTGGGAGACCCTCTAGTGAAGGAAGTGATTTCACTGCAGGCAGGTTCTAAGTATAGTGATACCAACATGATCACCGTTTCGCCACATGAAGCCAAGCCAAAGAAAAAAAAGAAAAACAAGTAAGCAGAATTAAACTTTAACATTATTTAACCTACCTAACTACTTAATCCCCCCCCCCCCACCCCAATACTAAGCGCAGGTGTGTGTAATGTATATTTAAGATTAGAAAAGTTCTTTCGATCACAGTCCAATCTCACTGGTTGCAGTCAATTCTTGTACTGTGCACACAAGTTAGCATTAACAAAGTTCACCAGTCTTTGGTGCTTAACAGGCAAATGGTTACCACTCAGGAGAGTTCTTGCTGGTTTTCAGAGAGAGATTCCTTTTCTAGGACATCCGCAACTGATTCCTTCTCAATCAGTCTTGCTGACGAAATTTGCCCCCTTCAGGGTTCTCCAGATTATCTTCTTTCTTTCAGGTCACCTTTCACACCGACAATCTCCTTCTTTGACCAGGCAGCCTTCCAAAGTTTGCCAACTTGTCCTTGTCAAACTGATTTCTGTGTCTCTCCTCTCTCTCTGTTTCACACTCACCCTCTCTGAGAGCAAAACTGTTCTGAGTCTGCCTGCAAAGATCACATGCTCTCCCAGGCAAGCTGCTGTTGATATTTTGTTGCCTCCTGCAAAAAGCATTCTGCAAAAATCCTGCAAATATTCTGTGTTTTACAATGTGTGTGTGCAAGCTGCTCTCACAATTCCTCCCAAACCACCTCTAAATACTCTGTCACAATGTCAATGCAGAAAAAGAGGTAATGCATATAACAAGCAAGCATATACACAAGTAATGTTTGAATGAGGAAAGATGGAATGGTATTTTGTGCTTTCACAGAAGAATAACGTCATGCCTGAAAAAAATAAAGATTATATTTTTTTTATGTATTCAAATACTGCTGTTATTCTTTGGCTTGGCTTCGCGGACGAAGATTTATGGAGGGGGTAAAAGTCCACGTCAGCTGCAGGCTCGTTTGTGGCTGACAAGTCCGATGTGGGACAGGCAGACACGGTTGCAGCGGTTGCAGGGGAAAATTGGTTGGTTGGGGTTGAGTGTTGGGTTTTTCCTCCTTTGCCTTTTGTCAGTGAGGTGGGCTCTGCGGTCTTCTTCAAAGGAGGTTGCTGCCCGCCAAACTGTGAGGCGCCAAGATGCACGGTTTGAGGCGTTATCAGCCCACTGGCGGTGGTCAATGTGGCAGGCACCAAGAGATTTCTTTAGGCAGTCCTTGTACCTTTTCTTTGGTGCACCTCTGTCACGGTGGCCAGTGGAGAGCTCGCCATATAACACGATCTTGGGAAGGCGATGGTCCTCCATTCTGGAGACGTGACCCATCCAGCGCAGCTGGATCTTCAGCAGCGTGGACTCGATGCTGTCGACCTCTGCCATCTCGAGTACTTCGACATTAGGGATGAAAGCGCTCCAATGGATGTTGAGGATGGAGCGGAGACAACGCTGGTGGAAGCGTTCTAGGAGCCGTAGGTGGTGCCGGTAGAGGACCCATGATTCGGAGCCGAACAGGAGTGTGGGTATGACAACGGCTCTGTATACGCTTATCTTTGTGAGGTTTTTCAGTTGGTTGTTTTTCCAGACTCTTTTGTGTAGTCTTCCAAAGGCGCTATTTACCTTGGCGAGTCTGTTGTCTATCTCATTGTTGATCCTTGCATCTGATGAAATGGTGCAGCCGAGATAGGTAAACTGGTTGACCGTTTTGAGTTTTGTGTGCCCGATGGAGATGTGGGGGGGCTGGTAGTCATGGTGGGGAGCTGGCTGATGGAGGACCTCAGTTTTCTTCAGGCTGACTTCCAGGCCAAACATTTTGGCAGTTTCCGCAAAGCAGGACGTCAAGCGCTGAAGAGCTGGCTCTGAATGGGCAACTAAAGCGGCATCGTCTGCAAAGAGTAGTTCACGGACAAGTTGCTCTTGTGTCTTGGTGTGAGCTTGCAGGCGCCTCAGATTGAAGAGACTGCCATCCGTGCGGTACCGGATGTAAACAGCGTCTTCATTGTTGGGGTCTTTCATGGCTTGGTTCAGCATCATGCTGAAGAAGATTGAAAAGAGGGTTGGTGCGAGAACACAGCCTTGCTTCACGCCATTGTTAATGGAGAAGGGTTCAGAGAGCTCATTGCTGTATCTGACCCGACCTTGTTGGTTTTCGTGCAGTTGGATAATCATGTTGAGGAACTTTGGGGGACATCCGATGCGCTCTAGTATTTGCCAAAGCCCTTTCCTGCTCACGGTGTCGAAGGCTTTGGTGAGGTCAACAAAGGTGATGTAGAGTCCTTTGTTTTGTTCTCTGCACTTTTCTTGGAGCTGTCTGAGGGCAAAGACCATGTCAGTAGTTCCTCTGTTTGCGCGAAAGCCGCACTGTGATTCTGGGAGAATATTCTCGGCGACACTAGGTATTATTCTATTTAGTAGAATCCTAGCGAAGATTTTGCCTGCAATGGAGAGCAACGTGATTCCCCTGTAGTTTGAGCAGTCTGATTTCTCGCCTTTGTTTTTGTACAGGGTGATGATGGTGGCATCACGAAGATCCTGAGGCAGTTTACCTTGGTCCCAACAAAGCTTGAAAAACTCATGCAGTTTGGCATGCAGAGTTTTGCCGCCAGCCTTCCAGACCTCTGGGGGGATTCCATCCATACCTGCTGCTTTGCCACTTTTCAGTTGTTCGATTGCCTTATATGTCTCATCCAGGGTTAGAACCTCATCCAGCTCTAGCCTTAGGAGCTTTTGAGGGAGCTGGAGCAGGGCGGAATCTTGGACTGAGCGGTTGGCACTGAAAAGAGATTGGAAGTGTTCTGACCATCGGCTGAGGATGGAGATCTTGTCGCTGAGGAGGACTTTGCCGTCTGAGCTGCGCAGCGGGCTTTGGACTTGGGGTGAGGGGCCGTACACAGCCTTTAGAGCCTCGTAGAAACCCCTGAAGTCGCCAGTGTCCGCGCTGAGCTGGGTTCGTTTGGCGAGGCTAGTCCACCACTCATTTTGGATCTCCCAGAGTTTGCGCTGAAGATGGCTGCATGCGCGACGGAAGGCTTGTTTCTTCTCTGGACAGGACGGCTTTGTAAGGTGAGCCTGGTGGGCAGCTCGCTTCTTTGCCAGCAGCTCCTGGATTTCCTGGCTGTTTTCGTCAAACCAGTGCGGTTTGCACTCAGCGCAGGCCTGGCATGATCCGATCATCTCCCTGATGCCTTCAATAGAAAAGGGCAGTTTGCATGTCTTTACAAAGTGTTTACAAAGGGAGAGCAGCAGCGGCCCCGGTCCGGGCGAAGGGTAGGCGGCGGCGGCCCCGATCCGGGCAGGAGCAAGGGGGAGACGGCGGCCCCGGCCTCGGTCGAGTGAGGCAGGCGGAGGCCCCGATCTGGGCAGAGAGTTGGAGGCGGCGGCCCCAGTCCGGGCACAGGGAGAGCAGCAGCGGCCCCGGCCCCGGTCCGGGCGAAGGGTAGGCGGCGGCGGCCCCGATCCGGGCAGGAGCAAGGGGGAGACGGCGGCCCCGGCCTCGGTCGAGTGAGGCAGGCGGAGGCCCCGGTCCGGGCAGGGAGTGGGAGGCGGCGGCCCCAGTCCGGGCACAGGGAGAGCAGCAGCGGCCCCGGCCCCGGTCCGGGCTGAGGGTAGGCGGCGGCGGCCCCAATCCGGTCAGGAGCAAGGGGGAGACGGCGGCCCCGGCCTCGGTCGAGTGGGGCAGGCGGAGGCCCCGATCCGGGCAGAGAGTGGGAGGCGGCGGCCCCAGTACGGGCACAGGGAGAGCAGCAGCGGCCTCGGCCCCGGTCCGGGCAGTATGGACCGACCTAGGAGGGGAGGCAGGCCCCTCCAGCCCGGGTAAGAAACCTGCATAAGAGAAGGCCACTCCGATATAAAACCTACGACCCAAGGACCTCGCTGCCACGTCCCAGCTTGCTTGGCCACGGCACACGAACCATGGGTGTAAAGGGTGGGGCCAGTACTGCGCGCACTGCACTCCACCTAAAAGCTCCTTTGCGCAGGCCCGAGGACAGGTCCACGTCCTCCCCCTCCACGTCCTCCCCCCCCTCCACATCCTCCCCCTCCACGTCCTCCCCCTCAAAAGATGCTCACAAACTCAAGCTAGCATGCTGGAACATCAGAACCATGCTAGACAAGGCTGACAGCCACCGACCTGAACGTCGGTCTGCCCTCATTGCACATGAACTCCTCAGACTTGACATCGACATAGCCGCTCTCAGTGAAGTCCGCCTGGCAGATATAGGCAGCCTCCAAGAACGCGGCGCGGGCTACACACTCTACTGGTCTGGCAAGCCTTCGGATGAACGACGCCTATCTGGTGTAGGCTTCATGGTCAAGAGCTTCATTGCCTCCAAACTCGAAAACCTTCCGAAAGGCCTCTCGGACCGAATCATGTCCATGCGACTCCCCCTTCAAAACAAGCGTCACATCACCCTCATCAGTGTCTATGCTCCAACCCTCCAGGCGGAACCAGCAGAAAAGGACAAGTTCTACACCGACCTGCGCAACCTCATCCAACGCACCCCTACAGCCGACAAGGTTGTCATCCTAGGCGACTTCAACGCTCGTGTCGGCAAAGACTCAGAAACCTGGCCAGGAATCCTGGGCAAGCATGGCGTCGGCAAGTGCAACAACAATGGGCGCCTCCTGTTGGAGCTCTGCGCAGAACAGCGGCTTGTCATTACAAACACCCTTTTTCAGCAGAGGGACAGCCTTAAGACCACCTGGATGCATCCCCGATCCAAACACTGGCACCTCCTGGACTACATCCTGGTGCGAGAAAGTGACAAACGAGATGTGCTCCACACCAGGGTCATGCCTAGCGCGGAATGCCACACTGACCACCGGCTGGTTCGCTGCAAGCTCAACCTTCACTTCAAGCCAAAGCCCAGGAACAATAAAGCCCCCAGAAAGAGGTTCAATGTTGGAAACCTGCAGTCAGACGAAGCGAGAGGAAACTTCCAGGCAAACCTCAAAGCAAAGCTCGACGATGCAACCCGCCTCACGGACCCGTCCCCTGAAACCCTCTGGGATCAGTTGAAGACTACCATACTGCAATCCACTGAAGAGGTACTGGGCTTCTCCTCCAGGAAAAACAAGGACTGGTTTGACGTAAACTGCTGTTATTAGCAACAAAACATATAACCAAACATAAATATGTCATGCATTTTAATATACTTTATAATTTATTATCATTTATGGAGACAATGTTACTTGTAATGTTTTCAGGTCTCAATCACTTGCATGGAAAATCTTCAGTGCTAATCTGAATTTGTCATCGGTGAACCTCATAAATATTAGTCAGATTCAATCTAAGGACCAAACATGCTGCCAGAATCATTTCTATGCTATGAGTCATATCATATATTTGAAATAACTATAACTGCAATAGTAATATTAATTTTCATTGCAATTACTCCTGTAATGAAAGGTGTTATTACACGAGGTTGCTTGAATCAAATATTAGTCAATATAAACATTTATCACAATGATAACCTTACAGCTGTAACCTTCACCTAAGAAATATCAAAAAAGTGATTTTGCTGCTACTTTGGCTTTATTATCATTGATTTAAACTCTTGGTATAATAAAGATAGTAAGAATCCCTATTGAAAATACTATTGATGTTAGCTTTGCCTCAAACATTTAACAAAATTACATTTATTATTGCAGGCAGTCTCTGAAAAAGATAAGAATTGAGAATGCATCCACTGAAACCATAGCATTTCATTTTTAATACATTTTTCGGATGTAGGTGTCACTACATTTATTGCTCATCCTAATTACCGTTGAGAAGGAGGTTGAGAGTTGCTGTATTGAACTGCTGCAGTCACTCTGGTGAAGAGACTCTCACCATGCCTTTGGAACAGAATTCCTTGAGTGGATGCAGTGGCAATAAATGACTAGTGACATGTTTCAGAGTCAGAATGGTTTGCAACTTGGAGGGAAACTGCAGGTACATTCCCTTGATGATTTGTGAGCTGCTATATAGCCCGGGTAAGTAACTGCAGGCTACTTTGTAGATGGACACATTGCAACAGTTGTGTGCTTGTGATGGAGAGAAGTAATGTTTACAGTGATGGTTTGAGTATAAAGTAAACAGCTAACTTCTCCTAGATACTGTTAAGCCCCTTGAGAAGTGTTGGAGATGAACCCAGATAGGCAAGTGGAGAGTATTCCATTATTCTCTCACACAGAGAGTGGAGAAGCCTTGGGCTGAATCACATACCACATACAACCAAGTTTCTGACCTACCCTTGTAGCCATCATATTTATGTGGCTAGCAATAGGGAACATCCAGGACTTGATAGTAACTTCACTGAATGTCAAGGATAGGTAATAACACTCTCTCTTCTTGGTGATTATCAATGCCTAATATTTAGTGATGTGGGTGATCCTTGCTACATATCAGCTCATGCCTGAGGGCTGTTTGGGTCTTACTACATATAGGAATGTACTACTTCAGTTGAATATAATTGAAATTGCACAATCATCAGCCAATACCTCCATTTCTGGCCTTATGATAAATAGAATCGCAGAACCATAGAACACTGCAGCATAGAAGCAGGTCCTTTGGCCTTCTTTGTCTGTGCCGATGTATCTGGTTGTGGTTGTGGTAAGATATTTTGCTTTCCTCAGTACTCTCGATGATTAACAGATGATAGAACGTGCAAGATCAGACTTCCAGTGTCCCTGGTAATGATACCTGGAGAAGGTGTATCTAGCTGTAGTTCCTGACTGATGGCATTGAAAGGCCAGAACTGTAGTTGGACTCACTCAGGAACTCTGTGAAGCTAACAGTAGGCAGGAGCTTTAGTGAGATGGTCACATCAAAGGAGGAGGCTGTAGGTAATTGGTTGACCACTAGGAAAGGTAGAGGGGGAAGGTAAGAAGAGTAGTAGACCCCTGTGGCCATTCCCTTCTGTAACAAGTATATCAATTTGGAATCTTTTGGGAAAATGGCCTTTCAGAGGAGAGCAAACAGCAGTCAGGTCTGTGGCATTACAATTGGCTTTGATCCACAGCAGGAGAGTGTGGAGACAAGGTAAAATGTAGTAATAGGAGACTCTATAGTGAGGTGGATTGTGTGGCCATGAGTCAGCCTCCAGAATGGTATGTTGCCTTCAGGTGCTAAGGCCAAGGATGCCTTTGAGTGATTGAGGTACATTGTCAAGGGTGAGCAACCAGAGGTCATGGTAAACACTGATACTATGACAGTGGCAGAGAAAGAGGTGAGGTCCTGCAGAATGAATATAGGAATTTAGGCAGAATGTTGAAAAATAAGGCTTGTAACCTCTGGATTACTCCGAAGGTCACACACTTGTGAGGGTAGGAATACAAGGTTAGGTCAGACGAGTAAATGACTTAGGAGCTAGTGCAGGAGGGAGGAATTCAGATTCCTGCCGAACGGAATCTCAACTGGAGCAGAGGCGACCTGAACTGGAAGGAGATCAACAACTTGGTGGGGAGATATGCCAGAGATAATCAGGAAGATTTAAACTAGTCTGGCAGATGAGAAAGTTGAGGCAGGTCTAATTTATAATGGTAATGAATTTATTGTCATACATATTGTACAATGTACATATACATCAAAATTTTAACTTACTCCAGCCAAAATGGTTCTTACAAAAGTAAACTATTTGAATTAAAAGAGTCAATTATATATAATAAATATTTACATTAATTTTAGTGCAAACAAGTGACTTGTAATAGTGCAGTCAGTCCTTTTGTGTGTTGAAACAAATGATGATTAGTATATCAAGGGGATGTTCAAGAGCCTGGTAGCAGTTGGAAGGAAACTGTTATTGAACCTAGGGGTACTGGTTTTCAGGCTTCTGTATTTTCTGCTGTGAGAAGAGGTTGTGACCAGGGAGATGGGGGTCCTTCTTGAGGCAGCCCCTCACATAGATGTCTGCAATGGATGGGATGTTTGTTGCCTGAGATGGATCTGGCTATGTTTGCAACCATCTGTAGCTTTCTGCTTTCCTGGGCACTTGAATTGGGCGACATAGTTAGCATAGCGGTTAGCGCAAAGCTGTTATAGCACCAGGGGCTGGGGTTGGAATACGGTATTGCCTGCAAGGCATTTGCATGTTTTCCCTTTGTCTTTGTGGGCTTCCTCTGGGTGTTCCTGTTTCCTCCCACCCTTCAAAACGAGTTGTAGGTCAATTGGGTGCAATTGCGTGGCAGAGGTACCTGGGCCATAAGGACCTGTTACTAAATTTAAAATTGTCAAACCAGGCTGTGATGAAGCCAGCAGTATACTTTCCACAATCCACCTGCAAAAGTTTGATAGAGTTTTCAATGACAATCCAAAGCTCCTCAGACACCTTTGAAAGAAGAGACCTTGGGGTGCCTTCTTCATGGTTGCCTCAATGTGCTAAGCTCCAGGAAAGCTTTTCTGAAATGTGAACTCCCAGGAATTTGTCTCTATCCACCTAACTCCCATCAATGCCATTCCACTAAGGCAGGGTAAAAAGGCAAAGTTAAAGAACCATGGTGTACAAGGGATGTAGAAAATTTTGTTAAGAACAAAAGAAATGTTTATGAAAGGTTTAAGAAGATAGGAACTGATGAGGCTCTAGAGAATTATCAAGACTTAGGAGAACTAGAAGGGGCTATAAGAAGGCCTTGGCGAGTAGGATTAAGGAAAACCTAAGGCATTCTACAAGTGAATCGTGTGATGATATGTCCTATCAGGGGTGGTAGTGGAAATGTGCATGGAATCAGAGGAGATCGTGGAGGCTCTTTATGAATACTTTGCTTCAGTATTCACCAGAGAAAAGGACCTTAGCAATTGTGAGGATGACTTAAAATGGACAGAAACACTCGTTCATGCTGACATTAAGAAAGAGGATGTGTTGGAGCTGGGGGAAGTGAAGAAGATATTGATGAGCCACTGGCAATAATTTTCACATCATCACTGGGCTCAGGAGAAGGACAGAGGATAGGAGGGTTACAAATAGTGTTCCCCTGTTCAAGAAAAGGAATAGAGACAACCCAGGAATTATCGACCAGTGAGTTTTAGTTCAGTGGTGAACAAATTATTGGAGAAGATCCTGAGCGTCAGGATTTACAGCAATTTAGAGGCATAATCTGATGAGGGATAGACAGCATGGCTTCATCGGGAAACGTTGTGTCTCATGAACCTGATTGAATTCTTTGAATATGTAACAAAGAACAATGATGGTGAACGTACTGGATTTCAGTAAAACATTTGATAAGGTTCCCATCCAAGGCTTATTCAGGAAGTAAGGAGGCATGGAATCCAAGGGGACCTTTCTTTGTGGATACAGTATTGACTTGTCCAGAGAAGGCAGAGAGTGTAGATGGTTCATATTCTTACATGGAGGTCAGTGAGCAGAGATGTTCCACAAGGATCGGTTCTAGCACCCCTCTTTGTGATTTTTATAAATGACCTGAATGAGGAAGTGGAAGAGTGAGTTAGTAAATTTAGCAGATGACCTGAAAGTGGGTGGTGTTGTAGATAGTCTGCAGATTTCCAGAGGTTACAAAGCACATTGATAGGATGCAGAGCTGGGCTGAGCAGTGGCAGATGGAGTTTAACCCAGAAAATTGTGAAGGGATTTATTTTTGTAGGTCAAATTTGAAGGCAGAATACAATGATTTTTTTTAAATTTTCATAAATATATGCAGTAAACACCCCAATATCTATATATATATATATATATATATATATATATATTCATTCTTTGGCTTGGCTTCGCGGATGAAGATTTATGGAGGGGTAAATGTCCACGTCAGCTGCAGGCTCGTTTGTGGCTGACAAGTCCGATGCGGGACAGGCAGACACGGTTGCAGGGGAAAATTGGTTGGTTGGGGTTGGGTTTTTCCTCCTTTGTCTTTTGTCAGTGAGGTGGGCTCTGCGGTCTTCTTCAAAGGAGGTTGCTGCCCGCCGAACTGTGAGGCACCAAGATGCATGGTTTGAGGCGATATCAGCCCACTGGCGGTGGTCAATGTGGCAGGCATCAAGATATTTCTTTAGGCAGTCCTTGTACCTCTTCTTTGGTGCACCTCTGACACGATGGCCAGTGGAGAGCTCGCCATATAACACGATCTTGGGAAGGCGATGGTCCTCCATTCTGGAGACGTGACCTACCCAGCGCAGTTGGATCTTCAACAGCATGGATTCGATGCTGTCAGCCTCTGCCATCTCGAGTACATCGATGTTAGGGATGAAGTCACTCCAATGAATGTTGAGGATGGAGCGGAGACAACGCTGGTGGAAGCGTTCTAGAAGCCGTAGGTGATGCCGGTAGAGGACCCATGATTCGGAGCCGAACAGGAGTGTGGGTATGACAACGGCTCTGTATACGCTTATCTTTGTGAGGTTTTTCAGTTGGTTGTTTTTCCAGACTCTTTTGTGTAGTCTTCCAAAGGCGCTATTTGCCTTGGCGAGTGTTGTCTATCTCGTTGTCGATCCTTGCATCTGATGAAATGATGCAGCTGAGATAGGTAAACTGGTTGACCGTTTTGAGTTTTGTGTGCCCGATGGAGATGTGGCCCCCCCACATCTGGTAGTCATGGTGGGGAGCTGGCTGATGGAGGACCTCAGTTTTCTTCAGGCTGACTTCCAGGCCAAACATCTTGGCAGTTTCTGTCCTGTTTTATATATATATATATATATATATATATATATATGTATATATAAAGCTTTTTATTACAAAAAAAACAAACAAAACAACTCTTCCCTTTTCACAGTATAAATCCACCTATAGTCAGGGCTCACATTTAAGTTGACGATAAAAGAAATTCTCAATGGGGGAGTCACTTGCATTTATACTATAGCAGCATCTATTATTATTCCTTTTATTATTGTAGTTATAATTATAATTGGGCCCCTATATGATCCACATATGGCTGCCATACCTTAATAAATTTCATATTTGTGATTTTTTTCCATAGGTATGCAACTATTCATCTCTGCAGTCCATTATGTAGAGGGGAGTTGGATTTACAGGTAATTGCAATACATTTCTTAGCTACCACTAAGGCTATCTTGAGAAATGAAATTTGTAATTTTGTTCGTTTATTACTTATTTCAATAAAATTGCCCAAAAGCTCTGGGTCATCCACAAAGCCCACCCCTGATATCCTTGTTAATATTTCAGTAATATCCTGCCAAAAGGTCTCACCTTCATACACAACCACGTAGCATGTAAAAACATTCCTATTTCTGTCCCACATCTTTGATTTTTGCAACTTCTCTGGTGTGAGATATAATTGGTGTAAGAAATTAAATTGCATTAATCCATTTCTTGCATTTATAATTGACATCATGCTATCCACCAATCAGACCAACATCTTTCCATCATTACACATCTAGATCCGACACCCATCTCTCTCTCAATCTCTGTAAACCTGGTTTTGCACTTTCATTCTGGAGAGCATAGTTCATCTTCGTTATAAATTTAGGTGTATTCCCCAGTCAAATCGTTTGTTCCATTTCACTAATTTCAAGTTGGGCCAAATTTGGCACCCATCTTTCTCTTAGGAATGATCTTAGCTGGAGAAAACAAAATAAAGTTCCATTAGCTACTCCATATTTATTTTTTAATTGTTCAAAAGACATAAGCAATCCCTCCACATAAGGATTCAATATTTTGTTGCCCAGACTCACGGGGAGCAACACATTTTTACCTAATGGTGTTCTTAATGATATCCCTGTTTTTTGTCCAATACACTCACTTATTTCTTCCCATATTCTGATCATATGTATTAATATAGGGTTATCCGAATTTTTTGTTATTAATTTGACATTCCACATGAATAAAGTCCTTTGCTGTTTCCTTTTTTATTGAATTCAATCCCATTTGGATCCAAGGACTGCCCAAATTCAACAAAAGGTGTTAATTGGATATTTTAAAGGACGGGGTAAGAATTTATCATCGGAATGGCTTGAGTGGCCGTTAGGGTTGTCAGGCATCTTGACTTGTCCTGTATTTAATCCTACGACTTTATCAGGATGCCTTATGTTAAGATTTTTAAAAATAAATTACAAAATTCAGCAGTTTAGAGCTATACAATTTGGAATTTTCAATCATTTTATTTGTTCCACTTGAACTTGACTTCATTGGATTTCAGAATTCAAATTTATTGTCAGAGTACATACATAACATTCACCTACATCTCTGAGACTCCTTTTTCCTGTGGGTGCAGGCCACATGGCAGAATTACCAGTGCAAAAAATAAACTGGACACAGCGTAAACACCCCTAAGAACTGTTAACAGATGTCAACAAACTGACTGTGCAATACAGAGAGCAAAGAAACTTAAATGCTAAACAACTCCACTATTACATTGAAGGAAGTCACCTGAAGACAGACAAGCAATGGACATGTTTGAAACTGCAGCCAACGAATGCACATGACAGGTTTCCTTGATTTTTAATTTAATCGAGATGGCTGTTACTAATATTTTTTAGTCTTAATATAATATTATTTTATCTAAATGTAAGTTTGTATATGCCAATTAGAAATCATTTGAATTTAAATTTAAACCGTATTTTGAGGGAGCAAATCCAAGCCACCCCGTGTTGACCAATCCGAGCCCCGCTTTCCAGGGCGCCTGGCAATCTGACCCGACGCTGTCACCGTGCGGCACCGAGGGAGAAGTCAAGGCCATTCCAAGAAAAAAAACTGCCCAAAGTGGGGGTTGGCACCTGGAAAATTAATGATTCTCCCGGCCAAAGAGCCGCGTGTGTGAATGGATGCGGCCGGAATCGGTGGGCGACGCGCCCCCTCGACCGGCCGGCCGCGCCCCCTCGGCCGGCCGGCCGCCCGCCGCGCCCGCCCGCGCGCCCGCCCCGCCCGCCGCGCCCCCTCGGCCGGCCGCCCGCCGCGCCCCCTCGGCCGGCCGCCCGCCGCGCCCCCTCGGCCGGCCGCCCGCCGCGCCCCCTCGGCCGGCCGCCCGCCCGGCTGGCTGCGTCGCGCTGGCCGACAATTCATCTTTTAAAAGTGTATAAAACGTGAGTTCATGAACTTTTTTTTACATTTCAGATGGAGGAAGCAATGGCTTTTGGTTCCTTTGGCCAGAACTTGGTTCCCATCTCCGATCTCCACCCAAATTCAGCCCGTCCTGTAGGTGCTAATTTGACCATAGGCCTGTCCAATTTCAAAACCTATTTTGTTCACGCAAGTTTTCAGATAAAGACGGGTGCTTCATATTTACTGGAAATTATTTGTTTATTGGGCATTTTTGCGATGTTGGTTTTCCCTTTATAAGTTGCTTTAAATGAGTGGTTCTCAACTTTTTTCTTAACACTCACCGATCACCTTCCGTAATTCACAGACCGTTGATTGTACAGGAGGCCACGGGTCCTCAGTGAAGGTGGTCGGTGAGTGGAAAGAACCACTAAATTAAATCCATGTAAAAATTTCCCTCCAGCGCCAGGCTTTCTCAGTTATCCATTGTGTATCTTGGGTTGTTGATTCAGTCGTGGAAGGGATGTTATTTTTTTTCTCTCCATGGCACCATTGTGACTCCTGGTTTTTTAACCAAACAAAACACTGCAGATGTTCAGTGGGTCGGGCAGCATCTATTATATATGATACAGCAGGGGTTTCATCCCAAATGTTGACCATCCCTCTTTCTCCATAGATGTTGTCTGACCTGCTGAATTGCTCCAAATTTGTGTTTTGTTTGGAAAAACAGGTAGTCAATATGACACAGTGGGCAAAAATTACAATATATTTTATTGATTCCATTACAGAATTCCACAAGTAGTTTGTTTTGTTCCATTTTATAGTATCTGCAGTATCTTTGTCACCTATCTTTCCTTCCCTCCTGTCATCCAGAGTCTTGTCAGCAAATATTTGTTCTTTCATTTCATCATGTGAAAAAACACAAGTTACAGTTTTGATTTGCGTAAAAACACTAATATTTGGTGTTAAGGGAGTTGATAATTGGACTGGGAAATGCTTGTAGAAGTTAGCTTAGGTTGTTGCTTCAATGGAAGGATACCATAACACCAGGGCAGCTGAACAAATGAATTGTCCTAAACATAGATACTGAAATATCTGATAGACAAAAATGCAACAAAGCACATTGACTTCACTGAAATAGATTATGACATAGCATGGTTCATAGATCCATGGTCATAGTTTATACCATAGCCACCAAAAATTAATGATAAAAACAAACATAAGCAAAGTAGTGTCCAGAAAAGCATTTCAAGGTCCATCATGGAGTCTGAGATGTGTAGCTGTGGAGTGTGATAACATACTCAATAATCCAATAACATTAAAATTCGACTATGTGTTGTCACTCACATAGTTAATCAGGAATAAGTACCCTGGATCTGCATTAAGGTGCTCCCTCAACTTTGATGATTCATTGATTTATCTTTTAAAAACTGGAAGTGTCATGTAATGTCTTCTTTTTAAGAGAATCAACACTAAATTTAGACATCCAATTGACATACCCTGTGGTTTAGACATAGCTATTCTTGTAGTTAACCAATAAAAAATTATCTGAGAGCTGGAGAGGAATCTAGGGTAGGGGGGTTGGGGTTAAAGAATGGGTAGTGGATGGAGGCAGGAGTTGAAACTGAAGAAGGGCCTTGGTAAAAGTTCTGCTTCAATCCATTCAGGAATAAGAGAAAGATCTCAATCAAGTGTTGCAACCATTTAGCCATCCAAAATGGTTTTGCATGGCTTAGAAATGGAGATAGCAAATTGTCAATGCCAGAACACCTAATATTTCTGCAATATAGTGGCATGCCAATTAGAAAATAAAACAGTACAGCACAGTACAGGTCCTTCTGCCTCTGATGTGTGCTGACCTTTCCTGACCAAAAATGTACCCTTTTAACCTCGTGAAATGCCAGTTGAAGTAGACAAAGACGATGTGGTCAAACAATAATCATGGCTTTTATGAGCAGAAACTCATGGTACAAGAATGAAAGACAATAGTTATATCCAAGGGGAGTGTCCTTAACAGTAGAGATTATGCACAGCCAATATTAGTACAGCAAGGCTCGCCAGAGGGGAGACAGGCAGCTTGGCAGACATTCACCACAACTTGTAACCCTCTTTTTATCATCCATGTGCCTGTCTAAGAGTCTCTTAAATGTCCCTAATGTTTCAGCCTCCACCACTATCCTTGGCAAGGCATTCCAGACACCCACAACTCTTTGGATAAAAAAGATTTGCCCCTGATGTCTCCACTAAACTTTCCTCCCTTCATTTTGTATAGATGTCCCCTGGTGTTTTCTATTTCTGCTCTGGGGGAAAGGCACTGTCTATCCACCTTATCTATGCCTCTTAATCTTATAGACTTCTATTAAGTCTCCTCTCATCCTTCTTTGCTCCAAAGAGTCCCAGCTCTGCTAACCTTGCCTCATAAGACATATGTTCCAATGCAGGCAACATCCTGGTAAATCTCCTCTGCACTCTCTCCATAGCTTCCACATGCTCCCTTTAATGAGGTGACCAGAAATGAACATAATATTTCAAATGTGGTCTCACCAAAGATTTGTAGAGTTGCAACATGACCTCTTAATTATTGAATTCAATCCCTCAACTAATGAAGCCCAGCATTCCATAGGCCTTCTTAACTATCTTATCAACCTGCATGGCAACCTTGAGAGATGTAGAGATTTGGACTCCAAGGTCCTGCTGTTTTTCCACACTGTTAAATATCCTACCATTAACCCTATACTCAGCTTTCTGTTTTGGCTTTCCAAAATGTATCACCTCATACATCCAGATTGAACTCTGTCTGCCACATTCCAACCACAACAACTTTCAGCATTATCCACAATTCCCCCAACCTTTGTATTATCCGCAAACTTACTGACCTATCCTTCCACTTATTTTTCTAGGCCATTTATAAGAATCACAAAGAGCAGGGGTCCAAAAACAGATCCTTGTGAAACCACTAATCACTGACCTGCAGACAGAATATTTTCCATCCACTACAACTCTCTGCTTTCTACATGCAAGCCACTTTTTAATCCACAGAGCCAAGGTTCTGTGGATCCTATACCTCATGGCTTTCTGAACAAGTTTCTCATGTGGGACCTTGCTAAAATCCATATAGACCAAATCTACCACACTACCTTCATCAATTTCTTTTGTTACCTCCTAAAAAAACCTCAAATTAGACTTGTGAGACATGACCTTTCCTTCACAAAGCCTTACTAAACTTCTCCAAAGGCTCATAGATTTTATCCTTAAAAATCCACTCTAATAGTTTGCAGCCACTGATAAGACTCACTCGTCTAATTCCCAGGGTTCTCCCTATTACCTTTTTTTTAAACAAGGGGACCACATTTGCCATTCTCCAATCCGCTGGCACGTCCCCTGTGGCCAAGGAGGACTAAAAGATCATAGCCAATGGCCCCACTATCTTGTCCCTCATTTCCCACTGCAACCTGGGTTATATCGTGTCCGGTCCCAGGGACATAAGATCCAACACTTCCTTAATCTCAGTGTTGTCCAGCATACAAGCCTGTTTCTTTCTGACCTCATCCTGGTCATTGTCCTTTTTTCTTGTGAATACTGAAGCAAAGTATTAATTTAGGACCTCCCCAACCTCCTCTGCCTCCAGGCAACCTGACTCCTTTATCCTAAGTGATCCCACCTTCATTCCCATCATCTTTCTGTTCTTCACATATGAATAGAATGCTTTGGGGTTCTCCTTAATCCTACTTGCCAAGGCTTTCTCATGGCCCCTTTGATTTCTCCAATGTCCTTAAGTTCCTTCCTGGCTACCATATAATTCTCATGAGTCCTTCCTGTTTCCTGCTTCCTAAATCTAACGTATATTTCCTTTTTCCTCTTAACAAGCTGCCTCACCACAGTTTCCTTTCCCTACCATCTTTTCCCTGTCCCATTTGGACAGACCTATCCTGAACCCAACGCAGTGGTTCCTAAACTTACTCCACATTAATTTTGTGTTTTCTCTTGTGAGCATCTGTTTCCATTTTGCTCTCGTTTATTCCTCTCACCCCATAATAATTAGCCCCCAATTAAACACTTTGCCATTTTGTCTGCTTTTATCCTTGTCAATAGCTATGCCAAAGCTCAGGGAGTTGTGGTAACTCTCACTGAAATGCTTCCCCCACCAAGAGGTCCGCCACCTGACCAGGTTTATTACCCAGTACTAGATCCAATATGGCCTCTTGACAGCAGGTCCACATACTGTGTCAGGAATCCTTCTTGGACACACCTGACAAATTCACACTCATCTCGATTCCTCTTGCAGTCAGTCACTGTTCGGAAACCCTGAATAACGACAACCCTGCACCATTCAAAAATCTATTTGGGGACCTATTGACTACTCCTATAATAGTGATTGCTCCCTTCCTATTTCTGACTTCCACTCACACCAACTCAGTAGACACTTTCTCTGCAACGTCCTCCCTTTCTACAGCTATAATACAGTTAGCTACTACCGCCACCCCCCCCTTACCACCGATCCTATTTGTTTTAAAACCTCTAAACCCCTGTCCTTGAATCAGCCAATCCTGCCCTTCTGCCAGCCAAGTCTCTGTATCAGTCACAACATCATAGTTCCACATACTGATCCATGCTAAGTTCATCTCCTTTATTTCTGATACTACTAGTGTTGAAATGGACATATTTCAAACCCTCCAACTGACTACATTTATGTTTCCTCCCCTGCCTGTCCTTCCTCACAAATTCAGAACACCTTGCATCATGCTTTTAACCTGCCATATTCTTTGCACTCACATTCTGGTTCCATCCCCCTGCCAAACTATTTTCCCTTCTCCCACAGCTCTAGCAAACCTGCCCTCCAGGATATTGGTCCCTTCCCAGTTCAGGTGCAGCCTGTCCTTTTTGTACAAGTCAGACCTTCCCCAGAAGAGATCCCATTGATCCACAAATCTGAACCCCTGCCCCCTGTTCTAACTCTTCAATCACGCATTCATCTGCCTCAACTTCCTCATCCTACCTTCACAGGAGCATGGCACAGGCAGCAATCCTGAGATTACCACCCTTGAGGTCGTAGAGGTAAATCACAAAATTCTGTGGACCAAAAACATCTTCAACCACTCTTTAGGTCCTTCATTTCAGCTTCTTTCCTAACTTCCTATATTCCCTCCTGAGGACCTCATCTATACTCATGTCTTTGTCATTGGTCCCTATGTGGATCATGACATTTGCCTGCTCACCCTCCTGCCTGAAAATGCTATGTACTCAATCAGAGATGGCCCTGACCCTGGCACTTGGGAGGCAGCATTCCATCTGGAAGCTTTGATCTTGTTCACAGAATCTCCTATCTTTTCATCTAATTTCCCCCCCCCACTCCTCCCACTTCTCTTCTGAGCCAAGGGGCCAGACTCTGTGCCATAGACATGACCACCATACCACCATGACTTGTCCCTGGTAGATCATTCCCCCCCCCCCCGCCCCGCCTAACAGTATCTAAAACAGTATATTTATTGTTGAGGAGAATGGCAACAGGGGTATTCTGCATTGTCTGCCAATTCCCCTTCCCTCTCCTAACAGTCACCCAGCTACCTGCCTCTTGACTTTGGGGTGACTGTCTCCCTGAAGCCTCTGTCTGTCACTGCCTCTGCCTACTGAATGATCCGGAGTTCATCCAGCTCCAGTTCCTTAACTCAGTCTCCAAGGAACTCCAGCTGGATGCACCTCTTGCAGGTGCAGTCATCAGGGACAATTGTGCTCTCCCAGATTTCCCATGTTCTGGATTTGGAACGTTCCACTGACCTAGCTGCCGTTTCCAATACCTATTCTTGATAATACATAAAGATCTTATTTTGTCTTTACTGGAAACTCATCCTCAGCTTTTGATTGCCAAAGCCTCAAAGTCCCACTCCTATCCTGAGCCAGTATATCACTAGCTGCTCTATACTGACCACTCTGCTTTTTATTTGTTACTGTTATACCACTCACTCCAACCAATCATCATTCTGTTTTAACATTTAAACTGTCCTCCGTTCCCTTTTGAAACTTACCTTCACAAAGCCTGGCCCTGACACTCTCTGGTCGCCGAGTCCTCGCTCCTTCTCTCTCCATACCAGTGTACACTTACACTTGCAGCTTATAGTTATTTAATTGATGTTAGTATGACTAGAGTTATTCTGTTTTGTTTATTTCAGTGTGTAGCTGGAGTGGTGATTGGAAAAACTGATGCTAAAGGATTTCCTGATCGAAAAAGTTGAGTATTCACATTACAATTTGTGTTCTTTTGAAATGGGTTGTATGGAATCTCATTTTGGTTTAAAAAAAATTCTTATATTTCCAGACTAACTTTGAATGCTAAGATTAATTATGAACAAGCATAGGGCGAATGACCTGATTTACAAACATCTGTCTTTATGCAAATTTTTCCAAAATTCTTAAAGCATTTTTCCAGATAATACCAATAATAACAAAATGATTCATGGTATTCACTAATGACTGGATGCAGAATATATTTCAAGAAGTGAATCACAAAAGTCTGCAGATATCGTGGTTGAAGTAAAAACACAATGCTGGAGAAACTTAGCAGGTCAAACAGTTTTATATATACATATAAAATAAAAATACATAACCAGTGTTTCAAGGTATGAAGAAAGGCAGGCGCTTGAATAAAATGGTAGGGGGGAGGGGCAGGGGGAGGAGCACAGTCCCAAAGTTAGGAGGTAATAGGTGGATAAGGAAAAACAGGCACAGCAGCAAGCAGGGGGCGGGAGGATGGATCTGTGAATGAAATGAAAGAATTATGCCAAGTATAGGAGAGCAATATTAAAAGTCTAATACTGAATTCAGTTAGTGAAATAATACTGATGTGATAAATTCCTTATCTTTCTGTGTAAAATAATGAGATGTTGACCTTTAAATTGACAGGCTATCTAAATAGACATTTTTGAACTTTTGTGTGGCATTTAATTGGAATATCCATTCACATATCATACATTGGTACTGCATTTGCAATTATTAACTTTTAAATCATGCTTTAGTTTAATGATTCTATAATTTTTAGCAGCCATGAAAAGTAATTGAATATGTCAGAATCAATATAGTCTCCATTTTTGAATTACTGTCCAAGCATGTTGTATATAATGTTGCCACTGAAAAAAAATTGTCCTCAAAAGTTTTGGTTCTCTCCATGCCTCTTGCTCTGTGCCATAATAGGGTCAAAATCCTGGAATTCCATCTCTAACGCAGTGGATTTATCTACACATCAAGGACTGCACCAGTTCAAGAGTTCACAATCACCATGTTAGAGCAATTTGGGATGGGCATTTAAATGCTGGCTCAGTCAGCCCATATCACTTGAATGAATTAAAGAAAGATGACGATGCAGCCTGCATTGTGGGGAGTGTGCTTTTAGGGCTTCTCTGATTGCCGTGTGCAAAAATGGTCATAATTACAATAACGTGGGTGTGCTGTGTCAGGATTCATACCAAAGCACAAACTATTGCAATCTTTTGGGTGGAAATTGTAGGAACAATTTAGCACTAGATCTTCAAAAGCTGTTTTAGTGCAATAAAAATGACGAAATGTAATTTTTTTTAAAACTTGGCAAAAATTCCTGTTTCATGCAAAGTGCCAGATCATTAAATTCAATGGTGTTTATGAGTATCAGCTTAAATTTTAAATTTAGACATGCAGCATGGTGACAGGCCCTTTCAGCCCATGAGCCCGTGCTGCCAAATTTACATCCAATTGACCTACACCTGCAGTATGTTTTGAACAGTGGAAGGAAACCAGAACACCCAGAGGAAATTCACACAGACACGGGGAAAACATACAAACTCCTTACAGACATCTGGGAATTTGAACCCCAGTCTCTGGGGCTGTAATAGCGTCATGCTAACTGATACGCTAACCACGCTACCCAGCTGTTCCAGGTGTTACCAGCAGCTTACAGCTTAGATGCCACATTTATATAACTTTTTTCACTCATGCATTTTATTCCATGCATAAGTAGATATTTCTGGAAATTGTTTAAATTAGTTAAGTTCTATAACAGGTGGCAAACGGCGGCTCTTTGACATGTGGCTCTTTTACATATCGTGCAGCTCGCAGATATGTTAGTTGAGATGGGAATTGTACGAGCTTGTGCTAACAGTGGTAGTTTTAGTGGATGTGACTTGAGGCTCTCAAACATCTGAAATTTATTGTATGTGGCTCTTATGTTAAGCGAGTTTGGCCACCCCTGTTCTATAACATTTGTCATTATTGGTCATTTTTTCCCCAATTTAGATTTGTGCTGCAATCTTCTGTGGGATTGGCATTGCTTACAAATAGTCAACAACCTAAGTCATAAATTGACTGTTCCCAGAAAATCAATGTAAATTATATCTGTCAGACCCATCCATTTCTCACAAAATGGGCCAGATAAAGCTTTTATTTCACTCCTCCACAATCCCTGTACCAAACTTTGCTTTCCTAAATAATTTATACAGTTGAAATAGATTTAAATAATTTAAAACATTGAAAATTATTCACATAGTTAAAAAATAATTTGCCATACTTGAAATGCATTTATCTGAAAGAAAATACATAAAATCCTTTATTAAAAGAAAAACAAACCACTTTGCCTTGCTCTCTTCAACCACCTTAGGAAATGTAGGTACTCCTGGGCCTTCCTGACTAATGAGGAGATGTGAGTTCAGGATAGGTCATCCCTTATAAGCACAGCAAGGAACATTGTGCTCTCCTCACTTTCAATGATGGAACCATTGATATGCAGTGGAGAATGGTTGACCGTCATCCTCCTGAAGTCCAAGTTGAGATTTAGGTTGTTCTCACACCATTTTATGAGCCTTTCAAACTCCTTTCTGTAATGCAACTCATAGTTGCTTATGAGGCCAACTACTGTTGTATCATCTTCAAATTTGATGACTCTGTTGGAGCTGAATCTGGTAGTGCAGTCATGAGTCAGCTGTGTGAACAATAACGGGGTGAGCACACAGTCTTGAGTTGTGCCAGTACTCAGCATGATGGAGCTTGAGGTTTGCTACCAACCCAGACAGACTGTGGTCTTTACGTCAAGAAGTCCAGATTCAGTTGCGGAGAGGGGTGCTGAGCCGCAACAAGGTCAGTTTATTCATCAGCCTCAGATATTGTTGAATGCTGAGCTGAAGGCGTATGGTGTGTTTGCCTTCATTGGGTAGGGCATTGAGTATAAAAGCAAATAAGTCGTGTTGCATCCACACAAAACTTTGGTTAGACCATAGAATACGATGTAAAAATCTAATAGGGCCATTAGAGGGCCCTATTCAGCCATTAGAGGAAAGATGTGGAGTCTTTGGAAAGGGCACAGAAGAAATTTACCAGTATGTTGGGAGCTATAAGGAGAGATTGAACAAAGCTGAGTGTTTTTTATGGATTGTCAGAGGCTGAGAGTTGACTTGATAGGAGTTTATAAAATTATTTCAGTTTGAATCCTCACATGATCAAAACTACTCTAGATTTGGGGGGCGTGGCAAGATGGCGTAGAGTCTAGACGTGCAATCTCGACCTCTCTGACCAGACTTTTAAATACCCATTTTTTAACCCTTTGTTTCCAAGTTTAAACTTTTTAAATTTTCGTTTAAAGTATTAAGGAATTATTATGGCCACTAATGGTAAAAATACTAAATCTCAAGTTCAAAAGAAGATACATTTTCGAAGTGCTGAAGATCTGGGGCCTAGACGACTTGAAGCAACCCCAGGCTCAATTTCTTCATTGCCTAAATCCCAAAGATTGCCCGTGGAGGCTGGAAAGGAAACAACAAGATGCGGGGGAAGACCAGCGGCGACTCCCTGAAGAAGTTGGGATGCCGTCACTGGGAGTCCAGATCCGCAGTAAATCTTTTAGAATGCCTTCTGTTGAATTGCAGCAGGAGCTGCAGTTACCTTGTTCTGCCACCATGTCAGGGAGCAGAGCTGAGATTTACGGATTTACAGTGTATGCAACTGAATGCAGTTATTCAAGCTGTAAAAAACCTGGAATGGATTTGTTGACATCTCAAATGAATGAAATGGTTAAAATGAATGCTGGTATAAGTTTAGAATTAAATATGGTTAAGACACATGTGGATGCATCTTATGAAGAATTTTTAAAAATTCAGACTGCTTTTTTTGGACTGTAAACAACAAGTGACTTTTAACACAGAAAAAGTGTTGAAGGTGGAAAAATCAGTCATAGAATTAGGAGATCATGAGAAGGAGCTAGAAAGAAAAATAGATTATTTGGAAAATCAAAGCAGAAGGAATAATGTGAAAATTGTTGGTTTGCCAGAAGGTATAGAGGACAAGATCCTCTTCGTTTTTTTAAAGACTGGATTCCGCAAATATTAGGGCAAGAATTTTTCTCTGGGGGATTGGCACTGGAAAGAACCCATAGAGGTTTAAGAAGAATACCCTCAGCTGGTCAATCCCCGAGACCGCTAATAATTCGATGTCTGAGTTATTTGGATAGAGAAGCAATACTTCGACTTGCAGTACAAAATGCGAGACAACAACAAACCCCATTATTGATTCAGAATAGTAGAGTCTTTTTTTATCCTGATCTGAGTCAAGATGTCATTCAATGTCGACATCGATTTAATCCAGTTAAAGAAGTTTTGTGGCGTAAAGGTTATAAGTCTACTTTTTGTTACCCTGCAGTGTTGAAGGTCTTTTACGGAGACTGTCAATTTCAGTTTTTTGAAACTGATCGTGAAGCAATGATTTTTGCTGACTCATTGCCAGATATAAGAGGACAAAGACGTAGCCCACCATTATCTCCTAAAGAAAAGTCTGGTAGTTCTGTAAACTGAAGAAATGGCAGAAATGGGAAAAATGGGAATGGAAAGAATCCACCTCCTTCTGAAATGGGATCTTCGAGATTGGAGTCTTTTGGATGAAAAGAAGAATTTTCTTATTTTATTTTTTCTTTTGTTATTATGATACTTGGATGTTACTGATTGTTTGGCTGGGGAGGGGGAGATTTGCACTAAGTTCTTTACTAGTCATCAGCCACTGGTGGGTGATCCACACCCAATTTTTGTTTAGGGGATTACTACCTTTTGGTAGTTTTTTTTTGGGGGGGGGGTTATTGTTTTTTTTTTAATTTTTTAATTTTTTTATTTGTGTTTTTTTTATTGGAGGGCCTATATACGTTGATTTGAGTTTTTATATAAAGATATTATTGGTATTTAGTAATAATAGTAGATATGTCAAAGTTGAGGTTTGCTACTTTTAATGTTCGAGGATTAGATTTGTGGATGGTATGGATAAAAAGGGTTGGAATAGATCTAAAATTAAATGGGAAGCGGATATTGGTTTTACTTTTTCTGAAGAGAATTGGTTAGATATTTGTTACCAGTGTAACAAATACCAGTAGATAGTGTAACTAGATTGATAAATGCACATTATGCAATGATTAATTACAATTTTTTACATCAATTATATTTGACACCTGAAAAATTTTAAAAATGTGGTTTTAATGAATCAGATTTGTGTTTTAGATGTGGTGATATGGTTGGAACTTTTTTTCATGCTGTTTGGTCATGTCTACATATACAATCTTTTTGGAAGAAAATTCAATCATTTTTAGAATATCTGTATAAGATTAAAATAGTTTTAAATCCAACAGTATTTTTTTTGGGTAGTTTGCAACCTCTCAAAGGCTTGAGATTAGATAAGTTTCAGCTTGCTTTTGTATATTTAGCTTTATCCGTAGCGAAAAAATGTATTGCTAGTACGTGGAAAGATACAAATATGATTGATATTAATAGATGGGATAATGAGATGAAATATTGTTTAATAATGGAAAAAATTACATATGTTTTGCATGATAATTATAATTTTTTTATTAATAAGAGGCTGTAATACTCAGAATATTTACATTTCAATTTGATAAGATTTTAATATGTATATTTATCTTTTTTTTAATATTCTTTTTTCTTTTTTTATGGCTCTCCTTAGGAGAGTTGGCTGAAGGGGGGATTTTTTTCTTTTCTCTTTTTATATATATATAAAATAATGTTCATGTTTAATTGCTGTATATGTCATATATTATTTGTTTTTTGAATAAATAAAGTTTTAAAAAAACTGGGCACACTTTATCGGGAGTCATTCTGATAAACAACTTTCAATTAGGAATGTGGGACAGGATAGCTGACTTCACATATTGCTTTGATCCTGCTTTTTAATGAATTGTTTAATTCCCAGTTTTATGGAGGGTGGCCGTAAGATAGTGTAACAAGGAAGCCAGCCTGTATAAATATCCATGTCTCGGAGTATCAAGTGGACTTTCTTATAGTAAACCTTATTATTAGTTACAACGGCTTTGCTCCTAAGAAAGTGCTTGATTACTTTATAAAGCAATAAAATTGTGTTTAACTGCTAAAAAAATACTACTCTAGATTTCAAAGATAATATGTGCAGAGCACAAAATGCGAGGGGCTTGTACACAAATTTTTGAATTATGACTGACTAGGCTAGATCAAATACAGGTGATTGCTATAGAGGCTAATAATGTTTTCTGGATGTATATCACTTTGTTTTTTGTGACTTATAGGACATATTATGAAGGTTCTGAACAGGACTGACTCATGTTATACCCGTGTGTGTGCTAAATGAGAACTTTTTTACATAATTTCAGATTTTCCACGCGTTATATCTGAGTGCGCATTAATTGCATGTGCGTGCTATATGAGTGAATCTACGGTACACACACAAACACAAAAATTGGAATTATTTTGCTCGGTTACAGGATACTGTCATCAATGTCCCAGCTTGGCAGTCCTGATTTTTATGCTCCTGTATCTCCTTGATGGTAGTAGGTCAAAGATATTGTGTGCTGGATCGAAAGGGCCCTCGTTAATTCTTTGAGCCCTATTTAAACAATGCTCCCAGTAAATGCTGTCAATACAGGAAATGGAGACCCCACTGATCTTCTCTGCCGTTTTGATGATACTCTGTATTGACTTCCAATTCGATGCTGTACAGCCTCCAGACCACACAAAGGTGCAGCCAGACTGGACACACTCAATTGTGCTCCTGTAAAATGTTGTCAACATCAAGTATTTATATCTATAATTGACTGCTTTGGAAAAATCATTCTGAAGCATTTGCATTTAAGTGAAAGTAGATTAATTGTTTGAGATTGAAAAACTTGTTATAATAATGATTTTCTTTCTGCAATTCATTTTTTAGCAGTCATTGATACTGTTAAAAATTCCTATTAAGAATTATTGAATTTTTATCTGTTTAGCTTTTCAGGAATATCCTCACATTTCTGATGTGCAGATCTTGTGCTGCTCTGTTAGGCCTTTCCACTTTAGCACTTTTATTAAATACTGCCGTATTACAGCTAGTAACATACAGTACATTAAAAATAACATGAGTACAATTCAAAATGCTTAGTTCTTCAATCTTAATATAAGATAGATAATATTTTTCAAAAGTGAGACCCATCTTTAAGGATCTGATCATTTTGAGTGTCCAGTTTCACCAGACATTTTTCTTACTTTTGTTAGCAATTTATTCATTTAAATGTGGGCACATCAGGGCCAATTCACAAATGAGTGAGGTAAAAGGAGTAAGTTCTTTTATTCATTTAATATAATCACTAGGTTTATTTCAGGCATGGCAGGTGACCTCTGACCTGTGTCATGCTCCTCCTGTGCCATGTGGGAACTCAGGAGACTGGTGTCCCTCAGATCTCCATGTGCAAGAAGTATGTCCAGCTTCAGCTCCTGATGACCACATGACGGCACTGGAGCTGCACATGGAGTCACTTTGGAACATCCAGAATGTGAAGAATGAGGTGGAATGACTTGGTCACACCATAGCTTAAGAGAGTAGAGAAAGATAGAAACTGGGTAACCAACAGCAAGAGCAGTAACAGGAAGGTATTGCAGGAGTCTCCTGCGGTCATCATCCTCCAAAACAGATACCACTTTGGATATTGTTGGAGGAGATAGCCTATCAGAAGAAGGCAGTAGTAGTCAGGATTATGGCTCTGTGTGGCTCTACTGTGCAAAAGGGAGTGAAAAAGAGTGGTAGTCCAATAGTTATAGGGGTGTTGTGGTGTGAGCAGTGGAAGAAATACAGCCACCACGTTGAGCATTGTTAATGACTTTATTCATATTCAGCGCGCCCCTTTAAGGGCAGCATGAACTCGAGTCACCTGGTACATTGTAACATCATAATCGCTGCCCAGGGTGCGTGCTGGAAGGGATGTTGGAGACAGAGAGAAACCCCTGATGATGCCATTTTCCCATGGCTAGCCAGCCACATGGTGATACAAGCAGGGCCAGTTCGCCATGAGGATGTGCACCGCCACACAACCCCACCCCCCAGGACCGGCTACGTGTCCTGTCACTTTGGTGGCTGGCCCTGGCACTTGGGCGTGGCCATGTGCACCGGCTGTGATAAGTCCAGATGGGCTACCTTCAGGTGGTCCACCGTAAAAGTTCCTCTCTTCCCCCAACGTCCAGGATGAAGGTTCCGCCAGACTTTGTATGGCCCCTCGTACGATCGCTGTAGCAGTGCAGCTTGTGGTCCCCTTCGCACAAAAACGAACTGGGCCAAGTCGAGCTCTTTGGGGAGATGAAAAAGCTGGGGGTTGGGGAGCTGGGGAGGCCAGTCACCTGCGTAGGTCCGCCAACAGGTTTTTGTCAGTGGCCGTGGTGTCAGGGTCTGGGCTGAAAAACTCACCCAGCAGGTAAAGCGGTGCGCCATAGACCATCTCCACTGCTGAAGCCTGCAGGTCCTCCTTAATCCTGAGGGGGACCCAGGGTAGTTTGTCCGCCCAGTCTGGTCCAGAGAGCCTGGCCATAAGCGATGCCTTCAGGTGCCTGTGGAACCTCTCCACCAACCCATTGGACTGCGGGTGGTATGCTGTGGTGTGGTGGAACTTGACCCCCAGGAGCTTTGCCATCTGAGTCCACAGGGCAGATGTGAACTGCACCCCTCTGTCGCTGGTAATGTGCGCAGGTCCTCTGAAACATTGGCTGACCAGAGTCCTGGTGCACATCTCTGTGGAGGCCTTCTTCATCAGGATGGCCTCTGGCCACCTTGTGGCCCGATCCACCACTGTGAGGAAGTAACTAGCCTTGTTGGACACCAGCAGGGACCCGATGACATCATTGTGGATGTGTTGAAATCTGCGACTGCTGGGTCGAATTTCTGGATGGGGGCTCACGTCTCACTGGACCTTGGAGGTCTGGCACCTGGTACAGTTCTTGGCCAGTTCCACCACCTCCTTCTTCAGCCCTTGCCACACAAACTGCTCTGCGACCATCTGCACGGTTGTCTTTACCGCTGGGTGAGCAAGATCGTGGATCAGACTGAAGACCTTCACCCTCTAGTGCGGTGGGATCACCGGGTGCAGCATGCCTGTTGAGACGTCACAGAAAAATGTGTCCGGGCTGCTGGGAACTCGGACATCCTTGAGTTTGAGGCCCGAGATGGTGGTCCGCAATGCCTGCGTCTCTGCATTGTTACTCTGTGCCTGACCCAGTTGCTTGTAATCCAGGCTGAGTGCGAGAGTGTTGATGGCTGGATGGGAGAGCACATCCACCACTACATTGCCCTTGCCGGCCCTGTGTCAGATGTCAATCATGAACTCGAACATGTATGAGAGGTGTTGCTGCTGTCTGGTGGACCACAGATCCTTGGCCATCGCCAGTGCTTGAGTGAGGGGCTTGTGATCCGTGAAGGCTGTGGACAGTCTGCCCTCGAGGAAGTAGCAGAAATGGCAGATGGCCAATTATAGCACCAGGAGCTCCCGGTCGAAGGCACTGTATTTGAGCTCCAGCGGGCACAGCTGCTTGCTGACAATGGCCATTGTCCATTGAGCCACTGGTCCAGAACCCCACCCCCACTGCCTTAGCTGAGGCGTCCATGAAGAGTGCCATGTGCACCTCCGGCCGCAGGTGCACCAGCAGCGTGGCGCTGGCTAGAGCTTCCTTTGTCCCGATGAAAGCACTATCTGCCTCCTCTGACCAAGATAAAGTCTTTTCTTTGGTGGCCATGCACGCGGCTCGGGATGAAATGACGGTAAAAGTTCACCATTCCCGTGAACTCTTGTAGGGCTTTCAGGGTGGAGGGTTTGGGGAATCGTTGAACAGCCGCTATCTTCTCCGGCACTGGCACAGCCCCAGCCGCCGAAATGGTGTGCCCCGGGAACTGGAGGAACTCCTTGCCAAACTGACATTTGGCCGCCTTGACCGTGAGGCCAAAGTTCGCCAGCCGGGCAAAGAGTGTGTGGAGGTGGGCTTTGTGTTCGTCGCGGTTGTTACTGGAAATGAGAATATCGCCCAGGTAAATGAACACAAAGTCCAGGTCTTTTCTAACCGCATCCATGAGGCACGAAAATGTTTGGGTCGTATTCTTTATACAGAAGGGCATACACAGGAACTCGAAGAGGCTGAAAGGGGTGATAATGGCTGTATTACCCACATCGTCTGGATGCACCGGGATCCGATGGTATCCCCGCATGAGGTCCACTTTAGAGAAGACTTGTGCACCGTGGAGGTTAGCAGAGAAGTCCTGTATGTGGGGCATCGGTACCTTTCGGGGGTGGTTGCATCGTTCAACTGATGGTAATCCCCTCACAGTCTCCAGCCCCTGGAAAATTATGGGACCATATGGAGTGGCGATGCCCAGGTGCTGTCCGAGTGCTGGACGATTCATAGTTCCTGGAGCCTGGAGAACTCCTCCTTTGCCTGCTGGAACTTCTCGGACAGCAGCCATCTGGGTCTAGCATGCAGCATGTGGCCCTGTATGGTGATGTGGTGGCAGACCCCATGCTTGGACAGGGCGGCGTTGAACCATGGCTCTCAGATGGCAGGGAATTTGCGGCTACAGTGGCGAGTTTGGGCCTGCGGCTTCTGCTGTGTCCAGTTGGGTGGAGTGGAACATTTGGGGGTTGACCAGCCTTTTGCCTTTCATGTCAATCAGTAGGCCATGAGCTCTGAGGAAGTCGGCCCCTAACAGTGCGGTGCCCACCAGTGGAACTTCTTCCCGATCTGGATCTGTGCCCTAGGTCCTGATGGTGGAGCCATTGGCCGCCCACAGGGTTGGACCTCGAGATCGGGTGCAAATCTCTAATCCCACATCTCTAATGTGGGGGGTGGGAGGACACTGAGCTCAGCCCGTGTCCACCAAGAATTGGCGGCCGGTGGATCTATCCATCACATGAAGGAGGCTCTTTATGTGGCCAGCCATTGCAACCATCAAGTGGCTAGCCTGGTCGTTTCCCTGAAACCTGCAGGGCTGGCAGCACTTATGGGCGCGCTCCCCGGTGCTCGTGGTAGAACCACCAGGTCGACTGGCCCTCCTCTGGCTTGGTCTTGGGAGTGGCTTGCGGTCGGCTGGCTCCTGGTGGTGCCATTTGGTTGAGGGCTGCCTCGTTCTCCCTCTTTTTGCACCAGAGGGCATCCGCATGGGCTTCTGCTTTCCTCTGGTTTCGAGCAGCTGGATGTCCTCCAGCATCTGTTCCAGGAATATCTGGCGAAAGAGAAAACAAGGCTTGTGGTCTTCTGCCAGGGCCTGCATTTCGTCCATCAGCACTGATGGACTATGGTCCTCAAACCCATCTAGGTGAAGGAGCCTGGAAGCCCATTGCTGGGGAGTTAGCCCGTAAGTTCCAAACAACAGGTCTTTGAGGGCGGTGTACTTGAGGGTGATGGATGATGTTGTCCACCCTCACTGTCGTATCTTGGTCCAGAGCACTCATGACATGATAGAACATCGTGGCATCTGAGGAGATGTTGTGGAGTTGAAATTGTGCTTCCGCTTGCCCGAACCACATTCTCGGTCGGTGGGTCCAAAAGGGGGGAAGCTTGATGGAGACAGCATTAACCTCTGCTGACTCCATGGTGTTTTGAGTCCAGAAGAACATCTAGGCTCGTCGGGGTCACCACTGTGACGGTGTGAACTGTGGAAGAAACACAGTCATCACATTGAGGGTTGTTAATGACTGTTTTTATTCAAATTCAGCACACCCCTTTAAGGGCAGCATGAACTCAGTCACCTGGTACATTGTTACATCATAATCGCTGCCCAGGGCACGCGCTGTAAGGGATGCTGGAGTCATAGAGAAACCTCTGATGATGCCACATGGCGATATAAACGGGGCCGATTTGCCATGAGGGTGTGCGCCGCCACAGGGGATTCTATAGCAAGGAGAACAGACAGGGGCTTCTGTCGCTGCAAAAAGGACTCCTGGATGGTGTGTTGCCTCCCGGGTGCAAGGGTCAGGATATCTCAGAGCGGCTGCAGGACTTGTGAAAGGGGAGGGTGAACAGCCAGGTGTCGTGATCTATATTGGTACAAACAATATAGGAAAAAAGCGGGATAAGGGCCTACAAGCTGAATTTAGGGAGCTAGGAGATAAAGTAAGGAGTAGGACCTCAAAAGTCCATGAGCTAATCAGAGTAGAAATAGCAGGATAGTTAGAATGAATATGTGGCTTGAACAGTGGGCAGGAGGGAGGGTTTCAGTTTCTTGAGGCATTGGAATCGGTTCTGGGACAAATGGGACCAGTACAAACCAGACGGTCTACATCTGGGCAGGGCCAGCATCAATGTCTGAGGGAGTGGTTTTCTAGGGCTGTTGGGGAAGATTTAAACTAATGGGACAGGGGGATGGGAAAGAATGAGGAAGGTGGCACAGAGACCAAAGCTAGAGTTAGGAAAGAGAAAAAGAAAAATAGAGGGCAGAAAAGTCAAAAGCAAAGGATGCAGAGGTCACTAGATTCTAAAAGAACAATGAGCAGAAGGGCACTTTATCTGAATGCCTGTAGTATTAGAAACAAGGTTAGTGAATTTGAGACCCAAATCAGTACCCAGGCATATGATTTTGTGGCCATCACAGAAACATGGTGGCAAGATTGGCATGACTGGGAATTAAATTTTCAAGGTAGTGCGAAAAGATAGACAGGATGGTAAAAATGGTGGTGTGGCACTCTTAAGGATGAGATCAGGGCAATAGTGAGAGATAATATAAGATCTAAGGAACAGAATGTTGTGTCCATCTAGGTAGAGATTAAGAATAGTAAAGGGAAAAAAATCACTGGTGGGAGTTGTCTATCGCCCACCAAATAACAATGGCAATTAACTGAGAGTGAGATAACTGAGACATGTAAGAACAGAACAGCAGATGACTTCAAACTCCATATAGATTGGGAAAATCAAGTTGGTCAAGGATGATAACTTTCTTGAGCAGCGTATTAAGGAACCAACAAGGGAAAATGCTATTTTAGATCTATTATTGTGGAGTCAAGTAGGTAAAATGAGGGATCTTCTTGGAAAAAGCGATCATAGTATGATTGAATTTCTCATACAGATGGAGGGTACAATAGTTAGATCTAAAACTAGTGTATTATGCTTGAACAGGGGAGACCACAACAAGATGAGGGAGGGATTGGTCAGCGTGGGGGAGCTCAGGCTAGTTGGCAGAACAGTTGAGGAACAATAGAAGACTTCAAAGAGATTTTTCACAGTGCTCAACAAAAATATGTTCCCCTTAAAAATAAATGAAGTAAGAGAGGGAAGAGTCAGCCTCAGTTAAGGAAATAAAGGAAAGTATAAAATTAAAAGCTTGTGTACAAAGTACCCAAGAGTGGTGGGAAACTGAAGGATTGGGAAAAATTTTAAAGGTAACAAAGGCAACTAAATGGGAAATAAGGAAAGGGAAGAAGGATTATGAAGGTAAATTAGCACAAAATATAAAAACAGATAGCAAAAAAATGTTATAAATATACAAAACAGAAGAGGGTGACTAGAGTCAACAGAGGTCCCTTGGAAGATATTAAGTAATGAGGAAACGGCCGAGGCATCGAACAAATATTTTGTGTCATTCTTCACGGTGGAAGACATGTCCACCATGGCAAAGAGTGGTGATAGGGAGGTGAAGGCATTGATAGAATAACTGTTACAAAAGAGAAAGTGGTGAGCAAACTACTGGGAATTAAATTTTCAAGGTAGAAACTGGACCTACCTTATCATCGAAGCAGGCTGTTGAGGTACTTTCTGGATCCGCTGGCGAGGACCCAGGAGAGGGACCTTCCTCTGGAGCCTTGTTCGCATCGACTCATAAAGATGGTGCCCGAAGAAAAACTAAAACTGCATCACACATGCGTGAGAAGTTGGGCATGTGCGGTGCAATAGAAAAGAAGGTTGAGAAAAAAAATTCAAAGCCTCTTAGAGGGGCAGTCCAGCGTGTCAACTTCAGAATATGAAGGAGACACAAACCCAGTGGAAGAAGCTTCAGAGAAGTATGAAAGTGAAGAAGTCAAGTTCAGAAGAGGAACAGACCAGAGGGAAGAAAAAGACTTTTAAGAAAGAAATAAATAAGATTGAATCAAAAATTGATGAACTTCAAATTAAAATTAATTTGTCTTTGGAAAATAATTTTGCATTTCTGTCTGAAGAATTGAAGCAAGTTAAAGCAGATTTGACAGTTAAAGTGGACAATGCATTGAAGGTGATGAATAATGTTTCACAAAGAATGGATAAGTTGGAAAATAAGGTTCAAGATTTCCGAGAGGAAGTGCAGCATATAAAGATAGATCTAATATGTCTGAAGATTCAATGACTAGTTTAATCTCGATGAATGAAAAACTGTTGGAGAAAGTTGATGGTTTGGAAAATTATCGCGGAAGAAATGTTAAAATAGTGGGATTATCCGAAGATAAAGGAGGAGATATCATTCATTTCTTTCAAAAATGGATACTGAAGATATTTAGAGAGGAACATTTTGAAGACAAGATTTTAATTGAAAGAGCCCATAGAACTTTAAGATCAAAGCCAGGTCCAAGCCAAAGACCTCAATCTATCCTGGTTAGATTTTTGATAAAGAGACACTCTTGGGTTTGGCAATGAAAAGGGCTAAGGAATATGGACCTTTGAACTATGAAGGGGACAAGATTTTCTTTTATCCAGATTTGAGCCAAACTTTATTGAAGGAAAGGAGAGAATTTAAGAAAGTTTTGTATGATAAAGGTTATAGATTTGTGTTCCATTATCCTGCTACTTTCAAAATTTTTGCACCAGGTCATCAGAATGTTTTTCTTTCAAATTTTGTTCAAGCTGAAGAATGTGCTCAGAGTTTATCTAAAGTTCAAGTAACAGAGGCACTGAATTTAGTATATAGGGAGGGGTTTTTCCCCTTTTCCTGATGGATGAAAAATTGATATGATATGAAACTAGTTGACTAAATCATTTTTTTTCCCCCGCGAGGGTTGGCGGGTTGTGTTAAGTTAGTTTCTGGTGGTTATATGTGTTTTCATGGCTTAGCCATGACCCGTAAAATTGAAGGAGATAATGCTGGCTCCTTTTTTGTTTTTTTTTTTTCCTTTTAATAATTAAACATGTTGTATTTAATCTGAACTATTTTAATGTTTTTGGATTGCAGATGGTGACACTCAGGAACAAATTATTTAATGGGAATTCTTCCTGGATGGGAGTGATGAAAAGGAGGAAAAATGAATTAAGCAATTAAGATTATGTTGTAATATTAATGGGAAAATAAAAATAAAGTTTTGTCTAATATTAAGAATCTTTTTTTAACAAGAAATTCATTTAACTGAAAAAGAACGCCAAAAACTGTAAAGAAATCGGGTAGATCAAGTAGTCTTTTCTTCTTTTAATTCTAAAGCCAGGGAAGTGGTGATTTTATTTAAGAAAATTCTACCAATTAAAGTTCAAAGTGTGACTATGGATCCTCCAGGGAGATACATAATGGTAAATTGTCAAATATTTTCTGAAGAATTGACTTTATTAAATATATATGCACCGAATTTAGATGATGGAAGATTTATACAAGATACTTTTTTAAATTTGGCAGATATTTATGAAAATATTTTAGAAGGAGGTGATTTCAATTTTTGTATGGGTCCTTTATTAGATAGATCATCCAGAACAATTGTTAAATCTAAAGCAACTAAAGCTATGTTATATTTAATGAAGGATTTAAATTTAGTTAATATATGGAGAAAGAAACATCCCAGGGATAGAGATTATTCTTTTTATTTTAATGGATTTGATATATTTTCTAGAATTGATTTATTTTTAATTTCAGCTCAAAATCAATCAGGAGGTTTGAATATTGATTATAAAGCAAGAATAATATCGGATCATTTTTCATTATTGATGGAATTGGAATTTACAAAAAAAAAATCAGTCAGTCTGAGATTAAATTCTTTGTTATTAAAAAGGGAAGATTTTGTGCTTTTATAAGACAGCATATTGAATTATTTTGTGATACTAATTTACATTCAATAGAGGATAAGTTTATTATTTTGGATGCATTGAAATCTTATTTGCGAGGACAGATTATAAATTTTACTTAAAAATTAAAAAGGATTATATGAGAGATACAGATAAATATGAAAAAGAAATAACAGTATTGGAAAAAGATATTCAAAAATCACCATCGGAGGATAAACATAGGTCTTTAATTAATAATAAGTTACAATATTATAATGTCAACTTATAGAATAGAGAAAATTATCCTTACATCTAAACAGAAATATTATAAATTAGGGGAAAGATTTCATTAAGTTCTGTCTTGGCAATTAAAGGCAGAACAAACTTTGAGAATGATGAAAGCAATACAACAAAAGTGTAGCCGACAGCTACAAAGAAACACACAAACACAGTGTCCTTTAGGGCTGGAATGGCTGCTTTTATTCATTTCAAGTTCCCGCCGTTTTTGCTGATTGAGTCATCCATATGAATAACAATAGTTGGCGGGAACATCCATGCATATGAATGCCCTTCCCCAACCTGTTTCTGCTGAATTAGCTGGGCAGCTTGACCAATGCCATTTTATGGCTGTTGGTCTGATGCTGCCCCAGCTTCTACCCCTGCCAGTTCGTTGTCCTGTGAGTCATTTTAGCGATCTCTGTCCATGTCTGCTGCCTCATGATGTGCCGGCCCGATCTCTGCAATTGCAGGCCACCACAAAAGTGACATTTGAACCACAAGAAATAAATGAATCTTTTAGGGAATTTTATGAAAAATTATACTCTTCAGAATCATTGCAGGATGAAACTATTGTAGATAATTATTTGTTGCAAATAACATTACCTAGATTAACTGAGACAGATAAAGATGATTTGGACAGACCTTTAACTGAGCAACAAGTTAATGAAGCCCTTTATTGTTTCCAAAATAATGTCTCCTGGAGAGGATAGATTCCCAGAGGAATTTTATAAAAAATTTAAAGATTTAATAATTCCTTTATTTATGCAGGTAATAGAACAAAATTTTTGGTTGCATGTGCTTACAGAGACTTTTTCCACAGCAATAATTATGGTTATTTCTAAAAAAAGATAGAGTTCCATTAAAACCAGCTACATACAGATCAATTTCATTATTAAATATTGATTATAAAATTGTGGCAAAGATATTAACAAATAGAATAAATGATTGTCTTCCTGAATTAATAAATATAGACCAAATGGGTTTTATTAAAAATAGCAAACTTCTGAAAATATAGTAAGGTTATTAAATATAATTCATTTAGCACAAAAGAAGAAGGATTTAAGTGTTGTGTTTGCATTAGATGCAGAAAAAGCTTTTGATAGACTAGAATGGGACTCTTTTTAAAGGTTTTAGGTATGTTTGGTTTTGGACTTAATTTTGTAAATTGGATCAGAGCATTGACAAAAATACTAAAGCTAAAGTAATAAATAATGGACAGATATCACAATCATTTAATTTGACTAGATCAAGTAGTCAGGGATGTCGCTCATCTCCATCTTTGTTTGCTTTGGCTATCGAACCTCTTACACAAATGACCGTCTAATCAAACCAAATATGAGGTTAGTCTATTTGCAGATGATGTGTTGGTATATTTAACTCAACCACAATGATCATTACCTAGACTTTATAAACAAATGATAGATTATGTAAGAGTTTCAGGCTATAAAATAAATTGGGATAAAAGTGAGGTAATGGAATTAGTACAGAGTGATTATTCACAATGTCAAAAAAGATATTCAATTTAAGTGGACTGATAATGGGATTAAATATTTAAGAATATGTACAGATAATAATTTGAAAAATTTATATAAATTATGTTCCATTATTCAAGAAAATAAATGAAGATTTGAAAAAAAAGCATAAATTTATCAATAACTTTAATTGGAATTAATAGTCTGAAGTACAAATGTACACAGTATGTGACAACATTTTGTTATTTTTTTCAGATATTGGAACAGAAAGATTTACTTTCACTTTCACAATTCGAGATTGTCCAACTTACTTCATCAATGTAGTTACCTGGGGAAGAGAAGACTATGTGAGAGGTTTATCGAACAGTTTCAGAATTGGAGATTGTGGTATGTTTTAATTAACATTTTTAAAATGTATAAGTTTAAAACATTTTACATGTAAAAGTAGTGTACTGAATACTATTCAATAATCCTGAATACTATTGATAATCCAAGCACATATTTTCCTTAAATTATTTAGCATAATCAACTTTTATTGTTTTGTGAACTCAAATTATCAACCCTTCTTGACCCCAACTGTAATGAGGAATAAATATTTGGGAGAATTTGGTAAAATTAGAGTAGATTTTATATATATATATATAGATATATATATATATCTATATATATGTGTGTGTGTGTGTGTGTGTGTGTGTGTGTATATATATGTATGTATATATATATATATATATATGTGTGTGTATGTGTATATGTGTGTGTATATATATATATATATATAATATATATATGTATGTATATATATATATATATATCTTTGGCTTGGCTTCGCGGACACACACACACATATTTTATAACAGATCTTATTTTAAAGACTGAAGAATTCATATTCAGTAACATTACAAGATCTTTGGAGACTTTTATGCACATTTCACAAGTAGGTGCTAATTGAAATGACGGCATGAAATGAATAGACCATTGCTTGGAATTGGAGACTGGCTGGATGGTTGGATAACTACAAGACTTCTGACCTTTCTGCAAAGTGCTCACAGAAGGGTCACTCCTGGGTTTTGTTTATCTAAGACAACAGCTTGACCAAGAGAGGAGAAATCCTGTAGTTTGCTGAAGAAGGTGGGGGTTTTTGCAAGTGAGTCACATGGGCTTCCTAGCAGTTGGCAGTGGGAGAGAAAGAGAGACAAGTTAACAAGCTCTCCCAGCTAGTATGAGTGACACTGAAAGCAGCTGAACAGGGCAAGTCAGGAAGCTGGTTGAAACTGATGAAAAGCTCCAGAGCTGTAGATGGCTGATGTTTCTTTTGGGATAAGCGGAACAGAAAGGAATTCTGTGATAGCCTGAAAGAAAGAGGTTACCATCTGAAAAACCCTGATGGGGCAAGTTTAATCTGCGAGACATTGAGGTGACTAATGGTGGTACCTCAGTTGTGGAAGTCTTGGAACAACAAATCTCTCTGCAAACCCTACAAGAACCTTCCTCAGCAGTAAACATTTACCTTTCAAGCACCAAAGCCTGGTGATTTTTATACTTGTTAAATTCTGTGCACAGTATAAGAATTATCTGCAACCAGTGAACTTGGAAGAAGGAGAAGTGAGATTGAACTGTGAACCAAAGAACTTATCTTAAATTTACACACACATTACATACACGTGCGCTTAGAATTAGAAGGGGGTTAATTTGGGTTAGTTAAGTATAGAGATAAGTTAAAGTTTGATTCTATTTTCATGTTTAAAGTTGATTAAAAACAACTTTTGTTTTAAAAACAACTTGTCTTGGTGAATGTCTATTGCTGCTGGGTTTTGCGGTCCTTTGGGCTCGTAACACAACTTATACACCCGATCTTGCATCTCTTAATAAATTCCAGTTCAAAGATAAATTTAAAGACATTGAAAAATCATGATATAAAATATAAGATTGAAAACAGACAGAATTAACACCAGTTTATTAACTGAAAGCAGACAGAATTAACACCAGTTTATTAACTGAAATGTAGAAAAATGTTTTATCAGTGTTATGTTCATAATTAAGATATTACACATGCAGAGTTTTGCCGCCAGCCTTCCAGACCTCTGGGGGGGTTTCCATCCATACCTGCTGCTTTGCCACTTTTCAGTTGTTGCATGTCAAACTGCATGAGTTTTTCAAGCTTTGTTGGGACCAAGGAAAACTGCCTCAGGATCTTCGTGATGCCATCATCAACACCCTGTACAAAAACAAAGGCGAGAAATCAGACTGCTCAAACTACAGGGGAATCACACTGCTCTCCATTGCAGGCAAAATCTTCGCTAGGATTCTCCTAAATAGAATAATACCTAGTGTCGCCGAGAATGTTCTCCCAGAATCACAGTGCGGCTTTCGCGCAAACAGAGGAACTACTGACACGGTCTTTGCCCTCAGACAGCTCCAAGAAAAGTGCAGAGAACAAAACAAATGACTCTACATCACCTTTGTTGACCTCACCAAAGCCTTCGACAACGTGAGCAGGAAAGGGCTTTGGCAAATACTAGAGCGCCTCGGATGCCCCCCAAAGTTCCTCAACATGGTTATCCAACTGCACGAAAACCAACAAGGTCGGGTCAGATACAGCAATGAGCTCTCTGAACCCTTCTCCATTAACAATGGCGTGAAGCAAGGCTACGTTCTCGCACCAACCCTCTTTTCAATCTTCTTCAGCATGATGCTGAACCAAGCCATGAAAGACCTCAACAATGAAGACGCTGTTTACATCCGGTACCCCACGGATGGCAGTCTCTTCAATCTGAGGCGCCTGCAAGCTCACACCAAGACACAAGAGAAACTTGTCCGTGAACTACTCTTTGCAGATGATGCCGCTTTAGTTGCCCATTCAGAGCCAGCTCTTCAGCGCTTGACGTCCTGTTTTGCGGAAACTGCCAAAATGTTTGGCCTGGAAGTCAGCCTGAAGAAAACTGAGGTCCTCCATCAGCCAGCTCCCCACCATGACTACCAGCCCCCCCACATCTCCATCGGGCACACAAAACTCAAAACGGTCAACCAGTTTACCTATCTCGGCTGCACCATTTCATCAGATGCATGGATCGACAACGAGATAGACAACAGACTCGCCAAGGCAAATAGCGCCTTTGGAAGACTACACAAAAGAGTCTGGAAAAACAACCAACTGAAAAACCTCACAAAGATAAGCGTATACAGAGCCGTTGTCATACCCACACTCCTGTTCGGCTCTGAATAATGGGTCCTCTACCGGCATCACCTACGGCTCCTAGAACGCTTCCACCAGCGTTGTCTCCGCTCCATCCTCAACATCCATTGGAGCGCTTTCATCCCTAACGTCGAAGTACTCGAGATGGCAGAGGTCGACAGCATCGAGTCCACGCTGCTGAAGATCCAGCTGCGCTGGGTGGGTCACGTCTCCAGAATGGAGGACCATCGCCTTCCCAAGATCGTGTTATATGGCGAGCTCTCCACTGGCCACCGTGACAGAGGTGCACCAAAGAAAAGGTACAAGGACTGCCTAAAGAAATCTCTTGGTGCCTGCCACATTTACCACCGCCAATGGGCTGATATCGCCTCAAACCGTGCATCTTGGCGCCTCACAGTTTGGCGGGCAGCAACCTCCTTTGAAGAAGACCGCAGAGCCCACCTCACTGACAAAAGGCAAAGGAGGAAAAACCCAACACCCAACCCCAACCAACCAATTTTCCCCTGCAACCGCTGCAACCGTGTCTGCCTGTCCCGCATTGGACTTGACAGCCACAAACGAGCCTGCAGCTGACGTGGACATTTACCCCCTCCATAAATCTTCGTCCGCGAAGCCAAGACAAAGAAGAAGAAGAAGATATTACACATAATATTTTCCTTCTCTACCATTAAAACATTATAATGGTGCTGTTTAGAGATAAACAAAATTAATGCTGATTAGAGAAGAATTCTGATTTGTAATTTTATTTGCATTATTTTTGAGTAGTGCAGAATAATTGGGATAATTAGAGATAAAGAGTTAAGGATTTAGAGAGGGAGAAAGTGAAGAGAATGCAGGAAGGTGTGGTACAAAAAGGCTGCTTAAAGAAGGAAATGTGGAGTGAGGAAGCTGATGGATGCCAGAGGGAAAAAAGGAAAATAGACAGAAGGGTGGTGTGCAGGAAGAACAAGAGGAGAGAAAGAGAACAGGATTGGTTTTATTTTAATCAGATTTTGGAAGTTGACATGGCATTTGTGAGTTTTAATAAGCTCTCTGCACTATTACACATTTTAATTTACTCAGCAATGAGTGCTTTAATGAGATTCACCTGAAGACGAAAGCTATTCATATTTTAAAATGTAAAACGAAAGCTAGAAAGGTGGAAGAACTTATCAAGTCAAACAGCATCTCTGGAGGCAGAATTTGTAAGTTGACTTCTAATCAAAATCCTGTATCAGGACTAAGAGGTGACCAGAAACTTGCCAGTATATAGCATTATAAAGGGAAGCAGATAGAGGCTGGTTGGTGATACGTGGAATCATTTAGAAGATGGGTAGATGGAAGCAGGTGAGATGAGGGATGTGGGGCCAGATGAGGACATGAAACCAAATTGGGAGAGAAGTTAGTGGGTGGTAGGCAGTGGCTGGTAAAGTTTCTCAGGTGAAATACCTTTATCAAATTACATGGACGAAGAGAATCATGATTTCACTTCCTCTGTCCCTGCAAAATATGTACCTCTTAGACCTGCCTATCCCTACATAGTCCTTCCCCAGTGACAAAACCCTAGCTGCTCTAAGTCTTTCACTCTGCCTTAAGTTACATTGAGACTCATTTCTAGCCAAAGATTCTGTCAAATATAAAAGTTACACGAATGCATAGTTAAAAAGTCTGCACAGGTCTCCAGATGCATGCATTCAAACATCCCAGGATTTCCCTGACCTACTGAGTGTTTCGCAGATTTGATGTTTTTATTTTTGTAGTTGCTGTAGTTTTTATTTTTTTTTATATTTTCATGTAGTTATAATTGAAAATCCACTAGTGCAAACAAAAGATCTAGAGAAGGAAGAAAGATTCAGCCCGTCTACTTCAAGGTATACTAAAGACACTTCTTAATGATACAATTGCAAAACGTGCATTTGCCATCATTTGTTATAATTAAAATTGTCAGGTTATCTATTATTTAATATAGACATGGTTAAATATAGCTAAATACCTGCATTGCTTTGCCTCCACTGTAGACTAAGATGGGATTGAAAAAGTGCTCAACAAAATTACAATATCTATAATTTGATCTTGCACTGGGATGGCAGTTATTTGGTATCACCTTTACTTAAGAACACAAGAACTAAGACTAGGTCATTTGGCCTCACACTTGCTCAAAATTTCATGAAGAAATTAACTGATTGCTTATCGGCCTTTTGGCTAAGATCAAGTGTAGTATGAAGAAACTAATTGATTTTCAATCTCAGTACAGCTTTCCTCTATGCATTCAATTTTCCTTGATTTCTTTAATATCCAAAAATCTAGCCATCTGGCATGAAACTAGTGAGCCTCCACAGCCCTCCAGGATTGATATTTCCAGAGATTCATTACCCATTGTTAAAGAAATTTATTCCATTCTCCGTTCCTTATTTTAAGATCAGACCGCCAGTTCCAGACATCCCACCCTGTGGAATATCAACCCACCATCTACATTCAAGCCCTATGAAAATTTTACATTCTTCTATACTCCAGAGCAGCCATTCTCAATGAGGTTCACAGCACATTTAAGGGTGGGGATGGGGGGGTGGGGGGGAACAGACTGAAATTAAATATTTTAATGTCTTCGGTAAGAGAGGAGTATGGAAGAAACCAACTAAACAACTGCTTCACAGGGAAGGGGGCTAAAAAAAACTTTGAGCAGAGTCCTATGGAGGCCTTAGTTTGAGAATGGCAGTTCCAGGGTGTACTGAAAAAGAATGCATAGCAAGTGCTGAAAATCTGATATAATAGGAGAAAATGCAAAGCTGTTAGGTGTCATCCATGAAGAGGAGGAGTGGTTCAAGTTAATGAATTTACATCAAATAATTTCTGGATGAGGATGTGGATGAGGGTAGCGCAGTGGATGTTGTCTATATGGACTTCAGTAAGGCCTTCGATAAGGTACCACATGGAAGGTTAGTTAGGAAGGTGCAGTCTTTAGGTATAAATTTTAAGATAGTCAAATGGATTGAACATTGGCTGAAAGGGAGAGGCCAGAGAGTGGTAGTGGATAATTGTCTGTCAGGTTGGAGGCCGGTGACCAGTGGTGTGCCTCAAGGATCTGTATTGGGCCCATTGTTGTTCGTTATATACATTAATGATCTAGATGATGGGGTGGTGAATTGGATTAGTAAATATGCAGACGATACTAAGATAGGTGGAATAGTGGATAATGAAGAAGGTTTTCAAGGATTGCAGAGGGATTTGGGCTGCTTAGAAAAGTGGGCTGAAAAATGGCAGATGGAATTTAATGCTGATAAGTGTGAGGTGCTTCATTTTGGTAAGAAGAACCAGAATAGGACATACGTGGTAAATGGGAGAGCATTGAGGAACACAGAAGAGCAGAAAGATTTAGGAGTAACGGTACATCGTTCCCTGAAGGTAGAAACTCACGTGAATAGGGTGGTGAAGAAGGCTTTTAGTATGCTGGCCTTTATCAATCATTGCATGGAATATAGGAGTTGGGAGGTGATGTTGAGATTGTATAAGATGTTGGTGCGGCCTAATTTGGAGTTCTGTGTGCAGTTCTGGTCGCCTAATTATAGGAAGGATATAAACAGAGTGGAGAGAGTGCAGAGAAGGTTTACCAGAATGTTACCTGGGTTTAAGCATCTAGAGTATAGGGAGAGATTGGACAGATTAGGTCTTTATTCTTTGGAGCGTAGAAGGTTGAGAGGGGATTTGATAGAAGTATTTAAGATTATGAAAGGGATAGACAGAGTGGATGTGGATAGACTATTTCCGTTAAGAGGAGGAAAGATTAAAACAAGAGGACATGAGTTAAGAATTAAGGGGCAGAGGTTTAGAGGTAACATGAGGGGGAACTTCTTTACTCAGAGAGTGGTAGCCGTGTGGAATGATCTTCCGGGAGAAATAGTGGCGGCGGAGTCAATTGTATTATTTAAGAAAAGGTTGGACAGGTATATGGATGAGAAGAAGATGGAGGGTTATGGGCATTGTGCAGGGAGGTGGGATTAGAAAGGGGTGTTTGGTTCGGTGCGGACTAGAAGGGCCTAATGGCCTGTTTCCGTGCTGTAATTGTTATGTTATGTTATGAGATGTCAGAGTATTTCCAGCATTTCCTGTCTTTATTTCAAGAAGCTATAGGTCAACTCTGCTTAATCTCTCCTCACAGAATTATTTCCCCTATCAGGAATCAATTTGGTGAGTCTTTGTTCACTCTTATCAAAAGTGCATGCCCAGATTGGGAGACCCGAGATTACACAGTATTCCAGGTTTTGAATAATCGGGGCTCTGTACAGTATATTCGCAGTAAGATGCCTACTTTTGTAAGGCAGAGTTTTTGAAGTAAAGGCCAGCATATCATTTATCTAACTATTTTTATTTGTTCTAACTGCATTTTAACTTGCAGTAAATCTGAACATCATTTTTCATTCTCATCATTTTAAAAAAAATCCGCTCAATTCCATTATCTGGGTGAACATGGTTACTCTTGCAAACCTCTGAATCAGAGCTATCTGTTTTGATCAGAACTGCTGTAGCTGTGGTTTATAATATACAGAATACATAAAGAAATTCAACTACAGTTCATGCTCTCTCTACCACAAAGGACAAAAGATAAAAACAACATCTTTTATAAATTCCTCTCTAAATTAGGGATAATTTTAGCCAGTAAATAATACCCTGATATCAACTAAACCTTTAATACAGGCCCAGAAAATTTCCTGCCTAAAAGCTCAAGTCAGCTCAGTAATGCCACCACCACCTATCCCCGCTTAAGGTAAAAAGGGAGGGACATTAAATAAAGTATTTTCAAAATTCTGTGATCAAATTGAAATCTTTAAATGATTCAGTGATCCTTTATACTGCAGAACTGGAAGCAAGGGTAAACAGACACTGTTGCTTGTTGTATATAGTAGTCAAAATGTGGAGAACAATTTGCAACAGCAAATTTTAAAAAAAGGCATGACTGAAGGTCACATGCAAGTAGATAGGGAAAACCAAGCTGGAACTGGATCTCAAGAGAGGTTTTGTAGAAAGCCTGTGAGATGGCTTTTTAGAGCAGCTTGGTGATGAGCCCACTAAGGATTTGGCTGTACTGGATTAGGTGTTGTGTAATGCACCCGAGATTATTAGAGATCTTAGGAGAGCTCGAAGGGGGCATGAGGAAGCCTTGACATGAAGAATTAAGGAGAACCTCAAGGCGTTCTATGCATATGTGAAGGATGACGAGAATGAAGATGGGGCCACTAAAGGATAAGGAAGGCAACATGTGCCTGCAGGTGGAAGAGGTTGGGGAGGTTCTAAATGAATACTTTGCATCAGTATTCACAAGAGAAGAGGACCTTGATCATGGTAAGGTCGAAATTAAACAGGCCTGTGTGATGGACAATGTGAAGATTAAGGAAATGGAATTGTTGGATCCTCTTAAAAACATCAAGATTAGTAAGTCCCTAGGGCCAGATGCAGTATACCCCAGGCTGCTGTGGGAAGTGAGAGAAGAGACAGCTATGATCTTTGAATCCTCTTTGGTCACAAGGGAGGTGCCAGAGGGTTAGAGAATGGCAAATATAGTCCCCTTATTTAAAAAAAGATACTAGGGAGAATCCTGGGAATTATAAAGCAGTGTCTTGTGTCAGTGGTGTGCAAACTTATGGAGAGGATTCTTAAGCTTAGGATCTATGAGCATTTGGAGAAGTACAGTCTACTCAATGGCAGTGAGCCATTGTGAAGGGAGGGTCATGCCTCATGAGTCTAATTTAGTTTTTTTAGGAGGTAACAAAAGAAATTGATGCGGTAGAGCAGTTGATCTGGTCTATTTGGATCTTAGCAAGGCATTTGACAAGGTCCCCCATGAGAAACTCATCCAGAAAGTCATGGGGCATGAGATAAATGGAACTTGTCTGCGAGGATAAAATAAAACTGGCTTGTAGGAAGAAAGCAGACAGTAGTAGTGGAGTACTGCAAGGATGTGTTCTAGGACCCCTGCTCTTTGTGATTTTTATAAATGACCTGGATAAAGAGGCAGATGGATGGGTCAGTAAGTTTGCAGATTACACGAAGGTTGGAGGATTTGTGGATAGAGATTAAGGTTGTCGAAGGTTACAAGAGGTTTTAGACAGGATGCAGAGTTGGATAGAAAAGTGGCAGATAGATTTCAATCTGGATAAGTGTGAGGTGATGCATTTTGGAAGGATAAACCAAAGGCTGAATGAATACAGGGTTAATGGTCGGTTACTTAAGAGTGGGGGTTCAAATCCATATATCCCTCAAGGTCACTGCATAGGTTGATAGGATAGTTAAGAAGGCCTAAGGGATGCTGGGATTCATTAATAGAGGGATTGAATTCAGGAGTAGAAAAGTCATGTTGCAACTCTATAAATTTCTGGTACAGTATTGTGATCAGTTCTGGTCACTTCATTATAGGAAGGATGTAGAAGCTATGGAGAGGGTGCAGAGGAGATTTACCAGGATGTTGCCTGGATTGGGAAACAAGTCTTATGAGCCAAGGTTTGCAGAGCTGGGACTTTTCTCTTTGGAGTGTAGAAGGATGAGAGGAGGTCTACAAGATTATGAGAGGCATAGATAGGGTGGACAGCCACCCGTTTCCCAGGACCGGATCAGCAAACACCAGAGGACATATGTACAGAGTTGAGGGATGGAATTTTAGGGCAGAAATCAGGGGTAAGTTTTTTTACACAGAGAGTTCTTGGAATGCCCTGCTGAGAATGGTGGTGGAGACTGAAACATTGGGGACATTTAAGAGACTCTTAAACAGGTACATGGATGAAAAGAAAATAAAAGGTTATGGGACAGGGAGGGTTTAGTCCTTTTTTTAGGGAGGAATATATAGGTCGACACAACATCGAGGACCAAAGATAATTGCTTCCTAATGGTTCATAGGACATGTATTGTTCCATGTCCTATGAACCATTAGGAAGCAATTATCACAATATGACTGAGTTCAATTTGAGATTTAACAAGGAGAAAATAAAGTCAGATGGGTTGGAATTTCAGTGGTGTAAAGGGAATTACAGCAGCATGAGAGAAGAACTGGCAAAAATCGATTGAAAGGGGGCAGAAAAGCAGCAATGGATGGAGTTTCTGCAAGAAATAGGAAAGGCACAAGATAAATACATACCAAAAAAAGAAGAAATATTCAAATGGAAAAATTTCACAACTGTGTCTGACTAGCGAAGTAAAAGCCAATGTGAAAGCAAAAGAGAGGACATATAAGGAAGCAAAAATTAGTGGGAAGTTTTTAAAAACTTACAGAAGGTGACTAAAAAAACTCATTGGAGGGAAACGATGAAGCATGAAAGTATATTAACAATTAATATCAAAAAGCCTCTTCAAGAATATAAAGAATAAAAGAGAGGTGAAAGTAGATATCAGACCATGAAAAAATTACACAGGAGAAATAATAATGAGAGACAAGGAGATGGCAGAGGAACTACATGAATATTTTGATCACTCTGGAAGACACTAGCAATGTGCCAGTTGTCAAAGGGTACCAGGGAAGGCAACTGAGAGCAGTTACTATTTCAAGGGGGAAGATGCTTAGAAAGCTGAATGGTCTAAGGGTGGATAAGTCTCCTAGACCAGATAGATTGCACTCTTAGGTCCTGAAAGAGGTAGCAATAATGATCTTTCAAGAATCAGTACTCTGGCATGGGTTTGAAGGATGGAAAATTGTAAACATCACCCACTATTCAAGAAGGGAGTGAGGCAGCAAAAAGGAAATTATAGGCCAGTTAGCCTGATGTCAGTGGTAGGGAAGATGTTGGAGTCAATTGTAAAGTATGAGGTGATGGAGTATTTGGAGGCGTATGACAGGATGATTTCCTTAAGGAAAATATTGCTTGACCAACCTATTGGAATTCTTTGAGGAAGTGACAAGCTGGCTGGATAAGGGACATGTAGTGGATGTTGTGTATTTGGATTCTCAGAAAGCATTTGACAAGGTGCCACACATGAGGCTACTTAACAAAAGAACCCATGGTGTAACAGGAACCATACTAGTGTGAGCATTGGCTGATTGACAGGAAGCAAAGAGTTGGAATACAATATTTTGTGGTCTGATTGGCTCTCAGGGGTCTCGGTGTTGGGGTTGCTTCTTTTTATGTTGTATATTAATGATTTAGATTGTGAAATGAATGGCTTTGTGGCCAAGTTTGCAGATGATATGAAGGTAAGTGGAGGAGCAGGTAGTGCAGAGGAAACACTCTGCAGAAGGACTTATGAGGACAATGTGCAGAGAAGTGATGTGAAATATAATGTCGGAAAGCGTATAGTCATGCACTTCAGTCGAAAAAAACAGACAGACATTTAAATGGGGAGAAAAATGGAAATTCCCAGAAGCAAAGGAACCTGGGTATCCTCGTGCAGGATAGCCTGAAGGTAAACCTGCATGTTGAGACAGTCGTGAAGAAGGTAAATGCAATGCTGGCATCCATTTCAAGAGGAATAGAAATATAAGAGCAGGGATCTGATGTTGAGGCTTTATAATGCACTGGTGAGACCTCATTTGGGAGTATTGTGAGCAGCTTTGGGCACCTCAGTTAAGAAAATGTGCACTCAAGTTGGAGAAGGTTCAAAGGAGGTTCATTAGACTGGTTATGGGATTGAAAGGGTTATCATATGAGGAGTGTTTGACAGCTCTTGACCTGTATTCATTGGAAATTAGGAGAACGAGGGGGATCTCATTGAAACATTTTTAATGTTGAAAGGCATGAACAGAGTAGTTGTAGAAAGGTGGGAATGATGGGAGAGTTTGGGACAAGAGGACACAAGTTCAGAATTGAAGAGTGTCCACTTAGAACAGAAATGCAGACATTCCTTCAGCCAGAGGATGGTAAATCTGTGGAATTAGTTGCCACAGGTGGTTGTGGAGGCCAGATCATTGGTTGTATTTAAGAATGAAATTGATATGTTCTTGATTAGCCAGGGCATTAATGGTTATGGGGAGTAGGCCGGGTAGTGGGGATGAGTGGGGAAAATTCATCAGCTCATGATTAAACGGTGGGGATGACTCAATGGGCTGAATAGCCTATTTCTGCTCCTATGTCTTATAGTCTATCAGGGAATACAGGTGCATAATTCCTTGAAAGTGGCATCACAAGTAGAGTTTTTGCCACATTCACCTTATTAAAAATATTGAATGCAGGAGTTAAGTTGTTATGTTGATATTGTATAAGTCTTTGGAGATGACAAATTTAGAGAATTGTGTCCAGTTTTGGTCACCAACCTACAGGAAAGATATCAATAAGATTCAAAGAGTGCAGAGAAAATTTACAAGGATATTGCCGAGACTTGAAGAGCTATGTTAGAGGGAAAGATTAGGACTTAATTCCCTGGAGTGTTGGAGAATAAGGGGAGATTTAATAGAGGTATACAAAATTATGAGGGGTATAAATAGAGTTCATGCAAATGGACTCCATTGAGCCTGGAGGACATGGGTTCAGGGTAAAAGATTAATTGTTTAAGGGAAACTTCACCCAGAGGGTGGTGAGAATATAGGAATGAATGGTGAGAATATAGGAATGAACTGCCAGTGGTGGTGGTGGATGCAGATTCGATTTCAACACTTAAGAAAAGATACCATAGGTACATGGATGAGAGAGTGATAGAGGGCTATGTTCCTGGTGCAGTTCAATGGGGTCAGATGGAATAACTAGTTTGGAATAGACCAGATGAACTGAAGGACCTGTTTTTGTGCTGTAGTGTTCTATGGGCCCATTATTTTCTCAGTGAAATTTTATTAACAATAGTTGTGAAAGTATTTCTTTTAATTATTACAGTAAAGATTTTTTCTCCACATATAAACATCTGTCATTAATGTTGCTTGTTGTTTCAAACATAGTTCCTATAAACTTTTGGTCAGTGAAAACTTCTCAACGGTCAAGTTATGTTATGCTCTGGAGGTTGAAACCAGACTTCTCTCGTTGTTGCATTTGCCTGTGAAAGACCACCAGGATTATTATTCACTTGGAGATATTGTCCATAATGGGCAAAGCCTAAATGGATGCCTCATCAATATTCTGGCATCGGTAAAATCGGTGAGTTTCTTGTAGCTCGATCAAAACTTTTTTTTACATGTCCAATTGCATAAGTTCACCAACACTTAACAGATATGGGTTTATTCTAAGCAAATTTTGCAAAGAAAATCATCACTTCAGTGACAGTATGATTCATGTTGTATACTCAAATTGTACTCTCCCACTTCATTTTTTTTCATGGATATCTGTGGAATAAATTTCATATGGAGTGCACAATATGTTAATGGATCAATCGGCCAGGGATGAATTTCTTTGTGGTTATTTTTTATATCTCTGTTTGAAACTTTTCATTAGAGTCACTTGCATTAATAGCACCATAGGCTGAAAATTCACTCAATTAGCACCTTTGACCAGTAGGCAACTAAATTTGCAGATTTATTTCATTAATGACACAAATACAGAAGTTCAATCCTGCGCTTCCATGTGCTGTACATATTTATGCAGGTATGAAGCCTGACAACTAGGATACTGACTTTGTTTGGACCATTAACAACTGAAAGCAGGTTAGACATAATAATGTAAACATACAGTGTGGTAACAGGCCTTTTTGGCCCACAAACCCATTCTGCCCAATTATCCCCAATTGACCTACAACCCTGGTGCATTTTGAAGGGTGGGATGAAACTGGAGGAAACCTACGCAGACACGGAGAGAACATACAAATTTCCTTACAAACAGCGCCTGATTGTAGCCCCAGAGGCTAATGCTGTAACACCGTTGCCCTAACCATGCCACCCCTTTTTTATTTGTTAGTTCTTTTTGGTTCAGATACATGGGAACCAGATTTTTGTAGCCCTTCATCTGTTGTAGCATTTCTATTTAAAGTTCTGCTCAGCCACTTTTACAATAGCTTCCACTTTGTGGTATGATAGAACTTTGGGGTTGCCTGTGTTTGTAACCTGTGTTTTGCTTTGTGCATGGTGCACACCTTGTCCTCACCTATTTTGAATGCTTCTTTGATGGTCATTCTAGGTATGCTGCACTACTGGACAAGCATTGGAAGCAGGGTAGCAGAGCAGACATGCCCAGGGACAATAGAATACTACAGCACAGGAACAGGCCCTTCAACTCATATGTCTGTGTCCCAACATAATGCCCAATTTACACTAAAACTTTGCTGCTTGACATGACACAAACCTCTATTCCTTGCATGTTCACATCTATACAGAAACCTCTTAAACTCTACTATTATACCTGCTTCTACTTCAGGCTTTCCAGGCACTTACTGTATGTTTTTGAAAAAAACTTATCCTGTACTTCTCGTTTAAGCTGTGCAACATTTTTGTCCTGGGAGCAAGATTATGACTGTCTTATCAACGGCACTCATAATTTTATAAACTCCTATTAGGTCACCTCTCAGCCTCTGACAAGCCATAGAAAACACTCAGCATTGTCCAATCTCTCCTTATAGCTCATGCCCTTTAATCCAGCCAACATTCTGGTAAATTTCTTCTGTGCCCTTTCCAAAGACTCCACATTTTTTCCTTTAATGGGCCTATTAGAATTTTACATAGTATTCTAAATGTGGTCTAACCAAAGTTTTGTGTGGCTGCAACATGACTGACTTGCTTTTATACCCAATTAAGGCAAACATAGCATACGCCTTCAGCTCAGCATTCAACAAGATAATACCTCAGAGGGTGATGGATAAACTGACCTTGTTGCAGCTCAACACCCATCTCTGCAACTGAATCTGGACTTCTTGACAGAAAGACCACAGACTTGTCTGGGTTGGCAGCAAACCTCAAGCTCCATCATACTGAGTACTGGCGCAACTCAGGGCTCACCCCTTTATTGTTCATGCAGCTGACTCACGACCAGATTCAGCTTCAAAAGAATCATCAGATTTATAGATGATACAACAATAGTTGGCCTCATAAGCAACAATAATGAGTTGCATAACAGAGAGGAGGTTGAATGGCTCATAAAATGATGTGAAAACAACAACCTGAATCTTAACGTGGTCAAGACAAAGGAGATGATTGTGGACTTCAGGAGGATGAAGGTCAACCATTCTTCATTACTCATCAATGGTTCTATTGTGGAAAGAGAGCACAAAGTTCTTTGCTATGCCTATAAGAGACTACCTATTCTGGACTCAAAGCATCTCCTCATTAGTCACGAGGTGCAGCAGTGCCTACATTTCCTAAGGTGGTTGAGGAGGGCAAGGCTATTGACCCTTTTTGAGAACTTTTTACAGGAGTACAATTTAAGAGTGTCCTGTCTGGTTGAATTATTGTGTGGTATGGTTGCTGCAAAGCATCAGACTGGAAGTCTGTATGGAGGATTATTAAAACAGCTGATAGGATCACTGGAGTCTCCCTTTGCTCCACAGATGAGATTTACTGGGAGTGCTGTCTGGAGGGCTCAAGGAATTATAGAAGACCCAGCACATAATAGCTTCAACCAACTATCATTAAAAAGAAGGGACAAGAGCATCATAACCACCATTATCCTGGTACCAAAAAAGAGCAACAGTAGTATACATCAATGACTACCACCCAATGGCACTGTTTCGAGCATCTGGTGATGAAATTCATCAAAGTGCACCTCCCATAGACAATGGACACATTTGGAATGGCCTAGAGATGGAACCGTTCCATTCATGATGCTATAGCCTTGTCCTTCCACTCCATCTTGACCCACCTAGAAAGCGACGTCTCATATGCCAGGCTGCTGTTCATCAACTTCAGCTCAGTGTTTAATAGTCCTTCCCCAGAGGCTGGTGGAGAAGCTGTCCTCACTAGGACTTAACACCTCTCTCTGTAACTGGATTCTGGGCTTCCTAATGGAAAGACCACAGTCTGTCTGGGTTGGCAGTAGAACGTTGAGCACCGTCATGCTTGAGCACTGGCGCACCTCAGGGCTATGTACTCAGCCCTCTCTTGTTCACAATACTGACCCATAACTGCAATGCCAGATCCAGCTCCAACAGTCATCAAGTTTGCAAACATAGTCCTGAGGTGCGCCAGTGCTCAAACATGACGGTGCTCAACGTTCTACTGCCAACCAATCCTGGACCCGCAACATCTCCTCATTTGTCAGGAAGGCACAACCATGACTGTACTTCTGAGAAGACTGAGGTGAGTATGGCTACCAACCTACTTCCTATCAATTTTCTACAGGAACTCTATCGAGAATGTCCTGGCCGGCTGCATCACAGTATGGTACGGTTGCTGTAGAGGACTGGATCAGAGGTCAATCCACAGGACCATAAAAGCAGTCACTATGTCTCTCTCACCCGTCATCGATGAGATCTACTGGGATCGTTGTTTGAAGAGGGGGCGCAAAATCATTGTGGATCCCTTTCACCCTGCACACAGCATCTTTCACCTACTCCCGTCGGGGTAGAGATACAGGATCAGCCCCACCACCAGGCTGAGGAACATCTTCTTCTCACAGGCAGTAACAATGCTGAACAATTGATGAACTGCTAATACAAACCCTCCAAACCCGAGACTCTACTATTTATTTAACAATTTTTATCTATTTATTTTTATATATACATATACAGTATGTTTCCAATTATCCGAAAACCATTTTACCAAAATTCTCATTTATCTGAACATATTTGATTGTTAATGAGGTAGATGACACTGGAGGAAACATTGGGGAAAAAAAACTGTCGAGCAGAAATTCTAGTATTTGTTGCTGCATTTATCTTATTTTGTTAGCAGAGATCTTTTTTTTTTGGTAAGAATTAAACATTATTCATGCTTAAAAAACTTTCTGCTGTTTGTTGTTGTTTAACTGTGGATACAAGTATTCTGCTGATATTACTAGGTTGCTTAAAGCCATTTCTCAGTTACCCAAAATATCCAGTGTTCAGATAATCAAAAACATACTGTATATATACTACATATGTATTGTTTCTTTTGTGCGTTATGTCTGAATGTATGTTTGCATGTTTTTGCACCAAAGACTCGAGAACACTTGTTTTGTCCAGTTGTACTTGTACAGTCAGATGATAATAAACTTAAACTTGACTGCCAGGCTAGGGAATAGCTTCTTCCTATAGGCTATGGACTGATAAATAGTATCCTGTAACCGTGACAATCATCTCAAATATTTACATATATTTATTTTGATTATTTATGTGATTTTTATGTACTGTGAATTGTGTGTTTATGTGCCTGCACCATAGATTCTCAAGGTTAAATAGTGAGGCGTGGGAATATTTTGGGGGGGCATAGGAATATTTTGGGAAATCATTAAAAAGTTGGTTTGAAAAAATAAACTCATTATGTTGGTGAGAAAGATGTGACTTGGCCACACAGTCCAACACAATTGTGGTAACTTCCAAGTAAAATCTCTTTTTATTTTCATAACGTGTTTTTATGGTCCTGTTTCTCTTAACTGTTGTTATCCTTGGTTAACATTTATAATATTTTTTCTGACCGGTCTTATTATCATCCATTCCAAATTATCTCATTGATGACGAGGATTCCAAATTATCTCAACAATCATGTCATCCATACCCCTTTACTTTTTCAGTTCAGTAGTGTGTGAGACCTGTATCTATAAGTATCTTTGTGCACTAGCGTATTGATGGGGGGGCGGGCGGGGGGCGGGGGGGTCCGCCCCAGCTGCCAGCCTGAGGGAGACACCAAAATTTGGTGAAAAAATAGGGACACTAGAAAGTAAAGCACGAGGCTAGGGCAGTTTTGATGCACTCTCTGTGAGAAAATATGTCAGAAACTACCCTCGTGTTTTTCATTTTTTTTTAGAGTCAGTATTCTTCCTTTGATCATTACTTTTATTACATTTTTCAATTCTAAGTCATTATAAAATATTGATTAATCTGTTTCAGGGAGCTCGAGCTGTTGTATATTCAAAATGAGCAGACCAAGCAAGCAAAAGATTCATCAATATTCAGTTTAGCTCTTGAAGTTTGAATTTATATCTGCTGTACACGATGATTATTATGCCAACAGACTTTGAAAATGAATCAATGAAAACAGGTTGTCTTGAAGCTCATTTGAGGGTAAAACATCATAACCATGTCAATTCAAAATTGGAATATTTTAAATCACTGAGAGAGAAGTTTGAAATAGATAAAAAAGTCACTTCTTTATTCCCTGCGCAAACTACACCCCTGAATCATCCCCTTGAAGCTAGCTATGAAATTTTTCTGCTGATAGCAAAACATGGGAAGAATCATACGATTGGGGAGGAACTGATTAAACCCGCAATATCATTGTTTCTCAAAACAGTTCTGCAAAAGGATGACAAAGATGTCTGAGCAATGCCATTGAATAATAGTACTGTTTGCAACAGAATAGATGACGTGGGTCAAGGTGGTTGTCAAAGGGAAACCGCTTCAAAAGGTTTATGGAGCTTTTTGATCTCCTCAGCGAGTATTTGAAGGACAAATCAGAAATAAAGCTCTTGCTCACAACAGATGGCAAAGATTATGTGAGTTACTTGATGGATATTTTTGGGAAACTAAGTACATTGAACAAGCAATGCAAAAACAAAGATATTTGCATTCATGGCACTTCTAGAATTATGCCAAATGAATATTTCTGCAAGAAATTTCAGTCAATTCTATTGGTTAAATAAGTGTGAGGAAACTAATGCTACTACAAACATCATTGCTGACCATTTGAAAATATTGGTGACCAACTTCAATGCTAGATTTTGTGATTTTAAAAGCAATGGATTTTCTTTCTTGGTTAACTCCGCATTGCTGGTCAACTTATCTGAAGTTCTGTCCAATACCAAGAGGAGTTATCTGAGTTGAAACATGATGAATCTGTGAAAACTCTGTTCAAAGTGAAAGGAACCATGATGTGGCCATCTAATGAGATCAAAAAGAAATACCCAAACTTGACTACTTCAGCAAGAGAACTATTGGTAAATTTCCATTGTCTTATTTAGTAGAATGTGGCTTCAGTGCTGTTAATGATTTGCTACAAGCTAAGAGAATGCGACAGGAAATTACAGAATGTGGAGATTTAAGGTTGAAACTAAACGAATCAAAAAAATCTGCACCAGCCTCAGGGGAAAGGTTCCAACTGAAGTGATGACAATTGTCAAACGTGTGTTTGAGATTGTGACATATTGAAGTAGTTGAAAATGAAATGTGTTCCAGTGTATTCCCAATCTTAATTGCATTGAAATACATTTGCAGTAAATGATTTAATTAAAACTTCTTTTGAATATATAACTTTTTTCCACTAATGGTGGGGCATTTTTTTTTTTGGAAAAATTAAAGTGCAGTTTCGGGAAAAATGGTTGAGAACCACTGGTCTGGAGAGAGAGAGGCTGTTTCATTGGGTAGTATATGTGCAATCAGATGATAATAAACTTTACTGCCCCATTTACATGCCTCCAGATTATTCAAATATATTCTATTTTGCTGCACATTGTTACATTACTGATGTTCCAACCCAAGTAAAGAAATATCCTTGAAGCAGGCAGAATGGACATGAGGAATGCAAGGATTTCATAGTTCCCTAGTAATATGCATTTATGCAGTGTTTTATGATTCCATGAGAACCTTGAGCTCTACAACTGATGCACAACCAAAGCAAGAATTTTTTATGGTTTTATCGTGTATTAATTTTTACATTGACCATGTACTATAAATGCATGACAACTAATGTATACAATCAAGAACAATTTTTGTTTACAATGCTTGTTCAGATTTTGGTTTTTTAACATTTAATATTTATAACCATGTTTAATTACATCAGCATATTAAGCTTCACTCTCCAGTTCCTACTCACGTATCCCCAGTTTTTTGTTCAAGCTGCAGAATGATTTGTGTGTCTCCCAGTTCTAATTAATATCTGTTTTGCAGTGTCTAGTTAAGTTCCTTTCTCAATTGGAACTTTTTCTTTGTGTCACTATCTGCTTTGGTTGCCCTTTGAAAGTCAGAAGCAGCAACACAGGGAACAGATCCTGCCAGGTGTTTACTGAACCTGACAGCTAATCAGAAAGCAGATTTATATGTCAAAAATTGATGTTTTCATTAGTGTGATATAATGGCTTTTATTTGGTTTTAAATAAATCCTATGGAAACACCTTTAAGTAAAATTCAATTTAAGGTTAAAATATTCAATTTAAGCAAGATTGAATCTTCAAAGAACACCAGTTTGTTCTCAATCTCTTGATGTAATTTTGACATTATAATCGTTTAACATTGAGAAAAGTACTTTTGTTTAAGGTAGGGGAGCAGAAGAATTTTACCACAGCTGACAAAAGAAAAGGACAACGATGTGAAGTAAAATTGTTTGATGAAACTGTACCTTCATTCCTAATGAACTGGTCAGTCTATTTTTGTTTAGAAATTTCAATAGCTTTATAAGTAAGTTTGAAGGTTCTAATGTTGAATTCTAACATTTAAGTGAAATTAGCTATAATAGTCTATTTCAGCCATTTTCGACTTTTATTGGCTATAGCCTTGGAACTCAAAGTTATGGGCCATCTTCTCTGTGAAGTAATCAAATCTAGTTGGTTTCTTCCATACTTCTCTCTTGTGGACTGTGGTTTGTGATTCCAGAACAGACAATAAGAAATCAGTCTTAGTGAATGTGTAGGAAAGAAGAAAACATGAGCATATATATTTTTTTTTAATTTAAAAAGATTCTTAGAGTGCATTGCTTTGTACACAATGAGTCATAAACTCAACAATGTGAAAACTTAATAAAAATAAATTTAAAAAATAATTGTTTTCAATTAAAGTTTTAATGAGATCTTTGAGCTTGATGTTCCTGTGCATGTTTTTTGATGTCAGGCTTCAAATTAGATAATGATAATCGAAGATCACCTGTTACTGGCCCAGAGGACCCCAAAACCCAGCAGCAATAGAAATTCACCGAGACAAATGGTCACTTAAACAAAATTCATTTTTAATTTTCTTTAAACATAAAAACAGGATCAAAATTTAACCTTTTACTATTAACTTAACCCCCTTCTAATTCTAAGCACACATGTATGTAATGTGTTTAAGTTCAGAAAAGTTCTTTGATTCACTGTCTATTCTCAATTCTCACTCCAAGTTCACTGGTATAAGGCAATTCTTATACTGTGCACAGAATTTAACATTTATGAATTTTCACCAAGCTCTGGTGATTAAAGGTAACTGGTTACCACTCAGGAAGATTCTTGTTGGTTTCAGAGAGAGATTAGTTGCTCGTTGGGTACACACAAACTGATTCTCTCTGATCAGCCACTTCAGTGTCTTGCAGAAGAAATTTGCCCCATCAGAGTTTTCCCAAATTATAACCTCTTCCTCTGCAAGTCACCGCAGAGTTCCTTTTGTTTCCTTTATTTCAGGTGAAACACTCCAGCCAGCCATCTCTCTCCCTCCCTCTCTCTCCCTCCCTCCCTCTCCCTCCCTCCCTCTCTCTCCCTCCCTCCCTCCCCCAAACAAACAGAATTTTGTTTATGATCTTTGCTTCGGTTGAGATCGGCGTTTTGTGTCTAAGTTTTTCTGTGGGCTGGTTGGAAGTATAACTTAGACTTTAATTACATATCATATTTGGGCTGGGGAATTTATTAGTTTTACACTGTTATAGAGATTTGCGTAGTAACCAGTGGGCATTGTTATAAAAGGGGGAATTTTTGAATTAAAGTTTGAAGGTGAATTTTTTTTTGTTAATAAAGTAATTGTTCATCTTTACCCCTGTGTGATATGCCTTCTTTGTGGTTGTTGGTTTGATCTTGTAACAATAGTTAATTTTCAACATTTTTCTAAGTCATTCTATGCTGTTTCCAAATGCCTACAACCTTCAAAATGTTTAGCGTCGTTTGAGAACTATAACATCAAAGGCGAGGAGCAAAGTCCTTTCCTTCCTCAAAAAATCTTTAATCCATTCAATATCTATGCCCCCTATATACCTTCCCCTCCCACCCCCCACCCCCCACTAAGGATTGCAGCCTGTGGCCACCTCTTAAATGTTCTCAGGCCCCCAAGGAGGATGTTCATATGGACCCCATTGAGAATGGCATGTCTATTTGATGTTATACTTATTAATCCTGCCATCCTTAGCCCTGTACTACTACTTCAAATAATCACTACCAGTTTTGATCAATCCACACAAAGTACAGGCTTTTTCAAGTTTGTAGTATTATATAAAACTTATTTCATGTAATCCCTTAGTGACATCCCTTTGGGGTTGATAAATCCCACCCTGTTAATTTAATCCAATAGTTTTCTCAGATACTACCAGCCAACCTCATAATCTGCAATTCTTTGGCCTTAAGAATATTATTTATGCCATTCCAAGAAGAATTGAACATTATCTCTATTTGACACTGTCTGACTTTAATATTACTGTGGAATATTTGTGTCTGATTATTTTATTTTCTAGTTTCTTCAAGTTTACAGTGCTTTTAATAATTTGTGGCAATACATCTTCTAAAATTGTACAATTTTTATTGAACTAAAGGATAATTATCATGATTGTTTAGAACAGTATTTGAAACAAAGCCAAATACTGGTTAATTCTGTAACAGGAAGGAGAAAATGTCTTCCACCAATATAAACATCAGTTATCTTTTTAATATTCTCCTAGCTGGGATAATGAATCAATACAGCTTGCACAGACATGGGTGCCCAGGGAAACAGGTACTGTATATATTAATTTGAATTAAATATATTTTTCTTATCCTGAACATAAGAATTCTGCAGAATGCTTTTAATACTTTTGATGTTAGATCTTTGTACCTTTTTCAGTACTTTTCATAGCTGATGTGCGAGTCAATTTTGATCATTTTCGCAACAGCATGACTGCCACGGTGATTGCTAAAACTATCATTACAACAAATCCTGGTAAGGTTTATCAATTTTAGAGTCAAAATCAAAAATTAGTGAATATTTGAAATCTGTTTTTCATACTTAAACTAGTTTTCATACAACTTCATTTGATGTCAACCCTGCTTTGGCGTCAATGTATGTTGATGTATTTCAATGTATAAATCAACATATGCCACACAGGAGAAAATTATTCCAGATTCAATTGGGGCTGAAATATGCAAACAGAAATATTGGAAACTTTCAGCAGATGAAACATATCTGTGGAAAGATAAAAATTTGAAGCTTTAGGTCAAAGACCCTTCTCGTGATCATCAATCCAGAATAACCAGCTGTGCATCTCCAGCATTATACAGTAAAACCTCCACATTTTTTTGCTGATTGCCTGAGGCACTGGTTGCTTGATTTGCAGATAACAGGGATTTTACTGTATTTATTTTTTCAGATTCCTTCATAAATCAGTTGAAGTAGAAAAGAGAGCTGATCTTGCCAGATGTTTGCTGAATTGACCAGCTCACCTATTTAGTTAATATTCTTAATATTTGATCAATTCAGCAATCACTTGACAAGGTTAGCTCCCTCAACTTCTTTATGGTCCTAAACTACGTGGCATCTGCTTTATATCTATTAGTATTGTTTCATCAAGAAATTAGAAGATGATTTTACTTTATGTGTTATGATTGAATTAGATAAAAAACTAAAGTGCAGTTAAAATTGATCAGAAAAAATACTGTAAATTTTAACTATTCAGAATATGAAGTACGTTAATGCTGAGTTTTGTCTTTCTGCACTGGAAACCTCAAGACACAAAAGAGGCGAATCTGTTATTTAATTTTGCTAAAGATTATGAAGAAAATTATGATGAAGCTGCAGAACAAATTAATGAATTAATAAACTGTAAGTAACTGAGTTTTAAATTTGAAGTATAATTTAATTTAGTTTGACTCTTCCGTTATTTGTGATGTCCAATACAAATTTTACAAGTTAGATAAATGGCTTTACCTAATAGTAATAATCATAGGTTATCAATTATTAGACATATTGAATAAAATATTGATTTTTAAAAAACACCAGATGTGATTATAAGACCATAAGATATAGGAACAGAAGTAGGCCATTTGGTCCATTGAGTGCAGTTCCATCATGATGTGATCCATTCTCCCACTAGCCCCACTCCCCTATCTTCTCCTCATAACCTTTGATATCCTATTTAGATGCGCTAAATAACCCAGCGTCTTGGAACCTCAACTTGTGGTGATACAAAATTACACCACTAGATCACCAGGGGTCATCCCGGTGACCTTGTATATAAAGCAGTCCAGAGCTACAGTCTAGCCTTCCAGGTTCGTCTTGCAGAGAGACAAGACCTCTTAGTGTACATATTAGTTTATTAAAGCTGTCTTATACTCGCACTGCCGGTGTGGTTATTGTCAGTACAACACAACTGTCTATAGTACAAATTTCTAAAGGTTCATCACTCTGGTGAAAGAAATTCCCCTGCATCTCTTTTTTAAATGGGAACCCTTCAATCCTGAAGTTGTGCCCTCTTGTTCTCGACTCCCCTACCATGGAAAATAATATTGCTACATCTATGCTGTCTGTGCCTTTCAACATTCAGAATGCTTCTATGAGGACTCCTACTGAAGATTAGGAAAATTATATTTTAGCTGTGCTATCTTTTTTAACAGCTCAACAATTCTAAACAATCTGAACTAAGTTTTAAATTTGCTCCTACAATATTAGTTATTGATTTATTTCCATGGCATCATTTAAGATCATCAAGGTCATAGGATATCAAAGATGAGGCCTTTTATTGCAAAGCTTCTGAAATGTCTGCCTTCTTCCACAAACATGGCTTCCTCTTTACCACTATCGACTCAGCCCTCACCCACCTCCATTTCCCCCTCATCCTCACCTACCACCCCACCACCCTCCACATCCAACACATCATCTGCCAGAATGGATACCACCACTAGACACATCTTTCCCTCTCTTCCTATCTCGGCCTTCTGCAGGGACCTCTCCCTCCGCGATTCCCTCGTGCACTTATCCCTCCCCACCCATCGCATCTCTCGCACCTTTCTGTGCCTTCAGGAAATGCAACACTTGTGCTCATATTTCCTCTCTCACCACAGTCCATGGCCCCAAACGGTCCATGTTAAGCAACACTTCACCTGTACATCCAGAGGACTTATTTACTATATCCAGTGCACCCTTTGTGGCATTCTTGACATCGGAGAGACCGGTCGCAGATTGGAAGATCGCTTCGCTCAGCACCTCTGCTCCATTCGCAACCACAGTGACCTTCCAGTGGCCAACCTTTTCAATTCTGTGTCATACTCCTGCACTCACATGCCTATCCATGGCCTTGTGACTGTCCCACCCTGACCACCCGCTGATTGGAGGAACAACGCCTTATTTTCTGTCTGGGCACCCACCAACCAGATGGCATGAACATTGACTTCACTGCTTTTCATTAAACCTTGCCTTTTCTTCCCCCTTCCCCACTTTTGGCCTTTCCATTTCTTTCACCTACACAGCCCTGCCTTTCTACCCCCACCCCCCTTCCTCAGTGCTGTTGTCCCCTCCCTCCCTTCTCCACCTATTATATCCTGCTCTGCCACCCCCCTTTCTCCTCCTACTCTTTATTCTGATGCTCACCGGCATTTTCTCATACTTTGATGAAGGGGTCAAGCCTGAAACGTAAGTTATGTATCTCTGCCTCTCCAGCAATGTGTGGTTTTACTCCAAGAAAGTATTGCACTATAGTCGCATACTACTCAAAATCACACACACACGTAGTCAGGTTAAGCTCTGAATTTTATTCGGGCTCAAGCCAGACTTTTATAATTGTACTGTTCCGCACTGTGCCATCCCCCCCCCCCCCCCCCACCCTTGGCTGATATCACAACATAATAAAAGCGGGTTTCCTGTGCATGGATACTTTCCTGCATAACAATGTCCTTCCCTATGTGCTGTCCCTGTCTATGCAGTAAGGCCAACGGCATTTTGGAGTCGCTGGCCTTTGAACTGCCCTTGCTGTTCACCCACCAGTTCACTTGTTGGGGACAGTGCCGCTGCACGGGCTGCTGGCCTTTGGTTGCACTCACCGCCGCCGCTGCCCATCACATGCCCCACCCCACCCTGGAGAACCGGTGGTATTGACCTTGTTATTGTCCTTGGTGCCCATAGGCAAAGTCTCTGCAGCCTTCGGTGACCTCCCTCTTTGATGTGGTGCTGGTGTCTTGATCAGGCCCGTTGGGTCCAGATGTGCTGGCTTTAGCCTGTCTGTGGTGAAGACCTTTGTCTTGCCTCCGACCTCCAGCTCGAACATGGCCCTGTTTTTGCGGATGACCTGGAACCGACCCTCGTATGGCCTCTGAAGCAGTGGACGATGTGGACCCCTGTAAATGAAAACATATGGACCTGCGGGTCTTGGGGTATGTTAGTCCTTGCGTGTCTGTGCCTGGAAGGTTGAATCGGGGCCAGGTGCTGACTCTTTCCCTTAGTCTGCTGAGGAATGCTGCCATGTTGTCCTGCTGTCTGCCTGAGGATAGTACGAATTCTCCTAGGACCGAAGAAGTGTTGAGGTCCTCCTTGGGTGTCCAACAGCGCCCATGGTAGCTCGTCTACCTAGTTGGGTCCTTAGAGTCTGGTCATGAGCACGGCTTTGAGGTCCTGTGTAAGTGCTCCACCAACCCATTGGACTGTGGGTGGTAAGCTGTTGTGTGATGCAGCTGAGCACCCAACAGGCTGGCGAGGTCAGACCACAGACTGGAGGTGAACTGGGCCCCTCTGTCGGATGTGATGTGGACGGTATCCGGAACTGTATCACCCAGGACGAGATGAGGGTACTGACATCTGAGGTTGTGGACATGTCTGCCAGCGGGACTGGTCAACCACCTGAGCGGGTCAGGCTGCAGGGTTTAGTGACAAGCCCCACGAATGCTGAGCACTCTGTCTTCTGCTTCCACAGAATGTCCATTCATGCTGCAACTTTCCAGGGGTCTCTGAAATCCACGTCAGCCAGGAGCAGTTGGACGTTCTTGGGCAGTTGCTCCAAGAATGCAAATATGAAGCAGGGCTCTTGTTTTCCCAGGAGGTCCAGCATCCCGGCCTGATAAACATGAGGCCTGACTGGGTCCTGTCCACTAGGCTGTCCAGGTGGAGCAGATATCCCCCTTCTCTCATGCTGTGAGAGCCCAAAGGTCTCAATCAGCAAGTTCTTGAAGGCGGTGTACGTGCCTTCCGACGGGGGCTCCTGGATGATGTTGGCTAACCAGCCTGCTATGTCCTGGCCCATGGCGCTCACCACGTGGTAATAGCATGTGGATTCTGCTGGACCTGGAACTGTGCCTCAGCCTGGTCAAACCATACGCATGGTTGTTTCATCCAGAAGGTTGGCAGTTTGAGAGCAACCGCGTTGACTGCTACCTGTTCACTCATCGCTGGATTGAGATGTCATCTAAATCGTCGGGGTCACCAATTGTAGCCGCGCGCTACTCGAAAGAAGACACGCACACATAGTGTAGTCAGGTTAAATGAGTTTTATTGGGGCTCGGGCCTGATTTTTATACTTGCACTGTTCCCGCCGTGGTCCCCCTTGGCTGATGTCACAACATGCATAACAAAAGCAGGTTTCACTAACCCTAACCCTGATAACAACGCCCTTCTTCTCCACACAGTGTCCCTTTCTATTGGCTGTGCAGCAAGGCCAGCATGATTTTCACCTGCTGGTTTGCTTGTTGAGGCCAGTACTGCTGCACGGGCAGTTGGCCTTTGGTTGCGCTTACTGCCCAGAGCGCCGGCTCAATCGCCACCACAGCAGGCCGCCAGAGCAATCTATTTTTGTACAATTAAGTAGAATTCATTATGTAAAAATCCTAACAGATTCAAGGAACATTTTCAGCAAAAATTAATGCACATCTGAAAAGACATAAATGGGGCAGCACTGGGCAGTGACCTGGGTTAAATTCTGACTTCTGGTGTTGTCTATTCTCCTTGTATCGATGAGTTTTTCCTTGAATGCTTGGGTTTACTTCTACATCCAAAAGATGTGCTTAATTGCTTACTGTAAATTACCCCTCGTCTAACTAAGTGGAGTTGATAGATGTGAGATATAATAGTTTGCTAAAGTGGGAGGAATGGAATTGCTTTGAGAGGTTGGATAGACTGTAAGGCCCAATTGTTCTCTAATGTAGCAAGAAGATGAGAGAAGTCATAAGTCATAATTTGTGTGCTAGCGGATGATACAAAATTTTGATGTTGTTGATAGTGATGACAGTATTAAGTGACAGGATGATGAGAGGTGACAGGGAAAAAAAAGAGCAATGCCAGATGAAATTTAATCATGATACATGTGAGTGATCCACTTGTGAAAGGCAATTAAAGGTAGGACACAATGATTGGAAGACCCCAGGAATTGAGGAACAGATGGACCCTAGTTTACAAGGCGAAGGTGGCAGCATAAGTAGATCATGATCAAGATTATTTTATTGTCATGTAATAAAACAGAAAACATGAAAGTTCTTTAGATCTACCATGAAGCAGACAAAGATTCATCCAGTGGTCCCCTAAACTGAGCTTTAATAAGGCACCCCAGTGTCAGTGTAATGAGGGGGGAGGGCATTCGTGAGCCACACCCACCCACCCACCTGCAGAACTAGCGTCATCAAAGCAAGTACACATTTTATTATGTTTCAATTCCTGTCTCAAATTTAATATCTCCATCAGGGGTCCAGTGCTGCTAGAGCTCACCAGAGCGCAGCTCCGTCACCTCATCGGGCCACTCTGGCATCTCATCAAACCGCCAGGGCTGATGTCAGTCTATTTTGCGCCCTATGCTGGCCTGAGCACGGGTTGGGGGGGAGGGGGCTGGCCGGGCAGACGGTACCAGAGCCTCAATACAACCACAAACTTTTCCATATCATTATCATTCACAGGTTATTACAGAGCTCCTTGCAAATTGTAGCAGATGTGTAACACCGAAGCATTATCATTGCACTTAATATGAAATAAAATGTTCCCTTTTTGGAAAAAAAAAGTGAAAAATTGCAATTCATGAAAACAGCTGCAAAAAATATTTAATTCCAGCAAAGCACGATTTATTGCCTGGGAGGCCAAAGCATCCTCAATGCTTCATATTGTACAGTGGTTTTAGTCTCATATGGAATATATCAGTAGGCCGAAGGGACAGGGGAGGGTTCGGAATCTGGACTCGGGCGTTGGGTGCTCTGGTGACCAGAGCTCCCGAAGTTAACTCCGAACCCTCCCCTTGGCCTATCTGAACTATGGGGAACAATTTGCAAATCAGTTCAGTTTTTAAATAAAAAACATTTTACTTAAAAATCTCGCCTCTCGGGTTCTCCCTCCCTCTCCAATTTACTGTTTGAACATAGATTTCTTTTCATACCTTGTGTTCGCACAGCATGTGATCCATGTCAGTCCCCTGCAGTGCCTGTGGCTGCAGGTGGCAGGGAGAACTGCAGCAGCTCAATGCAGGATCAATGGCTGTCTTCATTACCCATAATCCCCCATGCAGCTGGAATCACTCTGCCAGTGCTAGTGCCAGGGAAATGCAGAGCGGTTCTAGCTGCTTGGGGATTATGGGTAACGAAGATGGCCATTGATCCTGCATTGAGCAACCGCACTGAGTGGACCCATTGTTATTTTGATTTCAGTGAATAGATGAAAGCCAATTGACAGGAGTGTTGAAAGCTATAAGTTGTTGCAATTTTAAAATACTTTTAATAATATGGCTTAGTGCCCTTTGGTATAATTAAAGTAACATTTCTATTGTGTATCTCTTATTTCTATTGTTATTTGACAGGCCCCCTTACCTTCTGGGCCCCTAGGCTTCAGCCTATTCAGCCTAATGGTTAATCCACTATCAGATTCACCATCAGCAGAAATTGCCCAGTACCCTTGCAAACCGAGAAGGAGAAACAAAAATGACCCCCCAGAGATTCATCCATTGATTCATCTTCAGCACTCCCAGACAAACCTTAGTCCAAACCATCAACCACCCAAGTACCAGATCCAAACCTCTGACAGGATCTGAAAGCTTAACACACTTCAATACCTGGTACCGCCTCATCCCGTCTCCAGCAGTCCGCAGCCTGGTTCAAGTCCCTTGGCTGCAATCGCTAGCAGCCTGTGGATTGAATGAGTTTCTCACCTCAAGTCACCAACAGCCCGCTGCCTCTCTGTTCTTCAGTCTCTCAGTGGTGGTCCACTGCTGTGGTCACCATCCCATGGATCATCTCTTCTCCTTCATTTTCTGGTGCTCTGCACCAGTCCTGTGCTTCCCTGGAGTTTGCAACCCCCGATGGCCACTGCCAAGCATAAGAGCCGCTATCTTGGGCCCAGACCATGCAGTCACAGGATTTTAAAAGAAACCACCCTCAGGCTTCTTTAACAGGCCGTTTAAAGCCTGTATTGACCCAATGGCTGTCGGACTGGAATGTTGGACTATGCGAGGGATCATTGTGTCTCCATCCACTCTCTGCAGGTCCGCACCAGCGACAGCACTGCCGTAACAGCAGCTCCAGCAGTGCCGCTATTTTTTTTAGTGGTGAAGAAGGTAAATAGGATATTTACCTTCATTAACTGAGTCATAGACTATAAACGTAGGCAATTCATAGTTCATATTTAAAACATTGGTTAGGCCATAGCTGGAGTATTCCGTGTTGTTCTCAGTGAGGACATGATCACACTTGAATCTTGGATACAATAAACATTGGGTAAGGATGCATTTATGTTTGGATTTATCCAAAAGTTATGTAAACAGTGAGTAAGATAATAAAATCAGTGAATTGTGGCTAATATTTTCTGTCAATGCCATGAAGAGTGATATGGAGGCAACCTGGGCACAAAGGAGGGGAGATCTCCCCTCTACAGGCACCTACAGACATGTTTAAAAATCACTGACTAATTTCTGTCTGCAATGCCTCTAGTGGAACATTATATAAAAGTTAATATTATTAATGGCAAAATTGTGCTTTGTGCGTATGATTCTGAAAGTGCCCAGCTGAATTTCTGGAGTGGAATGGTTTAACATGAAAAGCATTGTAATTGTATCCCACTTTGAAATAATTGACTATTTGCATACACTGAAAAAGGAAGTGCTTTCGTAACTGTATTTACAGCCATAGAAATCATATTTTTTTAAAAAGTCAACTTACAAGATTTTTTTCTGTTTCTTTGCAAGGTTTGTGATCTTAATGCCAGACAAGGTGAAACCATTTGTTTGCACTTTGCTCCTTATAAATTAACTGAAGTCTTGTATCCAAGTGACACTTATCCTTATATAGATCTAATTCTATACACCTTCCAGTGAAATCTTGTGTTTAAGATTACAGCAGATTATTAAAGTACATTTATCAAATGGAAATGAAGTTGACAATTACCATGTATACTCATGTAATAGTCGATCCCATGTAATAGTCAACCCCCCTCTTTGGCCCCAAAATTGTGCATTTTCCCTATAAGGGCCCTTGTTTTTGGCCCCGACCGCTTGCCCATCTGAGCTCCTGACACTCTGACAGCCTCAGCTGCCTGTGCATTCAAGCACCTCGCCTTGGCTTCCCACCCACCAGAGCTCCCCTCGCCCTGACTACAAATCATCACCCCAGCTGTATGCCCATCCAAGCTCCGATGCCCTGAACGCGGACTTAACACTGCCTTGAACAATGCAGGTATGGTCAAAAGTATGATCCGTGTAAAAGGCAAGCCCTTCAAATTTGACTTGAAAAATTGGTCCAAAAATATATGTCGTGCATTGCCCCAGTGAAAGATTGCATGAAATACCCACATCACTTCCACTATTTATTTATGCAGTAATTTCATATTGAGAGCTCATATTTGCCTAATTTATCCAATGAATTTTGGTTATATATACTTGAGACATTAACAATATTTATTTCACTCTTGTAGTAAATTAAATGGCACTTTTCATTCTTAAATATTTCAGTTTAATAGCAGGAAACCTTTTATTATTTTTGGGAATTATTCTACTTATGTTTTACATGTTTTCATTGCAGTGCATTCCATAGTGGATGTGTTCACTGTGCAACAGTTAAAAAATAAAATGATAGACCACGGTGGCAAATCTGAGCCTATTTACGGAATCGTGTATGCTTACATTACATTGTTTAACATTGATTCGGACAATTTAAAGATAATAAAAGCCAAATGGTGAGAGTGATAATTATGTTTTTGTTTAATTTTTAATTTATTTCCTAAAAGTTAGAGATATTTTTGGGGTTTTGTAATAACCTAAATCCCTTGGGTGTACAAGAGGGGAAATATTTTCTCAAGAAAGCTTTGATTTATCCCTTTGCAGAATCAGTTTGTATTGTTAAATCGTTGAATTTCAATTATGTTTGCACAGTAATTAAGTTAACTAGCAGGGAGAGTTTTGAACATAATCTGGAGACAAGAGTTTATATTTCAATATGGAATCTGAAGAATTTAAACTAATCTGGCCACCATATTGTAAAAAATCATCAGGTTCTTTAGGGAATGAAATTTGGTATCCTTGCTAGCACTGAACTGCCTCAGAGGCAGTCCGTACAGACCATAAATGCCAGAACTTTACTGTGAAATCCGCATCCCATTAACCTTTTTTATTGGAATTGGAATTAACATAATAAGCAACGAGACCCATTCAGCCTATCTAATTCATATCAGCTCCCTGAAGGGCATTGTGATTTACCTGCCAGATTAATTACTTGTACCCAGATGCTTATCTAATTTTATTTTGGAAATTCCTGGTTACATGTTTCTCTTTCAAGTTGTGAGTTCCAGATTATTACTGCTCACTACATAAACATAATGGAATATGAAAAAGGATTTTTTTACCTTCCAGTTTAAATATATATTCTTTTGTCTGCTTCCATATGTAGTTGTTTTATATCATGATTAAAAGTTAATCATTATATGTAGGGAGAGGGATGGACTGTTTGTGATGCAGTTATGTTTTTAAAATTCAGATATAGTAAAATAAAGAAATTAGATGTTGCTCAGGGTGATCATGGTAAAAGAGACAAAATATATTTTTAAGAGATCTGCAGACATACTAATCGTGAAATCACGTTCCAAAAAACTTTCACTGAGAATTTTAAAAGATTTAATTTCTCTGTTATTAAAGTGGTAGGTGCAGATTTTTGATCGATGCTGGTTCAAATGTATGCACAAATCCTTCCTGTTCATTTGGCACAATGAACTCTTCAAATATCATTACCAATTTTGACTTCTGGGTGGATGTGTCCGATCACACAGGCACACTTCGGTCTTGTAACTTAACTGGAAATACAGCTGAAAAAACTCTCGGCTATACAGTAAGTGCTTACTACTTGGTGCTTTTAGATTAAAGTTGCAGTGTAATAGTTTCAGTTATAAATAGTGTGCTTTATTCTGCAATGCACAATAATTATATCAACCAATCTGTCGGGCTGGGCAAAAGAATGCATGTATTGAGGAAGAATGTGCTATAAATCTTGTAATGCAATTAAATTGCTTTTTCATCACCTGAGACATGCAAAAGAGAATTTAACTGTTGCATATTTATACATTATTTATTTAAAAGTTGAATTTGATCTTTAATTTTCTTCCAAGAAATTTGCATCATCTCATAATTTTGTATCACAGTAAGTTTTTATTTAAAAGAATGAAGGTATATTAAATAATTAGGTACAGGCTAAGAAAGTTCCAAGCTATAAAGTTCAGAACTGGAAACCCTTATTGCAGGTCCCCTTCCTGATAATTCCTGCTTCATTCTCTGATCAATTCTGTCCTGATCAGTGCTCAAATTTAGGATTTCCTGCCCAACCTTCATTCACCCCAGCAGTTGATCATAATATCCAACAATGCTACTATTACCTAGGACACTTTCTGTCAGTTGAGCTTCCATTTTCCCTTCCTTTTCCCCAACAACTCTTGACAAAGAAAAGGAATACCAGAAGATGAAAGCCTGGAATTTGTCAAATACATTTATAGCTTGAAGGAAGTTGGATAGTGGATTCCAAACAAGCTTTAAAAGTGAATCTGAGGGCAATGGTATGAACATAAAAGGAATTAATTCAATTGTTTTGGATTTTCAGCTGAGACATTTTCTTTACAATTGGCTATACTGTACTTATTTTAGCTGTTGAGCAAAAATTTGAAAGAATTAAAGATCTTTTCAAGTTTGAAACAGCAACAAAAGATAACAAAAGCTAATAAATGAAATAACTGCTGTTTAAATTCTGTCCCTCGTTAAACCAACATAATGAAATTTACCTTATTAATTCCTTGATGATTTTGGATAACAGACTGGGCATTATGTATCTCATGCTTAGATTGATGAGTTTTGCTGTTTAACTGAAGAGCAGAAGACATCATTAAAATGGAACTTCCTACTGGAGAGATGTAAAATCTATCTAAAGGTTGGATTCTATGTATCTTATTTGTGTGCTTTTGAAAAATAATCCTTCTAGACTATATACAGTTTAATTTACTGACTAGCATTACTATTCATTTTTGGCCTTATTGGCAATGGCCAACTATTCCAAATACAATTGCTGGGTTCAATCTTGGGAGTGCAAAACTTGTCTAGTCTAGTCTTACTAGGATTCCAGCATTATACTGAAGAATTTCTTCTCTCAGTTAGACATAGTGCAGGATGTGAGATATCCTCCCTTTTGGTTTCAAAGGGGATTCTAGACCTGTGGATTAGGAGACAAATTTGAGGGTTATTTTACTCTATGATTTCGTTCATAGTTTTAAGTGATTTCTCAGAGCTGTTTGGGTTTTAAGAGACTTAATATTTACTTATACATTTACCTAAGTACCAGAGACAGTTAAAACTTTTAAAATCCATGTCAGTTGGGCAGAATTCGAAGTTTCCAGCTTTGCCTTCTCTCAAACCCCATAAGCTTTATTAAGGCTGGACCAGAATGAAGATGTGGAGGACCAATAAACCTGATCCTTTGTATCTGGTCTGGATAAATATAGATTGGGGGCCAAATATTCCAGGGAAGGACTAGGTTCCATATTCCTCCAGTTTTATCCACCTTATTCTTCCAAAATAATTACTGTTGACATTATCCATTCATGACTCCTTAATTAACATTGGGAGTTCATCATAAAAAGAGTCTGTGCATGTTCATGTTTTAATTATTTAAATTATTTTCAATCATTTTTAAATATCAGATACCTGTATATTTGAAAAGTATTAAACCCCTTTAAATGGCCACCTTGTATCTTCTAAGTTCAATTATGATATTCTACTTGATTTATCCATTTTATTTAATGTATTACATCTGCAAACTTTAACAAAGTTTATATTTTTCTTGCATGTATTTTTCTGTATCAATATAAAAACACAAAGTCTTTGCTATCATTCTGCACAGTTGGTTCCATCAGGCAATGCAAGAAATGGAATAAGAACAAATATGCTTTCCTGCAAAATAGCTGATCCGGAAGAAGCTAGTCAGACTTTGTCCAGCATAGCAATTTCTGGAAACACCTGTTGTTTATAGAAAGGAATCACACTTCATCTATTTATTTAAAACAAAACTGGGTCTCCGAAACCTACTACCAGTTTGTATATATAAATATTTAGGTATAGCATTTACTTTTATTTTGATAACTTGAGTTTCAAGAAAGTGTGCAAAAGTGTATCAAATCTGTTCATGTATGTTCATGTATGTATTTTGTTTTAGGAGCTAAAACTTTCAGTTATGCTTTCGAAGTCACATTTTACCACAATAATCTACACTGGCTCTGGTCTTTCTGCTGTTTCAACTTTTTGAAAGGGTTATATTGAATTGATCTGTAGAATTAATGATCTGGTTAAAAATACTGATTGTAATTTATCTCTAGTAACGCAAATTTTCACACTTTCTCAATACATATAACACAAGAGTTGAATTAATATTTTAAAAGTTGATAGATAATGACAGTTATTTTAAAACATTCATGATAATTAACCTCGTGTGATGTTACAATAACATCTTAAAGAATTATAGTTTATATTTAAGCAGTCAGTTATTGTAGGTAAGTAAAATTTCTTTTTGCAGAATTTCCCTGCTTATTATTCAATGTTAATATAATCTTTGAATGCTTTCTGAGTCATGCTTTATTAATGTTAATTCAACTATTTAAATATTCTGTTATTCTCAATACTGTGCTTATTTCAATGTTATTTCACCATTTTTCAATAATATGAACCAGTTTCAAATGCGTTTTAAAAATCCAATAAAAATGTAACTTTGAAATCAACTTGGAAATTTGATGTGCAAAACCCTAAACATAAGAGGTTTAAACTGTTTCCAGAAGGTTGTCTTTTACTTTTCCATAGATTTTGTAATGCAACAGATCTCTAGCCTAGTGTAAACCCAAATTCCCACCTTCTCTGCTTCTGTTAAATGTCACTTTCCAAGAAATGGTGTCGACTCCCTTTCTCTATAAACATCAGATAGTACCCATTTCAAATGTGTATTTACAGTTAAGGTTGTGTTATCTGTCAATTATAATAACCCTACCGGCACCACCTACGGCTCCTAGAACGCTTCCACCAGTGTTGTCTCCGCTCCATCCTCAACATCCATTGGAGCGCTCACACCCCTAACGTCGAGGTACTCGAGATGGCAGAGGTCGACAGCATCGAGTCCACGCTGCTGAAGATCCAGCTGCGCTGGATGGGTCACGTCTCCAGAATGGAGGACCATCGCCTTCCCAAGATCGTATTATATGGCGAGCTCTCCACTGGCCACCGTGACAGAGGTGCACCAAAGAAAAGGTACAAGGACTGCCTAAAGAAATCTCTTGGTGCCTGCCACATTGACCACCGCCAGTGGGCTGATAACGCCTCAAACCGTGCATCTTGGCGCCTCACAGTTTGGCGGGCAGCAGCCTCCTTTGAAGAAGACCGCAGAGCCCACCTCACTGACAAAAGGCAAAGGAGGAAAAACCCAACACCCAACCCCAACCAACCAATTTTCCCTTGCAACCGCTGCAATCGTGTCTGCCTGTCCCGCATCGGACTGGTCAGCCACAAACGAGCCTGCAGCTGACGTGGACTTTTTACCCCCTCCATAAATCTTCGTCCGCGAAGCCAAGCCAAAGAGAGAGAATAATGTTAACAACTCCTAATTTAGTAGTCTATTTTCATTTATCAATTTCCTTGACAATTTGTCAATGATGATGGCAAAGATAAACGTTATTTCCAGTATAGATATTTACTTTGTTAAAGCTTTGAAAAAAATTCTTAAACATAATATTGCATTTTATTCTGTAACGTATATTCTGTTATGCATAGTTCTGGTTAACTTTGTACATTTAAAATGGCATATTTATATAATAAAATAGTTCTATCATATTGTACAATAATACATCCTAAAACTAATTTGCAAGACCACCACCTGAAAATAGTGTTATAGATTCACATAAACATTTTCAATATAAAAGTGAACACGATGAAATGTAATTATAAAAACAGAAAGTTAAAATTGTAACAACAACAATTAAATGTGTATGTTCTGGTCTTGTTTGATGGTCTGACACCATCTTATCACTGGAATGGAATGATAATTAACTTGAATCATATAAACGCTATTTTCCTATTGCATATGCCAGTTCTCATCCTAGCATGACATTTCCTCTGGCAAACTTTTTTATTTGCATACTTTTTAAATTTACTACTTGTACCACCGTTTTAGTGCTTTCTAGATTTGATCAATTTGCAGTACAAAATAATTACCCCTTATCTATCTACTGATCCTTTCACTAATTATCCAAGTATCAGAAATAAACAAAATAGCTTGTGCTTGGGTACAACTCAATATTTTCAGTGTAGTTCTGCAAGAATTAATTGTCTCTAGTATCAGTTACTGATATGCATACAATAATCAGTAAATTCAAAGGATCAAAGATTTGTTTTGTTGTCATGTATGAATACATTAAAAATGTAATACACATGATATACTTCAACTTTTGTCTGCTGTAAGGCAAACAAAGAGCCCATGATCATTGCTCAGCACCTTTAACAATAGGAGAAAGAGAACCTCCAGTGCTCCTGCAGCCGCCAGTTCAAACCATCAGCAACCCAAGCTCCAGATCCAGATATGATCAGGAAGCCTCTCAAATCCTTCAACTGCAAGTTGCCAGCAGTCCACAGCCTGTGTATTAGATTTATAAATAAATAATGTTTGGATTATATTTCTTTATACTTTTTTAGTGTATTGAGTATTTTTCCCAGTAGTTAGCTTCTTATTCAATGTTAGAACAATTATGACTTTCACATCACTTCACACATTTTTGTCAAAGGGCCTTTTCAATTTATGAAAGGACATAATGTTCCTAATATTCATCATTCTGCACATTTATAAATATGATGCAGAATGACATTAAAACATTTAGCAATGAAAACCTTGTTTATTAAATTGAATAAATTCACCAGCCATTTTGTGGGCTGGTCCATGTCTCTGTGCATGGGCCACTACCCAACCTCCCTCCCCCCCCCACCCCGAATCGGCGATTGGGCATTGTCTGCTGACTTGGGCGGTCTTCCCTTGTGTTGCGGGGGAGGAGTGGAGACTGGCTGTCACAGTCCAGATATGCCAGTTTCAGGTGGTCAACGGTAAAAGTCTCCTCCTTGCCACTGATGTCCCTGATGACCCTATAGGGCCCCTCGTAGGGTTATTGTGGGGTGGCTGGTGTGGGCCCCTTCACACAAACACATACTAACGTCTTAAAGTCCGTCGGGATGTTATGTTTGGGCTGGCCGTGTGATGGGGGTTGTTGCGGGACCCCAGTTTTGCTGCAAGGGTGGCCGCAGTATCTTCCAGGTGTTTGTTGGGGGGCAGGAAATCCCCCAAAATAATTAAGGGTGCGCCGTAGACCATCTCTGCTGCCAAGGCATTGAAGTCTTCCGTCATTCAAGAAATGTATAAATTCCAGCTGAAATAACTCTGAAATGGAAATTCAGCCAAACCTTGGGTTTGGTGCTGAATTAGTAACAAAATAGGATCATTCTGGGTTCCTGTATTCTGCTTGTGATATTGACAAAACAGTAAATAGAATATGTCTCAGTGGTTTATGTAACATTAGTTCTAAAGCAAAGAAATGAGTGTGTGACTGTTGTTCCAAATATTATCATTCTGGTTCTATGGGGCAACATAGCAGGTCTGGCTAGCCCATATCTCCCGTGTATAAGAACAATATGATCAGAGTAAACAATTATGGTCATTCATCCATTGACAAAAATAATAATATACATTGCCAGTTCAAATGAAGAGGGCCTTTAGAATTTTACAAGCTAAAGCAGACTTTAAGTGGACCCTATTTAGTCATCAAAGGGATTTATTTTAGAGTCAGGCATGAGGCACACATATCTCTGATCCTCACTCAGTATGGATCAGTAACAATATCTCACTGACAATCTACACAAGTGCACTCAAGGATGTGTGCTTAGCCCATTGCACTACTCTATAACCATGACTGTGCGGCTACACAATTTAAACGCTCTACAAATTTGCCTATGACATCAGAGGTTGTCAGCAGAATCACAATGAGGAAGTATACAGGAGTGAGATCAGCTAGTTGAGTGGTATCACAGCAAGAACCTTGCTCGCAAAACAAGGAACTGATTGTGGACTTCAAGAAGGGGAAGGCAGGAGAAATCAAACCCAATCTTATCGAGGGGTCAGTAGTGGAGAAGGTAAGGAACTTCACATTCCTGAGTGTTAACATCTCTAAGATATATTTACAGGCCATCATGTCAATGCATTCATGAAAAAGGCATGCCAGTGGCTATATTTTTTTCAGGAATTTGAGGACATTTGGAATGTTCAAAGATGTGCAAATTTCTACAGGTGTATCTTGGAGAGCATCCTGACTGTTGCATCACTGTTTAGTATGGAGGTGCCCATATACAGGACAGGAAAAGGCTACAAGAGGGTTGTAAACTCAGTGAGCGCCAAGCTGGGCATTGGTCTTCACTCCATTAAGGGCATTTAAGAGGTGGTGTCGCAAGAAAGCAGCCTTATCAACAAGAGCCCTCACCACCCAGGCTATGCCCTTTTCTCACTGTTTGCATAGGAAGGAGATACAGGAACCTGAAGATGCACTCCCAACTTAAACAGGTTCTCCAGATTTCTGAACAATGAAACGAGGATACTACCTTGATTAATATTTTTTGCACGTTTTTTTTTAAACTTGTGTTTACAGAACTGTAATGTATACCTATTTTGCATCTGTAATGCACAATACAGCTGCTACTAAACAACAAATGTTCTGGTACTTATTCTTGTCAATAAACCTGATACTGATCATTTTCATGACAAAGTCCTGTGATCTCATCTCATCATGAGATCTCATCTCCACATCTATTAAGATCCATAGGATTTTATAGGCCCCAGGAGGAGGTATTCTCTAAACTGTAGAACTAACTTGAGTATATTAACATTAAATTAGTGTTGAGCATAAATTTACATCATCTTACTTCTCTAATTTCCAGCGTTGATAGTGTACATGGCTGGACAATCCTATTGACATTGCATCTGACTACAAAAACACCCGTATTACATCATCTTGGAATCAAATGGGTATTAAGTAGTGCCATTCATTTGAAAACTACGTGAATTTTTCAACTCATCTTTCACAGTGTGACCATGATACTGAACTATCCACAACAATTGATATCCCAGCAGTAATAACATGGGGAGGGTGGGCAGCATGTAGTCATCATTGACCAGAAATTTAACTACTGTATTTCTTGACGGATGACACTTGAAGCACCCAAAAAATACCCCAGATACAAAAACAGTGACCTTAAAATTCTACTCAAAATGCCACTTGATTGTTTCCAGACCCCACCCTATAACAAATTTTAAGCTACCTGTATAGTATTTGTGTTACACAAGCGTAAAGAAGAAGAAGACACACACACAAAAGCTTTGAAGTCAAAACTGGTTTATTATATGGACCCCAGGCACTGATGTAGGCCCCCGCATCATTGGAGTGCAGGCCTGAGCTTGGCTGGCGTTCCCATCACAATACCCCATCTTCCCGCCATGTGGGCGGTCACCTGCAGCAACAGCCGGTATCACCCCCCCAGGTCCGCACGGTCACTGCATTCACCAACCATTTTGTGGGTTGGTCGATTTCTCCATGGTTTGGCCACTATGCAACCTCCCCACCCCCCCCCCCCCAGAACTGGCCATTGGGCCATTGTCTGCTGACTTGGATGGTCTTCCCTTGTGTTGCTGGGGAGGAGTGGACACTGGCTGGTCACAGTCCAGATATGCCAGTTTCAGGTGGACAATGGTAAAAGTCTCTGATGTCAAGGACGAAGGTGGAGCCATTGTCTTTGATAACCCTGTAGGGCCCCTCATAGGGTTATTGTAGGGGCGGCTGGTGTGTGCCCCTTCACACAAACACATACTGACATCTTTAAGTCCCTGGAGATGTTATGTTTGGGCTGACCATGTGGTGGGGGTTATTGCGGGACCAGGGACCGCACCCTATAACAAATTTTAAGCTACCTGTATAGTATTTGTGTTACACAAGCGTAAAGAAGAAGAAGACACACACACAAAAGCTTTGAAGTCAAGACTGGTTTATTATATGGACCCCAGGCACTGACGTAGGCCCCCGCATCATTGGAGTGCAGGCCTGAGCTTGGCTGGCGTTCCCATCACAATACCCCATCTTCCCGCCATGTGGGCGGTCACCTGCAGCAACAGCCGGTATCACCCCCCCAGGTCCGCACGGTCACTGCATTCACCAACCATTTTGTGGGTTGGTCGATTTCTCCATGGTTTGGCCACTATGCAACCTCCCCACCCCCCCCCCCCCCAGAACTGGCCATTGGGCCATTGTCTGCTGACTTGGATGGTCTTCCCTTGTGTTGCTGGGGAGGAGTGGACACTGGCTGGTCACAGTCCAGATATGCCAGTTTCAGGTGGACAATGGTAAAAGTCTCTGATGTCAAGGACGAAGGTGGAGCCATTGTCTTTGATAACCCTGTAGGGCCCCTCATAGGGTTATTGTAGGGGCGGCTGGTGTGTGCCCCTTCACACAAACACATACTGACATCTTTAAGTCCCTGGAGATGTTATGTTTGGGCTGACCATGTGGTGGGGGTTATTGCGGGACCAGGGACCGCACCCTATAACAAATTTTAAGCTACCTGTATAGTATTTGTGTTACACAAGCGTAAAGAAGAAGAAGACACACACACAAAAGCTTTGAAGTCGAGACTGGTTTATTATATGGACCCCAGGCACTGACGTAGGCCCCCCAGGTCCGCACGGTCACTGCATTCACCAACCAGCTACCCCAGGTAGCTTAAAATTTGTTATAGGGTGGGGTCTCAAGGGTGGCCGCAGGATCTTCCGGGTGTTTGTCGGGGGGCAGGAAATCCCCCAGAATAATTAAGGATGTGCCATAGACCATCTCCGCTGCCAAGGCATTGACGTCTTCCTTCGGCATGATACGAATCCCCAGCAGGAACGAAGGCATCCACCCAGTTGGGACCCTTGAGCCAGGCCATCAAGGCTGCCATGAGGTGCCTGTGGAACCGCTTCACCAACCTATTGGTCTGAGGGTGATACACTGTAGTGTAGTGAAGCTTTATCCCCAGGAAGTTGGCCAGCGCTGCCCAGAGCTCAGAGGTAAATTGTGTCCCCTTGTCTGAGGTTAGGTGCTCTGGAACACCAAATCTGGACACCCCTGTGTCGATGAGTGCCCAGGTGCAGGTTTCTGTGGTGGTATCAGCCAGCTGAACCACCTCAGGCCACCTCATGGAGCAGTCAACCATGGTCAGCAGGAATCTCACTATTTCCCCATGGGAAATTGGTAGAGGCCTCACTATATCAATACGTACATGGTTGAACCTGGTTCAAAAGTCTGGGTACCACTTTTAAGGACTGGCAGTTCCTGCAGGTTTAGCCCATTGGCTGACCTGCTTATGGAGACCATGCCAGACAAACCTGTTAACCACCACCTTGACCATGCATTGGATTGCAGGATGTACCAGGTTGTGATGGCATCAAAAACTGGCATCTTCGTGCAGCCGGGATGATGGGGTGAGGGTTGCCAGTGGTCACACAGCAATGTCAGGTTACCTGGGCCAACAGGGACATCTTCCACCCTGAGACTGGAAATGGCTGTCCTATAGGTGAGGATCTCAGCGTCCTGCTGCTGCGCTTTGACAAGGGCCACGTAATCAATTCTAACTTGATCATGGTGCATGACAGAAAGTCAGCTACCATGTGGCTCTTCCCCATGATGTCCATGGTAAATTTGGGCATGTAGGACAAGTGTCTCAGTTGTCAGGCCAACCATGAGTCTGACGTCTTATGGAAGGTAAAGATCAGCGACTTGTGATGGATGAAGACTTTGAATTGTCGACCTTCCAAAAAGTAACAAATGTCTTTCTGCCAGGTACAGCCCCAATAGCTCTCGTTCGAAAGCGCTGTATTTGAGATCTTGGCCTGCTGAAAAAGGCCAGGGGTTGCCACTGGCCTTCAATGAGCTGTTCTAGAATTCCTCCTACTGCTGTGCTGGAGGTGTCAACTGTCAGAGCAGGGGTGTACCAGGAGGGTGGCGTTGGCCAGCGCTTCTTTGGCATTGTGGTACGCCCTTGAAAACTCACCGTCCCAGGTAATGTCCTTTGACTTGTCTGCCATCAGTCCGTGATGCAGGCTGCTGCTGGTATGAATCTGCGGTAAACATTTATCATACAGGATAAATACCTGTAGCCCTTTTACTGTACATGGCTTGGTGAAGTGCCGGACTGCTGCAATCTTTTCAGGGAGGGGTGTTGCCCTGTGTCTGTTTATTTTGTGCCCAGGAAGTTAATAATGTCCAGACTGAACTGGCACTTCGTGGGGTTAATTGTCAGCCTGAACTCCCAACTGGGTCCACAGTTGTCTCAGGTGGGGCATGGTCTTTGTGGCTGCACCATTGATGAGGATATTGTCCAAATAGATGAGTGCGAATGGGAAGTCCCGGCCCACTGCATTCATCAGCTGCTGAAAAGTTTGTGCCACGTTTTTGAGACTGAAGGGCATGTGGAGGAATTCAAACAAACCAAAGGGGGTTATAATCACTTTCTTGGGGACATCCTGGGGGTGAACTGGAATTTGGTGGTACTCCCAGATGAGGTCCACCTTGGAAAACACCTATGCCCTGTGCAGGTTGCCGGTGAAGTCTTGGATGTGGGGTATGGGATATAACCCTAATGTGCGGGCATGGTGGCCTCGTTGATGCAGCAATAGTTGCCACATAGCCTCCAACCCCCTGCTGATTTGGGCACCATGTGGAGGGGTGAGGCCCAGTGACTGTCGGAGTGCAGCATAATCCCCAGCTCCTCCATTTTCTTAAACTCCTCCTTCACCAGGCTGAATTTTTTCAGGAGCTGGTGCACCCTGCCGTGGAGCAGGGGGCCCTCAGTCAGAATGTGGTGCCTTACCCTGTGCTTTGGCTCGGCTGCGGAGAACTGTCGAGGGGAACTCTGGCAGGATGTGGGTGAATTTGTCTGATACCGTTATAGAGTCAAGGTAGAGTTTGAAAAGTTCTGGTGTACACCAACTGCCATCCCTTGAAGTTGACAAGCAGGCAGTGGGCACAAAGGAAGTTGGCCCCCAGGAGCAGTTGCACCACTGCCACCAGGGTGAAGGTCCATATAAACAGGCTGTTGCCGAAACAAAAGGAAATGGTGCAGGTCCCAAAAGTTCGAATGGAGGAACTGTTGGCTGCCCTCAGCATTGGGTCCTGTTTGCCATTGCAGGTGTCGAGGTCTTCCAGGGGTAGGATGTTTATCTTGGTGCCAGTGTCAACCAGGAAACACGTGCCCGACAAGGAGTCCCAAACATAGAGGAGGCTATCATGTGGGGAAACCACCAGAGCCATCAATGATGGTTGGTCAGGGCGTTTCCCAGAAACCTGTAGGGTGGGCAGCATCACAGGCCTCCGCACCGAATCTCTGATGAAAGTAGCAGAATTGTCCCAGGGTATTAACTTGCCTTTCCGCAAGTCTTGGTCTTGCAGACAGCTGTTTGTGGGGCGTGATGATGTGGTCTATGACGGCGCTGGTGTCCTTCACTCTCTGGAACATCTCCACCCGGGCCGCAACCCTCCAAGGGTTGCTGAAGTCTTCATCCATGAGCAAGAGTCAGATATCCTCAAGCAGCTGCTCCAGGAAGATCTGCTCAAAGAGCAGGCAAGGCTTGTAGCCCTCAGTTAGAGTGATTATCACTCATGTGGACAGATGGGGCCATGACCCCTCATCCATCCATATGCAGCAATAGGGCAGCGCATTCGTGCTGGGGCAGCCCAATAGTACGGGTTAACAGTTCTTTGAGGGCTGTGTATTCGCCTTGCTCTGGAGGCTGCCGCAGGAAATCTACGACCCTTGCGCTGTGTCCTGATCACAATAAAGAAGTAGCGGGTGTTAGCGGCAGTGATGTTTTAAAGATGGAAATGATTCTTGCCCTACGTGAGCCACATATGTGGCTGTGACACCCAAAACATGGGGAGCATGGATGGTCACTGCCAGTTGGACCTGTCGGGATCACCAATGTAGCGTTCCCACTACACATATAGTACCAGTATGTCTTAAACCACCAATTATGAGTTAAAACCATGAAATTCATACTGAAATTAGGGTCTCATCTCTGAAGGTCACCTTATCCACCGAAATATGCAGTAAAAGAGGCACTGGCAGCTCAACTTCTGATTCTGAAAAGCCTTCCAGCATTGCAAGCCACAAATCAGCAGTGTGATGGAATAATCTAATTGACTGGATAAGTGTTCAACTCCACTCAGAAGTTTCATGTTCTGCACTGTTACATGGCAAGAAGGAATCTTGAATTTAAAAATAGTCCTACTGAGGTTCCAAAAGCATATCAACTTTGCAACCAGAGGAGAGAATATCATAGGTCTGGTCCATCAGAATCAGAATTTATTGTCATGAACAAGTCATGAAATTTGGTATTTTGCAGAAATATCATGGTGCAAACATTTATATTAGAAACCATCTTACAACATTACTATAAAAAATTTAAAATAACAGTGCATGAAAAGTAAGGTAGTGTCTGTGGTTCATTGATGATTCAGGAATCTGATGGCAGGGGGGAAGAAGCTGTCCTTGTGCCACTGAGTGCTCGTCTTTAGGCTCCTGTACCTTTTCCCCGATGGTAGCAGAGTGAAGAGGACAGAGACCGATTTTTTAAGACACCACCTCATGTATCCTCAATGGAGTGAAGTCTGGTGCATGTGATGTCGCAGGATGGATTAACAACCCTCTGGAGTTTATTCTTGTCCTGAGAGTTGGTGCCTCCATACCAGGCAGTGATGCAGCCAGCCAGAACATCTGTACAAGTTTCCCAGAGTCTTCGGTGACATATCAAATTTCCTCAGGCCCACTGGCAAGCCTTCTTTGTGATTGCACCAACCAATGTCCCTGAGCCTAAAAGGCTGGACTCTACCCCCACCTTGGACACTCCGACCACATATCCATTCTGCTAATCCATGTTTACAGACCATTAGTAAAATTAGTTCACAGGGAGATCAGGACATTGCCAGAGGAAGCCACAGCAATGCTGTAGGATTGCTTCAAAAGCACGGACTGGAGTGGATTCAGGGAAGCGTCCACCTAAGACCACCACAACAACATTGATGAGTAGGGGAATCACGTGACTCTGAAGACGCAAGACGTGGGATCTTAACCCTCCCAGGGAAAACAATAAAACAGAATATTTCAATGAAGTAAAACAAATTTTAACAGGAAGAAATATTGTAAGAAGAATATATTTACCTTTTGAGATGTATTCAGATAAGAGAGTCGTTAATGGAGCGCATGCTGGTTTCTCCAGGGAGATGAAGGAAGACCTCCATTGCAGAAAGAACCTGGATCTAGAGTTGTGATGAAATCCTGATGAGGGGTTGAGTTGGAGGGGACACCTGTGGATGCATCCCTTCCGAAGACTGGGGAATATGATATCCAACAGTGAGGAAGTGTGACATTGTACATGCCTGAAGTGGCTTTTCAGAATATCTCTGCTACAATACAGAAGGTATTGGATTGAGATTATGCCGAAGAAATAAGAGGTGATTAGAAGAAAAGAAGAGAAACAAGACATATTGATAGTTCAAAAGCAATGAGAAGCAATTTTAAAGAAAATCCACTTGAGGGAGTCGTAAGAGAAATGTTGCAACAGATGAAGGAAATGAAGGAAGAAATATTATATTCTAGATCTCGTTAAACATGAATACTGGGTTTATTAAATTGACAGCTGATATCATAGGGTTAAAAATGTACATGAGAGAATGGGGATGAAGTTACACTGGGATCTGCTGAAAGGAAGAAATGTTTCGAAAAAATTGATAATGTGGAAAGCTTTAGTAGAAGAAATAATATTAAAATTGTTGGATTGAAAGAAGGAGAGGAACAACAAGATATGGTTCGATTTCTGCAAAGATGGATTCCTAAAGTTCTGGGGGTGAATAAATTTGAAAGCCCTATTGAAATTGAAAGGGCGCAACCAGATGAAAAGCTTCACTCTAGAGTGGTTAAAGGTTCAAAATATCAAGATAAGGAAAACATTTTAGCTTTGGCATCTGAAAGAATGAGAGTAAGAAAAAACCCATGAGTATCATGGATCAAAGAATTTTTTTATCCAGACATTAGTGCACAATTGTTGACCAGAAGAAAGACAATGTGGTTAAGAAAACCCTTTTGGAAAAAGGTTACACTTTGTTACCCAGCTACGTTGAAGATTTTTTTAATGAATGGTAACAAGAAATTTTTCAAAGATTGTAAAAAAGCTGCAGAATTTGAGACGAAGTTTACCAATTAATGGATTGAAGAAGGGAGCTCTATTTGTTTAATGTTGAAGATTCTATTACCTGATTTTTTTTTTAGAAATTGTAACTAAGTAGTAGAATTTGTGTAAATATTGTTTATTAATGAATTCAGGGAATGAAGTCAATTTATCTTATTGGTTGATGTAATTTAATTATTAAGGTTAATACTTTGTTAAAAAATATATATGTACCTGGGAGGTGGGAGAGGGGGTGATTCTAGGGTCTGGGATCCTCTGACCATGTGTTCTTTGTGGCAGATACCACACCCTGAACAATAGAAGTGGGGTGGTGGTGTATGTGTAACAGTGCCTGTAGGGGGGAATTTATTTTTCCTTTTTATTTAATGTTTTGGATTTCAATAGAAGTTGGGAGCAATTTAGAATAATAATTGACTTACCGTAAAGAGTTTGGTTAGGCATAAAGGAACAGCATACTGATATATTTTATAAATGGAAAAAATCAGTTTATTAATTTAATTATTCTATGAGGAATATTAGAAGATGAAGAGATTAATATGAGATTATTTTGTAAAACATTGTCTGTATTTATGAGTTAAATGATAGAGAATTTTTAAAATATATATGACTCTCATCTATGTCTGTGTGTATGTATATTATATATGTATATATATATACAAGGACTGCCTAAAGAAATCTCTTGGTGCCTGCCACATTGACCACCGCCAGTGGGCTGATAACGCCTCAAACCGTGCATCTTGGCGCCTCACAGTTTGGCGGGCAGCAGCCTCCTTTGAAGAAGACCGCAGAGCCCACCTCACTGACAAAAGGCAAAGGAGGAAAAACCCAACACCCAACCCCAACCAACCAATTTTCCCTTGCAACCGCTGCAATCGTGTCTGCCTGTCCCGCATCGGACTGGTCAGCCACAAACGAGCCTGCAGCTGACGTGGACTTTTTTACCCCCTCCATAAATCTTCGTCCGCGAAGCCAAGCCAAAGAAAAAGAAGATATGTATGTACCGCACGGATGGCAGTCTCTTCAATCTGAGGCGCCTGCAAGCTCACACCAAGACACAAGAGAAACTTGTCCGTGAACTACTCTTTGCAGACGATGCCGCTTTAGTTGCCCATTCAGAGCCAGCTCTTCAGCGCTTGACGTCCTGCTTTGCGGAAACTGCCAAAATGTTTGGCCTGGAAGTCAGCCTGAAGAAAACTGAGGTCCTCCATCAGCCAGCTCCCCACCATGATTACCAGCCCCCCCACATCTCCATCGGGCACACAAAACTCAAAACGGTCAACCAGTTTACCTATCTCGGCTGCACCATTTCATCAGATGCAAGGATCGACAATGAGATAGACAACAGACTCGCCAAGGCAAATAGCGCCTTTGGAAGACTACACAAAAGAGTCTGGAAAAACAACCAACTGAAAAACCTCACAAAGATAAGCGTATACAGAGCCGTTGTCATACCCACACTCCTGTTCAGCTCCGAATCATGGGTCCTCTACCGGCACCACCTACGGCTCCTAGAACGCTTCCACCAGCGTTGTCTCTGCTCCATCCTCAACATCCATTGGAGCGCTTTCATCCCTAACGTCGAAGTACTCGAGATGGCAGAGGTCGACAGCATCGAGTCCATGCTGCTGAAGATCCAGCTGCGCTGGGTGGGTCACGTCTCCAGAATGGAGGACCATCGCCTTCCCAAGATCGTGTTATATGGCAAGCTCTCCACTGGCCACCGTGACAGAGTTGCACCATAGAAAAGGTACAAGGACTGCCTAAAGAAATCTCTTGGTGCCTGCCACATTGACCACCGCCAGTGGGCTGATATCGCCTCAAACCGTGCATCTTGGCACCTCACAGTTTGGCGGGCAGCAACCTCCTTTGAAGAAGACCGCAGAGCCCACCTCACTGACAAAAGGCAAAGGAGGAAAAACCCAACACCCAACCCCAACCAACCAATTTTCCCCTGCAGCCGCTGCAACCGTGTCTGCCTGTCCCGCTTCGGACTTGTCAGCCACAAACGAGCCTGCAGCTGACGTGGACTTTTTACCCCCTCCATAAATCTTCGTCCGCGAAGCCAAGCCAAAGAAGATGTGATATTGAGTTACAACGAGTATTTTTGGAGAAATCTCTTTTTTTAATGTTTGTTTTTTATTATTAAAGGATTTTTTCCCTTTGGGCCCAACTAATATTTAGAGATGAAAAGATTAATATGAGATTATTTACAAATTAGAGAGTTATATTGCAATTAAATATTAATTAGAGATTAATTATTTTTTTTGAAAATCACATTTATACATGATATTGTGGTATTAATAATAATATTTTGGGGGTAAATTTTTTTGTGTTTGGATTTCAAGAATAGATGGGAGTATTTTAGAAATAAGACTTAATTATGGGAAAATATATATGCATAATATCAAGTTTTGATGAATGCTTTTGGAGTAATTTTTTTCATTTTTTATTAAAGGGAATAAATGTATTCATAATTAATGTATTTACTTTTTATGTTCGATACTCGAAAGATATATCTATATATGACACTGGTATGAAGAAATATGTATTAGCAGGGTGGGGATGGGGTTTAAGGAGACAATCCAATGTATAAATGATTAATAATTCATGCAATAATTAACTCTAAAATAAAATATTTTAAAAATATTGACAATGTTACGGGGTTCAAATGCTATCCAGTCCAGGCAAATCAGAAATCATGGCTAGATGAAGAGGGTTGTGCATTGCTCGGAGCTCATGACGCTGCGTTCAGGTCTGATGACAAGATAGCAGTGAGATTAACCAGGGTAGAACTCTCCTGTGCAATCAGAAGACAAAGCAGAGCTATGCAAAGGGTCCACGGACACCTGTGTGAAACTCGTAACACCAGGTGAATGTGGCAGGGTATCCAAACCAGAACTGACTATAAGGGTCAGTGATGACGATGCTTCCCTTCCTGACAGGTTCAATATCTTCTTCACATGGTTCGATGAGAAAAACAATGTGACACCAAAGAAAGCATTCTTTCCCCCCTGAGTAACAGATGCGCTGAGCTGAGGGGGATCCTATCCAAAGTGAATCAGCAGGACTAGACCACATACCTAGTCTGGCGCTAAAGAACTGTGAGGTCCAGCTGATGGAGGTCCTAACGGACATCTTTAACATCTCACTGCAGCAGTCACTGTCCCCTGCAGGATTAAAACATAGAACTACACCACAATACAAGCCCTTTGGTTCTCGATGTTGTACCGACACATATAGTCCCTAAAAAGTCTTTCTTTGGCTTGGCTTCGCGGACGAAGATTTATGGAGGAGTAAAATGTCTACGTCAGCTGCAGGCTCGTTTGTGGCTGACAAGTCCGATGCGGGACAGGCAGACATGGTTGCAAGAGAAAATTGGTTGGTTGGGGTTGGGTGTTGGGTTTTTCCTCCTTTGTCTTTTGTCAGTGAGGTGGGCTCTGTGGTCTTCTTCAAAGGAGGTTGCTGCCCGCCGAACTGTGAGGCGCCAAGATGCACGGTTTGAGGCGATATCAGCCCACTGGCGGTGGTCAATGTGGCAGGCTCCAAGAGATTTCTTTAGGCAGTCTAAAAAGTACTAAACCCTGTAACCCGCTATTTTCTTTCATCCATGTTCCTAAGTGCCCCTAATGTTTCAGCCTCTGCCACCATACCCGGCAAGGCATTCCAGGCATGCACAACTCTCTGTGTAAAACATTTACTCTTGATATCTTCCCTAAACTTCCTTCCCTTCACTTTATACAGGTCTTTATTCATTGGAGCGTAGAAGGTTGAGGGGGGATTTGATAGAGGTATTTAGAATTATGAGGGGGATTGATAGAGTAGAGGTGAATAGGCTCTTCCTCTTGAGGGTAGGTGAGATTGGAACAAGAAGTCATGAGTTAAGGGTTGGGGGCAAAAGTTTAGAAGTAACATGAGAGGAAGCTTCTTTACTCAGAGTGGTAGCTGAGTGGAATGACCTTCTGGAAGAGGTGGTTGCAGCAGGGTCAATTTTATCACCTATGTTGGATAGGTGCATGGATGTGAGGGGATTGGAGGGTTATGGGCAGGATGCAGGCAAGTGGGACAAGAGGAGATCACTTAAATCAGTACTGACTAGAGGGGCCGAGATGGCCTGTTTCCATACTGTAATTGTTATATAGTTATATGGTTATACATCCTCTGTTGTTTGTTGATCCTGCCCTGGGAAACAGGTGCTGGCTGTCCACCCTATCTATGCCTCTCATAATCTTGTAGATCTCTATTGTCTCCCCTCATCCTTCATCCAAAGAGAAAAGTTCCAGCTCTGCTAACCTTGCCTCATAAGATTTGTTTTCCAATCCAAGCAACATTCTGGTAAATCTTCTCTGCACCCTCTCCATAGCTTCCACATTCTTCCTATACTGAGGTGACCAGAGTGGAACACAATATTCCAAGTGGTCTCACCAGAGATTTGTAGAGATCCAATATGACCTCTCAACTCAATCCCCCTGTTAGTGAAGCCCAAAATCCAATAGGCCTTCTTAACTATCCTATCAACCTGCGCATTGACCTTGAGGGATGTATGGATTTGGACCCCAAGGTTCCTCTGTTCATCCACACTCCTAAGTAACTGACCATTAACCCTGTACTCAGCCTTCTGATTTGTCCTTCCAAATGCATCACTCATTCTTAACTGGATTGAACTCTATCTGCCACTTTTCTGCCCAACTCTGCATCCTGTCTATATCCTTTTGTAATTTATGACAACCTTCAGCTCCATCCACAACTGCTCCAACCTTTGTATCATCTGCAAACTTAACCATCCTTCTCCCTCTTCATTAAGGTCATTTAGAAAAATCATAAAGAGTAGGGGTCCCAGAACAGATCATTGCAGAATTCCACTCATCACTGACTTCCAGGCAGAATATTTTCCTTCCACTACTACCCTCTGCTTTCTACATGAAAGCCATTTTTAAAATCCACGCAGCCAAGGTTCCATGACCTTGTCAAATGCCTTACTAAAATCCATATAGACCACATCCATTGTTACCTCCTCAAAAAACACAATTAGGCTCCTGAGGCACGACCTTCCTTTCACAAAGCCATGCTGACTGTCCTTGAGTAGACTGTACTTCTCCAAATGCTCATAGATCCTATCCTTAAGAATCTTCTCCAATAATTTACACACCAGCTATCTCCTCCCTCACTTCCCACAGCAGCCTAGGGTATATCACATCTGACCCCAGGGACTGAACAATCTTAAAGTTTTTAAGAAGATCCTCTTTCTTAATCTGCACATTGTCTAGCCGCACAAGCCTGTTGTATTCCGACATCACCCTGATCAAGGTCCTTTGTGAATACTGAAGCAAAGTATTCATTTAGGATTTCCCCAACATCCTCCGCCTTCAGGCACCTTGCCTCCTTTAGTGGACCCATGTTAATTCTAGTCATCCTGTTCTTCACATCAGCACCTCTACTTACTCAGGAATTTGCAGAGGTTTGGTATGACATCAAAAACCGTGGAAAATTTCCACAGAGTTGTGGTGAAAATTGTGCTCACCAGCTGCATTATGATCTGAGTGTAAAGCCCTCCCCACTATTGAGAACATCTACAGGTAACACTGCTGTCAGAGAGCAGCAGCAATCATCAAAGACCTACGCCACCCAGCACACGCTCTGTTCTCACTGCTGCCATCAGAAAGAGGTATAGGTGTGTTGTGAATGAGGAAACAGGTTTGGTAGTTCTCAAAGGCAAGGACTCTGAACAGTTTTTTGTAGTGAAGGATTTTATTTACAGAAGGCAAGTGTGGGAAATGATAACTGATTCAGCACACGCGTGCGCAAACTCACACACACGCAATTACAGCAGCCGTGGGAAAAAGGTAGTGACAGTGAAACAATGTGTAGTGACCATGAGGCTTTTTTTTTAACCGGATTGAACTCTTTCCTTTTCTTCAACAACTCAAAACTAATAAAAGACTATCTATTTCCATGATATTCCATTGGGCCCTTTCTCTCTGACCTGAGAATTCTTACTGAAATTCTCTAATAAATCCACTTTCTCGCACAATTGTTTATTCACTGCAGCATGTGCATCAGTTGAATTCTCCATTTTATCCGTTCTATCCTGAACCATTTCTACACTAAATTCTACATTTTTAACACTTTCTTCCATATCTTCAAATCTTTTTTTTTCCGCATTCTGTGTACTATATCATAATAGTTTTCATCTGCTTTTTTAAATGTCTGATCTCACATCTTCTTCTGTAGGTAGCATTTGGAAACAGGCTGCCCTCTCTAATGATGCCTTCACATTCTTTTGATCTGTGCATGCTCATCTTCTTGCACATGCACAGTGATGCTTCTTCCTCTTCGGTGTCCCTCCATAACTGAAGCTGCAATAGCACTGCAATTCTTTTAACAGCCGCCTTGGGAGCTCTCATTGACCGGCTGGAAGCCTTTACGACAGCACTCAGATCCATCTGTGAGGTAGGCCTTTCTTCTTGTCCTTCTCGTTTCCTTTGATGCATTACTGACAGGCTAGCAATGTTTTTCTCGTTTTTCAGTGACATTAAGAAAGTTTCTGATTTCAGTCTCTTTATTAATTTTACATTTTTTTTAACTATTTCTCAGGAAAGCCAAATTCTTACTTCCTGACTCTACCTCATCACACGTCATCCCCCGCACCAAAGCCTCTTGAGCCAATAGCCTCAAAGCTCCACTCCTACACTAAGCCACTCACTATCTGGGCCACTCCATGCCAGCCAAGTCTCTGAAATAGCCACATCATAGTTCCATTGTATTGGGAAGGGTTGTGGCTGTCACGTGACAGTACTGCCCTCATCTATTCAGAGGGCACACCAGCAGCCATTCAAGGTTTGGTCTCACCCCACCCATTAGTGCACACCGTGCCTTTTACCCATGTAAATTACCTGGACTGGACTCTCCAGACTGCCTATATTTGGCCTTGGGCTGTTGTAATTGGATTAATCCTCCTGTGACTGAGCCATTTGTCACTGCTAATGACCTGTGCTGGACCCTCCAACACATAAAGGTGCCATGCGTTCTTTGTTCTCCCTCTTTGCCAGCTTGGGGCCACCCTGCTTCACTCCAGGCCTAGAAACATGGAAGGAGACTGGAGAAACTGTTGATAAAATATGCACTGCTAAAAGGGTTGGGTGCATTTAATTAGCCTCCCTTGTAGCATAGAGCTGTGCCTGCACTGATTCAAGGGGTGGTGGGCCATTGTATTGATTTTTCCTTGATAATTGTATGTACCAATTCATATGTGTGCATACTTTGTTTCTGTGCTGTTTTTCCCATATTTGTTATTAATTGTACATGTGTTTCAGTACCGCTATTACTTTCCCATGGCTGCTTTAAATTGTGCATATGTGTATTGCATGTTACCATTTCCCACACTTGCCTTCTGTAAATATCCTTCCCGACCAAAAGTGTCCTGAGATCTTGCCTTTGAGACCTAGCAAACCTGTTTCCTCACTCACAACACCCATGCTGTAAGTTCATCCCCTTTATTCCTAATACTCCTAGCATTAAAATAGACACATTTCAAACCCTCTGACTGACTTCCTTTATGTACTGTCCCCTGTCTATCCTCCCTCACAAACTCAGCTTTTGACCTTCTGCCCTATTCGCTACACTCACATTCTACTTCCCATCTCTCATGCAAACTCATTTAAACCCTCCCCAACAGCTTCCCAGCAAACCTGATTCAAGGAAGCCACCTCATCCTAGTAACTAAACGACTAGCGCCTAGTGGCACTGACCTCAATGATCAAGAAGTAGCTTGAGTGACTGACAACAGAACACCTCAAATTGCACCTTAAAGCAACATTGGACCATTCCAGTCTGCCTACTGTCCAGATTGGTTCACAGATGATGCAATAGCCTTGACTCTCCAGTCTGTCCTGACCTACCCAGAGTACAGCAGAACCACAAGCCCCATCAAGTTGAGCACTGGCGAACCTCAGGGCTGCATGATGGATCCCTATTTAGTTCTAATATAATCATCAAATTTGCAGATGATACAACTGTGGTTGGCGTAATCGGCAATAATGACGAGTCGGCTTACAGAGAGGAGGTTGGAAGGCTCATAAAGATGCTAGAACAACCTGAACCTCAAGGTGAAAAAAACAGATGTTTATGGACTTCAGCCGGATGTAATCCTCCATTACACATCCGTCATGGATAGTGGAGAGCACAAAATTCTCTGTGTGCATAAAAAGGATGACCTATCCTAATCCTCCTCATTAGTCAGGAAGACACAGCAACACCTACACTCCTTAAGGAGGTTAAGAAGGGCAAGGCTACTAACCTGTCTTGACGTTTTACAAGAGCCTAATTGAGAGTGTTCTGTCTGGCTGCATCATTGTGTGGAACAGTAGCTGCAAAGCATTAGGCTGTAAGTCAATACAGAGGATTATCAAAATGGCCAAGAAGATTGTATCCCTCCTTACACATGTGATTAATATGTGCTGTGTATTGTATGTGTATATGATCTGGAGACTGTTCAGTCAGATGATTTAATTTTTGTCAGATTCCTGGAAATTTGACTTGGCATTTCCCTTACAAATGTGGTTTTTTTTTTGCTATCATTCCTTGTCCTGCGTACATCAAGTTATCCCAGAAGTAGCCACAGTTGAACATTCCCAGGCCCAGTAGTCTTCCCATTGTCCTAGAATGAGACACAACTAAACTGACTCCCACACTTTTAATCATCCAGGCAACATCACACCCCCTCTAATCTCAGTTTTCACCCTCTGACTTTCTTTCATCAGCCATGACCGACACTGATGGTTTGGGGACACACACCTTACCTGATGGTCAACATCAGCGACCCATGCCCACCATTGTCCAAGGCACAACCTTGGTTGAAGACCCCCTCCCCTCGTCTCCCACACACTCCTCTCTCCCCCCGAGCCCCACCCCCCTTCGGCCTGTCGCGGGCATCCCTGTTGCTCTCACTGCGCCATCCTCGGGCTCAGCCCGGAGCTGTGCCTTTATACTGCACATCGGACCCTCCAGTGCACATCAGCTGGAGGCCAAAACGTGGAAATAATTCACAACTCTGGTGGACATGGAAAGACCAGGTTAATATTTGGGCTCTTTATTTCCGGCTTTGAACGCTGCTCCTTCGGAGTCGATCTCCTGCAGTTTGAACCCCTGTTCTCAGTGGGCGGCGGATGCGGGGCCCCTTTGCACTGTGAACTTCATGCTGAGCAGGTCGTCAATGCCCGCCTGCAGCTCGTCGCCCACCTGCACGGCCGACACTCCAGCGGGGGTGCCGGTGAGGATCAGGTCGCCCTCCTCCAGCTTCATCACGCCACTGATGTAGTGGATGAGGAAGGGGATGGGGAAAATCATCTGCGAGGTGTGTCCCTGCTGCCTCAGCTGCCCATTGACCTTAAGCCAGAGCGTCAGGCGACGCGGGTCAGGCACCCGCTCCTTGGGGATGAAGTCGCTGACGGGACAAGAGCCGTCGAAGGCTTTGGCCAGCGTCCAGGGGTGGCCCTTCCTCTGACACTCCTCCTGGATGTCCCTGGCCGTCATGTCCAGGCACAGGGCGTAGCCGCCCACCCAGTCCATGGCCGCCGCCTGCGGGATGTCGCTGCCGCCCTTGGCCAGCACCACCCCCAGTTCCACTTCGTGGTGGAGGTTCTGGCTGTAGGGGGGGAAGATCAGGGGCGAGCCCTCCCTCACGTAGGCGCTGGGCGGCTTGAGGAAGAGCAGCGGCTCGCCGCTGGGCACCAGGCTTCCCATCTCCTTCACATGGTCGGCGTAATTCCTGCCCACGCACACGATCTTCCGCCCCCATTCCCAGAAGCGGCTCAGGTTGTTCGCAGTCATTGCGCTGTGGCCCGGGAATGCGGAACCTGGCAGCGACCCGCCCCCCGGGCAAGGAGGGGTTCATGACCCGCCCCACCCCCACCCCCACCCCCACCCCCACCCCGGGCAAGAACGGGTTCATTTCCCCCTCCCCAAATCCTTACCAGCCTGTCCACAAACCGCGCTTTTTAATTTTATTTGCACAAGATATTCTTCGTCTCTTTAACATTTGCAGCGAAGGGAGATCGCAATTGGTTGCGAGCACCCAATCGGGTTGGAGGTTAAAGGGCCCGATGTCCCCGCCCCCTCGGGGCAGTCGCCCTGACGATGGTCGTCGTGTTGAGCCGCTTCGGCCAGGTGACTGTGCGCGGAGTCGCTGCTTGGAGGCTCGGTAGGTTTTCCTCGTCTCACGGTGCCGGCTGCCTTTGCAACTCGTGTGTGAGGCCGAGAGCCGTGCAGCTCGCAGGTTTCCTCGCCAAACACTGTCTGCACCCGCCCCCGGTCGCTCACCAGGGCCAGGGCGAGCGATCAACCCGCTTCAGCGTGTGGTTAAAAATAACAGTGCGGTTATCGACATAGTGCACGTTGTAATAGATTCCGCGGTCTCCTTTGAAACACTTCCCCTATTTTCGCAATTTGGGTCAACAGGAGGAGGAACGGATGCAGATTCTGCGAGTTGTCATCGGCTCAGTGGTAAATATACCTGTTGGAGAGGGTGGGAAGTGCTTCCCTGCACAGAATGACTGCGAGCGACGCACGGGGGTCCTGCACTGAGAAGTATTCGACCCCTCTTAATATTTCTTCAATTAATATGATCTGAAACGGTGTTTAACTATCAGGCTCTTGTTCTTAACTCGGGTGAACTGGAGACCATAAGGATGCACCAGAATCCAAGACTAGCGGACAGTGGTTTTCAAACACTTTCTTGCCTATCACCTTGAGCAATCCCTAGGCCATCGGTGCTCTGTGATGATTAAGGGATTGCTGAAGGTGGTAGGTAATGTCGGACTCTGGCTTAACCCTACGCTCAATTTAGTCTATGTGTCGTCTGAGTCCAGCGTGCTTGTTGAATGAAGTGATAGGAGAAGGTATTCGGTTTCACAATCAGTTTATTACATAGCACAAGAATCAGAGCTCTGGTTCAGTCGTTAGTTCAAAGGTCACCTGCTCAGTGAGCTATTCCCCAACACTGACCCCTATTGTCCAGTCTCTTCTGTTTATATAGATCAACCTTATTACATTGACCAAGAGTTGGCTTTCTTTGCTAGATTCCTTGTATAAGATTTATCTCAAGCAATTTCCTGCTCTGCAGTTATCTAGGGTGTAGACCTCCTATCTTAACCCTCAAGGCCAGAACATGTTGTCTTGATCAGAAATCAATTCAATACCCCAGATATTTCTAATTATTTCTTTGTTCTGTTCTACTCAACACCTCCTTATGCTTTAGCATACTAAATTGGTTTATCCATTTTCTTTGTCTCTGACATTCTCAGACATGGTACTCTTTGTTCTTCTGTTCTACTCAACACCTCCTTATGGCTTAGCATTCCTACTAAATTGGTTTATACATTTCCTCTCTTGTATTTGGAGGCAGCAACTTCTACACGTATAAGGGTATTAAAGGTTACGGCGAGAAGGCGGGGACGGGGTACTTTAAGATCAGCCATGATCTCGTTGAATGGCGGAGCAGGCTCGAAGGGTCGAATGACCTACTCCTGCTCCTATCTTCTATGTTTCTATGTACTATAATCAGCCAACTTTTCTACATACTGTGTCTGTTACTTAATTGCATTACTATTTCCCTTAAACTGTATAATTGAAGTAAATAGTAAATTGTTACATCTTAATGGAATAATGAATATTACATAGGCATATTTTCTATGATTACTTAACCCCTTGGTTCCAACAGTAAGTAGGAAGAAAAAGTTTGAAAACCATTGTTTTAATAGTACTTAATTGATTCATTATGTGTACGGTTTCAGAACACTGAAGGAAATGGGCCAATGACAATTTGTCTCAAGCAAAATATTCCAGTAACAATTGGGTCGATAGCAGTGATTCTCCACCTTCCCTTCCCACTCACATCCCACCTTAAGCAATTCCTTACTCATCACAGAGCACCGATGGTACAGGGATTGCTTAAGGTGGTTGGTGAGTGGGAAAATAAAGGTTTGAAAACCACTGATAGCAGCTCTTGGGAAAACCCTAGTGTTGATTGTAGAGCAGCAGAGAGGTTTATATATTACTGTACAGTACTCGGTTATAAACTATTGATGGAGAAAGACAGAGTCAATTTCCTGTTTCTGGTAATGTGCTGTCTCCATATCTTCATCATAAAAGAGCCCATCGTGGCTTAAGTGACTAACACCATAAGCGCTCTGTTGTTATTTATTAAAATAAATCAGAACAGCACACAAAATGCTAGAGGAACTCCTTGGGCCAGGCAGCCTCTGTGGAAAACAGTAGAGAGTGGACACTCCATCAAGAATAGCAAGAGCCAAGCAGTCGCCAGAATAATAAGGTGGGGTGGAGAGGAGCACCTCTTATAGGTGAATACAGGTGGGGCACTGTGTGTTGCTGCAGTTTTTCAGCCTCTTGTTTATGTACAAGGTAATCCATATCACATCTTCAACCTATGGTTCCATATTTTGTTTGTTGACATTTGTAAATCCTCCTAAAAGGGCTTGTTATAAATTGAAAGTTTCCTGTAGTAGCACTGGTTCATTATTGAAGTGCATCTGATTGAGGTCACTCAGTGTAGCCACTTTCTGACCTGACATGGACTGCAAAAGGCAAATAGAATTCATAAAGGTGATATCCCAGAGGCAGCTGTTTGACTCTGCTGGTCTTTGCCTTTCCACGGGAACTGCTTCCTTAAGTCGAGCTTACCTAACACTTGCATGTTTAAAAATGTATTTTTTTGGAATAATTATAGATGCCACACTTCTTTTTGACTTTGTGGTCATTCAAAATGAGATGAAAGAATTCTTCCTTCACTAAAATTTAGTCTACTTGGAACTTGGCTGATCATAGCCTTGATTGTGGTTGAATGCTAAAAGGTCTCATCAGCTACGAAGGATTGAAATCAGCCCACACTCCCACAGATAAGGACAGAGCCACAAAAGCACAGAGAAGGACTGCACTGGGGGGGTGGCAAGATGGCGTAAGGAACAGACGTGCCTTCCAGTCCTCTCCTGACTCTAACTTATTGTTTTGTCTTTAAGTGCCCGTTAAAACTCTTTTAAAAAGTTTATAAATAGTATGAGGTGTTGAATTAATACCTAATGGTACATTTGTTTAAAAAAAAAAGTAAAAGGAAACATCAACAGATTGTTTAAAAAATTATATTTTCCGAAATTATCTGAGCCTGCTTGTTTACAAAAAGCCACGACTCAGCGTGAAATGGATCCAGGAAAAGAAGCGCAGAATTTGGCATTGGGACTCCGCTCTGTATCGGTTGGTCTTTCTGAAGGTCGTTCTCAGCAGCTTTTAGAACAAAGGGCTGGCCGGGTGCCAGTATTTCAAACAACGTCTACTGTGAGTGCTGTTACTGAGACTTTGACTGCTGAATTAGCTGGGGCGCCACCAGTTGGAGAGTTAAAGAGTTGTCATTTGACTGCTACACCACCAGTTACAACAGCTCTTCCAGATACTGACGTAACGAAGCTTTTAAAGGAAGTTTGGATCAAAGATAACCCAGATCATCAGCCTAACCTGACACTTCTGGGGGGTCTGTGGCAGGGGCTCTTACATGGAGTCAAACTGCAAGAAAAGCTACTAAATTAAAAGAAGGGATAGAAGGTCCTCTGATTCCACAAGAACAGCAGGATCTCTCCATGTTTGGATCTACTTATGTTGATATACTTTTCAAGAGTCTTGAACATAAGATATTTTCTTCAATTATGCATTTAGGTGATTCTATGAATAATCTTACTTCTAAGATTAATGCATTGGTGGATGTCAATACTCAACAGTTGGCTGATTATGGAGCTTTTAAAGTCGAAACTATTGAAAGACTTGAGATGTGTGATCAAGGATTATCTGATGTACAAGATCAATTGCAAGATGTGAATAAAACAATTAAAACGCTACAGATTCAGAATAAAAATTTGGCAAAAAAGGTTGATTATTTGGAGAACCAATCCAGACGGAATAATGTGAAAATTGTCGGCTTGCCAGAAGGCATAGAAGGGCCAGATCCAAGAAAATTTTTCACTGAATGGATTCCACAAGTGTTGGGACAAGATAGGTTTCCTGAAGGTTTAATACTGGAACGGGCTCATAGAGCTTTGAGAAGGAGACCTTTTTCAGGACAGAATCCAAGACCTGTTCTGGTTCGCTGTTTAAATTACTGTGATAGAGAGACTATTTTATGTATGGCTATTAGAAATGCACAGCAAAACAGATCTCCTTTGATGGTTCAGAGTAAACGTGCTTTCTTCTATCCGGATTTGAGTCAGGAAATTATGTTTCAACGACGTGAATTTAATTCTGTGAAAGAATTATTGTGGGGGAAAAAAGGATATAAGGCAACATTTAGATACCCTGCAGTACTGAAGATTTTTCAGGATGGATATCAACCAAAGTTCTTTGATAATCCTAAAGAAGCTATGGATTTTGCTCAGTCTTTACCAATTACGCAATTCCAGGAACAACGTAGTCCTCCACGGTCTCCAAAGAGGGCAGAGCTGCAAGAAGGGAATCTGATTTCTGGAAGAAACGGTGGTCGCAATGGCAAAGTTGATTTTTATAAATAAATAAATAGAATTTTATTATTTTTTGTTGAGAAGATTTCAAATAGTGATGGGAGTTGGGAGAAGGAACTGGGTGGGCACCAATTTCCAGAAGTCATCAGCTGCGTGTGAGTTATTTCACACCCAATATTTTGGGGGAGTTACCGCATTAGGCGGTTTAAACAGGAGGAGGTAATTGTGACCTCCGACCTGTTTTTTTTTTCTTTTTAATTTTTGGGTTAGGGAGTGAAGCTTTTTTTTATTACCTTTTTTAAATAATTTTTTTTTAAAAATTATATATATAACTTTATTTTTTTTTAGTTTTTTGTTCTAATTTCAAAGGGGAATTAAGGGTTTTTCTTTTTTTGGGGGGTTTCTTTTTTTTCTCTTTTTCCTTTTTTTGTTTATTTTTTGTTGTTGTGTTTTATTGAGTGTAAGAAATGTCTAAATTGAAGTTTGCTTATCTTAATGTTCAGGGTTTAAATAATCCTATTAAGCGTAAGAAAGTACTTGCTTATTTAAAAAAAAATTAAAAGTTGATGTTGCTTTTTTTACAGGAAACTCATTTAACAGATGAGGAACATTTGAAACTCAAATGTGAATGGGTTGGGCAAGTTTTTTATTCTTCATTTAGTTCTAAGGCAAAAGGTGTGGCAATTTTGGTACATAAGAATCTACCATTCCAGTTACAGAATGAAGAGAAAAATGGTGGAAGATTTAGGACATAAAATAGCTGAAGAAGCTTGGATGGAAATTTGTCAGAATAGTATTCGGAAATTAATTAATGCTAGACTAGCGATGATTAATTATAATTTTATTCATCAGCTATATTTATCGCCGGAGAAATTAAAAAAAATTTGGTCTTAGTAAGTTGGATTCTTGTTTCCGATGTGATCAGACGGCCAATACTTTTTTGCATACTGTTTGGCTTTGTGATCGATTGCAGCAGTTTTGGAAAGGTATTCAATCTGTTTTTAACAGTTTATATAATATCCATCTTGTATTAGATCCCGATATATTTTTATTAGGGAACATGCAATCATTAATTGATTTAGGTTTAGAGGATTATCAGATTTCATTTATCTATTTAGCTTTAGTTGTGGTTAAGAAATGTATAGCACTTACTTGGAAAGATAGAAATATACTAACTTTAGATAAGTGGTATTTGGAAATGAAATTTTGTTTGACTATGGAAAGGATATCTTTTTCAATTCAGGATAAGATGTCTTTTTATAAGTTAAAGTGGACTCCGTTTGCTAATTATATGCATTTAAGTTTGATTTAAATATATGTTTAAGTGTGATATTTTAGTATTGACAATTTTTTTTTGTTGTTAGAATTTTTTTTAGGTTAAGTTTTATCTCTTTTTTTGTCAGTGGGTATTTTTTTCCATATATAATGTCAATTTTATTAATTCTTCACTCTTTATTTTGGGGGGGGAGGGTTGGACTAATTTTAAGTTAGACTATTATTGTGTTACAATTAACGGGGGGGGTTATTTTGTGTAGTTTTCTGATGTAATATTGTAATCATACCTTTTTTAATTTTTTTTTCTATTTTTCTTTAAATGTAATTCTTTATTGTATTCATGTTATAAAATTTTAAATAAAGTCTTCAAAAAATGAGAAGGACCGCACTGAGCTGAAAATGTGCACATGTGAAATAAGTAGACCACTGGCAACAATGAAAATTACCCCTACAAAATTTAGCATTCAGAAAAGGAGAACAAAAATTTGTGTCTGGCAGATAAATATCTGAGGTGGAATTTCTGATTCAACGCCATTGTTTTCAGTTTTTAATTAGAGGCCTTGGTGCAAAATAAATGCATCAAGGCCAAAGAGCTGAAATTGTCAATGTTGATGCATGATATTCAAGAAGAATGTGTCCATTTTAATCTTTGTTTATATCTCTTCCATGTACAGGGTCATTTTGTTTTTACTCTGGAGGTGCCGTTAGAAAGTCTGAAGCTCTCACCAAGACAAAGATGAAGGTTGAGGTTTTGCCAGCATTGACAGATAACTATATGTATCTTCTGATTGATGATGAAACCAGAGAAGCAGCAATAGTGGATCCAGTGGAGCCAAAGAAGGTAAGTGGGAATATTAAGGCAGTAGTTCTCAGCCAGTTGTAGCATTCAGCAGCGGTGAATGTGACATTCAATCTTAAATCAGAAGATTGCTGCCTTTAGTACAGTAGGATTCCTTTGAATGTAAGGGATTTCCAGATATTCTGGCGGTCGGCCTAATGTCATGGGCCGAAGGGCCTGTACTGTAATGTACTATGTTGTATTTTTAGTATAGTGTGCTCATTTAAATAATGTTTTGTAATCATCCGACTGTATGGAAATGAGAGGTGCAGTGGATCAGAATGGCCTTTCTTCAATGAATACAGAATGTATTTAAAATGGTTGCATAGAAAGTAGGTTGTGTGGGAATGGCTAATATGGTCCATAAGGCAAATCGATTAAGAACTGCCAGTTTGATGTTGGTGCTGTTTCTTTATTTGATTGTAATGGATTTGAATTATTGAACCTTGTCGCCAGCAAGCTCTCTGCTGTAGTGAAGCAAATCTACATGAGGAGCAGGAAACTGTTCACCTGCTGTCACCTCTCACCCAGAGCTAAGATCATTCCCATATCAGTCATGAACTGCATATAAAAGATCCTACTTTGCTAGGTGCAAACTCCGAGGCTGAGGTTTATGTATGTGTTAACACTTTAAATGAATTGTGCAAGAAAGTGAACCTTTACACTAGCAACTTTAAAGCAGAGTCTCCTGCAAACTTGTTCCCATTGCACATCACCAAATAAAGGTCAACATGAGATAGCCCTGGAGGTAACAGTGAATTGACAGTTATGCAAAAGGGGTGGGCTGGTTAGTGCAGCGCCGTTACAGCGCCAGCGATCGGGGCTGGGATTTGAATCCCACACTGTCTGTGAGGAGTTTGTATGTTCTCTCCGTGTCTGCATTGGTTTTCCCTGGGGGCTCTGGTTTCCTCCCACTGTTCAAAACGTTCGTGGGTTGTCGGTCAATTGGGTGTAATTGGGGGCATGGGCTCATGGGCCGAAAGGGTCTGTTGTTGTGCTGTATATCTAGATTTTAAAATTTAAACTGAAGGGCAATTGGCATCAACCTGCACCATCCAAGGAAATGGGTGTTCAATGATCAAACCCAATACCCATCACTGATTCTGCCTCCCCCCTCCACTTCCCTCTGCCTGCACTCTACAGAGATCTGCATTATCTAACACCAAGCACCTTGAAGGACCTCGGTCGCTGAAAAATGCTCCATATTTACTGGCACTATCAGCCAGTGTTAGAGGAGGAGTGGAAGGTGTTACAGGAATCAATCAAGGCAAATGGCAGGTGCTGCTGAACGTGTGAATTATATTGCTTCTGATTTTTTTTTTATTTTAGGTAGTTGATGCAGTTAAAAAGCATGGAGTAAAATTGTCCACTGTTCTTACCACACACCACCATTGGTAAGCATATATTTTTTAAACAAACTTTCACTCGGGACTGAAAAATACACTTGATGTGCAACTGACCTGAAGCAGGGATGTCACCGGATACAAGCTTGACATAGAATTCCTCTAGGAAAGATCCTCTGAGATGGTGACTCCCAGGAACAAGTGGCCAATCCCCTGTACTTTGCACAGATGACCCAACTTATTTCCTGTATTACTGTATATACTTGTTTAAACTGTGTAACCGTTGACTCTTCCCCCCCCCACCCTTTCTTATGGCCCAAAAAACACGGGTATTAACCCGTGTAAAAGTCGACCACCCCATTTTTATCCCTGACCACTCACCCATCTGAGATCCTGACAACGCGTCAGTAAGACCCTTGCCCAGGCCGCCTGCCCACCGGACCTGCCGATGCCCCAGCCACAGACTTGCCACCCAGTCCCAGCCATCTGAGCTCCTGATGCCTTGAACAATGCAGGTCTTTACTGAGGTAAAACATTTGACCCGTGTGAAAGTCGACCCACGCACCTTTTATTGGCCTGAAAAAATGGTCCAAAAAATTTGTTGATTACATGAGTATATACGGTACCTGTGTCTGGTTCTTTTGATAATTCTCCTGCATTCTCTGTGTTCAGGGACCATGCTGGAGGTAATGAGGACCTGGCAAAGAAGGTGCCTGGTCTTCGGGTCTGTGGTGGTGATGAACGGATTGGAGCTCTCACATGCAAAGTCACACACAAGAAAAAGTTCCAGGTAATCAATAAAATCTAAGAAGGTGTGCTGTAAGAATCACCTGCACCCAAGATGATTAAACAAACTCCTGTTACATTCTTTTCCAAACAAAAGAGCAATATGGTGAAAGAATATCCTAATCCGAATGCAATCTGCTGGAGGAACTCGATGGGTCACGCAGTATCAGATCTTATCACCTGTGTGTATAAAGAATATCCCAAATGTGTTTTTTTCTGAATTAGTTCCAGTAGCAGTTATGAATAAGGTTCAAATTATTTTGGAATTGCATGATCCATTTTTCTCCATTTTGTGGAAGATGTTCCACAGTTAACACAAGATTGTTACAGCGATTGGGATGGGGTTCGAATCCTGCACTGTCAGTGAGGAGTTTGTACATTCTCCCTGTGTCTCTATCAGTTTTCTCCAGGATGTACATTGGTCAGCATGGACTCGTGGAATGAAATGGCCTGTTTACATGCTGTATGTCCAAATTTAATTTAAAATGTTCTTATCCACGTACCTGTCCAAATGTCTTTGAAACATTGTAACTTTACTCGCCTCTCCCACTTCCTCTGAAAGCTTGTTCCATGTGCTCACCCTCTGTGGAAACACCTGCCCCTCTGGTTCTTTAAATTTTCCCCCTTTTGTTTTAAACCTATGTCCTCGTGTTTAAGACTCTTTTACCTTTGGAAAAAGATTGTGACTATTAACCTTATCTATGCCCCTCATGATTGTATATACCTCTATATTGTTACCCCTCAGCTTCGTATGCTTCAGGGAGAACTCCCCTCTACTCTATTACATGAGCTGCTGTCCTGGAAACACCCTTGTGAATTTTGAGCATGCTTTCCAGCTTACTAGCATCCCTCCTACAGCTGGGTGACCACAACTGTGGACTATACACTGTGTAATCTCACCAACCTCTTGTACAGTGTCACATGACATCTCAACACTTATACTCTGTGTCCTGATTGATGAGAGCAAGCTGCCACAGATTCACCACTTCAGCCAGCAGCCCGTTCCACACACTCACCATTCAGAGTGAAGAAGTTCCCCCAATGTTCCCTTTAAGCATTTAACCTTTAAGCATTTAACCCTTAACCCTTGTCTTCTACTTCGTGTCTCATCTAATCTCTGTGGAAATGGCCTGCTTCTATTTATTCTGTCTCTACCCCTCATAATTTTGTACACCTCTATCAAATCTCCCATCAGTCTTCCACTCTAGGGAATAAATTCCTAACCTTTAAACTTTCCCTGCAATTCTGTTTTGTGTCATGGCAACATCCTTGTAAATCTTCTCTGTATTCTGTCAATCTTTCAAATCCTATCAGCTGCCCTTCACTCTGAACTTGCCCTATATCACTTTAAATTATTTTCCACTTGCCAGATGTTCCCTTTACCTGCAAGCATCCTCTCCCATTCAACCTTTGCCAGTTCCAGTCTAATGCCATCAATTTTAGTCTCCCCCTTGAGATATTCTACAACTGATCAGAGACTTCCTTGACTTTAACACCCAGGAGGCAACGCACCATAAAGTGGCCACAGAATCTCTTATCTGTCTCCCTATCAAGTCTCCTGTCGCATCAGCTTGCCCTTTCACACTGCCAACCCTCCTAGAAAGCGGGTAAATGATCCGGGTTGCAGTACCCAGTTAGCTGTTCACTCTGGACCCTGAATTATCTGGTTCATGTGGATATTATTGATCTAAGGGGGACCCAACCTCCAGCTGTGATGTCCTGAGTGACGTAGTATGTTTTTGCAGGGCAGTGAAATCGTAGTGGGAATAAAGGACATAGGCACTCAATGTAAAAAGACCATGGGAAAATCTACCACAGTGGGCTGTTCAAACTTAGGACAAATCCACATTATTCACAAATGTCATTATTCCCTAAGCAATAGAGTCTAACAACTATTTACATAGCATTACATTGTATTAGGTACTGTAAGTAATCCTGAGATGATCTATAGAGCAGGTATGTGTTGATGGTCCTGCCGGCCACCCTATATATTTCACAGGGCGGCTGGTGTGGGTGTCAGCACATACCTGTGGTTTAAATCATCTCAAGATTACTTATAACACTACTAGACTGGTGAACGCACACAGTCACTACATCACTAATGGCTCCCAGTGGAGCGGGTTGGCATTAATTCTGCCACAGAGTCAACTCTGAGTTAACTTGGCTGGGCTTTGATCTAATTCCCCCCCCCCCCCCCCATGAAGAGTTATTTAAGGTTCATCCATAGTTTGATTATTAAATGATTAAAAGCAACATTGTTTTGAAAGTTTTGATTAAAATAATTCTAAGGCTGAGTAACAAAAACATGTTTAACTGAGTAACAATATTTAAACTAACTGCCAAGACATGATGTGTTTAACCATTTAGGTTGGCTCTTTGAATGTGGAATGCCTGTTTACACCTTGTCATACATCAGGACATATCTGCTACTTTGTGACAGAAGAAAAGAGTCCTGATGCACCAGTTGTATTCACTGGTGAGTATGGCTGAACCCTCCCTCACTAAATAATCCTTTAACATGCAGGTTCTTCTGTGTGAAGGCTCAACAGGAAAACTTTGACTTTCACGCAAGAGTTCTACATTTGCCACTGCTGAGAATGTGCTGTTTATATTAAAAGAAAGATGCATTTATATAGAACGTTTCACAATATCAAAATGCAGTTTTACTGCCTGATGAAATAGTTTTGTTGCCATAATGTAAGAAACACAGCAACCAATTCACTCATGGCAAGCTTCCATTAAAAATGCAATGTGATAATGACCAGATAATTGCTTTTAGAGATGTTGGTCAAGAGACGTGTACTGGCGGATTTTCTTTCTTTATTTAAGGAATATAGGCAATGCTGACAAGGCCAGCATTTATTACCGGTCACAAATAGCATGGTGATCCATGCTGCAGTGATCCTAATAATGATGGCCCCACTGCAGAGAGCTCTAGGTGTTTTTCTGTGGTGATGGTGGCGGGATGGAGATGTATTTCTGAGTGTGTTATGCATCTTGGAGGTGAATCTCGAGGTGTTGGTGTTCTATTTAGTGCATAGTAGAGATCAGGGATTTGGAAGCTTTAATTTTTTTAAATTTAGACATACAGCACAGTATCAGGCCCTTTCAGCGCATGAACCTATCACTCAATTACACCCAATTAACCTATAACCTGTACATTTTGAATGGTGGGAGGAAACTGGTGCACACCACACAGACACAGGTCGATTGAGGATGAAGTACTTAAGCCTGAAACATCGATTATGTATTTTTACCTTTGCTATATAAAGGACACTACTTGACCTGCTGAATTTCTCCAGCTTCGTGTTTTACAAAGACCACTTTATAGTGACCAAGTAAAGCTGCACAACTTTGGGTGGAAACTGGATCAGCCACAGGAAACTCGTAAGCCCTTTTGGGTGGGAGGGGATGTCTATGTTAATTTTTCACTTGCCGGTGCGTATGGATGATGCCACGGCGATGGGTGGTGCTACTGCACCACTTGCCCCACCTCCCTCAGTTCCGGAAGACTGTGTAACTAGCTGCTACAGGCTGTGGCTCTGCAGAGCCTATAGCACAGGAGGGGTTATACCTGCATGCAGGTTAGCTCAGAAAGAACACACTGTTCCCAGAAAGAACAACACAAACCCCAGTTGAGTGTAGTTAACACTCTCAGCTTTATTGGGCTCACAGCCCTGCTTTTATTCTCAAGATGAGGGCGTGGTCAAACCCCTCTCAGCACTGATTGGTGTATTTGTGATCCACTTTCCTCGTGTCTTGGGTAAACTTGTACCTCTCACTTTGTTCGTTTTAGATTGGTCACAGTGTTCGAGCTACCGAAAGAAAATAGACACACACACACACACACACACACACACACACACACACACACACACACACACACACACACACACACACACACACACACACACCCCGAGAGCAGTTCAGTTTATACAAGTCTTTATTACTAAATCTAAAGCTGAATTCACACTACAATATGCAACCCCTTCCCAATTATACTTATCAACGCCTGGACTGGTCCCGACTGCCGAAGCGAGGCAATGACTGCACGCTTGTAGTAGGTTGTCGGGGCGCTGGTAGTGCTTCTCCACCTCCCTCAACCGGGACATTAGCTGGACTCTTGAAGTTCTTCTTGCTGAGAGATGTTGCCACCTCTTGGAGGGTCTCAAACTTCAGCAGTGGGACCATGGCTTATATTACCCAAAAGTTGTTTATGTTTACTTCAGATCTTATCTCTTTGAACAAATGATTTAATTATCTTCAAGGTCTCCTGACAAGTCTGCGACCAACAAAAGAAAACTGCATCTCTTGGCCTCATGGTGGAAGTTGGATAATGTCTACTGATTCATATGCATCCCTGGGCCCGGCCCCATAGTGGAATTTAGGTGTGTCTACTAAATATGCATCCTGGGCCTCATGGTGTAAATTAGATTATGTCTTCTGATGCAACTGCATCCCTTCTTGCATTAGATGGTCTAAATCCTCCATTACACCTTGATGGGCCAGTTAAGCTCCTTTAGTTGTGGCCAATTGGAGGACAGCCTGCTGGATCGTCACATTCGTCCTTTATTTTGTGAGGGCCCCCCCCCGCCCTCGCAACGGCTCCCAGCACTGCTCTATGAGGGCAACACTAGATCAGCCTTATAGGCCTTCTCCATAAAAGGTAAATTCACCTTTTTTTTGTTGAGCCAGCTTTAATGTGGTGTTGCACCATAAAAAGACCTAAACATTCACAGGGATAACTCAGTTGGCATCGGAGGTCAGGATTGAATCAGTGTTTCTGGAGCTGTGATCCACAGACTGTGTACTACCCTTTGAATTATGATGGAAGGAAGCTCATCTGTGATGCAGCTGAAGATGGTTGGAATTCAGACATCGCAACATTGCATTAACTATCCTACATCTGGGTTGATCAATCCCCAACAGTCCCAGCCAGTTTGCTTTGTACAAAGTGTGACTGCATCTATTGGACAGGTTGGCTTTGATATCCTTTGACTTCAGTTTTACGAGGGCACCTTAACGTCATACAGGTACACAATCCTTGGGGGGGATAGTGTATTCTGAATTTCGGATTTTTACACATTTCAGAACAAAAGCCAGCTGCCCCAGATTTAAGACCAACTGAATTGTGTTGCCATATTCACCCCATTTCAGTCGTGCTGCCGTCTCTCCCACTCAGCCACCTGAGTCGCGCCAGCGGCTCTCTCCTCTTCCCCCCCCCACCCGAGTCACGCCGGCGGCTCTCTCCTCCCCTTCCCCCGAGTCACGGCGGCAGCTCTCTCCTCCCCTTTCCCTGAGTCACGCCGGCGGTTCTCTCCTCCCCTGTACCTATAAAATCTTCCTGCTTCTTTGTTATAATTAACAAACATTAGTGCTCTGGATAACTACGTGAGATTTAGCTCCAAATTATTGGCGTCCACACTACACAACCTCAGCCTTCGTTCTACAGATGATCCAGCTTCAAGTCCTTTCAGTGTTCATTCTTCTGTGTACACATGCCTCGAACTTTTCATCTGTCTATTGTGATATAGATATGTTTGTGGGAGATAAATTGGGAGAGGTTTGTTAGAGTAGGTCACATACAAACACTTTAAAACACATCTTATTTAAAATACTAGAGCTCTGCTACTGCTAGACATATCAGCTCCACAGCTTTTGCAAGAGCTTTGGAGAGTGCTCAAGAAACTTCACTAATGGATTGTTGGTTACAAAAGGCAACAGGTGAAAGAGCTTGTCGGAGCCGCTTCTGTCGAGAGCTGTTCTAGGAGGGTCATGTGGTTTGGCAAGCATAGAGTCAAACAGATTTTCTCTCACAGAGAGAGAGAGAACACACACACACACACACACACACACACACACACACACACACACACACACACACACACACACACACACACACACACAGGATCACTTCGACAGTGTTACAGCCAGTAACAGAAGCTGGGCCTGGATCAGGACAAGCTGGCAAGCTTGTGTATACCCCCATTTGGAAGATGGCCTGGTCAAAGCCCTTGTGGTTCTTGCAAGAGGAGAGGACTGGCTGTCTAATGTTTCACTTGGAGAAACAAAAAGAAACTCTGTGGTGACCTGAAAGAAAGAGGTTATCAACTGGAGAACCCTGAGGGGCAAGTTTCATCAGCAAGACACTGGAGTGGCTGATTAAAAAAGGAATCATTTGTGGATGTCTTGGAACAACAAATCTCTCTTTGAAAACTGACAAGAACCTTCCTGAGCGGTAACCATTTACCTTTCAAGCACCAAAGCCTGATGAACTTTATAAATGTTAAATTCTGTGCACAGTATAAGAAATGCCTGCAACCAGTGAACTTGGAGGAATGAGAAGTGAGATTGGACTGTGAACTTACACACACATTACATACACACGCTTATAATTAGAAGGGGGTTAAGTTAGGTTAGTTAAGTCAATAGTGATAAGTTAAAATCTTATTCTGTTTTCATGTTTAAAGATAATTAAAAGCAATTTTTGTTTAAGTAACCATTTGTCTTGGTGAATCTCTATTGCTGCTGGGTTTTGTGGTCCTCTGGGCTCGTAACACTACACTTACACTTGGCTGCAGCTAACTGACCTACTGAACATCGCAATGACCAGCACAGAGAGTGAAAGGGCAATCTACAAAAAATGTATTAAAAAGGCAAGTCATTCTGGCAAGTTAACAGTTCATAATGAAACAAATCTTGACATTTCAACCATAGAAGAATACAAATTTTAGTGTAAACTGATCTGCGCAATCAGCACCAATAATCAGGAGCGGACCGGAGTCCTCTGTAAGGAGTTTGTATGTTCTCCCCGTGTCTGCATGGGTTTTCTCGAGTCTCTGGTTTCCTTCCACTGTTCAAAAATGTACTGGAGGTGTAGGTTTATGGGGTGTAAGTTGGGCAGCACAAACTCGTGGGCTGAAATGGCCTGTTACTATGCTGTATGTCTTACAAAAAAAATTGCACAAGCCTCATTGACCACTGAAATCTTTTGACCATTTTATCTCCTCTGATTTTTCTTCGAGTATCTTAGTTTCTCTTATAGTTTTGTCCTTTGTAAAGACTGATTTCTTTTAAGGTCTGTTTTCTTCTCCTTGCTCAACCTCCCATGTTCATGTTTTAAAGTTCACTGTTGAGTTCTCTGATTCAAAGGTTGGTCTTGGTTTTTTCCCCCACAGGTGATACGCTCTTTGTTGCTGGTTGTGGTAAATTTTTTGAAGGATCTGGTGAGGAGATGTTTCAAGCTCTGATCAACATCCTGGGCAGCCTGCCACCTGAAACTGTGAGTGTTTTAATTTTGAACAAGGATTGAAAATACTAAGATGTTATTTTGGACCCTTCCTTTACTTCAATGTCAGCAATCAGTTGAAGATTCAAGCTGCACAATTTTTTACATAACTTTATGCCATCCACTTTATCCATTGTTATATTTGTACTGTAGCGGCCCGTCCACGTAGACAGAGACTAGCCCAACAAAATGGTCAACGAATGCGCAAATCTGATGGGGGGGTGAGTGTGACACCAGCCATCATGGTGATAAGATGGGGAACGCTGGTAGGAACGCCTGCCAATTCCAGCCCAGCGCTCCAATGACATGGGGCCCTGACGACAGTGGCAGGTGCCTCATGTAAGTGCGACAGCCAGAGTAATAAACCAGTGTCGTTTCCAAGGCTTTGGTGAGCGTGTTGTTCTTCTCCACACTCACGTGGCATGAATGCTACATCGATGACCCCAACAGGTCCAACCAGCAGTTGGACCTGAAGAAGAGGATGAAGCAGAGCCAGTGACCATCCACCTGGTCTCACTCAGGCTCCTGATGCTCTAGGTGTCGCAGCCACACGTGTGGTTCGAGCAGACCGAGGCCCAATTCCAGCTTCACCGCATCACTGACGCCGACACCCACTACTTTCATGTCATGAGCACCCTCGATCAGGCAAGGTTTTGGCAAGGGTCGTAGATTTCCTACAGCAGCCACTAGATCAAGGCAAATATGCGGCCCTCAAAGAGCTGCTAACCCACACCTTCAGGCTTTCCCATTGCGAGCACGCTGCTCGATTGCTGCATATGGATGGATTGGGGGACAGGGCCCTTGCGCCCTAATGAGTGAGATGCTCGCATTAACCAAGGGCCACAAGCCTTGCCTCTTTGAGCAAATCTTTCTGGAGCAGCTGCCTGAGGATATACGGCTCTTGCTCACAGAGTAGGACTTTAGTGACCCTCAGAGGATTGTAACCCTGGTGGAATGCTCTGGAGAGCAAAGAAGAAAGCCAGTGCCATCATAGACCACATTAGCAAGCCCCACGAACAGCTGCCTGAGAGATCAAGTCCAGCGGAGAGGCAAGTGAATACCCCAGGTCAGCTCAGCTACCATCAGCAGTGATGGGGTGTGGATGCCCGTTGATGCCACCCACGTGTGGGCTTTCGGGAAATACCCTGGCCAACCCGTTGATGCCCTTGTTTGGCCCACGTGATAGCCTCCTCGGTGTCTGGGACTTACTGTCGGGGAGGCGTTTCCTGGTCAACACGGGCACTGAGATAAGCATCCAAACCCCACAGGCCTCCACACCTGCAAAGGCAAACGGCCCAGCACTGAGGGCAGCCAGCAGCTCCTCCATTTGGACTTCTGGTACCCACACCACCACCCTTCAGTGCTTTACATGGACCTTCACTCTCGCGGCAGTGGCGTAACTGCTCCTGGGGACCGACCTGCTGGTCAATCTCAAAGGACGGCGCTTGGTGCAAATCAGAATCTTTCAGACTCTGCCTCTGGGGGAAGCCAAGCTACCCCCTCCCTCCCCCCACCCTGACTATATAACACTGTCAGACAACATATTCACCCGCATCCTGTGCCAGAGTTCCCCTCGATAGTGGTGCCACAGTTCTCTGCGGCCGAGCTAAAGCAAGGGCTAAGGTACCACATTCTGACTAAGGGCCCCCCACTCTATGCCAGGGCTCCCGCCCGAGAAACTCAGCACGGCGAAGGAGGAGTTTAAGAAAATAGAGGAGCTAGGGATTGTGCGGCACTCCGACAGTCCCTGGGTCTCCCCCCTCCACAATATGTCAAAAACAGTGGGGTGTTGGAGACCATGTGGGGCTTCTGCCACCTCATTGAGGCCACCATGCCCAACAGATATCCCATGCTCCACCTCCAACCTGCACGGGGCACGGTTCTCCAAGGTGGACCTCATCTGGAGATGCCACCAAATCTCAGTTCACCCCCAGGATGTCCCCAAGTGTGCATCATAACCTGCTTTGGTTTGTTTGAACTTCTCCGCTTGCCCTTTGGACTAAAGAACGTGGCACAAACTTTCCAGCGGCTGATGGACACAGTGGGCCGGGACCTCCCATCTGTGTTCATCTATTTGTACGAAATCCTCATCGCCAGCCACAGCTGCAAAGACCACATCGCCCCCACCTGAGACAACTGTGCACAGGTTGAGTGAGTTCAGGGTGACTATTAACCCCTCTAGGTGCCAGTTCAGACTGGACACCATCGACTTCCTGGGGCAAAGAATTAACAAGCACGAAGCCACACCCCTCCCTGAGATTGTTGTGGCAGTCTGGCACTTCGCCAAACTATGCATGGTAAAAGTGCGACAGGAATTCACCAGTATGATAAACTTTTACCACCTGCTGATGATATTCAACTCACAAGACATTACCTGGGGCATTTCCGAACACCAAAGATGCGCTGGCCAACACCACCCTCCTGTTAAACCCAGACTGGAGGCACCTAGCACCCTGACAGTCAACACCTTCAGCACAGCGGTGGGAGATGTCCCACTGGCCTCATTTGAGGGCCAGTGGCAGACCTTGGCCTTTTGCAGCTGGCACATCCGCGCCCCCCCACCCCCAACTTCCAGAGCTCAAATACAGTGCTTTCAACCAGGTGGTTAGACATTTCCGTTACTTTTTGGAAGGGTGGTAATTCATGGTGTTCACTGACCACAAACCAATGACTTTCACCTTCCATAAGGTATCTGGCCAGCATTTGGCACGACAACAGAGACACTTGGGCTACATGTCCGCATTTACTACGGACATACAGCACATCATGGAGAAAAGCAACATGGTAGCCGATGCTCTGTCTCGCTCCACAATTGAGTCAGTGCACACCCTGTCCCGGGGTCGACTACGTGGCCCTCGCCAAAGCGCGACAACAAGACCCTGAGATCCCCGTGAGTTGGACAGCCATCTCCGGACTCAGGGTAGAAGACGTCCCCATCAGCCCAGGTAACTTGACACTACTGTGTGACGTCTCTGTCTGCAGCCCCATCATCCCGGCTGCATGGAGATGCCAGGCTTTCAATGCCATTCACAACCTGGTGCATCCTGCAATTCAAGCCACGACTAACAGGTTTGTCTGGCACGGCCTCCGTAAGCAGGACAGCCAGTGGGCCAAACCTGCACAAACTGCCAGTCCTTCAAAATGCAAGTTCACACAAGGGCAGCCACACAGACCTTTGAACAAGCGCGGTGCAGGTTCAGCCATGTATGTATTGACATTGTGGGGCCATTACAGATTTCCAATGCTTGACCATGGTTGAGTGGTTCCACAGGCACCTCAAGGCAGCCTTGATGGCCTGGCTCAAGGGTCCCTTCTGGGTGGATGAACTGCCTTGGGTCCTGCTGGGGATTCGCACTGCTCCGAAGGAGGACTTCAACACCTCAGCAGCGGAGGTAGTCTCCGGTGCACCCTTAATTATTCTGGGGGATTTCCTGGCCCTCAACAAACGCTTGGAAGTTCAAGCGACCACCCTTGAGAACTTGCGGAGAAAACTGGGGTCCCTGGTCCCGCAACAACCCCCACCACACGGCCAGCCCAAACAATACGTCCCCAGGGACTTGTCAGGACATGTTTGTGAGGAGGGGTGCACACCGGCCTGCCCTTTGAGGGGCCCTACAGGATCATCAGGGATAAAGGCTCCACCTTCATCCTGGTCGCTGGCGGTAAGGAGGAGACTTACCATTGACTGCCTGAAACCAGCATATCTGGACTGTAATGAGCCAGTCTCCACTCCTCCCCCGTGACTCGGGGGCAGACTGCCCAAGGCAATGGACAGTGGCCCGATTGGCGGTTCTGGATGGAGGTTGGGATCGTGTAGAGGCCTGTGCATGGAGACGCGGACTGGCCTACAAAATGGCGGACCATGGGGGTGTCACCGGCTGTCATTCTCGGGTGACCTCCTGCACGGTGGAAAGATGGGGAACTCTGGCAGGAATGCTGGCCAATTCCAGGCTGGTGCTCCGATGACGCGGGACCCTAACATCAGCACCTGGAGCCCATATAACTGCGATGGCCAGTGCAATAAACCAGTCTTGTTTCCAAGGCTTTGGTGTGTGTGTCATTCTCCACGCTCACATGGCATGAACGCTACAGTACAAATTAAAATGTAAATTATATTAATCTCTAGCCCTGTCAAGGTACAAGAAGTACAACCAAACCACAAAGTACAACACACAGAATTTATTAGAGTCACGCTAGCGGCAATGAGCAGTAAATAGGGTTGGGTCGACAAGGTCGCCTCCCAAATACTGTTGAACCTCATTCAAAGTACAAGGTTACAGAGTACAATAAGGCATTTTTTTGCTGCATTTGGTTAAGTAACCATTCCTTTGAGGGGATTATTTCAAGCTAGCTGAGGTGTTAGAGTCCATGTTTGCTCGTTTCTAAAGACAGGAAAATGGTTATCATTCATTGGCTTTCTATATGTACATGACATAATTGAAAGATATTAATTTGTGGCAGACATGATACAGTAGTTCAAAGGATCCTTTAAGACTGTGCAGAACTGTTAGTCTGCTTCTTGGCACATGTAAATGTTACTTCCCCAGGGATCTCCCCATATTCATTATCTTTAACAGGGTTAGCTGAATTTTAGATACTGAAACAGGCTTTTGATGTTTCCACATTCTGTTTGACAAGCTTGTAGTGCCGTCAGCTGTTTTGGTTTATGAATGGGCTGCGTCTGATAGCTCATTATGTGTAATGGCAGATAATAGCTCTATTGTGTACAGAGGAGCAGGAGATGGCTTTATGGAAGAGGTAATAACGGATAGTTGTCTGGAATGTTGTTAGTTGCAGCTAACGTGTCTGGGGGCGGGGGGCGGGGGGCGGGGGGGGGGGTGGGTCCCCAATAACCAATACCCAATACCCATTTCTTAATAAGTCACAGCAATTGTTTAAAAGTCTACTCTTCCTTTCATAATACAGTTATAATTGTTTCAAAGTATCCAACATCTTTAACTCTATTGCACTATACACAGAACATTCATTTCATGACATTGTCAACCAATACCACACCTCTATACAAGCAACTGCCCCTAACATTTATAAATTTTAGCTGCTCACTGAGGTCAGATACACTCCAAGACCTTACCATATGACTACTTTTCTAGTATTAAGATGGCTGTTGAGTTCTGCCAGAGTATTCTTTGGACAATGTTCCTTTTTACTCCCCATACCCATTGCAACTTCTATTTTGGTGTCATAGATTTTCAGCAAAATAATATTAGTAACGTCAAACCTCCTTGTTTCCTGTCTGCACCCTTGAACTTTGCTGTTCCATAAATATCCCAAATGTGCATCCAGACTGGATTAGATATTCTGCAAACTCAGCATCACTATTGGCTCCAACAGCTAATATTTTTCACCTACACTATTTACAAATGTCTCCTCTCCCTACTGATCTGAAACCCTTGCTCTTTCCCCTTTCATAACTAAAGCCCCTTCAGGTCATCCACATCCACCAGTACAGTTGCAGCTCATCCTGCAGAAGCCCACCAGCTGGGTAGGTTGACCATTGTTAACCTCCCTCTTGCTGCAGCTTCCAACATTTCCCATTTTACGAACCCTTTTCTGCTTTGCCTTCTCTACACCCAAGTAAATATTGTCCAATACACAATCCTGCTCTTCGTTGCTTCTTCTTTAGCACGTGACTAAACTTTTTAAGAATGGAATTGGACCTGGCTACTTTTCCTAAACAATTTTGCCTGATTTTTCTCCAAAGCTTCCAAATTATTTTCTTAAATTGTGCTCACCCCCCCCAACCCCCGTACTTGTTAAGTTTAATGTTGGTCAAGTTGAGGCACTCTCTCCAGCTCAGGAGCGCTGTTCTAATGTTTGCAGTTCATGTTTTTGGCAGGTCAGTCTTGACTAAGCTATGTTCATATAAGAAATTGTTTCCCAGTTGATCTTTTTATAAAAAAAAGTTTTGTCAGAATGAATTATTTTATGCAGATTTCCAGACTAAGCTTTTAAAACAATTCTAGAAAGTAGGGGCTTGTAATATCTAAATTTCAAACCACTAATCCTTAAAGTTCTACTATTCTCCAAATTAGGCCATAAAAATTAAATCATGGTACCTTCACCTATGTAAAATTATACTGTGCTCAGAAGCATGTATTAGCTTTGCCTCTATTTAGTTGAGCCTCTTACCTTCTTCCAAGTATTTTTTAATTATATTTCCACCACCTCAATGCGTTTGATGTTCTCAGGCCACCTGTCACTCCTCTCTCTCTTAAAAAAAAGATATAATTGCCCCCTCTGCTATTTCTCCCCCTGGTTAATCACTATTCTGACCAGTCCAAACCATCAACAACTTAGATTAAACCTCCAAACACTGCCACCCTAACCTCCCTCATAATTTCCATTGCTGTGTGCACCCCACCCACATCCCTGATCATCTGGCCCCAATAGCAACTTTCCGATAGCCACGCTGGCTCTCGAGCTGCTTTCTCTTTGCTTGACAGTGATGAATTTTGTTCAAGGCCTGTTGTACCACATGCAGCAGCTTGTGTCTCACATACAATATGAGGCATCTGTCCAAGCACAGATGCCTCACAAAGAACTGGTGTCACATTATCATTACAACATCTATATTGTGAAACAGTAGAAGGGTTGGTTTCATACACAATATTTGACTATCCCTTCAGAACCTCTTTAGCAGGCGCTGGAATATTTTAGAGAGAATCACTGCCTAATGCAGTTTTGTTGGCTCCCTCGCATGGGAAATGAGCAAACGACCAGGTTAATGTTTATTCCAGGGAATGGCTGAGTGAGGAAGGGATGCTGGTTTCCCAGTGTGAGCTGCACCTGCTGCTCTGTGAATGGTAGGATGTGGTCATCCATATCACTGTGTACCAGCAAGAAACAGCAATACTTGATCTTGTCTGAAGTTGGACAAAAACTCTGTCAGGCTTGAGCATCTGGCTTCTGACTCAAAGGCCATGACATTACCAAATGATTCGGCCGATTCATCGACAACATTGTCAAGGATATTGAGGCAATACTGGATGCTCTTGATTGGTCACAACCAGGAAAATGTCATTTAAATATAGGTACAATGACATACCATTTCCTTTTTTGATGCTGGAGATTTCATTGCATTTGGTGATATTGTATTTTGAAAGGTTGCTTATGTGGTATTTATTTTCAGAGGGTATACTGCGGGCATGAATATACAATCAACAATCTGAAATTTGCACGCCATGTTGAACCAAACAATGAAGTGATCAAACAGAAATTAGCTTGGGCCAAGGTAAGTTTGCTACTTAAATGAAGCCTGAATTCCCAGCAGTTCAGCTGTTTGCTTCATCCCGTGACTTTGGAGCATTGATGGTATAATTATAATGAAACATTGGCTTGAGTATTTGATTTCAGTGGTATGTTTCAGCCATTAATTGATCACAAGCGGTCAACCAGTCAGGATAGTATGGGCTCAATGGCCTATCTTGTTATGTTTATGATATATCTTATTTATCATCATGAATTTTCAAGAATCTCATATTGCTTTTCAGACAATGGAATATTTTCGCACAAATAGTAGGGCTGTAATTACATTTGTTTTGTTTCAAATTGCCCGAGGCCTGAATAAATCTAAGACATTATGGCAAATTACTAGCTTCTCTTTTAAACAATATCTTCAAATAAATACATTTAAACATTGAAGCAAAAGACAATGCCTTGTTTTTCAACTGAAGGGTGGACCTCCGAGCAGCATGGTATCCTGGACTATAGGCTCAAGACCACTTCTTTCAAGAGACAGGTCAATACTTCACAGACAGTGAGAATGCTGAACAACCAAAGGACCTGCTCGCATTAACCATTCGAGATATTCATGAAACAATATTTATTTATGTCTATGAATCCTTGTTCTGCATGTGTGTTATCTCTGGTTGTGTGTCTGCGTGTTTTACACTGAGGACCAGAGAACACTTTTATCGGGTGGTACTTGTTCAATCAGATGACGATAAACTTGACTTCAGGCAAACACATTTCCTGAGTTGTTAAATCTATTCCGTTTCTCACTTCCATCAGATGTGGCCAAAGGAGTAAAGGGCAGGGAGATGACTGCCCTGACAGTAAAGAACAAGCAAGCATACTTGGACAAGTAGTTTGGAAGACATTTGTTTCAGCTTTAGCTTTGTGGATCTTCAGAAAAAGAAATTCTGTTATGGCAAGGCAGGATTTTGCTTGAATCTATATCCAGATTTCTTGTCAGAGTGCATATATGACATCACGTACAACCCTGAGATTCTTTTTCCTGCGGGCGAGGCAGAATTACTACGTATTGATTATGCAAAAAAAAAACAAATAAAGAAATGTAGACAACTGTGCAATACAGAGAGGAAATAAGCAATCAATAAAGTGCAAAAGTGAGGGTCCTAAAATGAGTCCCTGATTGAGTTTGTTGCTGAGGAGTCTGATGGTGGAGGGGTAGCAGCTGTTCCTGAACCTGGTGGTGCGAATCTTGTGGCACATAGACCTCTTTCCTGATGGCAGCAGCAAGAACAAGAGCGTGTGCTGGGTGGTGTGGATCCTTGATGATTGCTGCTGCTCTCCAATAACAGCATTCTTCATAGATGTTTTCTTTGTTAGGAGGGTTGTGCCTGTGATGTCCTAGGCTGTGCCCACTACCTTTGGCAGTGGTTTACATGCAGAAGTATCGGTGTCCCCACACCAGACCGTGATGCAGCTGGTCAGCACAATTTCCACCACACCTCTAGAAATTTGTTTGGGTTTCTGATGCCATACAGAACCTCTGCAAACTCCTGAGGAAGTTGAGGCACTGGCGTGCTTTCTTCATGAAGATATTCATGTGTTGAGTCCAGGAAAGATCCTCTGAGATAGTGAATCCCAAAAAATTATTGTACAACCCACTATTGTCAGCAAATTTGTAGATGGTGTTCTTATACTCAGCCACGCAGTCATAGAGAGAGGTACAGCAGTGAGTTAAAGGAGAAGTTATTTAAAGTGAAGACAAATTCTGCCAGGCAGAGGAGGGTGGTGGTAGAGGAAAGTAGGGAGTATAGCAGGGGGTTATGATTGCAGCCCTGTGATGCTCCAGTACTGATGGAGATTGTGGAGGAGATGTTTTTACCAATCCTCACTGATTGTGGTCTGTAGCTGAGGAAATCCATGTGTTTAAAAAGAGTATTCTGTAACGACTCAGAGTTACAATGCAAGGTAAATTGTATTCAGTGTTTGGTAAATTTAAATCTTAAACTTTGATCAGTTTCTTTAATCTATTTTAGAAACACTATGATCTTGGACATCCTACCATCCCATCCACCATTAGAGAAGAATTCAGTTATAACCCTTTCATGAGGGTCAGGTATGGAAAAATCCTTGTTAAGAGTCTTGAACACTCTTGCATCTCTTTCCATAGAATACAATTATTGCCAAATTAAGAAGAGAAAGTCCTTTCTTAGTTTAAGACTTGTTTTAAAGAGTTGGTGCCCTTAGAACAAATGAGCACAAATTACTTTAGTTGTCAAGAAAGAATGTCGAGCATCAACAGAGAGCTGAAGTCGATGTTCTTTGAGTGGATAACATATCAGTGAACATTAATTCTTCAGTCTGTAAATGATCATCAAGAAATATAGTGGGAAATCAAGGTTAAGTGAAATCAAAGAATATTGGTAAAGAAAGAAGGAAAAAAGTCACTGTGAAGTCTGGACCCAATCTTCATTTTAGGAATGACCACCAAGATCATTAATGCATTGGATTGGAATGTTATAAGAAAAATGTTACTGCAGAGTAGATGCTGGAAATCAAACAGAATTCTGGAAACAGAAACCATTAGGATTCTGCTCAGAATTGTCAGTGTAAATCTTCAACCTAAAACTCATCCTACGGCAACAAACTAGTCATTCCAAAAGGTTTGTAAACAGGCCAGAAACCGTTCACCACATCTTTCTTGAAGGATCTTCAGGTTCACAATGCCCATACACCAGCTACCACTAGAGGTCTTGGTTCAATGTCTGGGAATTGAAGTCAATAGGAGATCAAGCTCTTCCATGTTAATTGAACTGGCACACTCATCCATGTTTATCATCATGTTTATTCCCCCCCCCCACATTCTGACAGACTCCATTGGTCACACCTTCCCCAACCCAATTCTTACCTCCACTTATCCTTTCCCATCCTCACTCAATCTTCTCACCCCATTAAGATGCTGTCATGCCTGCCCTACCTTCTTCTTATGTACTTCCCTACTTCTTCCCATGTACTCCCCCACCGACTCTTCACCCCGCAGTTGCTTAGGGTGAGACACTCATTCTATCCCTTCACCTGATACCTCCAGGACCTTGTTTGCAGATTATACAAAGAGTAGAGGAGTTGTGGATGGAGCTGAAGTTTGTCAAAGTTTACAGGAGGATATAGACAGGATGCAGAGAATGGCATATGGAGTTCAATCTGGGCAAACCTGAAGCCTGAGTACCGGGTCAATGGATGGATACTTAACATTGTGGAAGAACATAGGGACTTTGGGGTCCAAATCCATACATATGTTGCTGCACATGTTGATAGGGTAATTACGAAGGTCTATGGGATGTTGGGCTCCATTGGTTGGGGGATTGAGTTCAAGAGGTCAAGTTGCAATTCCACGGATCTCCAGTGAGACCACACTTGGAGTATTATGTTCATTTCTGGTCACCTCCATAATGGGAAGGATGTGGAAACTATGGAGAGGGTGCAGGACGTTGCCTGGATTGGGAAATTAATCTTAAGAGGCAAGGTTGGCAGAGCTGGGACTTTTCTCTTTGGAATGAAGGATGAGAGGAGACTTAATAGATGTCTACAAGATTCAGAAAGGCATACATAAGGTAGACAGCCAGCACCTTTTTCCCAGGGCAGGATCAGCAAAAACCAGAGGATGTCTGTACAAATTGAAGGGATGAAAGTTTAGGGGATATGCCAGGGGTAAGGTTTTCTTAATAAACAGTTGTGGGAGCCTGGAATGCCTTGCCAGGGTGGTGGTGGAGGCTGAAACATTAGGGGCATTTTTAGGCACATGGATGGAAACAAAAATAGAGGGTGGGGGGGGGGGGTTAGTTTTTTTTTAAATTTTGGTAGGAATATATGGGCTGGCCTGTACTGTAAAAAGCAACATCTTCCATAATTTTTTGTTAGGTTGTTAGTTTTGATAAAAAATCTGAGCATCGGGACATGTAGTAAACAATAACCTTATTTTTATAGAGAAAAGAGTGTTCAGGATCACGCTGGACAGAAAGATGCAATTTCTACCATGAATGCAATCAGAAGGGAGAAAGATTGCTTTAACGTGCCGGTGGATTAACTGCAAGATTGGGACAAGCAGATTTCAAAATATTATCTGCTGTTGTTTAGTTACGAATCTTCTGTTAATCAAAATTTGAGATGGAATATACAGTATAAGACATCTAACTTGCATGCGTTGTGTTAAAAATCAATGTGACTTGTAACAGATTCTGTAACTTTGATTGTAGATTACATTATCTGGAAGTTAGGTAGTTTAAGTGATTTTGTATCCACCTAAAGTCCTAAAATTACTTCAAACTGAAATTTGCCTCAGTAAAACGGGACAGACACAAAAAAGCGAATATTTGTAATGGGCTCTTTGGCAGGGTTGGAAAGTAGCCTTGCAGCTTAGCTCACGTGTTACAGTTTGAAAATGATTGTGGCTTTCCACACCTGCTGGAGATTATGGTTGCAAAGATCACTTTTTTTTAAATTGAAATCTGATTATAGCACTTTGTTCAAGAATATGATTCCTTCCCTGGTCTGAAGCAGCCACTTGAGGCTTTTATCTCATTTATTTACAATCTTTGAAGATGCAAACTAAAATCTTAAATACTAAAATATTTTCTTCTCTTGCTCTTGTGTAAACATTTAAATGTAAATGTTGGCTTATTAATTCATGTTAAAAATGTCAAGTTAACATTTTGCTCTCAAAATTAAAACTGCAAGAATTAAATGATAAGAGTGATACATGAACATGAACACGAGTTCCCTTCCTTTCATTCTGGCATCTCAACTGTTCTACTGCACCTGCTGAATTTATGCAAGGTTTCCTGTTAGGTTAGAGATGAAGTTTATTTTTTACTTCCTTCTTGGAAATTTGTTTACATTTTTGTTAAGGGCTGTCTGTAATAGCCACTAAAGAATGCAAGTCATAATAAAAAGTACTGACCAGCTCTTCTCCATGGTATGATCCGGATCCAAGGATAACTATGCCTTGAGCCTGGACTCTAACCCAAATTAACTGTTTGGTTGAATGTAAACTTTGTAAACTTACAACTATTACAGATTTGTTCTTTAACCAGGTTTACTTCTTTCGGCATAGATTAGATCAACTAGCACATGTCTCAATCTCTGAGGGACTTTAATTATTCCACAGTTCTGTTCAGCCACAGATTTGGGAGAGAATTTGTTCTGCTCCCTCCTGATCTATCCTCTGATAGTGTGTGCTTTTGATCGTATTTTTGGAATCCATGTTAATGTTGTAAAGTTACCAAAAAAAGTAAATAAAATGCTTTGTGTTGTTCATTGTGATGTGCATTCTTTGCATCAAAATATTTCAATTGCTGAGTTAAAGATGAACTGTCCTTTTTTTAAAAAAAGGAAACCGACCAAGGCAGTGCTGGTAATTTCCATTGTACGAGTAAAAATGTTCTGAATTGCTTTTTAAACATAGCAGCATTCAGAATTCAATGAATCTGTTGGCAATCTTCTATACACAATCCATCCTAATGAGATTTCATACTACCATTGTAATTGGGCAAAAATCTCACATCAGGGAAACAGCATCAAGTTGAAGCCAATTAAAGACAGATAATAGTCTTGTCAAGATGCTTGTATTTCAAACAATCACTGGGGTTTCCAATCTTTTGGCACAGCTTAACATTGACTTCTCTTACTCCAACATCTTCAATTCCAGTGTTCTTAAAGATCAGTCCTAATTTTCAGCCACATAATACATCTCTGTGACATTTGAAAACAATACCACAAGTCAAAGATCACCCATTCTGTCTCATCACCTTTCTGGATCTGTACAGCTTTAGGAGCAAATAGAAACCAAACCCTTCTTTCACCTCTCAACAACCAGTATATCATTCTGGGGAGGATGACCTGATGACTGGGTCTCTGCCACAGAGCCTGGCTCTGTAACACAGAGTGAAGCATGCAATAGATTCTATAGTGAAGAGTACAGATGAGATTCTGAGCCTGATGAGGACGCTTGGGTAGTGTGTTGCCTCCCTGATTCCAGGGTAAAGGATGTCTCCAATCAGGTCCAGAGCATTCTACTATCAAAGAGGTACCAATGACAAGATGTCAGGAGGTCCTGAAGAGGGAATTGGGAAGAAAGCCAAGAGGCAGGACCTCCAGAGTGAATATCTCAGGACTGCTTGCACCACGTGCTAGTGAGGGCAAAAAGAGTGAGATCAGGCAGATAAATACGAGGCTGAGAAGATGGTACAGAGGCAGGGCCTCAGATTTTTGGATCAGTGGGATCTCTTGGGGAAGGTATGACCTAGAAAAGGATAGGTTACTCCTGATCCCAAAGGGGGCCAATATCCTGGTAGGCAGGTTTAATTTGGCTGTTAGGGAGGGTTTAAACTAATTTGACGGGGGTGGGAAGGAGGAAGACAGTGTAGTGTGCAGATAGTGTGCAGCAAGGATGACAGACACAGTACATTCAAAAACTGGTCTGAAGGTATACTTGAATGCACACAGTATTAGAAACAAGGTGGATGATCTTGCAGTACAGCTACAGTTGTGGAGAGGAGAACATTTGCAGCCATTACTTGAGTCTTGGCTAAAAGATGGATGCCATTGGGAGCTAAACGTTCAAGGATAAACAGTGTATCAAACGGATAGGCGAGTAGGCGGGGGGGGGGGTGAGGCTCTGCTGGTAAACAGCCATATTGGAAAGAATGGACATTGGGCCAGAAGAGGTAGAATCTTTATGGTTGAGTTAAGGAATGGTAAAGGTAAAAGGACCCTAATGGTAGTTTCATGCCTCCAAGCAACAGCTGGGATGTGGCCTACAAAATACAATGAAATAGATAAGGCATGTCAGAAGGACAACATTACGATAATCATGGGGGATTTTAACATGAAAGTAGATTGGGAAAGTCAGGTCCGTGTGGGATCTCAGGAGAGAGAGTTAGTGGAAGGTCTATGGGATGGCTTTTTAGAACATGTTGTTGATGAGCCCACCAGGGGATTGGCTGTCCTGGATTGGGTGCTGTGTAATGAACCAGAGGTATTGAGAGAGCTTAAAGTAAAGGAGGTAGTCATCACAATATGATTGAGTTCACTTTGAAATTTGAAAAGACTGAAGACTCCAATGTATCGGTATTTCAGTAGATTAAAGGAAATGACAGTCGCATGAGAGGAATTGGCCAAAGTCGATTGCAAAAACACACAAATGGGGAACATAGCAGATCGGCAATGGGTGAATTTCTGTGAGAAATGAGGAAAGTGCAGGACAGGCACACCAAAAAGAAATAAATTTGTGAATGGGAAAAATGGGACAATCATGGCTGATGAGGGAAGTTAAAGCTAAAGTAAAAGCAGAAGAGAGGGCAGACAAGGAGGCAAAAATTAGTGGGGAGATGGAGGTGTGGGAAACGTGAAAAACTTGGAGAATTAAGAAGGTGATTTGGAAGGAAAAGATGAATTATGAAAAGAAGTTAGCAAAGGGGAGACTTAAAAGTTTTTAAATATAAATACATTGTGACAAAAGTAGACAAAGGACCGATATAAAATGATGCTTGAGAGATTGTAATGGGAGACAAGGAGATCGCAGAGGAACTGAATGAATGTTTTTGATCAGTCTTCATGTGGAAGAAATTAGTAGCATAACCGACTCCCATGGGTTTCTGGGAAGAGAAGTGAGTGCAGACAAGATCACAAGTGGGAAGGTACTTGAAAAGCTAAATGGTCTCCCGGACCAGATGGATTGCCCCTTTGGGTTTTGAAGGAGGTTGCTGCAGAGATTGTGGAGACATTGGTAAAGATCTTGCAGAAATCAATGGATTCTGGTGGACAGGAAGATTACAAATGTCACTCTGCTGTTTAAGAAGGGAGAGAGGCAGCAGAAAAGAAATTATAGACCTATGAGTCTGACACCAGTTGTTGGGAAGCTGTTGGAGTTGATTGTCAAGGATCAGGTTCTGGAATACCTGGAGGCGCATGACAAGATAGGCCCTAGTCAGCTAGTAAATCCCCTTAAAGGAAAAAAAATCATGGCAAGATAGCCCTAGTCAGCAAGTAAATCTCCTTAAAGGAAAAAAAAATCATGGCTAACATACCTACGGCAAATTTTGAAGAGATCACAAGTAGGATGCACAGGGAAAATGTAGTGTATGTTGTGTATTTGGACTTTCAAAAGGCCTTTGACAAGGTGCCACACAAGGCTGCTGAACAAGATGAGAGCCCATGGAATTACAGGACTACTCCCAGCACGGTGATGGCTCCCTTCCTATTTCTGACTTCCACCCAGACCGACTCAGTCTCCCTCTGCAGTGTCCTCCCTTTCTATAGCTGTGATACTATCCTTGACCAATAATGCTACTCCCCACCTTTGCTATCTCTCATCCTATTCTTCCAGTATCTTCCTCCAGCCAAGTATCAGTAATGGCCACAACATCATAGTTCTACGTCCTGATCCATGCTCTATGTTCACGCCCCTTTATTCCTAATACTCCTAGCACTGAAATAGAAACATTTCAACCCCTCTAACTAGCTGCCTTTATGTTTTGTCCCTGCCTGTCCTTTCTCACCAAATCACATAGCATCATGCTTTTGTCTTTCTACCCTAATCTCTGCACTCAGGATTGAAAGACATAACCATCTATGACCTGCAAAAATTCCTCCAGACAGTAAAAGCCCTAAATCTCACGTATAACCAGAAGAAATGCGTGTTCTGCACTTTGCGTCTGCCTATACTAGGGTGCATGGTGGAGAATGGAGTCATTGGACCCGACCCAGAGCGTATAAGACCCCTGCTGGAGCTCCCACTCCCCCATAACTTCAAGGCCCTGAAAAAGTGCCTGGGGTTCTTTTCATACTCTGCACAATGGGTCCCAAATTACGCAGACAAAGCCCACCCCCTGGTAAAAACTGCCACTTTCCCCTGTCGGCAGAAGCCTACGTGGCCTTCAGTCACATCAAAGGCCACAATGCCAAGGCGGCGATGCACGCAGTAGATGAATCCATCTCATTTCAGTTGGAGAGCGATACGTCCGGCTTTGCCCTGGCTGCCACGCTGAACCAGGTGGGCAGGCCGGTGGCATTTTTCTCCCATACCCTCCAGGGCCCCGAACTCCAGCATTCAGCCATTGAGAAAGAGGCCCAGGCCATAGTGGAACCTATGCAGCACTGGAGGCATTATCTACCCGGCAAACCATTCACCCTGCTGACACCCTGCAGTCACATTTATGTTTAACAACAAACAGCGGGGAAAAATTAAGAACAACAAGATCCTGAGGTGGAGAATTGAACTGTCCACCTACAACTGTGAGATCTTGCACAAGCAGATCGCCTCCAAGCCCTACACAACAGCCTCTGCCACCCCAGGATCACCAGGCTCTATCACTTTGTAAGAGCCTGCAACCTTCTGTACTCTGTTGAGGACATCAGGGAGCTGACCCGCAACTGCCAGGTCTGTATGGAGTGCAAGCTGCACTGCTACCGGCTGGAGAGAGCTTACCTAATCAAGGCCACCCTCCCCTTCAAACGTCTTCAAGGGCCCCCTTCCCTCCACGAACCTGAACGTGTATTTTCTCAACATTGTTGATGAATACTCAAGATTCCCGTTCGCTATCCTCTGCCCAGATATAACCACAGCCATCATTAAATTTCTGTGTAACCTATTCATGTTCTTCGGATACCCAAGTTACATTCACAGTGACTGGGTGTGGGGGGGGGGGGGGGGGGGGGTCCCTCATTTATGAGTGAGTTGTTGCACCAATACCTGCTGGCAAAAGGCATAGCCACAAGTAGGACCATCAGCTATAACCCCTGAGGGAATGGCCAAGTTGAAAGGGAAAACAGCACCATTTGGAGGGCAGTCCTCCTAGCTCTCAAGTCAAAAGGCTGCCCATCACCCAGTGGCAAGAGGTCCTACCAGAGGCGCTCCATGCCACCAGATCCCTCCTGTGTATGGTGACAAATGTGACCCCACATGAAAATTATTCTCCTTCCCCAGGAGGTTGGCGTTGGGAACAATGCTATCTGTCTGGCTGACGACCCAAGGACCTGGGCTCCTTCGGAGTGTGACAGAGTATATAGGTGTTTGGGAGATAAATTGGGAAAGCTTTGTTAGAGCAGGTCACACACAAACACTTTAAAACACAGAATGTTTGCAGAAGCTTTTGCAAGAGTACTCAGACTCATGATGGACTGTCATTTGCAAAGAGGGCAACAAACGTAACAACATGCAGTAGCAGCTTTGCCTGGAAAACAGAACTTGCTGTATGGAAGGTCATGTGATTTTTGCAGGCAGAGAGCAGATAAAAAAGCAGGCTTTGCTCTCAGAGAGGGGAAGACGGCCTGGTCAAAGGAGAGGAGTGGCTGTCTGGTGTTTCCCTTGGAATAGGAGAAGCAGAAAGGAACTCTATGGTGACCTGAAACAAGAAAAACTCTCTCTCTGAAAACCAACAAGAACCCTTCTGAGTGGTTACCATTTACCTGTTAAGCACCAAACCCTGGTGAACTTTGTTAATGTTAACTTCTGTACACAGTACAAGAATTGCCTGCAACCAGTGAGACTGGACTGTGAACCAAACAACTTTGCTGAAATTACACATACATTATGCACACGTGTGTTTAACATTAGAAGGGGGGGTTAAATCATTTAAGTGAGTTAAAATAGAGATAAGTTACAGTATTTACATGTTCAAAGATAATTAAAAGCAACTTTTGTTTAAGTAACCCTTTGTCTTGGTGCATATCTATTGCTGCTGGGTTTTGGGGTCTTTTGGACGTAACAGGAGACACAAAGCAGATCTTCTGGTCGAGAAGGTCGAACTCCTCCATGTGAACCCACAATATGCCTACATGCAGTACCAGGATGGATACTGTCTCTGTCCAGAACCTGACTTATGCAGGGCCCCCCCGTAACTGAGGCACTTGCTGAACCGACCATGGTCGATCGACCAGCACCCCCCCCCCCTTCTCGGTGACTAGCAGAGACATGGCCAAGGATCCGACCCCACCATCAGCACCAGCTGCACTGCCCCAAACCAACCCACACCACCCCCACCCCATGAACCAGCCCCATTTGATTCTGTTCAGCCATCCGAATCACAGCCCATCACACAGAGCACTGCCTTGGAGCCAACAGCTACACCACAGCGACGGTCAGTTTGATGGACAAAACCACTGGACAAGCTGAACCTTTAAATAGACTCTGAATGGACTCTGACACTTCATCCCACTGGTCTTTGTTTCAAAAGAAGGAGTGAATGTAGTGGAACACTGTATTGCAGACATTGTACTGGTTGGCCCACCCTTGATACTGTAACTCCTCCACCTCCAAGATTCCTAATAAAGGTGATATCGCCCAATCCCCTCCCTCGGTACTGACTTGGGATCAGGTCAACAGCAGGTAAGATATGACTGTAGGTTTATAGTGATTAAAGCCTATTAATCTGATGTCTGGCCTTTCAGGTCTAATTGATAGCATTACACATGTCTTCTACATCTCTGGCAGTGGTTGGTGCTAGAGCTCGATGAAAAAGGGGTCACATATTGAGCCAGGACTTAGTTTTCCCCACAGACAGTTTTGTGAGAAACAGAAGTACCTTCACAGAAATTGCTCGAGACAAAAATTGAGAACAAAGAACATTTATTATACAACAATGCAATGTTGGGTGCTTCCCCTTACCCTGGGAATACACACACACACTAGGGCTCACCCAACTTTTATACAGTTTATTTCAATATAGAAGCAGCAGCGGCCCCGGCCCCGGTCCGGGCGAAGGGTAGACGGCGGCGGCCCCGATCCGGGCAGGAGCAAGGGGGAGACGGCGGCCCCAGTCCGGGCACAGGGAGAGCAGCAGCGGCCCCGGCCCCGGTCCGGGCGAAGGGTAAACGACGGCGGCCCCGATACGGGCAGGAGCAAGGGGGAGACGGCGGCCCCAGTCCGGGCACAGGGAGAGCAGCAGCGGCCCCGGCCCCGGTCCGGGCGAAGGGTAGACGGCGGCGGCCCCGATCCGGGCAGGAGCAAGGGGGAGACGGCGGCCCCAGTCCAGGCACAGGGAGAGCAGCAGCGGCCCCGGCCCCGGTCCGGGCGAAGGGTAAACGGCGGCGGCCCCGATACGGGCAGGAGCAAGGGGGAGACGGCGGCCCCGGCCTCGGTCGAGTGAGGCAGGCGGAGGCCCCGGTCCGGACAGGGAGTGGGAGACGGCGGCCCCAGTCCGGGCACAGGGAGAGCAGCAGCGGCCCCGGCCCCGGTCCGGGCGAAGGGTAGACGGCGGCGGCCCCGATACGGGCAGAAGCAAGGGGGCGACGGCGGCCCCGGCCTCGGTCGAGTGAGGCAGGCGGAGGCCCCGATCCGGGCAGGAGCAAGGGGGAGACGGCGGCCCCAGTCCGGGCACAGGGAGAGCAGCAGCGGCCCCGGCCCCGGTCCGGGCGAAGGGTAAACGGCGGCGGCCCCGATACGGGCAGGAGCAAGGGGGAGACGGCGGCCCCGGCCTCGGTCGAGTGAGGCAGGCGGAGGCCCCGGTCCGGACAGGGAGTGGGAGACGGCGGCCCCAGTCCGGGCACAGGGAGAGCAGCAGCGGCCCCGGCCCCGGTCCGGGCGAAGGGTAGACGGCGGCGGCCCCGATACGGGCAGGAGCAAGGGGGAGACGGCGGCCCCGGCCTCGGTCGAGTGAGGCAGGCGGAGGCCCCGGTCCGGACAGGGAGTGGGAGGCGGCGGCCCCAGTCCAGGCACAGGGAGAGCAGCAGCGGCCCCGGCCCCGGTCCGGGCGAAGGGTAGACGGCGGCGGCCCCGATCCGGGCAGGAGCAAGGGGGAGACGGCGGCCCCAGTCCGGGCACAGGGAGAGCAGCAGCGGCCCCGGCCCCGGTCCGGGCGAAGGGTAAACGGCGGCGGCCCCGATACGGGCAGGAGCAAGGGGGAGACGGCGGCCCCAGTCCGGGCACAGGGAGAGCAGCAGCGGCCCCGGCCCCGGTCCGGGCGAAGGGTAAACGGCGGCGGCCCCGATACGGGCAGGAGCAAGGGGGAGACGGAGGCCCCGGCCTCGGTCGAGTGAGGCAGGCGGAGGCCCCGGTCCGGACAGGGAGTGGGAGGCGGCGGCCCCAGTCCAGGCACAGGGAGAGCAGCAGCGGCCCCGGCCCGGGCGAAGGGTAGACGGCGGCGGCCCCGATACGGGCAGGAGCAAGGGGGGGAGACGGCGGCCCCAGTCCGGGCACAGGGAGAGCAGCAGCGGCCCCGGCCCCGGTCCGGGCGAAGGGTAGACGGCGGCGGCCCCGATACGGGCAGGAGCAAGGGGGAGACGGCGGCCCCGGCCTCGGTCGAGTGAGGCAGGCGGGGGCCCCGGTCCGGGCAGGGAGTGGGAGGCGGTGGCCCCAGTCCAGGCACAGGGTGAACTGCGGCGGCCTCGGCCCCGGTCCGGGCAGTATGGACCGACCTAGGAGGGGAGGCAGGCCCCTCCAGCCCGGGTAAGAAACCTGCATAGGAGAAGGCCACTCCGATATAAAACCTACGACCCAAGGACCTCGCTGCCACGTCCCAGCTTGCTTGGCCACGGCACACGAACCATGGGTGTAAAGGGTGGGGCCAGTACTGCGCGCACTGCACTCCACCTAAAAGCTCCTTTGGCGCAGGCCCGAGGACAGGTCCACGTCCTCCCCCTCAACGTCCTCCCCCTCCACGTCCTCCCCCTCCACGTCCTCCCCCTCCACGTCCTCCCCTCCACGTCCTCCCCCTCCACGTCCTCCCCCTCCACGTCCTCCCCCTCCACGTCCTCCCCCTCCACGTCCTCCCCCTCAAAAGATGCTCACAAACTCAAGCTAGCATGCTGGAACATCAGAACCATGCTAGACAAGACTGACAGCCACCGACCTGAACGTCGGTCTGCCCTCATTGCACATGAACTCCTCAGACTTGACATCGACATAGCCGCTCTCAGTGAAGTCCGCCTGGCAGATGTAGGCAGCCTCCAAGAACGCGGCGCGGGCTACACACTCTACTGGTCTGGCAAGCCTTCGGATGAACGACGCCTATCTGGTGTAGGCTTCATGGTCAAGAGCTTCATTGCCTCAGAAGTACCCTCCCCCTTACATTCTTCTGCCTCCTGGATGAGTTTGGCATGAGGCAATCCTGTCTGCCTTCCTGCTGTTTCTGTGAACTTGGAGGACCAGGGGTATCCTGTCGGTGTCCCATTATGTCATTGTCCTTATTGTCCTTATTCACAAACCTGCCTTTGTCCTTATTCACACCTTCCCAACCCTCAGGGCTTACTAACTCTTATATGCAGAACTTGCTAATTCTGTCTAAGGCTTACTAATTACATTTGCGGAACTTGCTGACTCTTATTCAGACTAACTTTACTTCCTACATTCTATTATCTACCCTATCCTATTCATACTGGCTTTATTCATTACTCATATATCCATACTAGCTTTCTTCATCTCTCATATTTTCATATTAGTTTTACTCATCTCTCACAGTTTGCATTGACCAAATTGGCAAGAATACTTTCCGAAGTCAGGGAAATAAGAACTGCTGGTTTAAAAATTACCATTTTAGGCTGAGTTATAGTTAATATTAGTTGATCTTCAAAAGAAGTGAAAAGGTAAATATAGGATACTGTAATTATTTTAAACTCTGCATTTGAGGAATATTGGTGTGAATCACAAGCGAAATTATTCAATCTTCTTTGGCTTGGCTTCGCGGACGAAGATTTATGGAGGGGGTAAAAAAGTCCACGTCAGCTGCAGGCTCGTTTGTGGCTGACCAGTCCGATGCGGGACAGGCAGACACGATTGCAGCGGTTGCAAGGGAAAATTGGTTGGTTGGGGTTGGGTGTTGGGTTTTTCCTCCTTTGCCTTTTGTCAGTGAGGTGGGCTCTGCGGTCTTCTTCAAAGGAGGCTGCTGCCCGCCAAACTGTGAGGCGCCAAGATGCACGGTTTGAGGCGTTATCAGCCCACTGGCGGTGGTCAATGTGGCAGGCACCAAGAGATTTCTTTAGGCAGTCCTTGTACCTTTTCTTTGGTGCACCTCTGTCACGGTGGCCAGTGGAGAGCTCGCCATATAATACGATCTTGGGAAGGCGATGGTCCTCCATTCTGGAGACGTGACCCATCCAGCGCAGCTGGATCTTCAGCAGCGTGGACTCGATGCTGTCGACCTCTGCCATCTCGAGTACCTCGACGTTAGGGGTGTGAGCGCTCCAATGGATGTTGAGGATGGAGCGGAGACAACGCTGGTGGAAGCGTTCTAGGAGCCGTAGGTGGTGCCGGTAGAGGACCCATGATTCGGAGCCGAACAGGAGTGTGGGTATGACAACGGCTCTGTATACGCTTATCTTTGTGAGGTTTTTCAGTTGGTTGTTTTTCCAGACTCTTTTGTGTAGTCTTCCAAAGGCGCTATTTGCCTTGGCGAGTCTGTTGTCTATCTCATTGTCGATCCTTGCATCTGATGAAATGGTGCAGCCGAGATAGGTAAACTGGTTGACCGTTTTGAATGCCTATTAAAATGAAAGACATTCATTGTTATTGTATATTTATGAAGCTGAAGTACTTTTAACAAATGAGGAATTGAGTTGGTGGGAAATGATAATTGATTAAATTCTTTGACATTTATAAAACATTTACGAATCCTTTCACAGAAGACCTGCAGCCAAAATGGGCAAGAGGGCCAAAAGGCAAATTGAAAAGTGGCTAACAAATTGTTTAGAAAATAGGAAATAGAAGGTAGTTATCAATAGTAATAGTTTTAATTGGACTGCTGTGACCAGAAAAGTACCGTGGGGATCACCCCTTGGACCTTGCTGTACATACCGTTTATAAATTAACCTGCTGAAATCATTGCATTTAAATCTTGTGAATAATTGTGTGGGAAATCATGATGTTCAGCTCAGGATGAGGGGATCTAAAAATTGAGAAAATGAATAATTTCTATATGTGTATCGTTAAACAGAAAAGATGGGGAAGATAAAAAGATTGATGTGATTTTTTTTAAACCAGATGTTGAAAATTGTCTCTCATTTGATTGCAGTAATTGGCAAGACAAATAATGGAGAGTTTGAATCTGTGTCTGTGCAAGTCATCAGTGATTTCTATGTCTGTGTAAATCATCAGTAATGTAAAATTAATTACAGATGAGACCATTTATAGCCTTGCTACTTAGATAAATATGTAGAAAATAGCAGAAAAGATTCAGCTAATAAAATGTTGCAGATTTAAAATGATTCTACAGAGATACATTTTCCATACAGAGACTACACTGGCTGATGCAGTGTGTTCATAAACTAATTTGAGGCCATCTCTACTTGTCCTGTCTCTGGCCTCAAATGTTTTAGAAAGGGGAAAGGACAACAAAACATATAACCACTTACAGCACAGAACAGACCAATTTGGCCCTACTAGTCCATGCCGTAACAAATCCCCACCCTCCTAGTCCCACTGACCAGCACCCGGTCCATACCCCTCCAGTCCTCTCCTATCCATGTAACGATCCAGTCTTTCCTAAATGTAACCAATGATCCCGCCTCGACCACGTCTGTCGGAAGCTCATTCCACATCCCCACCACCCTTTGTGTAAAGAAATTTCCCCTCATGTTCCCCTTATAATTTTCCTCCTTCAATCTTAAACCATGCCCTCTAGTTTGAATCTCCCCCACTCTTAATTGAAAAAGCCTATCCACGTTTACTCTGTCTGTCCCTTTTAAAATCTTAAACACCCCTATCAAGTCCCCTCTCAATCTTCTACGCTCCAGAGAAAAAAGCCCCAGTCTGCACAACCTTTCCCTGTAACTCAAACCTTGAAATCCTGTCAACATTCTCGTGAACCTTCTCTGCACTCTCTCTATTTTGTTTATATCTTTCCTATAATTTGGTGACCAAAACTGTACATAGTACTCCAAATTTGGCCTCATGAATGATTTGTACAATTTCATCATAACCTCCCTACTCTTGAATTCAATACTCCGATTTATGAAGGCCAACATTCCAAATGCCTTCTTCACCACACCATCTACTTGAGTATCAGCCTTGAGGGTACTATTTACCACAACTCCTAAATCCCTTTGTTGCTCTGCACATCTCAGTAGCCTACCATTTAATGCATATGACCTACTTAGATTTGCCTTTCCAAAATGTAACACCTTACACTTATCTGTATTAAATTCCATCAACCATTTCTCAGCCCACACCTCCAGCCTTCCTAAATCACCTTTTAATCTACGGTAATCTTCCTCACTGTCCACAACACCACCAATCTTTGTATCATCCACAAACTTGCTTATCCAATTCTCCACCCCTACTTCCAGATCGTTAATATATATAACAAACAATAGTGGACCCAGGACCGATCCCTGAGGAACTCCACTAGTCACCGGCCTCCAATTGGACAAACAATTTTCTACCACTACTCTCTGACACCTTCCATCCAACCACTGCTGAATTCATTTCACTACCTCCTCATTTATACCTAATGCCTCCACCTTTTTTCCTAACCTCCTGTAGGGAACTTTGTCAAAAGCTTTACTAAAGTCTAAATAGACAACATCCACAGCTTTCCCTTCATCAACCTTTTTTGTAACCCCCTCGAAAAACTCAATCAGGTTTGTCAAGCATGATCTACCCCTGACAAAACCATGCTGATTACTCCCTATCAATCCCTGTACCTCCAAATATTTGTAAATACCATCACTCAGAACACTTTCCATCAACTTGCCCACCACAGACGTCAGACTCACGGGCCTATAATTCCCAGGTTTACATTTAGACCCTTTCTTAAACAGCAGAACCACATGCATCACCCTCCAATCCTTTGGCACTACCCCCGTGGCCAGTGACATCCTAAATATCTCTGTTAATGGTCCCACTATCTGTCCACTAGCCTCCCTGAGTGTCCTTGGGAATATTTTGTCTGGTCCCGGAGATTTATCCACCTTTATCTTTTTCAACACAGCCATCACTACCTCCTCGGTTATCCTTATATGCTTCATTACCTCCCCACTATTTTTCTTTACCTCAACTGGTTCAATATTTTTTCCCCTAGTGAATACCGAGGCAAAGAAATCATTCAAAATTTCCCCCATTTCCTCTGACTTCTCACTCAGCCTACCCTCACTATCTACAAGGGGTCCATTTTTATCCCTCACTAATTTTCTACTTTTAATGTACTTATAGAAACCCTTTGGATTTATTTTTACTCTGTCTGCCAAAGCCTCCTCATGCCTTTTTTTGGCCTTTCTAATTTCTTTCTTAAGTCCTCCTTCAAATTGTCAGCTCTCTGTTCTTTATACCTCTTGTACACCTCCATTCAAAGATCCCTTTCACCATCACCCCACCCCCCCCCCCCACCTCCACCTCACCTCGTGTAACTACAGTCCAGAGACATCTGCTGACAGCTTTGGGCACCAAAGTGGGGCAATAACCAAAAAAAAAACTAGAAATGGACGATGAAATTACTTTTTGCAATTATTATGATGGCAGTGTGGGAGAAGAGAAAATAGGAAATTGAGACTCCAAATTATTTTGCAGAGCACGTTCTGATGAGTAGTTTCAGACTTGAAACATTAAGTGTGCCTCTTTTCACAGATATTCTCTGGCTTTTTCCAGCATTTTCTTTTCTTTAATATAAAGTCAGTGTAGTATTGGTACTGCTATTTTTTCCTGCTGAACATTTACATTTCTACTATTTTCCAGTTTTAATATACTGTTAATGAATGGATTTATATTATTAAGTCAACTGCCAAACTTAAATCTGATGAATAGACATTGTCTAAGCAGCTTTAATTACATCTTCTTAAACCCTTTCCTCATATTTTCAATGGCTTCAGAGGCCAATCATAGAATGTATCAATGAAAGTTAATTTGGCAAATAATTTGAACAAAATTAGGTGAATTTTGTTTCAGCTTTCAAACAATCTGGAAAGAATCCCTTTTTAGTGATTAGTGGAATTGGAATCATCTTTTTCTTGGTTTTTTTTAGATAAACCATCATATCTACTGAAATTGTGAGATTATTGTACCACACTGTAGCAGTGCAAAATTGATTAATTGGGTTTCCAGCAGTTAAATTTTTATGCATTTAGAATGCCATTTGATACAGTAAAGATTTTAACATTCACCAACATATATTTTTTTACTTAATAGAGCATATTCAGCAAGTCATGCCAATTTTCACCTACAAAATGTGATGAGAAATTTCTGTCAAACAGTATCATATCTACTCATTAAATATCCATAAAAGTAAAATGTTTATCCAACCTAGCAATTATCAGGGTCAACTTTTGTTGGAGCGTTCAGTCAAAGGAAAGTTTAGCACAAATTTTCCAAACTCTCTATAATGACAAGGTTAATTCCATCATTCATATGCCCCATTAGTGCCAGCTGTTCTCTTGAGCTACCTAACACTCTAAAATAATTAGTCATAGAGTTATACAACAGGCTCAGCTGAGCAACTTGATGGTAAAGATGGACCAGTTTCCCTCCACTTTTGTGGACTGATTCTATCACAATTTAGAAGTGAGCACTTTTCTGAAATACAAAATTTGCAGTTCATTTTCCTTGAGTGAAAATGTTTACCAAACCAGATAACAAATTTTTAACAAGTGAGAAATTGCTATTTTAAAATGAATCAGATCTCCCCCACCCCATCCACTGTTTATTTTCCTTTTAAGGTACGGTTATTTCTAGGCTTAATGTGTATTTTAAGGATTTTTTATATATATATATATTCATATTCAGTCCTTAAAAATTAAATAAAATATAATAAAAAAGAAACATCTGACAGCCATCAATAACACATAGTAAATACTGCAATAAATCACATTCCTAAGATTATTTTTCTTTAGGCAATCCTTGTACCTTTTCTTTGGTGCACCTCTGTCATGGTGGCCAGTGGAGAGCTCGCCATATAACACGATCTTGGGAAGGCGATGGTCCTCCATTCTGGAGATGTGACCCACCCAGCGCAGCTGGATCTTCAGCAGCGTGGACTCTATGCTGTCGACCTCTGCCATCTCGAGTACTTCGACGTTAGGGATGAAAGCGCTCCAATGAATGTTGAGGATGGAGCGGAGACAACGCTGGTGGAAGCGTTCTAGGAGCCGTAGGTGATGCCGGTAGAGGACCCATGATTCGGAGCCGAACAGGAGTGTGGGTATGACAACGGCTCTGTATACGCTTATCTTTGTGAGGTTTTTCAGTTGGTTGTTTTTCCAGACTCTTTTGTATCGCCTCAAACCGTGCATCTTGGCGCCTCACAGTTTGGCGGGCAGCAACCTCCTTTGAAGAAGACCGCAGAGCCCACCTCACTGACAAAAGGCAAAGGAGGAAATACCCAACACCCAACCCCAACCAACCAATTTTCCGCTGCAACCGTGTCTGCCTGTCCCGCATCGGACTTGTCAGCCACAAACGAGCCTGCAGCTGACGTGGACATTTACCCCCTCCATAAATCTTCATCCGCGAAGCCAAGCCAAAGAGAAAGAGAGAAGATTATTTGATTATTTACACTTTGTTCCTGACTTGGTTGGCTTGTGATAGTGGACTCTTGAAGTACTGTATTTTTACACATATGTGTTATATGCATTTTTTTTTACAAACCAGGTTAAACCCCCCCCCCCCCTGCATTTTGTGAAATAACACGTACAATTTATAGCGAGGATGGGAAAGTAATAGCGGCAATAAAACAACTTGCACAATTTACGGAGAAATGTGGGAATTGGGTACATACAAAATGGCAAAATTCAAAATTTTGATTTTGGCAGCCTTGAAAATATCTCTGGCTTGAGTACCACGGTATTCCAAGAAACAGGATATTCTGGCTTGGGCATTGCACCCTATCAATGTTAATTACCTGGATCTGTCACCTGAGGGAGGCGATTAACATATCAAGTGCCTCTGAGACAACATAAGGATGATTCTGCCCTCTGGCATCAGTTTAATCATCCTCATGACATCAAATCAAACCATAAATCTTTTGCATACTATTTTTTTAACAAGATAAGGTTTCTTTTAAAGAAAGGCTTTATAAATCATGACAGAATTAAAATCTTGCTTAACTCTGAAGCCTGTCTTTGATCAATTTAATTGATTCATTCTATCATTGGATATAACAACTGCCCCTCTTTCCTCCCGATCCTCTCCAAAGCTTGTTAAAGTGTTGCAGGAAGATCATCCATGTAATAAGTGATTGACACCTCTGGGGGAAGTTGAATGGGTTGTAAATTGCAGGAGATTAACTATGAGAGATAGTGGGACTATGGAATGTGTTTTGTCTCCTGTCCCAAGCAAATGCAAATTGATCATAAATTGGAATTATACTACACCCATGTGTTATATGAGTGATAATATGGTAATAGGCTATTAAATGCTCCTGCTCTCTTTACACTGAGAGTTTGATGTGCATTCTGGTTTATTTTTCAGCAGGTGTTTTATTTGTTGGTTATCTATTGATTGTTGACTGAAACAGTGAAGGCAGATTCATTCACTTCACTTTGTTGACTATCACTCTATTACTGAGGTATAATTAATGTTAATTAGATGCAATTTAAAAAGGTTGTAAGAATGCTAATGTCAGCAGGATTTAACATCTGCACAATGTTTACTTTTTGAGCAACAGTCATTAATAAAGTTAATTGAGCATATCTAATTGCTATCCTTTAATTATTTAATCAGATTTTTTTTGTGTACCAGTGCAGCCATTTTGAGGTGGTTGATGTTGTTATACACCAATTTATACTAATTGCTGCTACATTAATCAACAAAATTGCAATCATTTATCTTTAGGACATGTGGCTTCCAGAAGCACATATTTGGATTGACTAATTAGATGTAATTGCTCCATACCTGTTTAAAGATGATGCACACTGATAATGCTTTAGAATTTTAATTACTGTAAAATGAGGAAGATTTCAGGCAACTTTTATATATTTATGACTATGATAATTACTACATCTGTTGTTTGAAATTTTTTTAGCTTTTTCTGTGCTTGTTATTTTAAATGTTAAATCATTTGTGAGCAATTCTACAATGATTTCAAAGATTAGATTATTTAAAAATTCTCATGTTACAGCTTTCAGTGAAATCACAGCCTTCAAAAGTATTTCTTTAATCTTCCCTGTGAACATGGTTTATGTTTCATAAGCTCTCAAACATGCTGCAAATATTTTTATAATCATGGAATGTTGATAATCAGGCAGCCTTCACTACTCTTAAGAAAATGTTATGAAAGCACTGCCTGAACCATTGCAGTCTAGCAAGACCATAAGACACAGGAGCAAAAATAGGCTATTCAGCCCATCGAGTCTACCCCGCAATCCAATCTTGAAGGGTAGCAATATTCTTAGGGTATATTTGCCAAGTGATAGATCAGACTTCAAAATTACAAGCCATGCCTTCTTGGATGGTTTAATAAAAGCCATGCCTTAAATATAGAGGCATGCAAAACACAAAAACAAAGACTTTAAAGTTTTGAATATTATTGAAGCCACAGATGTATTATATTTGTTTAGTGAACTATTGAAGGCATCAAAGTTGGACTGATGTTCAGAAAGAAGTTCCTATTATACTTCTCCAATTTTTCTTGGCTTCCCTTTGTGTTAATAATGTTAACAATTGTGGTGGAGAAAGGTTAGTGTCAGTTCTTGGTGCTTTTACATTGCCCTCCCCTCTGCTGCATCAGAAGTTGTGGTCCAAATTCAAACCTCACTACTGGGCAAAAGTCCAGTCTGACATTCTGGTGCTGAGTCAGGGCTAATGGCTTAAGAGTTGTCATTAATAATTTCAATGGCTGCACAAAAGCTTGTCCGCCCTATAAAGCAAATGGAAATGATTCCAAGAGGTGATTTGAAGAAGGCAGTCAAGTTAACTCTGGTGTTTGGGTTATGAGATACTCATCATCTAAAATTTACAGAGATTATCTGTTCAACTGCTTTCTCTAATTATTGTCAATTTTCTTCAGATTTTTAGAAGCAATTTATAGAGTTTTATTTATTATTATTTGTTTATTTATTGATTACTTTTAGATTTTAAAACGAATAAGGTGGAACTCCGATTTAATGTGCTCTGATTTAACACGAATCTGGATGTAACGTGATGACCCATTGGGCCTTTTTTTGCTCTTTCCAGAAGTGAAATTTTTTGAAAATGGAACGCACCGTTAGAAAACAAAAAGCTTTTTCCATGAAGGATAAGCTTCACGCACTTGACACGATCAAGAATCAAGTCAAACCCAAGTTGCATGCCACCTCAGCATACCTGAATCAACACTTCGTGGCTGGAAATCTCACGTTGCTTTGGAAAGTTGAGGAATAGGCGGGACTAAAGGCCAAACACATGAAGACAGCCAAAGATGTCAACCTCGATGACTCCTTGTATGAGTGGTTCATTCAAGTGCGCTCAGAAGGCCTTCCAGTTTCCGGGCCTATTCTCAAAGCTCAAGCCAAGAAGTTTGACCAGCTGATCAACAGAGAAACCTCACAGGTCAAAGCTAGCAATGGATGGCTAGACCGGTTTAAATGCCACCACAGGATTTCTCAAGTGTTAGTGTCTGGAAAAATTTGCTCAGCCGACAGTGCTGTCACCGGTGAATACCTGGCAGGACTAAAAACTCTCTTAGAAGAAAGTGGCTGTGTCAAAGAACAATTGTACAACTGTGAAAAAACAGGCTTCTGCTACAAGATGATTCCAGACTCCACAGTATCAAGCAAAGATGACACCCATCTAACAATGCAAAGATCACATGACATTGTTGTTTTGTGTTAACAAGACTGGAACACAAGTTAAAACCGCTCATGACTGCAAATTTTGCTCGCCCTGCTATTCCCACCATGTAAATGTGAAGTCATTACTGTTCAAATACATGCAAAGCAGCAATGCTTGCATGACCAGTGTCATCGATGAGAATTAGTTTTACATCACTTCTGTCTCTGCTGTCCTCCCTCATTTTCACACACATAAACTAGAACTCAGAGCTCTTCTTTTGATTTACAACTGTCCTGCCCACCCACCAGCTGCCAACCTAGTAAGCCGCGACGGTAAGATCCGAGATTCTTGCCTCCCAAAGAACACTACATCTAAGATCCAGCCCCTAGATCAGGGGATCATCTCCGTGTTCAAGCAGAATTGCAGGCATGAATTAATTCATAGAATTGTGGATGAATCAGCCACGCTAGAAGACTATCTGCAAAGCTTGAATGCTAAGGAAGTTTGCCACTCAAGTGTGAAGGACTGGGCAGTAGTCAGCTCCTCATGTGTGGGGAAAATATGATGGGAGAAGGATCTGGGTCCAGCCTTTTCATCATGACATTCCACCAAGGAAGATGAAGATGATGATGAGGAAGAATTCTACGGCTTCTCAGATGAAGTGGTGGGTGAGACTCAGAAGCTGTTTGAAATTAGCAGAGGATTTTCACCATTGCTACTCTGCCGATGATGAACGCCCAATGTATGAGCGCCTGGCGGACTCCGAGATCGTCCGTAACGTTTCTATAGCACTGGTTCCTGAACCACAGGAAGATGATAATGAGGAGCGTCCAATCCCACCCCCAAAAATGTCTGAAGCCATTGAGTACCTTGAGGACAGCCTCTGTTAGCTGGAGACCCAGAATGTGAAGCACATAAAAATCCTCCAGCTCAGGGGCATTTTGGATTTCACTCGCATCCAGCGACCTGCTGCGTTCAGGCAACGAACACACAATTGCTTTTTTAAGAAATGATGATTGTGAGAAATAAAAAGATGATTGTAAATACAGGTATTGTACGTGTGTTCTTTATTTTTTTTGAAACTGCTGCTTTTTGTGAACCCCGATTTAGCGCAACCCAGCTTTTTTGAAATGCGATTTTATTTGGATCCCAACTATCATATTATAACAGGGTTCCACTGTAGTCACAACTTTACATCAATAATGCATACATTATGAAAACACGGCACAGGAGGCCATTCAGCCCATCTCATTCAGATCAGACAAAATAGGGAACTACTTGGATTCCACTCATTTCCCAGCCCTCAATCAGAGGGCTGGGAGCAGCATTGGTTCAATGAGCCGTTTTCTTGAACTTGATCTTAATCTTAAGATTAATAATCTTAACTGAAATAAGGTATTCTCCTCGATCTGCCAGCTACCCTTCCCTGAAATCTGGTCACCATTTAAAAGTATTGCAGTCCTCATTACTCTGTGCTCCAGTAATTGACTGAATACATCAGGAAGGTGTGTGAAATGGAAACATCTTCCATGTTAAGAGAGGCCATTGATTTCTTGCAACTCCTTGTGCTGTTTGGGCCAGGATTTTGCTTCTTCACCTCTGCTGCAATGTAAAACTGCAAAACATTTAAATTTAAAGATTGGCTTTTTGCTTCTTAGTCATTTTTCAAAATGTCTACATTAAAGCTTTGCTCTAATGATTGTTTTCCCGAGCCAGTTCTGTCGATGAATTAGCAACTGGCTCAGTATGACAATAACACCATCTACAAATTTCCTGATGATACCACAATAGTGGGTTGTATAAAGGAAGGGGATGAGTCAGAATACAAAAGGGAGATTGAAAACTTGGCTGAATGGTGCACCAACAACAACCTTGCACCTTGATTGTTGACTTCAGGAAAGGAAAGCCAGAGGTGTACGATCCAGTGATCATCAGGGGATCAGAGGTGGAGAGGGTGAGCAGATTTAGATTCTTGGAAATCACTATCTCGGAAGATCTTTCCTGGACCCAACATACCAATGGCATCATGAAGAATGCATGTCAGTGCCTCTACTTCCTCAGGAGTTTGCCGAGGTTTGGTATGACACCAGAAACCCTGGAAAATTTATTTTTTGTTTTAAAAAAATTATCAATGTTTTTACACGAAAAAAGTTGGACGATGCAATTATGAAGTACGCTACAAGATGAGAAAAAAGTTATAAAAATGATAATAAGTACAAGTTCCAAAGCACAATCATGAGAACATAACAAAAGAGAATAAATAAATAAATTTCAGAACCCCTTCCCCTAAACAAGGTTGAAAATTAATGTTCATAAATTCAAGTGACAATCTTAGAGAGGGACAACGCTATGCTAAAATTCCAGATTAACACTAAATCCTAAAATTATGATAGTACTCCATGAATGAGCCCTTTCTCATTTAGAATGTAATGTTTGAATGCTTGATGGCATATCTATTTTTTTCTAGATTTAAGTAAGAGATAATATCATTTACTCACTGTGCATGTGCAGGTGGGGTATTACCTTTCCATTTTATCAAAGTTGCATGTCTGGCTATCAACAAAGTAAAGATAAAATTTGGTTCTGAATGGAAGTCAGTAATACATCATCCTCTCAAATTGTTCCAAAAAAAGCAATTAAAGGACGAGGCTCCAATTTTAAATTGAAAATCACTGCTAATTTCTACAGATGAGTGGTGAAGTGTGCTGACCGGCTGCATCATGGTCTGTATGGGGACACCAATACCACTGAGTGGAAAGCTCTCCAAAAGGTAGTGGACACAGCCCAGGACATCACAAGCAAAACCCTCCCCACTATTGAGAACATCTATGGGGAACACTGCCATGGGAGAGCAGCAGCAATCATCAAGGATCCACACCACCCAGCACACACTCTGTTCTCGCTGCTGTTATCAGGAAAGAGGTCTAGGTGTCACAAGGCTCACACCTCCAGGTTCAGGAACAGCTGAACCACCATCAAACTTCTCAGCAACAAACTCGATCAGAGACTCATTTAAGGACTCTAACTTGTGAACTTTATTGATTTTTTAAAATTCTCTCTTTATTTCACGGTTTGTTTACATTCCTTATCTGTTTAGTGTTCTTTATTTATTTACAAATATACGTTGTGTACAGTTTATTTTTTCACTACCAATAAATGGTAATTCTGCCTCGCCTGCAGGAAAAAGAATCTCAGGGTTGTATGTGATGTCATGAATGTCCTCTGACAATAAATCTGAAGGGCAGCACGGTTGGCGTAACAGTTAGTGCAACACCTTTACAGCAATCAGGACTGGACCAGGGTTCGAATCCTGCGCTATCCATAAGGAGTTTGTATGTTCACCCACATCCCACCTTAAGCAATCCCTTCAAAACATGGAATTAACAAGTGAAATAAAGGTTGAATCAGGCCCGACATTTCACAAAGTTTCCAGTGATTCTGTTAACCAGATTTTCCAATGAGCCTCCTTCATTTCACATGAAATACCTCCATTGGCCCTCCATTTCAGGCCTTTTTCAGCCCCCCTCCTCCCTTTTAGGCCTTCCTTTTCAGGACCTTTTCAGGCCCTCCCTTTCAGGTGCTTTTCAGCCCCCCCTCCCCCTTTTAGGCCTTCCCTTTTCAGGCCCTCCCCCTTTTCAGACCCTTTTCAAACCTGTGATGGTATGGGATCCTATCACCACTGTATATATTTGTATATATTTGCATATAATGATAATGATTGGCTGAGAGCTGTAGCCACACCTACTGGCCAGGTCATAAAGGGCTGCACCTAACCAGATCCAGGTCAGTCTAGACTGGTTGACCTCAATGTACTGCACTCCAGTTTTTGTTAATAAAAGCCTTGGTTTGAGTCAACAAGTCTTTGAGTCATTCGACGCGCTACAATTTTATTAATAAAAATTTAAACAGATGGAGCGAATGCTGCGACTAGAACCCCTCAGCGTCGACCCGAAGTCAGCTACTGCTCAGAGTGATTTCAAGCACTGGGTGAGCTGTTTCAGTATTCAGTCCCCATTGTGGAAGAAAACACCAATAAACTGTTGGTTCTAATGTTCATGATGTCCACAAGGGTCTACGAAAACATCCAGGATGTGACCTCCTACACAGCTGCCGTGAATGTGCTAAAAGGACTCTACAAGCGACTTGTAAATATGCCAGGCACATGCTGGCAACCAGGAGACAGCAGCCAGGTGAGTCCTACAGAGCCTACCTCCAGCCACTAAAGTTACTGGGAAGAGCATGTGCGTACATCGATAAAACTGCGGCCGGGATCACTGATGACCTCATACGGGACGCTTATGTAGATTTGATCTAACAAAGTGAGGTAATGACTGTTGGAGCACGGGGAGACAGTTTCATGGAGACTGTACAGATTGCTGAAACAATGGAGGCTGCAGGCCTACACATGGATACCTACACACAGGGCTGGGCCCACCATAACAACATGAGTAGAACACCTGCTTTTAATCTGGCCTCCCCATGCCCTGTCAATGGCCTCGCCACTGCCACACTACCCGACGCAGTCCCGAAGTGTTACTTCTGCGGAATGGAAGAACACAGTCAATCCCTGTGTCCTGCAAGGAAGGCCCAGTGCCAGAACTGCCAAAAGAACGGTCACTTCGCAAAAGTCTGCCGGTCCAAAATGGCCACCACAAAGCACAGAGCTTTGTGCGAGGCCCAACCACCTTCCCCAGATTCAAACTACTCGTCCTCAGAACTCTCATCCAATGAGAGCGAGGAACCAATTGCGCGACAATGCTTGATGTCACAATGCAAGCACCGCGTGCGGAAGGCGCCGCCCTCGCAACGCTCCAGCCTCACCACTGTTGCGCTGCTCTCTAACAGCATGCAGCTACCATTGGCTACCATCGCTGTGATGCTGCTACTTGGTTCGGCTGGGAGTCGGAGGAGGAGGAGCTTGGAGAGAGTCAGGCTGTGAGTCAGAGGAGGAGGAGCTTGCTGAAAGTGAGGAGAAGGTAAGCTATTAAAGTCGGGGGCTTACCGGGGCTTGGGCCTACTCGGTTCGGCTGGGAATCAGAGGAGGAGCTTGGAGAGAGTCGGGCTGTGAGTCAGAGGAGGAGGAGCTTGCTGAAAGTGACAGGGTTAATTGGTCAAGGGGCCAATAAAAGGAGTGAAAGGGGAGGGAGTGGCCAGCGAGGCAGGCAAGGAGAAAAGGTAAGCTGAGTTATTTGCCTTCATATTCAGAGTCATGCCAATGGGGTTAGTGCTCTGTACTGGGTGTCAGATGTGGGAACAATGGGTGACCTCCACCCTCCCAAATGGCCACATCTGCACCAGATGTACAGAGATGCAGTTAGTTGCAGATTGATGACCTGCAGCTTGTAAGGGAGAGTGAGGAGTTAATCGACTCAACTTTCAGGGCGATAAATACTCCAGAATCCGTGTCAGGTAAGTGGGAAACTGTCAGGGGGGGAAAGAAAAAAGCAAGAAAAACAGAGAGCACACCAGTGACTATCCCACTCAGCTACAGTTATGTTGTGTTGGATTCTGTTGAGGGAGATGACTGGACAGAAGATGGCCACAGGCAATGGCAATGAGCCTGGCAGAGTGGTGCAAAAGAAAAGGAAAAGGAGAAATGCAGTAGTTATTGGGGACTCCAATGTCAAGGGTACAGACAGGAGGTTCTGTGAGCCAGATAAGTATACCCGCATGGTGTGCTGCCTCCCTGGTGCAAGGGTACGAGATATCACAAATCAGGTCCAAAATATTCTGAGAGGAGAGGGAGAGCAGCCTGATGTCTTGGTACATGTGGGTACAAACGACATTGACAAGAAAAGGGAGGAGGTAATGAAAAGGGATTACAGTGAGCTGGGACGAAAGCTGAAAGACAGGAACGCTAGGGTGGTGATCTCAGGATTACTACCTGTTCCAAATGCAAATGATGAAAAGAATGTAAGGATAAGGAAAATGAACGTGTGGCTGAGGTGCTGGTGTACAGGGCAAGGATTTGGCTTCTTGGATCATTGGGATCTCTTTTGGGGAAGGCATGATCTTGACAAGAGGGACGGGTTGCACCTAAATCCAAAAGGTGTCAACATTTTGGCAAGTATGTATGGTACAGCAGTGGGGCAAGGTTTAAACTAATTTGGCAGGGGTATGGGAACCAGGGTGATAGGGAAAAGGGTAGGGAAGATAAAGTAATGACCAGGAAAAGTAAAATAGGAAAAGTAATGTTGGAAGGAGAAAGTAAAAAATCAGATGGTGCAGTGAATTTTCGGGTCAATGATAGTGTTAAGAAAATTACAAAGAAAAATAGTGGGCAGAAAAATCAAAAGTAAAGGTTACAGAAGTCACTAGATATTAAAAGGACAAAGAGCATAAGGGCACTTTATCTGAATGCCCGCAGTATTAGAAATAAGGTTAGTGAACTTGAGATGCAAATCGGCACCCATGCCTATGATTTGGTAGCCATCACGGAAATATGGCTACAAGGTGACCCTAAATGGGAATTAAATTTCAAGGGTATCAGGTGGTGCAGAGATAAACAGGATGGTAAGGGAGGTGGAGTTGCAGTCTTAATCAAAGATGAGCTCCAGGCAATAGTGAGGGATAATATAAGATCTAAAGAGCATAATATTGAGTCCATTTGGGTAGAGATAAAGAATAACAAAGGGAAAAAAATTATTGGTGGGTGTTATCTATCGGCCACCAAATAACAATAGTTTGGTGGCACAGGAAATAAATAGAGAGATAAGTGAGGCATGTAATAATGATACGGCAGTAGTCATGGGGGATTTTAACTTCCACATAGATTGGGAAAATCAAGTTGGTCGTGGGAGTCTGGAAGAGGACTTCATAGAATGTATCCGCGATAGCTTTCTTGAGCAGCATGTTAAGGAACCCACAAGAGAAAATGCTCTCCTGGATCTAGTGTTGTGCAATGAGATAGGTAGAGTAAATGATGTAATAGTCAGAGACCATCTGGGAAATAGCAATCATAGTATGATTGAATTTCTCATTCAGATGGAAGGGGAAATAGTTAGATCTAAAACTAATATATTATGCTTAAACAGGGGTGACTACCATAGGATGAGGGAGGAATTGGGCAGAGTGGACTGGGAGCACAGGCTAATTGATGAAACAGTTGAGGAACAGTGAAAGATTTTCAAAGAAATATTTTGTAATGCTCAACAAAAATATATTCCAGTCAGGAAAAAGGGCTGCAAGAGAGGGAAAAAATCAACTGTGGTTAACAAAGGAAATAAAGGAGAGTATAAAATTGAAGGCGCAGGTGTACAAAGCTGCAAAAAGCAGTGGGAAACTGGAAGATTGGGAAAACTTTAAGAGACAACAAGGGGTTACAATGTGGGTAATAAGAAATGGGTAAAAGGATTATGAAAGTAAATTGGCACAAAATATAAAAACAGAAAGTGAAAAATTTTATAAATGTATAAAACGGGAAGAGGGTGGCCAAAGTTAACATAGGACCCTTGGAGGATGAGAAAGGAAAACTGGTAGCAAAAAATGAGGAAATGGCCGAGGCATTAAACAAATATTTTGTGTCAGTCTTCACGGTGGAAGACACGTCCAGCATGCCCAAGTGCGGAGTTAAGGATGCGAATGTTGGGGAGGGCCTTGATAAAATAGTTGTTACAAAGGAAGTAGTGATGGAGAAACTAATGGGACTAAAGCCAGACAAATCACCTGGTCCTGATGATATGCATCTAAGGGTCCTGAAGGAAATGGCAGAAGTTATAGTTGATGCATTGGTGGTCATATACCAAAATTCCTTGGATTCTGGGCAGGTCCCAGCAGATTGGAAGACAGCAAATGTCACGCCACTTTTTAAGAAGGGATGTAGGCAGAAGACTGGAAATTATCGGCCAATTAGCTTAGCGTCTGTAGTTGGAAAAATGTTTGAGGCCGTCATTAAAAATGAAATAGTGAAACTTTTGGAACGTAAGGGTTCAATCAGGCAGACGCAGCATGGTTTTAGAAAGGGAAGATCTTGTTTGACAAACTTGTTAGGATTCTTTGAGGATATAATGGGTGCGGTGGATAGAGGGGAACAGGATGCTGTTGTATATTTGAATTTCCAGAAAGCGTTTGATAAGGTGCCGCACAAGAGACTTCTCAGTAAGTTACAGGAAAGTGGAGTCCGGGTAAGTATATTGGCCTGGATTGAAAATTGGTTGTCTGACAGGAGGCAGAGAGTCAGGATAAATGGGAGTTTTTCAGATTGGCAGAGAGTGGTAAGTGGGGTGCCGCAGGGGTCAGTGTTAGGCCCACAATTGTTCATCATTTACATTGATGACTTGGAGGAGGGGACAAAATGTGGTGTAGCCAAGTTTGCGGATGACACCAAATTGAGTGGAAGAACAAATTGTAATGAGGATGTGGAGAGTCTGCAGAGGGATAGAGTTAAGCTGGATGAGTGGGCAAAGGTCTGGCAGATGGAGTACAATGTTAGTAAGTGTGAGGTTATCCACTTTGGCAAGAAAAATAAAAGAGCTGAATATTATTTAAAGGGTGAAAAACTACAGCATGCTGTAGTACAGAGGGACTTGGGAGTGCTTGTGCATGAATCGCAAAAGGTTAGGTTGTAGGTGCAGCAGGTTATTAAGAAGGCAAATGGAATGTTGGCCTTCATCGCTAGAGGAATTGAATTCAGTAGGGAGGTAATGTTGCAACTGTATAAGGTACTGGTGAGACCACACCTGGAGTACTGTGTCCAGTTCTGGTCTCCATATTTGAGGAAGGATATACTGGCTTTTGAGATGGTCCAGAGGAGGTTTACTAGGTTGATCCCTGGGATAAAGGGGTTGACTTATGATGAAAGATTAAATCATCCAGGATTGTATTCGTTCGAGTTCAGAAGAATGAGAGGAGATCTTATAGAAACATATAGGATTATGAAGGGTATGGATAGGATAGATGTAGGAAGGATTTTTGAGCTGGCCGGGGAAACTAAAACGAGAGGACACAGTCTCAAGATTCGGGGGAGTAGATTTAGGACAGAGATGAGGAAAAATAGTTTTTCCCAGAGAGTAGTGAATGTTTGGAATTCTCTAACCAGGGAAGTGGTTGAGGCTGCCTCATTAAACATATTTAAAATTCGGTTAAATAAATTTTTACATGATAGAGGAATTAGGTGATATGGGAAGAAAGCAGGTAGGTGGAGTTAGGTCATAAATTAGATCAGCCATGATCGTATTGAATGGCGGAGCAGGCTCGATGGGCCAATTTGTTCCTACTTCCTATGCTCCTCTGTAAACAGTCCCTATGGAATTATAACGTACCAAGTATCTCCTGGAAAAATTGACATGGGACTTCCAGATTTTTTTTAAAAATTTGCTAGCTGCACCAGCTAGATTTCTCACAGCGTTCTTTGTGGAAGACAGCCCCCTTCTTGGATTCAGATGGGAATGCACCCAATGGGGAGGGGGAAGAAAAGGATTTTATCTATAAATGGAGTGTGAAATCTCTAGAAAAAAAAGACAGATAATCCCATACTAATACGTATGATCAGATGTGGCAGGAAGTTAATGAATGTATAGGAATATCAATAAAAGCTCCGCTGTGTAAAAATGTGTTATTGCCTAATGAACATGGGGAATAGAAAATTAAATTTACGGTATGACAAAGGCATAAGATAGATTAAAGACTGCTATACAGAAGTGTTACAAACCGTGCGTAACAAGCAACAATAGGCAATAAACCAGACAGTGTTTAATTTTGAAACATTAGTTTTATTTCTAACTCTTAAATTATAGTCTTAATTCTTAAACTATCCTTAACACTAAATCTATCCTCAGGTGTGTGTGTGTGTGTGTGTGTGTGTGTGTGTGTGTGTGTGTGTGTGTGTGTGTGTGTGTGTGTGTGTGTGTGTGTGTGTGTGTGTGTGTGTGTGTGTGTGTGTGTGTGTGTGTGTGTGTGTGTGAAAGAGAGAGAGATCCAAACCATTACAGTTCAGGCCAAAATCCAGAAAGCAACTTCAAAGTTCAGTCTTTAAAAATAAAGTGTTGAAGTGAAGGCCTTTGAAATTTGATGCCCAGAATTAATGTTGAACTGATGGGAAGACTGGAGTTGTGGCTGCTACAGACTCACAAATTCTCCTTGCTTTGCCTTTGAAGAAATGTCCATTCACATGAGCTGTGGTCATAACACTCCTGGTCCTTTCGAAGGTAAGACTCGAAATGGACAGCCTCCACAAAGCTTCGAAGATCTTTGCACTGTTAGTCACAATCAAAATGAAGCACTTCACTTCCCAAAAGACCCTCCTGGTCAATCCACCGAAAAGGCCCAGTCATTCACAGAATATGCTTTGTTCTGAATTCCACAGAATGACTGGCCGCAAGAGCTGCTTCAAAGAGCAGTTTTCTCTCCAGCGGTCAGAATGGTTCTCCCCTGAAAAATCACAATGTCTTTGCAAATGTATTGAATTCTGGAACAGACTGTGATAAACCTTCCCTCAGTTCTTCCAATGTATCAAATTATTGCTGGGCTGTGACTTGTGTTGTGCTTGTGTGAAATATTAAATGTTTACTGTGACCATTCAGTCCTTCCTGTCTATAATATCCCTTAAAGTGATCATCTCATTTTACTAAAATGGGAGCTCGTAATAGAAGGAACTCTTATGTTCTTCGATGAACTAAAACACAACTACGGAGTGGCCACTGGGACCTTCTTCTGTTTTCCCCAGCTTAGATCATTCTTAAAAGAAAGATAGAGACCAACGTTGACCCCTCCTGAAGTTAGTGAAACTGGATGGTCTGAATGGGGAATACACCCAAATTTATAACCAAAATGTACTATGCTCTCCAAAGTGAAAGTGGAAAACAAGGTTTACAGAGTCAAGGGAAAGATGAGTCAAGGGACTCAGGTACAGTGATTTCAGAAAGAAGCTGGTCAGATTGGTGTAAGGACAGCATGACATCAGTTATAAATACAAGATATGGACAAGTTCAGTACAATTTTTTACACTGTGACAGAGTATTTAGGGATGGTTTGGAAGGGATTGTTAGAGCAGGTTGCACAGGTAGGACTTTTGCAGAGTGCTATTTGCAAAAATGGAACAAAGTAGCAACATTCAGCAGCATGTCTGGGGAGCATGTGATCTTTGCTGGCAGAGGAAAACTGCTTTGCTCTCAGAGAGGGAGGGAGCAGAGAGAGAAGTAAAGACACAGATATCAGTTCCAGGGGAACAAGCTGGCAAACGTTGGAAGACTGTCTGGTCAAAGGAGAAGACTAGCTGTCTGAAAGGTGACCTGAAAGAAATGGGATCATCTGGAGAACCCTGAAGGGGGCAAGTTTTGTCAGGAAGTTTGATTGGAAAGCAATCAGGTGCGGATGTCCTGGAACAAAAGAAATCTCTCTCAGAAAACCAACCAGAATGCTCCTGAGTGGTAACCATTTGCCTGTTAAGCACCAAAGACTGGTGAACTTTGTTAATGCTAACTTCTGTGCACAGTACAAGAATTGCCTGCAACCAGTGAGATTGGGCTGTGATCCAAAGAACTTCTCTAAGCTTATATACACATTACACACACCTGTGCTTAGTATTGGAGGGGGAGGGAATTAAGTAGGTTAAGTAAATTGATAGTAATAAGTTTAAGTTTAATTCTGTTTTCTCATTCAAATATAATTAAAAACTACTTTTGTTTTAGTACCCCTTTTTTTGTTGTGGTGCATATCTATTGCTGCTGGTTTTTGGGGTCCTCTGCATTCTGTAACATTTTATGGGGCTCATCCTTTAGGCTTTGAACATTGCAGTTTTATGATTTATTAGTTGATTGCATTTTTTTGCAAGCTATTGTGTCTGGAATTTTTGCAAGCTAACTTAAAGCTGGTGCCTGGAAAAACAGCAGCAATGAATGTTGATATATTTTTGTTACAACCATCACCTGCAGAGCTACAAAACAAGAAAAAAGAGGAACTGATGGCTATTTCTAAGGCATTGTAAATTACTGGTCCATTGGATGAGGAAAGTACAAATACAGAGGATTATAGTGAAATATTAAATAAGTGAATGAAAATTTGTTGAGGAAGACTTAGAAAATTTTCCAGAGAATAGATCTTTTGAATTGCAATTGGAATTGGAGAAATTGAGGGTGGAAGAAGAAAGAGAAAAAAGGATATATGAGACAGAGGAAGCTGAAAGACGGAGAAAGTGATGGAATAAGGAAATTGAAAGGGACAGACAGTTTCAATGAGAGAATTTAAGAATGGTGAGGGAGAGAAGTAAGAGGATTGAGGCTGTAACTCCTGGGGAGAAGTTTTTGGCTAGTAGTCAGGTAAATCTAGTGCCTCCTTTTGCTAAGGAAGATATAAATACATATTTTCAACTTTTTGAAAAGGTCGCTGACAGCTCAAGATGGCCAAAAGTGGCCTCTAATGCTCCAAAGTGTATTGAAAGGAAAAGCACAAGTCACATCCTGTAGCTTGACTGCAGAGCAAGTGGAAAATTATGATACTGTTAAACAAGCAGTATTGAAAGCTTATAAGCTTATGGGAGTTTGGTGAAAACATGGAATCAATCTTATATGGATTTTGCTCTGAAGAAATATATATGTTTTGACCATTGGTGTTTGATTTTTACTAATTGAGAGAATTGATATTAATAGAGGAAATTAAAAGGTGTGTCCCAAAGGAGATTAAATTATACCTGGATGAGAGAGACGTGGGGACGTGGCAACAGGTGGCTAGATTAGCGGACGAATTTGCTCTGATTTTCAGGGAGCTAATGCGGAACAGATTAATAAACCTGTTCATAAGATTAGTATTGAACAGGATAGTAGGCCTGGAATAAAGTCTGGAGAAAATGTTAAAAGAGAAGATGAAGGAAAGGTAGGAAAGGATAGAACTTCTGCATTTGTATGTCATTTTTGTATGAAACATGGTCATGTGATTGCGAATTGTCTAGTCTTGAAAAAGAAAAGAGAAAAGGAGATTTTACCAGAAGCATGTATTCAAACAGTGGAATTTAAGGAGAGCAGATATCCCAAACCTGGTAACTGGTCATGGATGTTTTCAAGCCTTTTGTGTCAGAGGGCTTTGTCTCAATAAAGGAGGGAGAGCCACAGGTTCCAGTTAAAATTCTTAGAGATACTGGGGCTGCTCAGTCATTCTTGTTGGAAAGTATTTTAACTCTGGATCAAAGGACTGACACAGGGGAGACAACTTTGATTAAAGGTGTTGGAGGTGAGGTAGAGTCAATATCGCTTCACAAGTTTGTGCTGAATTCAGAATTAGTTAAAGGACCTGTTGTAGTAGGAGTAATTCCAAAGTTACCCATGCAGGGTGTCTCATTTTTATTAAGGAATGATTTGGCAGAGGATAAAGTTGGGTCAGTTTTAAGATTAACAAATTGGCCTAGTAAGGATATGGTTAGAGAGGATTGTGAGATAGATCCTGCATGTGTGGTAACTAGGTCTGTGACTAAGAAAATGATGACAGCTGAAGAAAATCCAGTTGATAGAAATTTGCCCAGTACTTCTGAAGTAGTTTTGAAAGAACAGGGTCATTGTGAGAATAAGGATTTCTCTTTGTCAAGGAAAGAATTAATTCAGCAACAGAAAATAGATGCAGATCTTGTTAGCTTAAGGGAGAAAGCAGTAACTGAATAGGAGATTAAAGAAAATGGCTTGTAGATATTACTTGAAATGTGAATTGTTGATAAATGTCTCAGGGTAAAATGAAGCGTTTATTTGACAGGAAAGCTCAGGTGAGGAATTTTAAGACAGGAAGTAAAGTTTTAATTTTGTTTCCAACACATGACAATCCTTTGAAAGCTAAATTTTCTGGACTGTACACAGTTAAATCGAAACTGAGTGATGTTGATTAAGTTGTTAACGCTTCAGATAGAAGGATTAAAACTCCGGTTTGTCACATAAATATGTTGAACCATTGTAATGGTCATTTTGATTGACCCACATCTGGGTAAAGGAAGCAGGAGAATTGCTTCATTGAATCGAGGTGCACCAAAGAAGAGGTACAAGGACTGCCTAAAGAAATCTCTTGGTGCCTGCCACATTGACCACCGCCAGTGGGCTGATATCGCTTCAAACCGTGCATCTTGGCGCCTCACAGTTCAGCAGGCAGCAACCTCCTTTGAAGAAGACCACAGAGCCCACCTCACTGACAAAAGATAAAGGAGGAAAACCCAACACCCAACCCCAACCAACCAATTTTCCCCTGCAACCACGTCTGCCTGTCCCGCATCGGACTTGTCAGCCACAAACGAGCCTGCAGCTGACGTGGACATTTACCCCTCCATAAATCTTCATCCGCGAAGCCAAGCCAAAGTGCCTGGGTTTTGGAAGCATCTTGGAAGTCACACATTTTGTTTCCCCTACACAAGGAAGAGGGGAAGTGTGGCAATCATTCATATGAAAAGACATTTCTCTGGAAGCAAGGAATTGAGTTTTCAGCAATTTGATCACAGTCTCTCACACGTCCTTCGTGATTACTTTTGAACATCAGTTTAAAAGTTCTGAGATGCAATGCAGGATTTCTAAGACTGAACTTGAATTGACTTTCTAGAATTGTGCCTAAGCTGTAATGGTTTGGGTATCACACACACACACACACACATTTGCATACAGTTGGGGTTAAGTTTAGTTCAGTTATATTATTGATAGCTATTAATAGATACGTTTTAAAAATAATACTGTCTTGGTGAATTTTTATTGTGGCTGATCTGTGACATAGCAAGTTCTTTTGGTCAACAGGAGAAGGTCTCAATTATTCTTCAGCAGTGAGTGAGAGTGGAGCTGTGGTAATGAACCATACATCAAGGAGTTTATCACTTTATCATATTCAAGGCAGTTTATATCATTCCAATGGTCAGGGGGTCCTGCAACTGGGCTGAAAGACACCATTGGCATGAATATACATATAAAAATCTTGTAAAGCTCCAATGAACTCCTGTGACAATGGTTGAGTCTAAGTTAACATTTAGTTTTTACTGGGCAGGCTATGAAGAAGTGTTCTTGATTGATGCCTGATTAGGTCTACATAGCTGGCCGCCACAGTGACAGTGTGCCTCAGTTACCAGTGTGGTCATGTAGACAATGACTGCAGTGCCATCCTCAAAGCTGACCCAGACCTACATGGCATCACAATGAAAACCAAACAAACTTAGTGCTGTGATTCAATGAGCTCTCTCCATGGTGCAGGGGCTGAGTATGAGACACTAGATTACAGTAAGGGCACACTTCAAAATGCATTAGTCAATCAAGTATTCGGCACTTAAAGCTCGCATTAGTCAAATGGAACCAATGGACTAAACGTACTGATCAACTAATGTTTCCAAGTGGTCTGCAGAATTTTTCCATTCATGTGGAATGTAACTTGAAATAGAAATGCTTAAAGTAACTAAAACATCCACCGAACAATTGCGTTGCAAATGCCATTTATAACTGAAGCATTGCATCGTCAGGTTGATTTTATTCCTTGCTGAGTTCTCGTCTTCCAGGTGGGTGACATAGTTCCACCACTACATTGTAGGGTTTCCATTGCAGCTGACAGCAGGTGACTGGAAGGCCAAATAGTTTCCTCCTTGATGGGGCTGGTTTCTGACTGCCAAGTAAGTCCAGCTTGTCAAACACAATTCACCTTGTCAACCTAGTCTGATCTCATTGATGTTTACTCAGCATCCTGTTTAGAATAGATATAGATCAATGGGGAGATTTGTGTTATTGTAAAAGGAGAGAACTTTGTGAAGTGCAGATATCATCTTTTTTTTAAATTTTTCACTCTATGAACAATACTGACCAAAATACATACAGACATTTTTCTCTTTTTTTTAAATTTTTTTATTTTTCACACCATAAATCACATTAACCATGGTACACACTTTTTCCTTTTCACACATATACAGTACCATTTTCTCCCCCCCCCCCCTCCCTCCTCCCATCCCACCCTCCCTACCTCCCACCTCCTGTCCATTTAAGGTATACAATCTAGGATACATTAAACCAGTCAGACAATGTTGTCATTCAATAAAAATACACCAGAAATTCTACTCAGTCTATTCTTTTCATTTCCTTTTCCTTCCGTTAACTTGGGTAATGATTGTCCCCGGTAGGTTTTCGCTATTGTATTTAATGTAAGGCTCCCATATTTGTTTGAATATTTCAATATTATTTCTTAAACTATATGTTATTTTTTCTAATGGAATACATTTATTCATTTCTATATACCATTGTTGTATTTTCAAATTATCTTCCAATTTCCAGGTTGACATAATACATTTTTTTGCTACGGCTAGAGCTACCTTAACAAATCTTTTTTGTGCATCCTCCAAATCAATTCCAAATTCTTTGTTTTTTATGTTACTTAGGAGGAAGTTCTCTGGATTCTTTGGTATATTGTTTTCTGTTATTTTATTTAATATCTGATTTAGATCTTCCCAAAATTTTTTTACTTTCTCACATGTCCAGATTGCATGAATTGTTGTTCCCATTTCTTTTTTACATCGAAAACATCTATCAGATACTGTTGGGTCCCATTTATTTAACTTTTGAGGTGTAATGTATAGCCTGTGTATCCAGTTATATTGTATCATACGTAACCTCGTATTTATTGTATTTCTCATCGTTCCGGAGCATAACTTCTCCCATGTTTCCTTTTTTATCTTTATATTTAAATCTTGTTCCCATTTTTGTTTAGTTTTACCATTTGTTTCCTCATTCTCCTTTTCTTGCAGTTTAATATACATATTTGTTATAAATCTTTTGATTAACATTGTATCTGTAATCACATATTCAAGGTTACTTCCCTCTGGCAAACTCAAACTGCTTCCTAATTTATCCTTCAAGTTGGATCTCAATTGGTAATATGCCAGCGCTGTATCTCGAGTTATATTGTACTTATCTTTCATTTGTTCAAAGGATAAGAATCTATTTCCTGAAAAACAATTTTCTAATCTTTTAATCCCTTTTTTTTCCCATTCTCTAAAGGAAAGGTTATCTATTGTAAAAGGGAGTAACTTGTTTTGCGTCAATATTAGTTTTGGTAATTGATAATTTGTTTTATTTCTTTCTACATGAATCTTCTTCCAAATATTGAGGAGATGATGTAATACTGGAGAACTTCTATGTTGTACCAATTTTTCATCCCATTTATATAATATGTGTTCAGGTATCTTTTCCCCTATTTTATCTAATTCTAATCTCGTCCAATCTGGCTTTTCCCTTGTTTGATAAAAATCTGATAGATATCTTAATTGTGCGGCTCTATAATAATTTTTAAAGTTTGGCAGTTGTAAGCCTCCTTGTTTATACCATTCTGTTAATTTATCTAGTGCTATCCTCGGTTTCCCCCCTCTCCATAAAAATTTCCTTATTATTTTCTTTAACTCCTTGAAGAATTTCTCTGTCAGTTGTATTGGCAATGCCTGAAATAAGAATAATATCCTTGGAAAAATGTTCATTTTAATACAGTTTATCCTTCCTATTAGTGTTAGTGGTAAATCTTTCCAATGCTCTAAATCGTCCTGTAATTTTTTCATTAGTGGATAATAATTGAGTTTATATAGTTGGCCGAGATTTTTGTTTATTTGTACACCTAGGTATCTTCTTGCTTGCATTTGCCATCTAAATGGTAATTCCTTCTTAACTTTTGAGAAATCCACATTATTCATAGGCATTGCTTCACTTCTATTTACGTTTAACTTGTAACCCGACACTTCTCCATATTCCTTCAATTTCTTATATAATTCTTTTATTGATAGTTCTGGTTCTGTTAAGTATACTATAACATCATCTGCAAATAAACTGATTTTATATTCCTTGTCTTTTATAAAAAACAGGTATGCGTCAGATAATATTTTACGGTTAATAACCTTGATAAATAAATCTAAATTTCAGTTGAATTATCCAATAGTTGGTTCATTGGATGCAGAAAAGGCTTTTGATAGAGTGGAATGGAAGTTTCTGTTCAAAGTACTTGAGAAATTTTGTTTTGGTTCTTCATTTATTGGATTGATAAAGGCTTTATATAATAGCCCGAAGGCTAGAATTGCTGTTAATGGCCAAATTTCAGAATCTTTTAGTTTGACAAGATCTACTAGACAAGGATGTCCGTTGTCACCTGCTTTATTTGCTATAGTTATTGAACCTTTAGCACAATTAATACGTCAAAATGAAAATGTTAAAGGTATGAGAGTTCTGAATGAGGAATATAAGATTGATTTATTTGCTGATGATGTTTTATTATATTTGGTGGATGCGGATATTTCTTTACCTGCAATTCAAGAATGTTTAGAAATTTATGGCCAATTATCTGGTTACAAAGTAAATTGGGCTAAAAGTGAAATTTTACCAATTTACCAGTATATAAAAATATTACAAATTTGAAGTGGACTACACAAATTAAATATTTAGGAATTAATGTTAATACGGAATTTCAAGAATTATATTCAATTAATTATTTTCCTTTAATAAAAAGGATTAAATTAGATTTGATTAGGTAGAGGGATCTACCTTTGGGTTTACTAGGGAGGATTAATACCATAAAAATGAAAATTTTTACTAGAATACAATATTTGTTTCAATCAATTCCTTATTGTAAAAAAAAAAGTTTTTTAAGGATTTATATAAAGCGATTAGAGAATTCTTATGGAAGGGAAAATTTCCGAGAGTAGCAATGAGAAAATTGATGTGGGATTTTCAATTTGGAGGTTTAAGATTACTGAATTTTCAGCATTATTATGAAGCAGCTCAATTCAAATTTCTTAGTGCATTAATGAATATGGACGACCCACCTAGTTGGGTAAAGATAGAAATGGCGGTTATTTTAGAAAAATTTCCTCATGAGTTTTTGTTTCGATGGAATAAAAATTTATTACGAACTTATGATGTGCCAATATTGAAACATTTATTGAATTTATGGATAAGTAAACTTTAAAAATTTGGACTTAAAAATATATATTCTGGAAGATTGCCATTATATAATAATCAACTTGTTCCTTTTACGGTCTCTAATGCCACTTTGAAACAATGGGAAAAGAAGGGAATAAAAAATTTATCTGATTGTTTTTCTGAGGGTTGTTTTTGTTCCTTTGACAAATTACAAAGGAAATATGATATTAGTGCAAATTCTATATTTGTATATTATCAATTAAGATCTTTTGTAAAACAGTTATGTGGTCGACATATGATTTTATTGCCTGAATCTAGTTTTGAAGAATATGTACTTTCAATACCAAAAAAGGGATATATATCTGATTTGTATTGTACTTTACAAGAAATTGATAGTAAAAAAGACTGGGATAAAGATAAGTTGAAATGGGAAAAAGATTTAGGACATAAAATAGCTGAAGAAGCTTGGATGGAAATTTGTCAGAATAGTATTCGGAAATTAATTAATGCTAGACTAGCGATGATTAATTATAATTTTATTCATCAGCTATATTCAACGCCGGAGAAATTAAAAAAAATTTGGTTTTAGTAAGTTGGATTCTTGTTTTCGATGTGATCAGACGGCCAATACTTTTTTGCACACTGTTTGGCTTTGTGATCGATTGCAACAGTTTTGGAAAGGTATTCAATCTGTTTTTAACAGTTTATATAATATCCATCTTGTATTAGATCCCGATATATTTTTATTAGGGAACATGCAATCATTAATCAATTTAGGTTTAGAGGATTATCAGATTTCATTTATTTATTTAGCTTTAGTTGTGGCTAAGAAACATATAGCACTTACTTGGAAAATTAGAAATATACTAACTTTAGATAAGTGGTATTTGGAAATGAAATTTTGTTTGACTATGGAAAGGATATCTTTTTCAATTCAGGATAAGATGTCTTTTTATAAGTTAAAGTGGACTCCGTTTGCTAATTATATGCATTTAAGTTTAATTTAAATATATGTTTAAGTGTGATATTTTAGTATTGACAATTTTTTTGTTGTTGTTAGAATTGTTTTAGGTTAAGTTTTATCTCTTTTTTGTAAGTGGGTATTTTTTTTCATATATAATATTGTCAATTTTATTAACTCTTCACTCTTTATTTTGGGGGGAGGGTTGGACTAATTTTAAGTTAGACTTTTAATATTGTGTTACAATTAACAGGGGGGGTTATTTTGTGTAGTTTTCTGATGTAATATTGTAATCATACCTTTTTAAATTCTTTTTTTCTATTTTTATTTAAATGTAATTCTTTATTGTATTCATGTTATAAAATTTAAAATAAAGTCTTTAAAAAAAAAAGAACGCAACTCAGACATTCCAACGTTTAATGGACACCATCACAAGAGATTTGCTTTTCCTTTTCGTCTACCTCGATGACATCTTAGTGGCCAGTGAGTCAGCACAAGAGCACAGACAACACCTGTGACAATTGTTCCAAAGGCTTCAGGATTTTGGCCTTTTAATCAACCTTGCGAAGTGTGCATTTGGCAAACACACAATTGACATTTTGGGATATAGGATTTCGAACCCAGACAAAGTATCAGCCATTCAGGCCTTCCCAAAGCCCACTACAGTTATAGGGTAATGGTTAACTTTTCTCACAGATTCATCCCAGCAGCTGCCAGGATCATGAAGCCCTTGTTCCACATCCTCACCGGCAAACCTAAAAAACTGCTCTGGCCACAGGAGCATTTGACAAAGCAAAAGAGGCACTTTCAAAGGTAACCATGTTGGCTCACCCCCATATGCATGCCCCGCTTGCACTCACATCAGACTCATCAGACACTGCCATGGGGGCAGTCCTAGAACAGAAAATCAGTGGTCACTGGCAACCCCTGGTGTTTTTCAGCTGCTACCTACGCCTGCCTGAATTAAAGTACAGGGTGTTCAACCGGGAGTTGTTAGTGCTTTATCTGGCCATCAGACATTTCAGATATTTTCTCGACAGCAGGTATTTTACTGTGTTTAAGCCTCTAACGTTTGCCCTTGGCAAGATTACGGATCCCTGGTCAGCGTCAACAGAGGCATCAAGCCTATATTTCTGAATTTACGTCTGATGTGCAGCATTTGTCCAGTAAAGACAATGTTGTAGCTGATGCCTTGTCCAGGACAGAGGTCAATGTGATTACAGGAAAGCTGGATCTCTAGGTTCTTTGAATAGCCCAACAAGAAGGCCAGGAGGTACAAGCTTTCTGTACAACTATTACAGACCTGCTCTTAGCTGATGTTCCATTGGGTCCTGACCAGGTGAACATACTTTGTGATACTTCAACTGGCCACCCATAACCAATCATCCTACTGTCTTGGCAGAGGAAACTTTTCAACCAAATTCACGGCCTGTCCCATCCATCTATCTGCACAACTGTCAAGCTTATGTCCTCAAATATACTTGGCTTAAGGAAATAGGCCACTCACTGAGCACCGCTTCAACAATTTCCACCTACAACTCAAAGGGTTTAGTAGATAGACATAGACATTGTGGGCTTACTGCCCATGTCCAGAGGTCAACAGTATATACTAACAATGGTTGACCATTTTACCCACTGGCTGAAAGTTACACCAATGATGAACATTAAGGCTGAAACGTGTGCTCGGACTTTTCTCTTGACTTGGTTGCTCGATTCGGAGTACCAGTCCATCTAACTTCTGACAGGGGAACTCCGTTTACTTCAACCTTGTGGACAAACCTGGCGAGACTTTGTGGTACGCAATTACACCATACTACAGTGTACCACCCGTTGTGGGCTAGTGGAACGTTTCCACCGGCATCTGAAACAAGCCTTGCGGGTAAGATTTAACGGGCTTCAGTGGGCAGATGAGTTACCGTGGGTGCTGTTGGGTATTAGAACGACACCTAAAGATGACATGGAGACCTCTTCAGCAGAATTAGTTTACGGTGCTCCACTCCTAGTACCAGCAGATATCACTCCTTCTCCAGCCAAAGATAGATCTTCGGTTACAGAAGAATTAAAAGAACTAAGAAACAAGATGGTTCCCTGGCTCCAGTTCCAGCAACTCATCATGGATCACCACCTACACACATCCCTGCTGCTCTTGACTCTACTTCTTATGTCTTTGTTCAACATCCATCCCACGCTACACTCCTGTAGTGACCTTACCTTATCAAGTGCTGCAACACAATGGATCTACGGTGCTATTGGACATTGGTGGTCGACCAGAACTCTTTACACGAGGCAGACTGAATCCTGCACACATGGACATTGCTGAACCTGTGCATGTCCCACCTCCCAAACATTGGCGACACCCTCCTAAAATTTGGACAGGCAGAATCGCCGCACCGAGTGGCCGGCACAGATTGGTGCATGCTCCCCTTCTTTGCCCAGGAGAAGCCCACATTTGCAGACTCATGTGGGTTGATGAAGTGCGTTGCTTCCCTGCTGGCATGTTGCTAGAGAGACAATGACTGCAGCATGCTAACCTCATTCCCCTTTCTGAGGCGTGCTGACATCACTCCCCTTTATGGGGTGTGCAATTGCTTAAAAAAAATAGTTGGTAGTTGACTCTTCTCTAGTAAGCTGTGTTCCTTAAGCTTTGTAGTTAGTACCACTAAAGGGGACAAATTATTTCTTATACTGCAAGTATTAAGAAAAAGAGAAAATTGACTTGGCTAACCAACTGAAACAATTAGATCAAAGTATGCTCTGGCTCCAGACCTTGCTTTGCATAAACATCATGTTGAAAGTAAAACTAAATATGATCTCATTCTAATGTACCCAATTGAAAGCCAACTTTTGAAAGGCAAAAGTCAATTTTATATTCATGGAGATAAAACAGGTAAACTATCAGCTAATCAATTAAAAGCTTTAATAGCCAAAGGACAAATTAAAGGAATTTGCAAAGCTAATGGTGATATGACAACTGATCATTTAGAAATAAATGAAAATAAATTTTATTTTGAACTTTATAGTTCTGATTTTCCTAAGGATAATATTGTAATGAATAATTTTTAGATGAATTAAGTATTCCTCTACTTTCTGCTGTTAATCAAAAGCAGTTGGATCAACCTATTTCATATGAGGAAATTGCCGATGCTATATGTTCATTACATTTTGGGAAGTCACCAGGTCCTGATGAATTTTCTGGAGAATTTTATAAGGCTTTTTCCTCATTACTTACACCTACCTCACCTATGCTCTTTTTTTCTGATTCTTTTAAGTTGGGCAAGCTGCCACAGTCTTTTTATGAAATTTCCATCTCGATTATTTTTAAAAAGAATAAAAATTCAGTCAACCACTGTTCATGCAGGACAATTTCTTTATTCAAGGTTAATACTAAAATTTTAAACAAAGTTTTTGCTCATAGACTTGAAAATATTTTGTCACATTATATCTGATGATCAGACTGGAATTATTAAAAAGTGGTATTCCCATTTCAATATATGTCATATATTAAATATTATATACTTTCATTCTAAGGAGATCTCAGAATGTGTGATATCTCTGGATGTGGAGAAGGTTTTTGACTGTGTAGAATGGAATTATTTATTTAAGACTTTAGAAAAAAATAATTTTGGAGCTGACTTTATTCAATGGATTAAATTATTATATCTATCCTCCTCTGCTTGTGTTCTTACTAATTTTCAGAATTCTAAACCATTTAAACTCAGTGTGGAAACAGACAAGGATATCCTTTTTGACCTGGCTCTAGAACCCTTAGCTATCGCTTTTTGAGAATTTAATTATATTACTGCCATTTTAAGGAAAGGCACATCCCACGAAGTTTCACTCTATGCTGATAATTTATTAGTTTTTATTTCTAGTCTTGAGACCTTATTGCCTTCTATGCTTTCTTTCCTTTCTCATTTTAGTCAATTTTCAGGTTATAAGTTGAATTTACATAAAAGTGAATGCTTTCCTTTGAATAATTTGGCACCAATTAATACTAATCTTACTTTTAAAATTGTAAGAAATCAATGTACTTATTTTCAGTGTAACAATTGCTAAGAATTATTAAAACTTACTTAAAGAAAATGTTCTCAAATGTAATAAAATATATGAGAGTGGTGTCTGCCTGTCCCGCATTGGACTGGTCAGCCACAAACGAGCCTGCAGCTGACGTGGACTTTTTACCCCCTCCATAAATCTTCGTCCGCGAAGCCAAGCCAAAGATCATCAAACTGGCCGCCCCTTTCTTTATCATTGGTTGGTCAAATTGACTCTATTAAAATGAATATCTTACCTTTTTTCAGGCTCTCTCTGTTTTTATTCCTAAGTCTTTTTTTTTTAATTCCCTTATCTTATATAAGGCTTTAAATATTTAAAATATTTATTTATAGAAGGAAGTTTTGCTTCTTTTGAACAACTGTCAGTTAAATATAGCTTATCAAATACTTTTTTTCATTATTTACAGATTAGAGATTTTTTGCAATCTCAATTACATACATTTCCTAAGAGCTTTGATAAGAGTTTAATAGATGTAATTTTTAATTTGAAACCTTTTTACAATGGTTCAATATCTAACATTTATGACATGTTGGGAATAAGAGAGGCTCCTTTAGATAAAATTTTAAAAGCCTGGGAATTGGACCTACAGTTTTAAATCTCTGAAGAAACTTGGAATTAATTTTTTTAATTGGTTAATACCTCATCTTTATGTGCTCACCACTCCCTTCTACAATTTAGGGGCCCCATATCCAAAGTCAAACTATTTCACTTATATGCAGATATATCTCCTCGTTGTGCTAGATGCAGCAATGGAATTTCTTCACTAATTCATATGTTTTGGTCTTGAGAAAGTCTTGAGAAACTTTACTTTTTAAGTAAATTTTAAGACTTATGTTGACATATTGTTGAAGAGAGTGGCATGAATTTAATGGCATCTGATTTGCATGGATTAGCTTTTATTTCTCAGATGGCTAGGCGTGCAGTGTTGCTCAGATGGAGCGACGTTGGTCTGTCTACTCACACTCAATGGCTACCTGACGTTATGCCATGTTTACATTTAAAGAAGATTCGATGCTCAATATCTGATTTGAATTTAAATTTTCAGACACTGTGGTGGCCCTTTTTGAATTACTTTCAAAGTATTTGATTTAGTATTAATGCAGAGGTGTTGGCTAATAAGGTCATTTATTACTATGACAGGGATATTTTTTTCTTTGCCAAACAGTTTTGGTTTTTATTATAATATTTTATAATAAAATATTACTATAATATAATTTGTTTAATTAAGAATGTGGAGTTCTGTGGATGAAATTATTATGATCTGAGTGCAATGTATTATGCACTCTTATTTTTTGATTATTAATATGTATTCTTATGTACTCTATTATTTTTATGTGGAATTTCAATAACAATATTGAAAAAAAAGGGACAGTCAAAAGCCTGGCTCTCTGTTACCAGGGAGCAGACTGGTATCCTGCAGGAACAAAGAGAAGCCACCAGTGGGCAGCCTGGTGATTTGCAGGAACTGAGTCATGTCATGCTTGAAGTCATCCCTCATCCAGAGTCGGGCAGATGGCCCAATGGGACAAATGGTTGCCCAATGAAAATAGACTGCTGGTCTGATAGAACAGAGCTCATTCCCAGATGAACTCTGCCTGGAGCAGGCCACGGAGTGCTGGATCTTGAGGTGGAAATGATGGGAGTGGCATCTGGATCATTGCTGGGTGTTGGGAGGTGAATACGGCAATGTAAATTTCCCCTCATGGTAGAATCTGTCCACTGGTTTTCTCTGGAACTGCCGGCCAGATCTAATTATATTCCCACATAGTCGTGTCTGCCCATGGTCACAACCATTGTCAGGTTGCTGCACCATCAATAACTTCAAAGACTAGAAGTTGAAGAGAAACTAATAGGCTTTTATTCACAACAGAATGGATGTCCGTCCATGCTGGTCGACTGTCCTGGACTGAGGAGGGGGCTTCATTCAGGGGTCATTGGGAGGATCCTCAGGCACAGTCAGCAAGGGGAAGATCCTTGCACATCCAAACATATATTCAGTGGTTTACGACAAGGTGAGGCCAAATGTATTCATATTCCTCCTAGACTGCTTGAAACCCAATAGAACAAACTTCAATGTTGACAATCTTTGGTAACCACCACGTCCAGGTGGTTCCGATTTCCATCTGTCTTGGGTAAACTTATACCTCTCATTTTGTTCGTTTTAGATTGGTCACAGTGTTTGAACTACCAAAAGAAAATAGACACACACACCGAGAGCAGTTCAGATTATACAAATGTTTATTACAAATTCAAAAGCTGATTTCACACTACAATATGCAAGCCCTTCCCAACTATACTTATCAATGCTTGGACTGGTCCCAACTGCCGAAGCGAGGCAACGACTGCACATTTGCAGTAGGTTGTCAGAGCACTGGTAGCAGCTTCTCCACCTCCCCTGACCGGGACGTTGGCTGGACTCCAGAAGTTCTTCTTCTTGCTGAGAGATGTTGCCACCTCTCGGAGCATCTCAAACTTCAGCAGCGGGACCATGGCTTATATTACCCAAAAACTGCTTACCCAAGCACCTATTCCCAGCACAGCAAGAAAGATAAGCAAGCAAGCTAGCATGCTAGGCTTCTAACGAATAACATAATTTTCAGCTTATCACTTTGAATACAATGGTTTATTTTGCATCAAGGCTAGGCCTCTGACAGTCTGTGACCAAAACAAACAGGAAGATTAAATGTTCTTGGTACACAGTTGTCCTTTCGTCAGATAACAGCATCTCTGGCCCTTTGGTGGAATTTTGCTTATGTCTGCTGATTCTAAAACACAAGCAGGTTCTCAGCCTTGCAGAACCCAGAGCTGCAAGTTTAAAAAAACAGGTTAGAATCTTCCATTACACCATCTCATCTTTACCCACTCCAGTTCCTATTTCTCTCTCCAGCCTTCACCATCCACATCCCTCCACCCCCCCACATCCTTCCCAGTGGCCTCTCCTTCAACTTGTCTCTCCACTTCTCCCATCTTCTGTCGAACACCCTGTCACCTCTGCTTTTCCCTTGCTTCTTCCCCTCTTTTATCCCCCCCCCCCCTTTATGTACAATAACTCCCTTTCTGCCTTTAGTCTCATGGCACATTTGGCATAGTGGTCAACATAATGCTGTTACAGCGGCAGCTGATCATAACTGGGGTTCAAATCCCATGCTATCTGTAAGGAGTTTGTACGTTCTCCTTGTGTCTGCGTGGTTTTCACTGGGGGCTCCAGATTCCTCTCACCCTTCAAAGCGTACCGGGGACTGAAGGTTAATTGGGTATAATTCAGCGGGACAGGTTCATGGGTCGAAATGGCCTGTTACTGTGCTGTATGTCTAAATTTAAATGTGAAGGGTCCTGACCTGAAAGGCTGACTGTCCATGGGTGCTTCCTAATCCACTGTGTCCTCCGCTGTTTGCTCGGGATTCTAGACTCTCCAGTTTTTGGTTTCTCATAAGTGCCATCTGCCCTATTATTGACAGTGTAGTACACAAAAGCAGGCCACACAGCATCCAAAGGAAGTAAAAAGCCGTCAATATTTCGGGTCTGAGCCTTTCGACAGGAACGTGAACCCTGAGGGTGGGATTAACATAGGATTAGTGGAAGTGGTGGGTGGGTTTGGTGGGCTGAAGGGCATGTTTCAGTACTGTATCTCTCTACAACTCTATAACCATCCCTGAGAGAACCACCGGCATGATATCATGATGCGTGTTCTCCTGTCACACCAGCAAATTCAGGAAATCAGCCTGTAATAAGCTCACCATTATCCCCCTCAGACTGTGGCATCATCCGGCAGATCCAGCTCCCTGAAAACTGTTCCTGTCAAAGGCAAGAGCTTCTCCCAGTCACCCAGCTGGCAACCTCTCCAAGTGAAAGGGTGTAGGCTACCAGCAAGCTGCACAGTGAGGTGGGGAGGGGCTGGGCGTTGGTGGGGGGGGGGGGGCATGTGAGATTTTCCAAACCAAGGTGGAAAGTATTTTCAAAGAGATAACACTTGGGAAACTGTAAACTGTAAATGTCTCAGTCTGTTACTCACCTTCTATGTCTATTTAACCATGAGGTAAAAGTAACTTTTTGAAACAATACTGTGAAAAATAAAGGAAACTAAATTACCTTTAATTCCACCTTGAACATCTGACCCTTGGTGCAGCCACTCCTGAGAATGATGCAGATGGCGTTCAGGAATGATTTGTATTTTGTGGATGAAAATTAAGATGTCCCCTTCATTTATTTATTTAGACCTGCAGCACGGTGTCGTAATGATAGATAATAGAGTTCGGTTATCAACTATACTACCTTGCATGATAATACAGATTGGTTGTCAACTGTAATGGCTGGCATGTTCCACAGGACCATGAAGGAGTAAAAAACAGTTATGGTGGAATAAAGACTGAGCATATTTGAACTAAACCTCAGAGTGTTGACTTTATTTGATCTCAGGATTTGATATTGGTGATGAGGATGAACTGAGAGTCTTGATATTTACCTACACAGGAGAAAATATGGCATTTGGAGGAATTGAAGCCACAGGAATCAAAAATTTGTCTCCAGTTGACCCGACTGGAGGAGCAAGCATAGTTAGTGCTGGCTGGGGGGCTTGGTACGAGGGGTTCGATTCATATGCCGACAGTTTGGGACTGTTAGTCGACAGGTGACGGTGGCGGAGCTCACATGGAGAAGGGCTCTACTCTTGTATACAGCTGGGGCTGCAGTGCGGGAGATTTTCAAGACACGGGGAACAAAGCTGATTATAATAGGGCTGTTGACGCCTTGAAAAAGCATTTTGTTGTGGAATCAAATGCCACATTCCAGTGCCATATCTTTCGACAGATCAAATAGAGGGACATGAAAAGCATTGCTCAATTGATCACATGACTCAGGAAGGCGGCTGAAGGTTGCAATTATGGAACAGATTTGGAAAACCAGATTTGAGATCAGATGGTACAAAGTTATACATCAAACCACTTGAGACACAAGTTGTTGGAGAAAGGTGCAACACTCACACTAGCAGAAACATTAACTGCAGCAGCATCATTTGAAGCACTGGAAAGTCAGTTTCAGACCATGAAATTAGATGGTCCCCCAGCTGGATGTAATGGCACAGTTTCTGGTCAAGTTCATAGATATTTACCGCTGCAAGCAAAGGACAGGAACACGGTAATCACACTAGTTATTCGGAATGTCGTGAATGTTACCGATGTGGCAATATCGGACATTATGGCAAGGATTTTTGCTGTCTGGCCAGGGGTCAAGTGTGTAGAAGCTGTGGTAGAAAGGGCCATGTTGCAGAGCCCCACACAAGGCAAGAGGTGAACCCGGACAATAATTGTGGAGGAAAAAGAGGGATAAGAGGTGGACGTAGGCCGATGGGCGAACAAAATGTACGTCACGTTGAAAAGGGCTCACATGAATGTAAATGTACACGTGATGAATATTAGGAAAACAAACTGAGACAAGAAATGCTTTTACTATTAACAATAAACTTGCAAATGCAAAGGTGCCAGTCGTGATTGGAGATGTGAAGGTTTACATCATGGTGGACATTGGGAGTGACACCAACATCATGGACAGAGTGTTGTGGGAAGAAATGAAAAAAGAAAAAGATTAAATGTACAACCAGAATATGTGAGAAAACATTGTTTCTATACACCTCATCAAAGCTGCTTCAAACAATTGGATGCTTTACCGCAGAGGTGCAGGTGGATGTTGTAGAGCGCGTCGAAAGAACCAAAGACTTGTTGATCCAAACCAAGGCTTTTATTAACTAAAAGACTGGAGCATATCACAAGTAGGTCGACCAGTCCAGAATGACCTGGTCTGGCTAGGAGCAATCCTTTAAGACCTGCCAGTAGGTGTGGCTACACTCTCAGCCAATCACAGTCATCCTACACTACAATCTGTACATATACACATTGGTGATAGAATCTATACTATCACAGATGTCCAGCGTAATCTTACACCACCTACCTTGATGGCAGAGTTAGTTGTTATAGAGGAATGAGGGGAACCTCTACTGAGTAGAGGCAGAGGCAATGGGTGTATTGTGTGAACTCAGTGCAATCCTATATTGATCTGAAGGAAGCATTCTGGTCAGTTTTTGAAGGATTTGGAAAACTAAGGAACAGGTAGATCAAACAAAAAATAGATCTAGAGGTCAGGCCAGTAGCACAACCCATGAGAAGGACACTGTTTGGGCTGAGGGAGAAAGTAGAAACAAAAATACACAAACTTATCCAGCAAGACATAATTGAACCAGTGGAGGAACCAACACCTTGGGTCAGCCCAGTTGTTGTAGTCCCGAAACCCAATGGAGAGATCAGACTATTTATTGATATGAGGAGAGCAAATGAAGCAGTAGTGTGGGAAAGGCACCCCATTCCTACAGTGGATGAGGTCCTACAGGAATTATCGACAAGCTAAGTCTTCTCGAAGTTGGATTTGAAATAGGGTTTCCACCAGCTAGAACTAGAGCCAGAGTCAAGGAAAATCACTACATTCGTCACACATTGTGGATTGTTTAGATACAAGAGGTTACTATTCGGTGTAAATGCTGCTCCAGAGATCTATCAACACAAAACCACAAAGTGATCCAAGGAGTTCCAGGCACAGCTAACATCTCAGATGATATCATTGTCCATGGTGCCACACGTGAGGAAGATGATGAGAGACTTAGACAGACATTAGCCCAGTTGAGAGATGCTGGATTGACAGTGAATGCAGAGAAATGTTTGCTGGGTGTATCCGAGATGGTGTTCATGGGTCACAAGCTGACTAGTGAAGGTATCAATCCAACCGAAGATAAAATCAAGTCAGTTGCAGAGATTCAAGAACCAAGGATTGCAACAAAAGTGAGGAGTTTCCTGGGCCTAGTGAACTTTTTTGCAAGGTTCATACTAAATCTAGCAACTATTGCAGAACCACTGAGGAGGCCAACACGGATAAATTCTCACAATGTGTTGGACTGACCAAAGGAAGGCATTTTAGAAATTGAAAAGAAACCTGATGAGTGCAGATACATTGGGATATTTTGATCCAAAGGCTTAGACATGAGTCATAGCTGATGCTAGTCCAGTGGGACTAGGAGCAGTCCTAGTTCAGAAGCAAGGGGAACAATGGAGGGTGATTGCATATGCGAGCAAGTCACTTACTGATGTTGAAAGACGTTATTCACAGGCAGAGAAGGAGAGCCCTGGGTCTTGTATGGGTCTGCGAACATTTCCATGCTTATCTATGTGGCACAGAGTTCCAGCTCTTAACTGATCACAGACCACTGGAAGCCATTTATTCTCCAAAATCGAAGCTGTGTGCTGGAAGTGAAAGATGGATCCAGAGACTACACCAATATCGCTACAGGGTGATTTACAAAAAAACAATTTTGCCGATTCACTACCAAGGTGGCCAAAAGACGATGGGGTAAAGCACTCAAGGCTTGAGATGGAGGCTGATTCGTTTGTGAATTTGTTGCGGTGAATGCTACACCACAGGCAGTACAAACCAAGAAGATCGAAGAGGAATCATGTATGGACCCAGAACTGATGGACATTAGGGATCGGATCAACAGCGGTGACTGGAACAGCTATCAAAACAAAACCTATGTGGCCATCAGAGATGAACTGTGCACAATCGGAAGATGTGTACTCAGGGGAAACAGATATATGATTCCACAGAAATTGAGAGGGATGATAGTAGCACTGGCCCATGACCGACATTTGGGAGTTGTTGGGACAAAACAAAACCTCCATACAAAGGTTTGGTGGGCAGGAATGGAAAAAGATGTGGAAAAATATGTGAGATCATGTCATGGGTGTCAGGTAACAAGCAGACCTGACCTACCTGAACCGATACGAAGTACACGGCAACCAGCAGGACTTTGGGAGGATATTGCAGTAGATCTCTTGGGCCCGTTCCCAACGGGAGAGTCAATTATGGTGGTTGTCGACTATTACAGCAGATATTATGAGTATGTCATAATGAAATCAAAAACAGCAGAAAAGTCTATCGCAGCACTGAGGGAGATCTTTGCCAGACATGTCTTAGAATTCATTTTTATACATCACCACAAGGTTACACCAAAGTGGCCACAGGCCAATGGGGAAGTTGAACATCAGAATCAGTCACTGGAGAAAAGAATGAGAATCGCTCAAGCAGAAGGCAAGGATTAGAAAGAAGCTCTTTTGACCTATGTAGCAGCATACAGAGCGACACCTCATAGTACCACAGGAAAAAGCCCAGCAGAACTCTTGTTCAGAAGAAAGATCAGAACCAAAATACCACTGGTTGTTGAAATAGTGAATGACCAGGAAGTGGAAGACCACAATGCTGAAAGAAAAGGGGCAACAAAACTATGTGCAGACATGAAAAGGAACGCCAGACCTTCAGATGTAATACCAGGGGATGAGGTACTGGTGAGGAAAGAAAGTCAGAATAAAATGGACACATTGTTTATTCCCCAACCATGTATTGTGGTGTCTAGAGAAGGAAACCAGGAGACAGTCCAGTCACCAGAAGGTGTTACTTATGACAGAAGCACATCACATGAAAAAGTATTATCGTCGCAACACTGCAGTGATGTCAACGCCAGACTAAACTGCGAGATAGCAGAGGCGAGATGACCAACTGGATGGACCTGGAATGCACCAGCTGGAAAGAGAAACTACTGGAAACCAGCATCAAGGCAGTAGACAAACTGAGCAGGACATCATGGTCAGGAGACCAGAAGCGAGCCAGAGAGTACCAGGAGAGAGACCGCGATTTCAAAACTTCATGATGTAATAGTCTGGAGAACTTTGTGGTTTGGAAAGCTGTGCTTTGTAAATCATCCAGGAACATATGTGATTTGGAAAATGAAGTTGATATTGGTATTGAAAATAATCAGTATTGAAAGTTGACTGGTTTAAAAGTAGTTTAAGCATCATTTTTATTTGATGATCCTTTTTATTTGCTAAGGGAAAGAAGTCATAGTGATAGATAATATAGTTCGGTTATCAACTATAATGCCTTGCATGATAATATAGATTGGTTATCGACTGCCATGGCTGGCATGTTGCCCACGACCATGAGGGAGTAAAGAACAGTAATGGTGGAATAAAGACTTGCATATTTGAACTCCACCTTAGAGTGTTGACTTGGTTTGATCTCAGGATCCAACACACAGTAACAGGCCTTTTCGGCCCACGACCCAATGCCGCCCAATTTACCCACAATATACCCCAAATTAACCCCGGTACATTTTTGAACAGTGGGTGGAAACCAGAGACCCTGGGGAAAACCCATGCAGGCACAGGAAGAATGTACAAACTCCTTACAGGCAGTGCAAGATTCGAACCCCAGTCCTGCCCCGATCGTTGCCACTGCAAAGGCGTTGCACTAACCACTAGTGTAAAATATGAACTCCAAGATACAGGGTCTGCAGTCTGGCAATGATGGCATGTCATCATTGTATTTCAACACCAGCTCCTTGGTGACCTAATATCATTATATGAATGTAGGCTTCCTGAATTTAGCATCTCATCTTTCCAACCATCATGCCCATCAGTTTTTGAATAAGAAATGAAAAGTGCTGACACTTCTGAAGAAAGATTTTCCCAGGCTGTGGAGAGATCAATGACCACTCACAGACAAGAAGCAAGAGTCAAAGGCTTTATTGATCAGAAGACCCAGACATGCCTCACATCAAAGGCAGCTTTGAGGGAGGAAACTAGGACTCTTGGCTTTTGTTAGGGGATTTTATGGGGAGGGGCTACAGGTACAGAGGGCGGGCCAGCCCGCCCAACCCAGTGAGGACATGCCCAGATATGCCCACAGTACCATGGTCCACCACACAGACTTCATTTGACACAGATTTGCCCAATACTTGGCTACAATTTCTCTGAGGGATTCTAACATCACAGGATGGCAAGGTTAACGTAGTGGTTAGTGCGACACTATTACAGCGGCAACAACCGGGGTTTGAATTCAGCGCTGCCCGTGACTGTATGGCTTTCCTCTGGGTGCTCTGGTTTCTTCCCGCATTCTGAAGACATACAGGGTTCATCAGAAAATTGGTCACTTTGGTTTATTTGGGCGATGTAGGCTCGTTACAATGCGGTATTTCTAAATTCAAAAAATATCAATCAAAAATGAAGCAAGATTAAAACTGCACTAAAATCCATTCAGCTGATGTCCAGATGTTAACCTGATTTGTGAGCAAACTTCCAATGCAATTTCCAATGCAAGTTATAGATAGAAACATAGAAACATAGAAGATAGGAGCAGGAGTAGGTCATTCGGCCCTTCGAGCCTGCTCCGCCGTTCAATGAGATGACTGATCTTAAAGTTCAGTACCCCATCCCCGCCTTCTCTCCATAACCCCTAATTCCCTTATGCTGAAGAAATATATCTAATTCCCTCTTAAATATATTCAATGAACCTGCCTCTACTGCCCTCTGTGGCAATGAATTCCACAGATTCACCACCCTCTGGGTAAAGAAATTCCTCCTCATCTCAGTCCTAAATGGTTTGTCCATTATCCTCGAACCATGGCCCCGGGTTCTGGACTTCCCCACCATTGGAAACATCCCTTCCGCATCCATTCTGTCCAGTCCTGCCAGAATTTTATATGTCTCTATGAGATCCCCTCTCAATCTTCTAAACTCCAGCAAGTACAATCCCAAATTGCGCAATCTTTCCTCATAAGTTATTCCTGCCATTCCAGGTATCAGCCTGGAATTAAAGTAGGAGAATTAAATGACAAACGCAGTTCAAAACCCATTAACCTACCATCAATGAATTAAAAGAATAATAGTTGGATAGTGAAACTGAACCAAAGCTGAACTAACTTTCAGATCAGTGATCAGTAATCCCAGGTCAATGATCCCGTTCAGGTGAATGGCCTGCGCTGGCAGAGCTAACAACTGGCACACAGCTGAAGGACCAGAAACAGAATTGTGCAGGATGCGTAACCTCAAGGATGAGCGCAGAGGCTCAGCGAGAGGTCTGGTGTTTCCCACCACACTGCACAGGGGCAGAGATCAGGAACATGTTAAGGCATGGAATTCTACTGGTTCTCTGAGAAGCGGCCAGCCTGGTTTCACTGCCATCTGTGCTGTTGCTTGAAGGAAGCCCTTGAGTCGTCTTAAAATCAGAAGCTTGTGTTGGGTGTTTTTAAAGAGGGAGTCTGAGTGTTTTCACAGCCTTCTGACCAGGTGCATCAATGGAAATGGTCAGAACCCTGAGGACCCTCTAACTTGAGTCTTGATGTACACAGGACAGGGGAGATGATTGATAAAGAAGTAATAAGTAGTTAAATGAGAAAGTCTGCAGACACTGGGGTCAAGTGCTGGAGAAGCTCAATAGATCATGTAGCATAGGAAGTAAAGGCCTGAACCCCTCATCAGGCTATTTTTTCCCTCCCATCTCCACCCACCTATGACCTGTTAGCATGTGGTCCTCCCTTTGCCCCTTACTCCCTCCTCTTCTCTCCTCCCCCTCTTTGCCTCTCCCCTACCTTTTTATTCAGGAACCTGACTGTTATTGGCTCATTCTTTGACAAAGGGCTCAGGCCCGAAACGTTGGTTACCCTTCACTACCTATTTATGATACCAATCAGTAACTGTGCAAACCTTCACCCAATGAACATGTTCCTGAGCATAGCCACATATATCCTCCCTGTTGTGGTGAGCCACAAGATCAGGATGTCCCTGCATTTTTTCACTAAATCTGCAGAGAGCACATTTCACTGAACTAATATTAAAGCTGTCAGGAGGCTGTGCATTGATGACTGTTTTGTATTCTGTAGACATGAAGACCGACCAAACTAACATGAGGAACCAATGTGAATTGAAGATGGAAGAGTTGATGTGTTGACGATAGGCCACAGCACAGTAACAGGGTCTACAGCTCACGTGTCAGTGCTAAACACAAAGTACAAATCAAACTAAAAATCTGCTACTTTCCCCTAACCCCTCCATCTTCTTCATATTCATGAGTTTCTTAAATGCTATTGTAGCAGCTCACCGGAGGCTTAATTGAACCATCTTGGGGGGTTCCGAGTGACGCCATGATGTCTCAAGGTGATGATGCCATTTGGAATGTGTGGCGTTTTGAAAACATCCGAGTGACTGTTTGAGTAAAATGACTTTTACTGAACTTTGACTCGACTACGTATGATTGTTTTCTCATTCTTCATTCCGTACTGAGACACAGTTGCTACCCATCATGGACAACTCAGCGGTTTCGCTCAAACTGCCTGTCTTTTGGACCACTTAACCTGACGTTTGGTTCGGGCAGGCTGAGGCGCAGTTCCACATTCACAAGATAGAAGTGGACACCACTCAGTACTATCATGTGGTAAGCGGCCTCGACCAGGACACGGCCAGTCGAGTAGTGGATTTCCTTCAGGACCCACCAGCTCTCAGCAAGTACTTCTCCAGATTTGTGGTCTCTCATGAGCCGCACAGCTCCTCCATATCGATGGCCTGCAGGACTGCACCCCTTTGGAGTTAATGTACGACATGTTGGCACTGGCAAACGGTCATAGGCCTTGCTTCCTCTTCGATCAGTTGTTTTTATGCCAGAAGACATCCGCCTCATGTTGGCTGATGAGGACTTTGATAACCCTCGAACAGTGACCACCTGTGCAGATGTTCTGTGGCATGCAAAACAGCAAGGCTCAAGGCCCACAGAAATTAGTGTTGTGTCACACCCAGACTCCACAAGTACCAGCAATGAGGGTGCACGTTCCTCCGGACAAGCATGACTCCGTGAAAATCACCTGGTGTTTTTGCCATCAACGTTGGGGTTCTGGAGCTTGCAACCATCTTGCACTTTTCCGGGGAAATGCCATGGCCAGTTGTTGCTAATGGCTACTCTGCATCTGGGACGATCTCTCCCAGCACAAATTTCTAGTTGACATAGGTGCAGAGGTTAGTGTCCTTCCTCCTTCGGGCTTTGACACCCGTACCAGGAGCGCGGGTCTGACGTTTACTGCAGTGAATAACAGTTCAATTCATACGTATGGCACATGGACTATACCCCTGAAATTCGGCAGCAATAAGTTCACATGGAAGTTCATTGTTGCTGCTGTGTCCCAGCCGTTGCTGGAAGCCGAATTCCTTAGATGGCAAATTTAAAAGGCACCACAGTGTTCCAGACTTTCCACCTTGAAAAAGCCAAACTACCCGCCCCGCAATTAGACGCCGTGGAGTACTCGAACAACGAAGTTGCCAAACTTCTTGCGGAGTCTCTAGACATTGTCACTCCCCAGTTCTCCACTGCCACACCCAAACATGGTGTCGCACACCACATCCTCACCCAAGGATCTCCTCTACACGCCCGAGACTGACCCCTGCTGCCTGACAAGTTGCGACTAGCAAACAAGAGTTCCACAAAATGGAGGAACTTGGAATCATATGTCCGTGGGCTTCCCCGCTACATATGGTGCCCAAAGCTACAGGAGACTGGAGACCTTGCAGGGATTACAGGGGTCTCAATGATGCAGATCACTACCCTATGCCCCATATACAAGACTTTACAGCTAATCTTCATGGGGCCAGGATATTTTCTAAAATTGACTTGGTGTGCAGGTACTACCAAATATCTGTAAACCCAGAGGATGTGCCCAAGAACATTTGGCCTCTTTTGGGCTCAAAAACGCTGCACAAACATTCCAGCAACTGATGGACATGATGGGACAGGGCATGGACTTACTTTCTGTATATTTGGATGACATTCTCGTCACCAGCCCGTCCCACAAAGAACACCTGCAGCATCTGCATTTACTCTGCCGCCACCTTCAGGAGTTTGGGCCAACTGTGAACCCTGCCAAGTCCAAATTCGGCCAGTCCTCTATCGAGTTCTTGGGACATAAGATCACAGCCGGGGTGTTGTTCCATTGCCTAGCAAGGTGGAACCTGTCCTAAAATTCCTGAGGCCCAAAACCATCAAAGGACTCCAGGAATTTGTGGGGATGGTCAATTTCTATCATGCTTTCTGCCCTCTGTAGCTCATATTATGAAACCCTTCTTCGACATTATGTCCAGCGATGCTAAAGAACTCGAGTAGGCAAAGGAGAGATGGTAACATTCTTGCTCTAACAAATGGATGCACCAACTGCCTTGATGATAGGCGTGTCTGATGTGGCAGTAGGTGAGGTCTCAGAACAGATCACTAATGGATAATGGAAGCCTCTAGCTTTTTTTCAGTCAGAACCTCCGCCCTCCAGAAATGAAATGAAGCACATTCGATAGGGAACTGCTGGCGCTGTACCTAGTGGTCAGACACTTCCACTATCTTTTGGAAGGCATGGACTTCATGGTTTTTACTCACCATAAACCACTAACATTTGCCTTCGTGAAGGCATCAGATCTCTGGTCAGCCTACCAGCAATGCCACCTATCTTACATATCCAAGTTTTCAACCAGGATTAAACATATCTCCAGTAAGAGTAATGTGGTGGCTGATGCCCTGGCCTACTCCTTCATTCAAGCAGTACGTGCTGATGCATGGACTCAAAAAGCAGGTCACGCCCTGGGCAGAGACATGCATGGATGACCAATCTGAAAAAGTGCAAAGGCACGTGAAGGCACCGCTTCAGCCTTTCCAGCCACCGCAGCGCAGATTTGACCATGTGCATGTCGACATTGTCAGCCCGTTTCCGGTGTCATGAGGGTCCAGGTACTTGTTAATGGTCATCGACAAATTCACTAGGTGACCGGAGGCTGTTCCTATGATGGACTCATCGACCGATTCATGCGCCAGAGCTTTTATTTTTGCCTGTATATCGGTATCTCGGTTCGGCCAACCCACACACATCACTCCGACGGAGGCCCACAGTTTACCCCTGCATTCTGGGATATTTTGTTGCAACTGCTGGGAATGCAACTCCACCACACGACAGCTGACCACCCGCAGTTGAATGGCCTGGTTGAGAGGTTCCATTGGCACATGAAGGTTGCAATGATGGCCACGTCCAGGGACCTGATTGGGTGGACGAGCTACCCTGGATCCTCCTGGGAATAAGAACAGCACTCAAGGAGGATATAAACTCCTCATCAGCTGAATTGGTTTATTGTACCTTAGGAGTTCTGCCCACAGCACATAGACAGGAGGTGCCACTGACTGAAGTCTTATGCAGACTGTGGGAGAGGCTTGGAAAATTGGTCCCAGTTCCCATGTCACTAAATGACACCCTTCATCCCAAAGGAACTCCGGGACTGTGAGTTTGTGTTTGTGTGTAGAGGTGTACACTGGCCATCCTTACAGAGGCAGTATGAGGGGCCCTTCAGAGTGCTATGAGAAAATCGTACAACTTGTGTACTGGACATTGGGGGGCATCCAGAAACATTTATGAATGATCGACTAAAACCTGCTCATCTCCATCTTGATCTGCCCTTGCCATGACCTGCGATATGAAGGTGCGGACGACCACCCAAGAGTGATGGATGATTATGGCACCAGAGGTTTAGCCTCCTATCACTGGTTCTGTGGGTTAGGGGAGGGTGTTGCCATGTAACATCACATTGGAGGCTTAATCAAAGAAAATTGAGAGGTTCCGAGTGATGCCTTGACGTCACAATTGTGGTGATATATATATGTATATGTATGTATATTCTGTTGCTGCTCTGTGTATATGTGGCTGACCCGCCCATTGATGACTCGACCCCATGTAACCCCTTCCTTTGTGACCTGGCCATAAAGGTCGACATCCCTACCCCCTTCCATTCATTCGAGCACATGGAGTTGGGCCAGCCAAAATCTAACGTGTATTAAAGCCTATCGGTGCTCGCTCAGCCTTAGATTTATTGATAGAGCGTTTCAACAACGCGATGACGTCTTTGGAACATGCGGGGTTTTCAAAAGCTGTGTGTGACTGTTGACTTTTATTGAACTTCGGCTTGACTACGTCTGATCATTTTCTTGTTCTTCATTTCACAATACAGCACAGTGCTACACTACTATTTTATCTACTTCTACCATTGCTCCTGGCAGCCTGATCCAGGCACCAACCCCTCTTCCCTTGATGAAGGTCTCAAGCTCGAAACATTGGTTATGTTGTAGCATTCGCACTACGGAGCAAATAACAAGACCAGCAGTCAACAGGTTCATTAAAAATCTTGCTGCTTTATTGTTTGCTCACTGAGGGTTTTAAAGGCGATTACTGTTCCCGCCGCTGGGAACCGGAAGCTGCGTCGCTGACTTTGTACTTTGCGCATGCGGGCCTTTTCCTTGAGGGGAGATGCCCAGTGCCATCTTGGTACACCAACACGTGCATGAGATATAATTGGAGCTGGTTCGCCTGAACACCAAAGGCGTTAATCACCACACCCACCCCCCCCAGAACCGGCGACCTGCAACCCACAACCCTAAATCTGCACTTTCTTCTGTTTGGGTGGCCTGTCCCTACTCTTGGGTGCTTGCACTTCGACCAGCTTTTACAATCCACATGCGCTGGCTTTAATCGGTTAATCGTGAACATCTCCTCTTTACCCCGCATATCCAACACAAACGTAGACCCATTGTTTTTTACTACTCTAAAGAGCTCTTCGTTTGGCTGCTGCACCGGTGGCCGGTATGCACCCTTCTAACAAATACATACTCACAGTCCTTTAATTGTCTGGGAATGGAGGTCGGTGTTCGTCCATGTTGGGAAGTTGGGATGGGTGCCAGTTTACCCAGCCTGTCACAGAGCTTGTTCAGGGCCACCGTGGTGTCTGCTTCATGCCTCCTCGGGGCAGTTAGGAATTCGTCAGGGACTGTCAGGGGGGTTCTGTAGACCAGTTCAGCTGAAGAAGCTTGCAGGGCTTCTTTGGGCGCTGTGCAGCTCCCGAGTCGAACCCAAGGAAGCTCATCCACCCAATATGCCGATTTCAAGCATCTTTGGAAGTGCTCCGTCCATCAGGCCTTTTGATTGTGGGTGATGGGCTGTAGTGTGATGCAGCTGCGTCCCCAACAAGCTGGCTACGGCGGCCCACAGGCTTGATGTGAACCAGGCCCCTCTGTCCGGTGTGATGTGGGCTGGGATGCCGAAAAATGCTACCCAAGTTATGACTAGGACCCTGGTGCAGGATTCGATGGTAGTGTCTGTTAGGGGAACTGCATCTGGCTATCTGGTGAAATGGTCCACCAAGGTGAGGAGGTATCGAGCTCCCCATGATACCAGCAGTGGCCCTACAATGTTGACATGGATGTGATTGAATCTATGGGTTGTGGGTTCGAATTGCTGTGGTGGGGGGCGGGGTGGGGGGGGGTGGGAGGCTTCATTATGCCTCTGGACTTTGGCTGTCCGACACTGAGCACATGTCCTTGCCCAGTCACTGACTTATTTTTTGAGGCTGTGCCACACAAACCAACTGGAAATCAAATGGACTGTGGCTTGGAGGGAGGAGTGCGCTAGACCGTGCATGGAGTCGAATACACCGCATCTCCAGGCTGCCGGGACGATGGGGCAGGGATGGCCTGTGGCTGTATCGCAAAGGAATTTCTGCTCACCTGGACCCAAGGGTACGTCCTGCAGCTGCAGACCTGAGACTGCTGTCCTGTAGCTCTGTGTCTCCTTGTCTCCTCATTGCACATCTGCTCGATCTGAGTAGTTGATCCCCTGTACCAATGCCTGAATGGTTGGCCTGGATAGAGTGTCTGCCCACAGTGTTCCCTTTACTGGAGATGTGCTGGATCCCTGTCGTGAACTACGGTATATACCGCTGCTGACCAGGGGTCTGATACCTTGGTGAAAGCAAGGGTTATGGACTTGTGGTTGGTGAAAGCTGTAAACAGTCTGCCTTCCAGAAAGTATCTGAAGTGCCGGATCACCAGGTAGAGTGCTAACAGCTCTCTGTCGAAAGCACTGTATTTCAACTCAGGTGTTCTTAAATGTCTACTGAAGAAAGCCAAGGGCTTCCAGTGTCCATCCATGAGTTGTTTCAGTACCCCACCAATTGCCATGTTTGATGCGTCCACTGTGAGGGCTGTCAGAACATCAGTCCTGGGGTATACTAGCATGGCAGTATTTGCTAGGGCCTCCTTCATTTGGATGAAAGTTGCTTCGGGCTCTGGGCTCTTTTTACCCGCCAGTGGTCTCATGATGCTGGCTGCTGATAGGAGGAAGCAGTGGGAGAAGTTTACCATCCCCACAAATTCCTGCAGCCCTTTGACTGTGGTAAGGCCTGTTGAACTGTCAGATGGCTTCTGCCTTGTTCGGCAGAGGAGTCGTGCCATTCTTTTAGATCCTGTGACCCAGGAAATCGATGGTCTTCCGCCTGAACTGGCATTTGGTTGGGTTAATGATCAGTCCAAACTTGCTCAGTTGTGAATAGAGCTGGTGGAGTTGGGACAAGTGCTCCATACAGTTCCTGCTGGTGATCAGGATGTTGTCCAGGTATATGAATGGGAAATCCAAATCCAGCCCCACTGCATCCATTAGGTGCTGAAAAGCCTGTGCCACATTTCTTTTTTTAGCTCAAAAGACATCTGCAGAAACTCAAACAGTCCAAAGGGGGTGATCAAAGTGGTTTTCTGGATTTGATGGTAGCCATATACCAGGTCAACTTCTGAGAAGATGCAGGCTCCATGTAGGTTGCTGTAAAGTCTTGGATGTGTGGTAGGGGGTAGCGGTCCAGTGTGGTGGCTTTGTTCAGCTGTCTATAGTCCCCACGTGGCCGCCAACTCGCGGCTGTCTTTGGCACCATGTCTAGTGGTGAGGCCCAGGGCTGTTGGACCTGCGGATGATCCCAAGTTCTTCCATGCACCTGAACTCCTCTGGCCAAGCAGAGTTTGTTCGGAGGTAATCTTCCAGCCCTTGCGTGTAGGGGTGGGCCTTGAGTGATGATGTGATGCTGCACTCCATACATTGGCATGGTTGAGGTAAACTGTGTTTTGAGTACAGGCGGGAATTCGGCCAGGTCCCTACTGTACTCATCGCTGGATAATGTGACTGAGTCCAAGTGTGGTGCAGGTAATCTGGCTTCTCCAAGAGGGAATGTTTGAAAGGTTTCGGTGTAGACCAGCCTCCAACCTTTCAGGTCAACCAGCAAACCATGGGCACTAAGGAAGTTTGAGACCAGAAGCAGTTTGTTCACCATGGTCAATGTGAAGTCCCATTTCAATGTGTTGGCGCTGAGTTGTAGTTGGACCTTGAATTTGCCATAGGTCTGTATGGAACTGTTGTTTGCGTCTCCCAAGATGGGTCCATGTTGTCTAGTCCTTGTCTCTAGTGCAGTGGGTGGGATGACGCTGATTTCTTCCCGTGTCCACGAGGAAACGGTGCCCAGACCTTTTGTCCCACACGTGCAGCAGACTGTCTGGGTGGCCAGCCACTGAAGCCATCAGTGGCAGCTGGCCCTGATGTTTCTGTGAAACATGCAGGGTGGTCGGCAGCAGCGGGCTTTTGTACCCCATCTCTGATGGGAGAAGCACCATAGGTCCCCTGTGTCCTCCGTTCCCCTGGGCTTGGCTGCCTGCGGGGTCCTTGTTCTGGACAGCTGGCTGACAGCAGTTTCATTCTCCCTCCTGGTTTTCCAGAGGACGTCCACTCTGGCTGCTACCTTCTGGGGGTCGCTGAAGTCTGCGTCTGCCAGCATCAGCTGGATGTCGTCGGGCAGTTGCTCAAGGAATGCCTTCAAGGAATATGAGACAGGGATTATGTCCCTATGCCAGTGCTAGCATTTTGTCCATGAAAGCTGACAGGGTCATGTCGCCCAGACGATCTAGGTGCATCAGCCTGGCTCCTCTTTCATGTCTGGAGAGTCCCAAGGTGCTGAGTAGCAGTGCTTTCAGTGCTGTATATTTGCCTTCTTCTTGTGGGGCATGAATGAAGTCATCGACCTGGGCAGCGGTTTCTTGGTTGTCTGATCTGGAACTGTGCCTCCACTGGAAGGAAGTTTTAACGCAACGGCATTCACTGTCGGGATCACCAATGTAGCATTTGTACTACAGAGCGAATAATGAGACCGGCAGTCAACAGGTTCATTCCAAAGCTCGCTTCTTTATTGTTTGCTCACTGAGCGTTTTAAAGGTGCTCCCTGTCCCACCATTAGGAACCAGAAGTTGTGTCGCTGACTGGCAGCTATTCATACCTCGCGCGTGGGGGCCCTTTCCTTGAGGGGAAGGGGAGGATGCCCGGTGCCATCTTGGTGTAGGATGCTCCAACTGCATGTGCATTACAATCGGAGCTGGTTCGCCTGAACACCAAATGCGTTGGTCGCCACAATGTATCTTTATCTTCACTACATAAAATACGCTGTGTACTGACAATAGCCACAAAAGCAGTGCAAGTATATGACAGCTTTAATAAACTAATATGTACACCACACATGTCAAACTCAGGCCCGCGGGCCAAATTTGGCCTGTGATATAATTATATTTGGCCCGCAAGATCATATCAAATATGTATTAGAGCTGGCCCGCTGGCCGCCGCGCCAGTATAGCGGATGCACAGCTAATACTACAAATCCCAGAATGCTTTGCCAATGCGTTGGCACCGGCCCGTCGGCCCGCTAATCGCCCCCACCTCCTCTCTTTACTTTCATTAGCATCTGCGACCTGTTGCCCAACTCACATGTAATAAACCCCTTACGAAAAATGGCCAAACGAAAGACAGAAAACAGGACCTTTCAAGGCAGGTGGGAGGCAAACTCTGACCCCAGAGTTTGATGAACTTGCATCTAAGAAGAGATGCCAAGTATCTGGTTTAGACCCAGGTGCATCAGAGTAAATCACAGCTTGGATTAATATTTTCTTTGGTTAACTTTGGACTGTTCATAGTTGAAAGATTGGATTTTCATTGAAGCAAGTTGTTTTGATTTGTTGGCTTGTGAAAAAAAAATACATTTAAAAGGAGCTTAAAGGCTATAGAGAAATATTATTTATTGAATATTTTATTTCTCATTTGTTAATGCTTCTCCTGGAAAGAGTTTAACCAAAACTATTATTAAACATTTATTTTAATAAGAAAAAGTTTAACATTACATATGTTGAAAGAAGAGAAAACATGCAGATGTTGTTGAAAATTTTCAATAAATATTTAGTTTGGCCCACGACTTAGTCCAAGTTTTTAATTTTGGCCCTCTGTGAATTTGAGTTTGACACCCCTGATGTACACTAAGAAGTCTTGTCTCTCTGCAAGACAAACCTGGAAGGCTGGACTGTAGCTCTGGACTGCTTTATATACAAGGTCACCGGGATGACCCCTGGTGACCTAGTGGTGTAATTACATATCACCACACGCTGTTTAACCTGCTGAGTTTTTCCAGCGTTGTGTTTTTACTTCCACCATGGTGTCTGCAAACATTTGTGTTTTACTGCACCTACCAGTGTGTGTGAAATATCTGTTCAAGTTTATTATAATCAGACTGTATGTATTCTTCTTTGGCTTGGCTTCGCGGATGAAGATTTATGGAGGGGTAATATCCACGTCAGCTGCAGGCTCGTTTGTGGCTGACAAGTCCGATGCGGGACAGGCAGACACGGTTGCAGCGGTTGCAAGGGAAAATTGGTTGGTTGGGGTTGGGTGTTGGGTTTTTCCTCCTTTGTCCTTTGTCAGTGAGGTGGGCTCCGCGGTCTTCTTCAAAGGAGGTTGCTGCCTGCCGAACTGTGAGGCGCCAAGGTGCACGGTTGGAGGCGATATCAGCCTGGTCAGTGTGGCAGGCACCAAGAGATTTCTTTAGGTAGTCCTTGTACCTCTTCTTTGGGGCACCTCTGTCTCGGTGGCCAGTGGAGAGCTCGCCATATAACATGATCTTGGGAAGGCGATGGTCCTCCATTCTGGAGACGTGACCTACCCAGCGCAGTTGGATCTTCAGCAGCGTGGATTCGATGCTGTCGGCCTCTGCCATCTCGAGTACTTCGATGTTAGGGATGAAGTCGCTCCAATGAATGTTGAGGATGGAGCGGAGACAACGCTGATGGAAGCGTTCTAGGAGCCGTATACAACCCAGTGAAACAGCGTTTCTCTGGACCACAGAGTGCACACATACTCTTGATACATAATAATAACACATATACATAGAGATATAATTTAAAAGAAATATAAATCCTCAGTTTCAGGAAGAGTATTCATTGATCTCACTGTGGAAGAATCAAAATTCCAGCCAGACAGACCTGGGTCAAAGATAATGTGCATTAATGGAAAGGGTCTTCTTTGAGCCCTATTTAAGCAACGCTCCTGGAGAATGTCAACATTAGAGAAAAGGGAGACTTCAGTGATCTTCTCGGGCCATTTTGATGATCCTCTGTACTGACCTTCGGTCTGGTACTTTGCAGCTACCGTACCACATGGACTCTCAATTATGCTCCTGTAAAATGTGGTCAAGACAGGGGCCAGTACTCTTTAGGAAGTGTTGGAATTGCTGCACCTTCCTGACTAATGAGGAGGTGTAGTGGTGCCAGGTTCGGCCATCCTTTATCTGCACGCCAAGGAACTTGGTGCTCTCCACTCTCTTCATCACAGAACCATTGATGTGTAATGGAGAATGCTTGATCTTCATCCTCCTGAAGTTCACAATCATCTCCTTTGTCTTGTCCATGTTGAGATTCTGCTTGTTGTTGTTCCTACCATTTTATGAGGTTGGGAAGGCAAACTACTGTTGTATCATCTGCAAACTCGATGAATTGGCAGAGTAATTGAGTCAGCAGTGTGAACGATAATGGGCTGAGCAAATGGCCCTGAGGGGCGCCAGTGTTCAGCATGATGGGACTTGAGAGGTTTTGCTGCCAACCCAGACTGACTGTGGTCTTTCGGTCAAGAAGTCCAGAATCCACTTGCAGGAAGGGGTGTTGGGTCCCAACGAAGATAATTTATCCACCAGTCTCTGAGGTATGATAATGTTGAACGCTGAGCTAAAGTCGATGAACAACAGCCTGGCGTATGAGGCATCCTTCTCTGAGTGGGTCAGTGTGGAGTGGAGGGTCAAGGTTATAGAGTCTTCCATGAACCAATATGAATGGCAGGCAAACTAGTACAGGGCCAATGTCACCAGAAGGTGCAATTTGATGCATTCTGTTATCAGTCACTCAAAGCACTTTGTGATCGTGGAGGTTAGTACCATTGGGTGGTAATCATTTAGACCAGTTACCATCACTCTCTTGGGCAGCAGGATGATGGTGGCTGCCTTGAATCCTGCGGGGACAGCGGATTTCTGCAGTGAGATGTTGAAGATCTCTGTTAGGACCTCCATCAGCTGGGCCTCACAGTCCTTTAGCACCCGACTAGGTCCGTTGTATGGTCCTGCTGCCTTGCATGTGTGAGGATCTAGCTCAGCTCAGCCACCCTGTTATTCAGGGGGGAGACAATGCTTTCTTTGGTGTCACATTGTTTTTCTCAATGAACCATGTGAAGAAGATATTCAACCTGTCAGGAAGGGAGGCATTGTCATATCTGGCCCTTATAGTTAGTTCTGGTTTGGCTACCCTGCCACATTCACCTGGTGTTGCAAGTGTCACACAGGTGTCTGTGGATCCTCTGCATAGCCCCTCTTTTCCTTCTGATTGCACAGGAGAGTTCTGCCCTGATTGATCTCATTGCTCTCTTGCCATCAGACCTGAAGGCAGGGTCATGACCTCGGAGCAATGCACAACCCTCTACGTCTAGCCATGATTTCCGATTTGCCTGGACCATGTAGCGACTGATCTCTGTAACATTGTCAATGCTACTCTGAGCTTGTATACTCATCAATGTTGATGTGCTCATAGGTGGATTCTTCCCTGAATCCACTCCAGTCTGTGCTTTTGAAGCAATCCTACAGCACTGCTGTGGTTTCCTCTGGCAAAGTCCTGATCTCCCTATGAACTGGTTTGACTCGTTTTACCAGTGGTTTGTAAGCAGGGATCAGCAGAATGGATATATGGTCTGAGTGTCCAAGGTGGGGGTGGAGAGCAGCCTTGTATGCTCCAGGGACATACTTGTAGACCAGATCTAAGTCTCTCCTCTGTCTGCAAAGTTGATATGTTCGTTGTTGGTACTTTGGTAGGACTGTTTTAAGTTGACGTGATTGAAGGCACCAGCAACAATCATACAACCATCAGGGTAAGTTGCCTGGGTTTCACCAATGCTTTCATTTAAAGCTCTCTCAGTGCTCTTCAAAGGAACATGAACTTACGCGATCAGAGTGGCTGTGAAATTCCTGGGTAGGTAAGAAGGGTCTGTATTTAATTGTTAACTTCACCATTAAGAACATTATCTCTGGTGAGCAGTGGGCTTTACTGCAGAGACACTTATGCCCTGCACATCTCCCTTAAACCTCCTTCCATGTGGTGTTAAGTAAACACAGAGGCTGCAGAAGGACTTAGATGGATTAAGAGAATGAGCAGCAAAGTGACAAATGAAATACAATTTCGGAAAGTGAACTGTCATGAACCTTGGTAGAAAAAATAAACAGGCAGATGATTTTCTAAATGGGGAGAAAAATGAAAATCACCAGATGTAAAGGGACCTGCGAGTCCTTGTGCAGGAGAACCTGAAGGTAAACCTGCATGTGGTGAAGAAGGCAAATGCAATTCTGGCGTTCATTTAAAGAGGAATAGAATATAAGAGCACGGATGTAATTTTGAGGCTTTGTAAGGCACTGGTGAGACCTCACTTGGAGTATTTGGGCACCTCATTCAAGAAAGAATGCGTTGATGTTAGAGGGGGTTCAGAGGAGATTCTGAGGATGAAAGGGTTATCATATAAGGAGTGTTTGACAGCTCTTGGCCTGTATTCATTGGAGTTTAGGAGAATGAGGGGGATCTAATTGAACCATTTTGAATGTTGAAAGGCGTGGACAGAGTAGATGTAGAAAGGTTGTTTCCCATGGTGAGAGAGTCCAGGACAAGAGAACACGACTTCAGGATTGAAGTCCATTTAGAACAGAGATGTGAAGGAATTTCTTCAGCCAGACGGTGGTAAATCTGTGGAATTTGTTGCCACAGGTAGTTGTAGAGGCCAGGTCATTGGGTGTATTTAAAGCAGAGATTGATATGTTCTTGATTAGCCAGGGCATCAAAGGCCGGGCAGTGGGGCTGAGTGGGAAAATGGTTCAGCTCATGATTAAATGGGGGGCAGACTCGACAGGTTGAATAGTTTATTTCTGATCCTATGTCTTATGGTCTAAATCCCTTGATATTTTCAATTAACTCTGTAAATTTTATTCCAGACAGAAACATTTAGAAACTTGGGTTGGTGGATAAGGAGAGAAGTCTTTAAAGAAATACATTTGCTCCATTTTGCAAGCAATATCATAGCAAGTTGCCCCTGCATCAAAATGACTCCATCAAAAATGATTGCATTCTGAGATCATTTTCAAACATCTCACAGATAAGTGAAGTAACATGGACCAATTTGTTTTCTCTTCATTATCAAAATATCCAGTGTGTATTTCAAGCACAGTTTCCCTTTCATAAATGCATGCTGACTTTGTCTCACCCTGCCCATATTTTCTAGGTGTCCTGTTATCTTATCCTTTATAATAAACTCTACTGGGCCACAGGGGTGCCAGGCCCTTCTGTATGTTTCTGAGACTTGTACTATATTCAGCAGGCACCTCAAAGCACTGTGTCTGTCCTCCCAACCTACCCTCTGCAAAATCCCATTGGCAGGACAGACATCCTCTCATAGCTCTGAGGCTCTGGTTACCGTATGTTCAGCCAGCTCTGATACATGAACTGCATCACTCACCCACTGAGGTCCTCTGCCGTCAGAGACGAGAGAAAAATGGTTTAAAAAATGTTCTCAAACCCAGAAGTGTAATGAGAATTGCTAGCCCACGAGAACGAAGAAGGGGCTTCCAGGATGGCACCAAGGAATTCAAATATCTTCATTGGTGGAAAGAATCCACCCTGCCCCTCCTGTGGCAAAGTCTACAGGTCCTGCATTGGCTTCATCAGAACCTACAGAACTGGAGCAAATTACCTGCAACCCCAGGGACCACTTAAGTAGATCACATTTCAGTGTAGAGGCAGGTTGATAAAATTCTTAAGATAAGCTGATGACTGTCATGACTAGATTGACATACAAAATACTAAAATGATGCAGACCACTGATAATGACCACAATTTGAATATCTTTAGTTCCTTAGAAGTGGATGCAGTGTAGATTTGCTGAAAAACTCTCAACAATGAGACAAAGCAGTTATGAAGCCATATTAAACAACTTGACTTTGTTCCAGTAGAGCTGAGGTCTAATTGCTGATGCTATAAAGGATGCTCAGATAAAGGGGGGGGAGGAGACAATTTTCACTGCTTTCAAACATAAAAATTGAGGGTGCCATAGATCTGAAAAACAAACAGGCAGTATCTATGGGAAAAGAAACAGGGTTCACATTTCAGGTTGAGGGCCCTTTCTCAGAACTGTGGCCAGCATTTCTTGTTTTATTTCAGATTTGCACTGATTGGTGAGACAGGTCGAAGGAGATCACCTTGAGGGAGTATACTTTGCCCGTCTAAAATTATGAATGATTTGCAAAATAGCTTTTTTTAAAGATGGCAGCAGCAATATTCAACTTTTTGAAGCAGGGATGGAGGACTGGAGATCAAAAAAAGCTCTTAGTGTGATAGCACAGTGAGATGGACCAAATAGTCCTTTTCTATGATGGAGATTCTTATCCCTGTGGAGGAACTTCAGGAAAATCCACAACAAAACATCCAATGCTGACATGAAATGAGCAGGACTATTGCCCTGGCGACTGTTGAGAACAAAATGAGTAAAAAAATCAAAGTGGAAAGAAAGGAAATTCCAAAATAGATAACATTTCAGAATGGAGGTCAAGGAAATGGGAAACAACAATAAAACAGGACAAATGTAAGGCAAAGAAGAGAGGGAATGTGAAATAGGAGAAAAAGAAAAAAAATTACAAAAATGAATGTTAGGAACTGAAGGAGAGATAAATGGGAAGAGTAGAGAGAGCACATTTGCCACAACTTGGGGAGCTGGCCACACCTTTCATTGCTCATTGGTGCCTCATCTTTATCAGATTTATCAGAAATATAGAGGTGTGGGAGTGAGATCTGAAATGATTCAGTCAGTGAACTTACTCAACAGAAGGAGCAAGTTGGTTTCTCGCTGTGTCTGTGTAGAAATCATTCACTACAGCAGCAGTGAAGAATATCCCTTGGTAACTCTCTGAGGTCGTTGTCTACCCTGTGGGTGAGCTGGAAAGTGTTTTCATTCTGAACCAAATGTTGCATGGTCTTTGGGTGGTTGCTGACATACAAATGATTCATACTGGGATTGCTTGGAGCTTCTCATTGTGAGCTTGTCCTAGATTGTCTGGGCTGTGCATGGTCTCCGCTTCAGGAATTCACAAGTTGTTTTGCAGAGGTCAACTCATAAACAACCTGTACCCTCGCTGCACAGACTGCATTCTGATCCTTAACGTTGCAGGGGGGAAACCATATGAGCTGCCTATTGCTCTCACCACTCTTCCCATGGTGTGGTGGAAGGAGAGTGAGGTTGAGGGTGATGGGGAAATGGGGCAAGGGCATAGGAGAGGGAGGTGGGAGGGATGTGGGTGAGGGAATGTGAGGGTGAGGGAGAAGAAGGGAGGGGTGAGGGGTGAGGAAGGGAGGAGGCTTGAGGGGATGTGAGGGAGTGGGGAGTGAGGGATGAGGGGGTAAGGAATTGAAGGGTGAGTGGATGTGAAAGATGGGAATTTGAGTAATAAGATTGGCTTAGTAAGGGGTCTGGGAGATGATTGATTGGTGCAGTGCACAAGAGATAGGGTTGCCATAGACAGGTGGGACTGAGTGATGTGAGGGGTGAGCAGGTAAGAAGGGTGGGGGTGAATGTTTGTGTCTGGGCTGAGTTCTGGAGAGATTAAATCACTCGAGACAGATCTTATGAACTTTCAACTCTGATTGTGTGCAATCCTGATGGATCAGTCTTTGTTGCCCCTAGAATCCCCGCAGCCTTGGAGATAGTTGGGGACTGCAGAGGGGGTTGCTACTTGAGGTGTTTGGCATCGCTCATCTCCTCCCTTGGAGAATGTGTAAAACGAAAGCAAGCTGCTCTTCAGCTTTCTCCAGTGGGGGGTAGGTTGTGTTCTGGTGAACCTGAGCAGAAACTGTTCAGTCACCCTGGTGAAAAGCCTCATGTGTGGTTTCAAAGTACAGTACCAGAACTCTTGAAACATTGGCCTCTCACCAAGCATGTATAGGAGATTACAATTAAGATGATAACCTGGATGTGCAGCATGCATGAAGGAGAATGCCAATGACGTGCATAAGTTATGTATATGGAACATAGATCATTACAGCACAGTACAGGCCATTCATCTCATGATGTTGTGCTGACCCATATAAACCTACGAACAATCTAAACCTTCCCAACCTTACATCCATAGATAACTCTCTATTTTTCTTGCATCCATGTGTCTGTCTAAGAGTCTTTTGAATGTCCTTATTGTACCAGCTTCCACCACTACCCCCAGCAATACATTCTAGGCACCCACTTACCCCTGATGCCTCTGAACTTATCTCATCTTAAACAGATATCCTCTGGTATTTTCTACTGTCACCTTGAGAAAAAGATGCTGGCTGTCTTGTAGTCACCTCTCATCCTTCTTCGCTTCAAAGAGAACAGTCCTAACTCTGATAGCCTTGTTTCATAATCCAGGCAACATCCTGGTAAATCTCCTCTGTACCCTCACCAAAGCTTCCACATTCTTCCTATAATGAAGCAACCTGAATTGAACACAATATTCCAAGTGTTGTCTAACCAAAGTTTTATAGAAGTGCAACATTATCTCACAGCTCTTGAACTCAATCCCCCAACTAATGAAGACCAGCAGACCATAAACTTCTTATCTACACTATCAACCGCAGAGCAACTGTGAGACATCCATCGACTTGGATCCTAAGGTCCCTCTGTTCTTCAACACTGTTAAGAATCCTGCCATTAACCACGTACTCCATCGTCAAGTTCGACCTTCCAAAATGCATCACTTCACATAACTCCATCTACCATTTTTCTGACTAACTTTGCATCCTGTCTATATCCTGTTGTAGCCTATGACAACCTTCTACACCATCTATAACACCTCCAACCTTTGTGTCATCTGTAAATTTACTGATCCATCCTTCCACATCTCCATCAAGATCATTTATAAAAATCACAAAGGGGAGAGGTCCCAAAACAGATCCCTTGGAACTCCCCTAGTCACAGACCTCCAAGCAGAAATACATTCCATCTACTACTGACCTCTGATTTCTATACGTAAGGCATTTCTGAATCCACACAGCCAATGTTCCATGGATCCCATGCCTCTTGTCTTCTGAATGAGTCTATTGTTACGAGCCCAGAGTACCCAAAAACCCAGCAGCAATATTCACCAAGACAAATGGTTACTTAAACAAAAGTTGCTTTTAATTATTTTTAAACATGAAAATAGAATCAAACTTTAACTTATCATTATTGACTTAACTAACCTAACTTAACCCCCTTCTAATTCTAAGTGCACGTGTATGTAATATGTGTGTAAGTTCAGAAAAGTTCTTTAGATCACAGCCCAATCTCATTTCAAGTTCACTGGTTGCAGGCAATTCTGTGCACAGAATTTAACATTTATAAAGTTTACCAGGCTTTGGTGCTTGAAAGGTAAATGGTTATTGCTCAGGAAGTTTCTTGTCGGTTTTCGGAGAGTGATTTGTTGTTCCAGGACATCCACAACTGATGTACTTCCATCAGTCACTTCAGTGTCTTGCTGACGAAACTTGCCCCTTCAGGGTTCTCCAGATAATAACCTTTCTTTCAGGTCACCACAGAGTTCCTTTTTGTTTCTCTTATTCCAAGTGAAACATTAGACAGCCAGTCCTCTCCTCTTGTATAACCAAGGGCTATGGCCAGGACGTCTTCCAAATAGGGCTTTCCATAAGATTGCCAGCTTGTCCTGTTCCAGTCCCAGCTACTTTTGCTGGCTGTAACACTGTAAAACTGATCTCTCTCTCTCTCTCTCTCTCTCTCTCTCTCTGAGTGAAAATCTGTTTGACTGTCTGCTTGCAAAACTACATGACCCTCTCAGAACAACACGTTATCTTCCAGACAATCTGCGGCTCCAACAAGATCTTTCATCTGTTGCCTTTTGTAAACAACAATCCATTAGTGAAGTCTCTTGAGCACTCGCCAAAGCTCTTGCAAAGGTCTAGCATGGGGCAGAGCTCCGGTATTTTAAATAAGATCTGTTTTAAAGCATTTGTATGTGACCTACTCTAACAAACTTTTCCCATTTTATCTCCCAAAAACATTTGGTCACACTACCAAGAGGGGACTTCATCAAATGTCTTACTCAAATCCATATACACCACATCTACCGCCCTACCTTTGCCGATTTATTTTATCACTACCTCAAATTATTCAATTAGGCTTGTAAGGCACGACCTGCCCCTCACAAAGCCATGCTGACTATTGCTGAGAGCTTCTCTAAATGCTTGTCATTCCTGTAATTCCCGGGACCACAAGGGGACCACATTTGTCATTCTCCAATCATCCAGCACTTCCCCTGTGGTCAGGGAGGATGCAAATATAACTGCTAATTCCCCAGCAATATCTTTCCTTGCTTCCTGCAGTAACCAGGGGTATATCTTGTCTGGTTTCGGGGACTTAAAAGTCTGAGTGTTTCTAAGAAGATCCAGCATTTCCTCTTTCTTTTTGTTTTGAATATTTGATTTTAAAAGACTCATGCAGAGCAAACAAACAATACAAAATATTTTCTTGCTACGAAATATAATTTACAGAGTCCAGTATTTTTCCCTCCCAACCCTCTCAACTTATACAAACACACAATAACATAAGAAAAACAACCCCATTAGGATCCTTCTTCAAAGTTCAAGAACCCCGGGTAAAGGCAAAGGATAAGGTTTTCAGGGCCACAACGCCAATTCACTCTCACCTTTATTTACCTTGCAGGATGGTTTTTCTTACCTCATTACTCAGTGGGGGGGGGGGGGGTGGATATAGATCCTATCTGTGCATCTATAGGCATTAAATACCTTGAAATAAGTGTGGGCAAAGACTTATGTATACAAGTCAAATGATCGGTCTTTGCTCTGGAAGGTTGAGGAGGGCTTGGTTAAATGGAGAACCCAGAACATTAGTGGGCAGAGTGAATTGTATCAGAATGAAGGTGATGACAAGACTGCAATATCTTTTCCAAATGCTGCCCATTCCGTTGCCCCAGTGCTTCTTCAAGATGCTCAATGGACATGTCAGAAACTTTTCGTGGAGCGTGAAGTTGGCTGGAGTCCCCAGGGAAAAGTTAAGATGGGAATATAGATTCAGGGGTCTAAAACAACCAGATTTCAATAAATATTATTGGGCATCCCTGGCGAAGTTTATCACCTCACAGTATGAGTGAGGGGGGAGGCCTTCCTGGGCACAAATTGGACAACACGTGACAGGGGAAAGGAGAGCAGGAGAGCTTATATACAAATGGAACATCAAATTAATTTCCAAAAAAACAAATAACCCCATATTAAAACATGTATGCCAGACATGGCATAAAATACATCAATGTATTGGTTGAAGGTGGGGTTGTCTCCCAATAACAGCCTTATCCCAGAACAATTTAATATCCATGATTCTGGGCAGCAAGATCCTGGACACCTGGTGCCAGAAAGGGATCAGGTGTATCGAGGATTGTTATGATCAGGGACAGTTAATGTCATTCGAACAATTGAGGATTCAATTTGGATTATCCAACAGAACATTCTTCTGCTTCCTGCAATTAAGATCTTTTTTAAGAGGTAAATTAGGACCAACAATGACTTTACCAGAGTGGTGCCATGGAGACTCTAATTCAACAGGGGAATGTGTTTAAGTTTATTTCTAGGATGTATTTCTTATTCCAAAGTGAAGTCCTGAAGCCGGGACTACACTGGTCGAGGGAAAGATGGGAGTCGGACTTTGGTAAAACAATTAATGAACATTGATGGGAAGGCCTGTGTCTGAATGGCATGATGGGGATTGTTGATGTACAGTCCAATTTCCTGCATCAGTTATACCTCACACCATAAAAAATTACATAAATCAAAGTCAGAAATTTTCTGAAATGTGCTTTAGGTGCAGTGTAGAGGACGGAACCTTTGTCCACTCCATCTGGCTGTGTACAAAGATCCTTCTGAGTAGATCTAGGGGACATTCTGAAAAAAATTACAAAAGTGGACTTTCCACAAGATCCAGAACTATTCCTTCTGGGAGATATTGGTGAACTGCAGTTTAGACTTTCCAGGCACCAAATTCAATTTGTGAAGGTCACTTTGTCGGTAGCCAGGAATGTGTATAGCGTTTGTGTAGAAGTCCATCTCGCAACTGAGTATTACACGATGGAGTACGGAAATGCAGAGTTGCATCCCCTGGAGAAGATGACTTACAACTTGAGGAAGAAGTATGAAATGTTCATTAAAATATGGCACTTCCTCTTCCTTAACTTCAACAAGCTCCACCACATAAGTTGATCTATACCAGTGGTTTTCGAACTTTATCTTGCCACTCACATACCACCTTAAGTAATCCCTCACTAATCACAGAACACCTATGGCATAGGGATTACTTAAGGTGGTATGTGAGTGGAAAGAAAAACTCCAAAAACCGGTATTCTATACTGACCTCACATTGACCAAGATTGCTCTCTTGCTGGCAAAAACTGAAACAAAGTATTCATTTAGGACCTCCCCAACCTCCTCTGCCTCCAGGCACCTGTTCTCTCTTTATCTATAGGCGCCCCTACCTGCACCCTGAACATCCTTCTGTTCTTCACATATACAAAGAAAGCCTTTGGGTTTTCCTTAATCCTACGGGCCAAGGCCTTTTCATGTCCCCTTCTTGTTCTCCTTTGTCCTTTCTTTAGTTCCTTTCTGCTACCATTTAAATTTCATGAGCCCTTCCTGACTTTTGCTTCCTCAACCCTATTTATATTTTCTTCTTCCTCTTAACTAGCTGTTTCCCTATAAGATAACCCTGAATCAATTATTGTCATGAACAAGTCATGAAATTCGATGTTTTGCAGAGCGCATCTGATGCAAGAATCAACAAAGTGATAGACAACAGACTCACCAAGGCAAATAGCGCCTTTGGAAGACTACACAAAAGAGTCTGGAAAAACAACCACCTGAAGAAACACACAAAGATCAGCATGTACAGAGCCGTTGTCATATCCACGCTCCTGTTCGGCTCTGAATCATGGGTCCTCTACCGGCATCACCTACGGCTCCTAGAACACTTCCATCAGCGCTGTCTCTGCTCCATCCTCAAGATTCATCACCAACATCGAAGTACTCAAGCTGGCAGAGTCCACAAGCATCGAATCCATGCTGCTGAAGACCCAACTGCGCTGGGTGGGTCACGTCTCCAGAATGGAGGACCATCGCCTTCCCAAGATCGTGTTCTATGGCGAGCTCTCCACTGGCCACTGAGATAGAGGTGCACCAAAGAAGAGGTACAAGGACTGCTTAAAGAAATCTCTTGGTGCCTGCCACATTGACCACCGCCAGTGGGCTGATATCGCCTCCAACCGTGCATCTTGGCGCCTCACAGTTCGGCAGGCAGCAACCTCCTTTGAAGAAGACCGCAGAGCCCACCTCACTGACAAAAGACAAAGGAGGAAAAACCCAACACCCAACCCCAACCAACCAATTTTCCCTTGCAACCGCTGCAACCACGCCTGCCTGTCCCGCATCGGACTTGTCAGTCACCAACGAGCCTGCAGCAGACATGGACATACCCCTCCATAAATCTTCGTCCGCGAAGCCAAGCCAAAGAAGAAGGATAGCGCGTCGAAAGAACCAAAGAATTGTTGATCCAAACCAAGGCTTTTATTAACTAAAAGACTGGAGCATATCACAAGTAGGTCGACCAGTCCAGAATGACCTGGTCTGGCTAGGAGCAATCCTTTAAGACCTGCCAGTGGGTGTGGCTACACTCTCAGCCAATAAGTCATCCTACACTACCATCTTTACATATACACATTGGTGATAGCACCTGTACTATCACATAACCATCATATGCATTACTATAAAAAATAAAATAATAATAACAATAATTGTGCACGAAAAGTAAGGCCGTGTCTTTGGTTCATTGATCATTCAGGAATCTGATGGCAGCGGGGAAGAAGCTGTCCTTGTGCTGCTGAGTGCTCATCTTTAGGCCCCTGTACCTTTTCCCTGATGGTAGCAGAGTGAAGAGGGCATGGCCTGGGTGGTGGGGTCTTTGAGGATAGAGGCTGCTTTTTTAAGACACCGCCTCATGTAAATGTCTTCAATGCCTTATCCAGAACCCCACACATGGTCCCTGAATATCCTCTACATTACATTGTGCTTTTCCCCAAGAACATCTGTTCCTAATTTACTCTCCCCAGTTCCTGCCTAATCCCTTTGTGATTAGCCCTTTCCCAATTCAACACTGCCATTTTGTCTATTCTTATCCTTGTCCATTACTATGCTAAAGCTCAGGGAGTTGTGGCCACTGTCACTGAAATGCCCACCACCAAGAGGCTTGTCACCTGACCAGGCCTATTACCTAGTACTAGATCCGCTTTGGCCTCTCCTCTAGTTGACTGGTCCACATACTGTGACAGGAATCCTTCTTGGACACATCTGACAAATTCTACGCCTTTTATCCCTCTTTCAGTCAGGAGATGCCAGTCAATATTTGTGAAGTCTCCCATAATAACAACCCTGTGATTTTTGCATAGGCGTATCTAGGGTATGGTAGATGGGGCACAGAATCAGGGTGCCATTTGCAGGGGGACACCACTGTCCTCACCTTACCCACCCAACATCCGAGTCCTTAGTCCAATAATGAATCTCCATCCCAGGGGTGCAGTACTGCACTACCAGGGCTCATTTGAGCACCCCAGAAGGCCACTCCAGGCCAGCCTCTCATCGGGTCACTTCGGGGCCACTCTGGCACCTTGCTCAATACGGAATGTGTCTACATTTAACTACAACATTCTACCTAGTGGTGTAATTACATATCACCATAGGATGAATGGGTAAAATGTCTATCTTCGACTTCCTTACATAATCCTCCATGCAGCTGGAACTGCTCTTTGTCTCCCTGGCGCTGGCAGAACAGTTCCAGCTGTGAGAAGGATTATGGGTAAGGAAGATGAAGATGGCCATTTTGTCCAGAGCTGTGGTGAGTGATAGTGACACCACCACATGGGCGCGGAGCTGTCTGTGGTGGCTGGTTCCCCGGACAGCACAAGAAGTTTGGCTGCACAGTGACCAAGCAGATCATGAAAGCCGTAGTCATGACTACTCAAGGGTCAACCATGCCGCGTGCAGCTTAATGAGCTGAGTTTCGCTGGTGCAGACAGCCGGCTGTGGCACCTCGGTCTCGGTCATACTCAGCAGCCACCCAGAGGAGCCGTCTGCCCACTGCATGATTTGGTGCCGGAGACCGGCCGGCCGGCATGGCTGTCACTGTCGGCCGCATGCAGACAGCCTTGCTGACTCCCTGCAGCCTGTACATTGTCGCACAGTTTGCTTTCCCCCTCTGAACAGCTGCCTTCTATGAGGATTGTTGCATGGAGGGAGCTGCCAAGAAATGGAAGCCAGACACCTTTGGGAATGTTTTTGGGGTGTGATGGGGGTGGCTGGTGTCTGTGCAGCTCAGTGGACAAGGAAGGGATGGGAGGGTCAAGGCAGCGGGTTATTGATTGGATTGTTTGTGGGGGGGAGGAGAAAATAAATGGGGCCACCAAAGGGAATCGGACTGGTTGTGAAAGCTGGCCTCCTGCCCCATGTCCCGCTCCCCAAACAAATTTGGGATCCCACTGATCAGAAGGAGGGAAGGGGTAAAGACAGATTGGCGTTTTGCAACCTGTATCAGCAGCGCATGTGTGTGTGGGTGTGTGTGAGTGTGTCTGTGTGTGTGTGAGTGTGTCTGTGTGCATGAATGTGTATGTGTGTGTGTCTGTTGTGTGTGTGTGTGTGTGTGTGTGTGCATGCACGTGTGTCAGTGTGTGTTTATGTGCATGTGTGCGTTTGTGTGTCTGTGTGTGATTGTGTGTGTCTGTCTGTCTCTGTGTGTATGCCTGTGTTTGTCTATGACTGTCTGTGTGTTTGTGTGTGTGTGTGTGTGTGTCTGTGTGTATCTGTGTGTGTGTGGATGTGTGTGTATCTGTGTGTGCACGTGTGTGTGTCTCTGTGTGCCTGTGTTTGTCTATGACTGTCTGTTTGTGAGTGTGTGTGTGTGTGTGTGTGTGGTGGTGGTGAGTGGCTCTTAAAATGAAAGCTATATTGGGCGGCGGCGGCTCAGTTGGTGTGTGGTGATTCTTTGTGTGTTTTTTTCAAAATGGGGGGCACCGATATCAGTGGCTCCACTTTTCCTAGACACACCATTGAATTTTTGACCAATTCCAAAATCAGCATCAGAAATAGAAATCATAGTATAAAACAGAAAACAAAATCAGAATAAATTTGATCCTTGTGTCAGCTTTTGAAGTGTTGAGTTTGAATGAACAGACGGCACGGTTGGCGGAGCGGTTAGTGCAACACTGTTACAACGCCAGCGATCAGGACCAGGGTTCAAATCCCACGTTGGTACATTCTCCCCGTGTCTGTGTGGGTTTTCCCTGGGGTTCCAGTTTCTTCCCACCTTCTGTGTGTGATTAGGCAGCATGGACTCTAGGGCTGAAAGTGCCTGTTACTGTACTGTATATTTAAATTTAAAATGTAAAATTTGAATAGTTCAACCAAAAAACATTGGATTAAAAAGGTCAAAAGCATGAGACGTCAAGAGAGAGGCCATAACCAATTTGGCCTCTACTACACAGTAAATATTTTAATCATATTTATCAATCAGAGAAAATAGAAACTTGCAGTCAAGTGGGTAAGTACAGAGGGGAAAGCTTATCTGATGTTGATTCCACAATCTCTTCCTCTGCTCTCTTATATATTCCACAGTTCTGCTCTCATGTTCATTATTATGACATTCACTACTACCGACCTTTGGGGATTTTCCAACGGTTGACTTGCATTGATGTGAGTGAACTTGCTCATTCTCTTTGTTGCCAGCAGAACTCATGATGCAATCACAAAGAAGGCTCGCCAGCAGCTATACTTCATGAGGTGCTTGAGGAGATTCGGTACGTCACCGAAGACTCTCGTAAACCTCTATAGATGTACCGTGGAGACCATTCTGGCTGGTTGCATCACTGTCTGGTATGGAGGCGCCAACTCTCAGGGCAAGAATAAACTCCAAAGGGTTGTTAACCTGGACTGTGACATCACAGGCACCAGACTTTACTCCATTGAGGACATCTATATAAGGCAGCGTCTTAAAAAAGCAGCCTCTATCCTCAAGGACCCCCACCACCCAGGCCATGCCCTTATCATTCTGTTACCATCGGGGCAAAGGTAAAGGAACCTAAAGGCCAGCACTCAGCGGCACAAGGACAGCTTCTTTCCCTCCACCATCAGATTCCTGAATGATCAATGAACCAAAGACATTGCCTCACTTTGACTTTTTGTGGACATTTTTTTTGTAAGGTGGTTTACTGTATATGAACGTTTGTGCTGTGATGCTGTGTAAAAATATGAATTTTGTGACTTGTTCATGATAATAAATTCTGAATCTGATCTTGATTCGGAGTCTTAGGTTGGCCATGTTTGAGGAAGGGTCATGCTCAATATCAATAGGGAGATTTTGGATGGTGGTACACAAGTCAAAACCCTCACCAAGTCTGGGAGGGAGTATTAGAATATTTGAAGTCTCAGACTGACAATTTTTTAACTACTTTCTCTTGATTAGTTGTTTGTTATTCATTCCAACTCATATTGTTCAGAATCTGTCAGGAGTAAAATAAGAACAGAAATCACTGGAGATACTCAGGAGCCCTGGCTGTATGATGCACGACTGCAGCAGGAAGCAGACACAAAACTTAAGACTGTACAACAGGTTTTATTCAGTTAAAAGTCTCTGCTACAGTGGTAGCTGTACTGGTGGCTCCTGAGTGACTGGCTTGGAAGGGGCCGGCTCAGGATAATATTCCCGGGCAGTAGATTGACAGCCGGCTAGGTGGAGTGAGGTCTATTCAGGTCGGCTGATTGACAACCAGCCAGGTGGAGTCTGTGCTCCAGTGGTCTTCCTGCAGGTACAGATTGCTCCCTGCAGTAGGCTAGTGGTGTATCACCACATTCACCCCCTTATTTAAAATTGTCCCGGGTGGTGGGGGGAGTTTAGCAACATTCTTAGGTGGCATATGTGTATTTACAGGTTTAGATTGTCCGGCGGCCGTCAGAGTCTCTGTGACAGTCGCAGAGTTAGTTCCTGGTCAAAGGTCAGCGAGGGCATGCTAGGAGGGCAAGATGGGGCTACTAGGGTGGGCGCCAGGGTGGTTGGTGTGGCAAAGTGCGGTGGGGTGGCCAGGGCAGACTGAATCGGCAAGCCTATGAAGTTTTGGAGGTGCTGGGGATAAAGGTCATTCCCCGTGGCATGAATGTGCAATGAGTGTTCAAGATGGGGAAGACGCATCGGGCTGACATGGCCCTGGGGCGGTAGAGACAGTGTCCTCTCGGCCATTGGCGTATCTGACGTAGGCGTAGTTGTGATTGGCGTGTAGGAGGAACACCTGCTCAACCAGAAGGTCAGCCTTGTGGGCCCGTTCGTGTTTACACAGGAGCACTGGTCCTGGAGATGTGAGCCATGCTGGGAGAGAGATTCCAGTCGTCGATTTTCTGGAGAATGAAAACAGGCGTTCGTGGGGGTCTCATTGGTAGCCGTGCACAGGAGTGACCTGATGGCGTGGAGCGCCTCGGGGAGGGCGCCCTGCCAGTAGTCCATAGACCAGCCTTTTGACAGGGGCCAGGAGGACTGCTTTCCAGATCACCCCATTTTCGCACTCCACCTGCCCATTGTCCCTCGGGTTGTAACTAGTCGTTCAACTACTTGTGATGCCCCTTGCTGTCAGGTACTGGCGCAGCTCCTCACTCACGATGCTAGACCCCCGGTCGCTGTGGAAGAACATGGGGTAGCTGAACAGAGTGAAGATCTGTGTCAGTGCCCTGATGATGGTGGCTGTGGAGGTGTTTGGGCATGGGATGGCAAAGGGAAAATGGGAGTACTCGTCTATCACTCCAAGGAAATAGACATTCTGGTTCATGGAAGGCAGGGGATCCTTGAAGTCAATACTGAGGCATTCGAAGGGCCTTCACTACGTGGGCCTTGGGTGGGCAGAAGAAGCGGGGCTTGCATACCGCGCAGACCTGGCATGCCTCAGTCATGGTCTACCTGGATGGTGAATGGGAGGTTCCAGGTTTTGATGCTTGGAGGCGTGTGATGCCTGGGTGGCAGAGGGATTCGTGGATTGCCTGCAGTTGGTCAGCCTGGGCCGATTGCAGGACCAGGATAGAGCATCAGGGGAGTCGTTTAACTTCCCCGGTCAGTACTGGATGTCATAGCTGAACATTGCTAGCTTGACTCTCCAGCACAAGATCTTGTCGTTTTTGATCTTGCCTTTGTGGGTGGTGCTGAACATGAACGCCACTGCACGCTGGTCAGAGAGGAGGGTAAACCTCCTGCCTGCCAGGTAGTGACGCCAGTGGCGGACTGCTTCCATGATCGCTTGGGTCTCCTTTTCAATGACAGAGTGCCCAACCTCGGAACCATGGAGGGTTCTTAAGAAGAAGGCAATGGGTTGCCCCTCCTGGTTGAGGGTGGCGGTGAGGGCCACATCTGAGGCATTGCACTCCACCTGGAACAGGGAGTCCTTATCCACTGCATGCATTGTGGCGTCTGCAATGTCCTGCCTGATGCGGGTCAAGGCTGCCTGTGCCTCGGGTGGGAGGGGATAGGAGGTGGCCTGGGCCAATGGGCAGACTTTGTCCGAGAAATGGGGAACCCACTGGGAGTAGTAGGAAAAGAGGCTGAGCGTGTGTGGGAGGGGTAGCTCCATTAATGGATGCATGCGCTCTGGATCGGGGCCAATGACACCATGTGCCATAATGTATCCCAGGATGGAAAGGCAGGTGGTGCTGAACACACACTTCTCCTTGTTATAAGTGAGGTTCAGCTCCTCAGCTCTCCAGAGAAATCTCTCCAGGTTGGCATCGTGGTCCTGCTGGTCGTGGCCACAGATGGAGACATTGTCCAGATATAGGAAGGTCGGTCTCAGCTTGTGCCAGTCTACCATGCAGTCCATTTCGCGCTGGAAGACAGAGACCCCGTTAGTGTGTTATAAGATCAAACCAGCATCCACAAAGAAGGTATATCACACAGGGGAAAAGGTGAACAATTACTTTATTAACAAAACTTCACCTTCAAACTTTAATTCAAAATCCCCCCTTTTATAACAATGCCCACTGGTTACTATGCAAATTTCTAAAGCAGTGTAAAACTAATAAATTTCCCAGCCTAAATATAACATAGGTAATTATAGTCTGTTATATTTTCAACCAGCCCACAGAAAAACTTAGACACAAAACACACAAGACTCACAAAACTTCGATCTCAACCGAAGCAAAGATCATATACAAAATTCAGTTTATGTTAACTGAAGCCAAAAGATCTGAGAGAGAGAGAGAGAGAGAGAGGGGGGGGGGGGGGGGGGGAAGAGAGAGAGAGAGAGAGAGAGAGAGAGAGAGAGAGAGAGAGAGAGAGAGAGAGAGAGCACAAAATACAAAGTTGTTGCCTTGTGTTGCTGCAGAGAGAGGAACATAGAAACATAGACATAGAAGATAAGAGCAGGAGTAGGTCATTCGACCCTTCGAGCCTGCTCTGCCATTCAACGAGATCATGGCTGATCTTAAAGTTCAGTACCCCGTCCCCGCCTTCTCTCCGTAACCTTTAATACCCTTATACTGAAGAAATATATCTAATTCCCTCTTAAATATATTTAATGAACCTGCCTCTACTGCCCTCTGTGGCAATGAATTCCACAGATTCACCACCCTCTGGGTCAAGAAATTCCTCCTCATCTCGGTCCTAAATGGTTTGCCTATTATCCTCAAACCATGGCCCCGGGTTCTGGATTTTCCCATCATTGGAAACATCCCATCTGCATCCATTCTGTCCAGTCCTGCCAGAATTTTATATGTCTCTATGAGATCCCCTCTCAATCTTCTAAACTCCAGCGAGTACAATCCCAATTTGCGCAATCTTTCCTCCTAAGTCATTCCTGCCATTCCAGGTATCAGCCTGGTGAATTGCCTCTGCACTCCCTCCAATGCAAGAACATCCTTCCTTAGATAAGGTGACCAAAACTGCACACAATACTCCAGGTGTGGTCTCAACAAGGCCCTGTACAGCTGCAGTAAGGTATCCTTGTTCCTATACTCAAACCCTCTTGATATGAAGGCCAACATACTATTTGCCTTTTTAACCGCCTGCTGTACCTGTATGCCCGCCTTCAGAGACTGGTTTACAAGTACCCCTAGGTCTCTCTGCACTTCCTCATCTCTTAATCTATTGCCATTCAAATAGTAATCTGCCCTCCGGTTTGTATTACCAAAGTGGATAACCTCACATTTATCCACATTGTAGTGCATTTGCCATGTATCTGCCCAGTCCCTCAATTTATCCAAATCACACTGGAGCTTCCTGACCCCCCCCCCCCCCCCCCCCCCCACCACCCTTCCATGCACACAACCCCTCCTAGCTTAATGTCATCTGCAAATTTGGAGATATTACATCCAATCCTCTCATCCAGATCATTAATGTAAATTGTGAACAGCTGGGGTCCCAGTACAGATCTCTGTGGCACCCCACTGGTCACCGCCTGCCACTCAGAAAACGAGCCATTTATCCCAACTCTCTGTCTTCTACCTGCCAGCCAGTTCTCAATCCACATCAATACTTTGCCCCCAATCCCATGAGCCTTGATTTTGTAAGCCAGTCGTTTATGCGGGACCTTATCGAAGGCCTTTTGGAAGTCCAGGTACACCACATCCACTGGCTCTCCCCCCATCTATTTTACCTGTCACCATCTCAAAGAATTCCAATAGATTTGTCAAGCACAATTTACCTTTTGTAAATCCATGTTGACTCTGTCCGATCCCTTCTCTGCTAGTCATATGCTCCGTTATTACATCCTTAATAATGGATTCCATCATTTTGCCCACTACTGATGTAAGGCTCACCGGCCTATAATTCCCCGCTTTTTCTCTACCCCCCTTTTTAAATAGTGGGGTAACATTAGCTACCCTCCAATCCATGGGTACTGATCCTGAGTCTATCGAGTTCTGGAAAATAATTCTTAAAGCATCTGCTATCTGAATGGCCACTTCCTTAAGTACTCTAGGATGTAGATTATCAGGCCTTCAATCCCATCAATTTCCCCAAGACCATGTCCTTAGAGATACTGATTTCTTTCAGTTCCTCCCTTATATTAGTCTCTATGTTTCCCAACATCCTTGGGAGGTTATTTGTATCCTCTCTTGTAAAAACAGAACTAAAGTAAGAATTTAATTGGTCTGCCATTTCCTTATTCCCCATTATATATTCCCCTGATTCTGACTGCAAAGGACCTACTCTGGATTTCACCAATCTTTTCCTCTTGACATATTTATAAAAGCTTTTGCAGTCGGTTTTTATATTTGCCGCAAGCTTACTTTCGTAATTTATTTTTGCTCTCTTGATTAATCCCTTTGTCCTCCTTTGGTGCATCTTGAACTGCTCCCAGTCTTCGGTTGTGGTACTTTTTTTGGCCAATTGATATGCTCTCTCTTTGGACCTAATGCTGTCTCTAATTTCCCTTGTTATCCACGGTTGAGTCACCTTTTTTGGTTTATTTTTATGCCAAACCGGCATAATAAACGATTTTTGCAATTTCTCCATTAGATCTGTGAATGCTTTCCATTGTCTATCCACAGTCAACTCCCCCATAAACACCACCCAATCAATCTTACTCAACTCCTGTCTCATACCATCATAATTCCCTTTATTTAAATTCAGGACCTTAGTCTCGGTTTTAATTTCTTCACTCTCCATGTTGAGTGAGAATTTGATCATATTGTGATCGCTCCTACCCAAAGGGCCTCGTACAACAAGATTGTTGATTAGCCCCTTATCATTGCATAATACCCAATCTAAAATGGCCTGCTCCCGAGTTGGTTCCTCGACATGTTGGTCTAGATAACCGTCCCGTAAACATTCAAGGAATTCCTCCTCCTCAGTATTTTTACTAATTTGGCCAGTCTAATCTATATGCAAATTAAAGTCTCCCATGAGGACAGCTGTTCCCTTATTGCACGCTTTTCTAATTTCTCTTTTAATGCCTTCCCTCACCTCTACACTACTATTTGGAGGCCTATATACCACCCCCACTAACGTTTTCCACCCCTTGCTATTCCTCAGTTATACCTATATAGATTCCGCATCTTCCGAGTTGACCACTGGCTTGGTCCAGATCCTTCTGGCTGCCTTCAGAATGTTCATCCTTTTTGAAATCCCAACATTCTAAACTGTCCTCCAGACCATGACTCATGCTCTGGGCCTTCTTCCACTCCACAGCACCACCCAGTGGTGGTTTATCATCCAAGTCCAGAATTTTTTTTTCATTTTCTGCACATGCTCAGTCCATCTCCCACTCTCTCAGCCGTCCACCTTCACCTTGGCTCTCTAAGGCAAATTGTCACTTTTTAACATAAAACCACACAACACATAGGCCAAATCACAACACAGAACTCTGTAACAGTGACCCCAAACAGAACTCAGCGGAACTGGTAAAGATGCCTGTCTGCCTCAAAGGCGGTGTAGGGCTTGTCCTGCATGTGGATCGGAAGCTGATGATTGGCCGACCAGGTCGATTGTGGAGAAGACCCTGTAGCAGGTTATCTCGTTGACCATGTTGGCTATTCTGGGTAAGGGGTAGGCATCCAGCTGGGTGGTACCAGTTAATGGTCTGACTGTAGTCTATGGCCATTCTCAGTTTGCTGCCCCCTTTGACCACCAGGATGTGGGCTCTCCATAGGCTGGTGCTGGGTTCTATAATGCCCTCCACCAGGAGCCGCTTTACCTCCGCTTTAATGAATTCTCTATCGGTTGCGCAATAGCGCCTGCTTCTGGCCGCTATCAGTTTGTAGTCTGGCGTGAGGTAGGAGAAGCGGGCAGGAGGGGTGATACACAGTATGGAGAGGCTGCTGGTTGGACAGCCCGCTGCGAAGTGTGAGCGGGGGTAGTGACCCACCGAAAGCGAAGGTAATGTTCTGTAGGTAGCACTGGAAATCTAAGCCTAGGAGCACCAGGGCACAGATTTTGGGCATGTCCAGGAGCCTGAACCCGTTGTATGTCTCCCCCCCACCCACCCCCCCCCACCCACAGTCATGTCAATGGAGCAGTGCCCGAGAGTTTTTATGGAGCGGTCCTGAGCAGCAAAAACGATAGCAAAGCTTGTAGGGTAGATTTTAAGTCTGAAAGTTCGGGCCACGTTCTGGTATGAAGTTCTCGGTGCTGCCGCTGTCGAATAGGCATTTTGTTACCTGACCGTTAATAGCAACGTCCATCATGGAGTGCCCAAGGCCATGTGGGATGTCTCTCTTTAGTGTAGTGGCCGCTAGGACCATCTCGGGATCCGAGTCACTGCTCTCTGACGGTTGAGGCGAATGGCGGCTGGTGGCGCCCTTCACAGGTGTGGGGTGTGTCGATGGAGGTGAGTGGTTTTCGGTGGTGTCAGGATGGCAGCCTGGTCGGCACCATCGTTGTCGTCAGATTCGCTTTGTTCTGGGTGGGAGGTAGGGTCGTGCGCTGGGTTGGGCCGATAGGCCCAAGATTGCAGCAGTGCTTGGCTGACACAAGATGGCGGCACCCTGCGTGCGTGCGTGGTGGCAGCATGTCTGGCTCAACCCATCGGTTGTGCTGCTTGCTCAGAGGGAGGTGATGTCATCGCACTCTGTGTCGGAGGATGCGACGTCATCTGTGGCGGCGGAAGTGAAGATTTTGCTGATGAGGCTTTGGGAAGGTGGTAATACCCATCGGGGCCAGAAGTGGGGCTGGCGAGGAGGATGGAAGTCGCTGGACGGGTAATGGCAGCGCCCAGCCCTCACATGTAGCTGCATCTGGGGGGGGGGGCGGGGGGGTTGCAAGGTGATCGTAGAGGGCTGCTGAGCTACCAGCGGGCCTCGAGAAGCATACTTTTGCTTCTTGCCACATCGCGAACAGAACTGGTTTCTTGCCGGGCAGTTTTGGCACGATCGTCGATCTGACCAACAGTACTTACATGGACATAGGGCGCCTATGGCATCGATGTGTTTGTCTACCAGCAGTCCCTGAGTCATGGCTGCTGACCACAACTCAGGAGTCAAAGGCTTCGACATGGAGGGCTGCAGCCTCCAAGGAGTGGACTACCTCTATAGTTTGGGCCAAGGAGTGGATACTGTCTTCTAGTAACTTCTGGCGGGCACTTTCAAGTGCAGACCTCAAACACAGGCGTCCCTGACCAATCTCTTGACTTCCTTTTCGTTCACCCCGAACTCTGCCAAGCACGGATGAGTTAGCTCACGCAGCGCTCCCAGGTAGGCCTCAGCTGTCTCACCTGGCTGCTGGGCCCAAATTCTCAGGAGGTTGGGGGCTTGTACATGGCCTCCAGGGTAGCCATCGCTTCCGGGTACTCTGTGCAGTCTTGGAGGGCCTGGAAAGCACGGGGACCCAACTTCGTGCGGAGCACCACGAGTTTACCATGTCGGAGTGTGCCTGGATGACTGCCTCAACCGTGTGCCTCCAGATTTCAAAGCGTGCTTGGGCTTCCGGGTGGCGAGGATCGCTCTCTAGGCTCCTGACAGTTAGGAGCTTTTCCATAGCAGGTCTCAATTTTTAACTGAATAAATTGTGATGCACTGCTGCAGCAGGAAGCAGACAGAAAACTCAAGAAAGACTGTACAACAGGTTTTACTCAGTTAAAAGTCTCTGCTACTGTGGCAGCCGTACTGGTGACTCCTGAGTGACTGCATTGGGAGGGGCTGGCTCAGGATTATATCCCGGGTGGTTGATTGACAGCTGGCCTCGGGAGGCCAGGCTGCCTCTCTGGAAAGAGAAAGAATCAACGTTTCATGGTCATGGAAAGTGGAAGATTTTCAAAGAAATATTTTGTAATGCTCAACAAAAATATATTCCAGTCAGGAAAAAGGGCAGCAAGGGAGGGAAAAATCAACCGTGGTTAACAAAGGGAATAAAGGAGAGTATAAAATTGAAGGCGCAGGTGTACAAAGCTGCAAAGAGCAGTGGGAAACTGGAAGATTGGGAAAACTTTAAGAGACAACAAGGGGTTACAAGGCGGGTAATAAGAAATGGGAAAAAGGATTATGAAAGTAAATTGGCACAAAATATAAAAACAGAAAGCAAAAAATTATATAAATATATAAAACGGAAGAGGGTGGCCAGAGTTAACATAGGATCCTTGGAGGATAAGAAAGGAAAACTGGTAGCAAAAAATGAGGAAATGGCCGAGGCATTAAACAAATATTTTGTGTCAGTCTTCACGGTGGAAGACACGTCCAGCATGCCCAAGTGCAGAGTTAAGGATGCGAATGTTGGGGAGGGCTTTAATTAAATAGTTGTTACAAAGGAAGTAGTGATGGAGAAACTAATGGGACTAAAGCCAGACAAATCACCTGGTCCTGATGATAGGCATCCAAGGGTACTGAAGGAAATGGCAGAAGTTATAATTGATGCATTGGTGGTCATATACCAAAATTCCTTGGATTCTGGGCAGGTCCCGGCAGACTGGAAGACAGCAAATGTCACGCCACTTTTTAAGAAGGGATGTAGGCAGAAGACTGGAAATTATCGGCCAATTAGCTTGACGTCTGTGGTTGGAAAAATGCTTGAAGGCACCATTAAAGATGAAATAGTGAAACTTTTGGAATGTAAGGGTTCAATCAGGCAGACGCAGCATGGTTTTAGAAAGGGAAGATCTTGTTTGACAAACTTGTTAGGATTCTTTGAGGATATAATGGGTGCGGTGGATAGAGGGGAACAGGTTGCTGTTGTATATTTGAATTTCCAGAAAGCGTTTGATAAGGTGCCGCACAAGAGACTTCTCAGTAAGTTACAGGAAAGTGGAGTCCGGGTAAGTATATTGGCCTGGATTGAAAATTGGTTGTCTGACAGGAGGCAGAGAGTCAGGATAAATGGGAGTTTTTCAGATTGGCAGAGAGTGGTAAGTGGGGTGCCGCAGGGGTCAGTGTTAGGCCCACAATTGTTCATCATTTACATTGATGACTTGGAGGAGGGGACAAAATGTGGTGTAGCCAAGTTTGTGGATGACACCAAATTGAGTGGAAGAGCAAATTGTAATGAGGATGTGGAGAGTCTGCAGAGGGATATAGTTAAGCTGGATGAGTGGGCAAAGGTCTGGCAGATGGAGTACAATGTTAGTCAATGTGAAGTTATCCACTTTGGCAAGAAAAATAAAAGAGCTGAATATTATTTAAAGGGTGAAAAACTACAGCATGCTGTTGTGCAGGGGGTCTTGGGAGTACTTGTGTATGAATCGCAAAAAGTTAGGTTGCAGGTGCAGCAGGTTATTAAGAAGGCAAATGGAATGTTGGCCTTCATCGCTAGAGAAATTGAATTCAGGAGTAGGGAGGTAATGTTGCAACTGTATAAGGTACTGGTGAGACCGCACCTGGAGTCCTGTGTCCAGTTCTGGTCTCCATATTTGAGGAAGGATATACTGGCTTTGGAGACGGCCCAGAGGAGGTTTACTAGGTTGATCCCTGGGATGAAGGGGTTGACTTATGATGAAAGATTAAATCGTCTAGGATTGTATTTGCTCGAGTTCAGAAGAATGAGAGGAGATCTTACAGAAACATATAGGATTATGAAGGGTATGGATAGGATAGATGTAGGAAGGTTTTTTGCGCTGGCCGGGGAAACTAAAATGAGAGGACACAGTCTCAAAATTCGGGGCAGTAGATTTAGGACAGAGATGAGGAAAAATAGTTTTTCCCAGAGAGAAGTGAATGTTTGGAATTCTCTAACCAGGGAAGTGGTTGAGGCTGCCTCATTAAACATATTTAAAATTCGGTTAGATAAATTTTTACATGATAGAGGAATTAGATGATATGGGGAGAAGGCAGGTAGGTGGAGTTAGGTCATAAATTAGATCAGCCATGATCGTATTGAATGGCGGAGCAGGCCCAATGGGCCATTTTTGGCCTAATCCTGTTCCTACTTCCTATGTTCCTATAAACCAGGAAGGAGACTAAAGAATATCATTGAGTGCAGGGAGGGCGGGGTGGGGTGGAATGTAAAACTAGAGGAATTGTAGGGATAAATGGTAGACAAGATTACCACCTGGTCAATTAATTAGAGAATTAAAACATTGGCAGAAGATGGTAAGAGTTGAGAAATGCAGAGCAGGATATGTTTTTCATTTTCTTGTTCCAGACCTTTGTGGCAAGCTCGTATTTCTCGTCCCAAGTTACTTGAGTCTGGTGTCTGTCTACTGCCAAGAACAGTTAAGAGTCAGTGTGGGATAAAAATGAATATTCTTCCTCTCAACTGGCTGTTTCATCTCTTTTATCCGCTACGGTTCACTTTTCCTACCATAAACCTATCCAGAACCCCACACAAGTGGTCCCTAAACATCCTACACATTACTTCTATGCATTTCCTGAGAACATCTCTCTCCAATTTACTCTTCCCCATTCCTGGCTCATCACATCATAACTAGCCCTTCCCCATTTAAACACTTTACCATTTTGTCTACTCCTATCTTTGTCCATAGCTTTGCTGAAGGTCAGAGAGTTGTGGTCACTGTCACCGAAATGCTCACCCACTGATAGGTCTGTTACCTGACCAGGTTCATTCAGGGCCACCAGAGGTAGAGCTGCTGCTTCACAGTTCCAGCAACCCAGGTTTGATCCTGTGTTTTCTGTATGCAGTTTGCATGAATTCTCTTTAACCACATGGGGGATTCCTCCCACATCCCAAAAGACGTGCAGTTGGTCTGTGATTTGCCTCCGTCAAAATGGAGTAGCAGGGGAATCAGGAAGATTTTGATTGAGCTGTGAGAGAGAAATAATAAGCATGAGAATGGGATTGGTCTAGGAGACAACATGACTCATTGGGACAAATATCCTCCCTCTATGTCATGAGGAAATATAAACAGCAATCTATATCAAGCCTAGCAGGTTTCGTTTCCTGAAATAGTCTCCAAATCAGTTAGGTTTCTGTAGGAATCCATCAGCCTTTTATTTCCAGATTTTGTTTTTGAGATTATATTATCAATCTGCCATGCTCATGTTCTCCAAATTCCTCACCCTGATTCATAAGCGCAGAGCTATTGCAAGGTTAAGTTGAATCTATTAACAGTGGAGTTTTTACTTTCTTTTCTTTGTCCTCTCCAATAAACAATCCTATTGTTCCTGACAGAACAGAGCATGCCAAGATCCAGTGAATATCTGGATGAAAATCTCCCATGCTTGCGATTCCTGTTTATCAAATTTCATGAAAGCACAATCTTGTGCTTTATCACATCTTCAGCAGATGGGAAAGATTACTGTTCAGATGTAAACTAGCAGATGAATATTAAGCAGATAAATGTATTACCAATAAGAAATAGATTAAATGGAAGTACCAACCCATATCAATATCAAGATCTTCGAAGCAGCATTTCTGTATTAACTCCAAACCCAGCACAGTTAATGAAGTGGTTTGTACAATGTTGCTAGAGCACCAGCAACTGTGTTCAAATCCACCACTGTCTGTAAGGTTTGTATGTTCTCTCTGTGTCTGCGTGGGTTTCCTCCTACTGTTCAAAACATTTCAGGTCAATTGGATGTATTTGGGCACAAGCTTGTGAGCTGAAAGGGGCTGTTGCCATGCTGTATGTCTAAATTTAAAAATTAAATTAAAATTTAAAAATTAAAATCAGCTACCAAGACTTCCGCTATGCCATACAGCCCTGTGACAGGCTCATGCCCTGGGCCTCTTTGGGCTTTTCTTGGTTCTCTTGCAATGCAGTGAATATTTAGCTCCAAATGTATTTGTTGTCCAAAGTAAAGGCAATTGTATGTCAGTGGTGGGATGTTGCTGGGATTTAAAATGAAGCTTGCCTATGAAGATGCATCTTGCAAGGAGATGGTGGCCAAACACAAAACATGCTTGCATTCTAAATGAGGGGCTTACAGCAGCCATAGTTATTACGACAACTGACTTCCAGTGCCCCCATTGTGCTAGGCTTTGCACTTCCAACTGGCACTGTATACCACGTGTCTTCTTCGAACCAAAGGACACTAATAATGCATAAACTTCAAAGCTACTTAAAAAGTGCAGGGGTTATTTTTTGGGAAAAACATGGACAGGATGTTGGGAGATGTTTTAGTGGAGCCTGTTACAATGGCCGAAGCTGTTCTGTAGATGTAACAGTTGAGAACATTTTGATCTGTTTCCCCTGCTCAGAAAGTGTATCATGAAGCTGACCACAGATAACACAGCAGGATTTGAATCTGGTGTCAAGAGAACATGTAATTGATGGATGCACCAGAGACAACACTTCTCAGCAACGACAGTTAAAAATGCTTCTGAGACCCTTCACTTTACATTGCAAACACATTCCAAGATTATGAAGAAGAAATTATATCCATGAATCCATGAAATGTTTCATGATAAGTTTGTCTTGCGAACCTATTCCTTGCCAGAATGTTAATCAAGCAAACTCCAATTCATGCAGACTAATCATTGATAACTCCCACTTGAAGCTCATTTCATGTTAATGATTAGCAGATTCAGTTATTCAATGCATATGCACTGATTGCAATGAACATGATTTCAAAGTGCAGAAACTCACTAAATTGGATTATTTATAACTGTCTGAGTTTGGATGAGGTTTTGAAGATCATCTTGCTATTTTGCAGTCTACTTCAAGCTCTCTCAACGCAGGGAGAATGTGGGTTGGGTTCAGGAAAAATTTCCTCTAAGCTGAACCAACAAGTTCACTCAGAGCGAGTTCAGCAAGGCTTAGAAATGGAGCAACGTTCGATCTCCACTATTTGATACTCTTAGTTCAGCAAGAATTAGATACAAGAAAATTTCCCTTTATATTTTCCCATCGGTAGCAAATCTAGTATAAACCAATTGAAGGCCAAGGAAGTCAATAGAAATGAAATGATTGGTTATGTAAAGTTCCCCCAACACCTGGTGTTGAGGGAACAGGGGCTTCACGATTCCCTCCCCCCAACCAAAACACATTTAAGGACTGGAATCATCACATATTTTTTATGTTTTTAATGTAGTCAGTAGGAGAAATAAACTAAATGGAAGCGGGCCCATAAACTTTGAGCAGAGTCAAAAAGCCAAAAAGAGGTAGAGAAAGGCAGCTCTGCACTACATCATCGACTATTCTCAGCCATGGGTTTGATGCTCCTGCTGTAGCAGGAATTCCAAGCGGTATTCTTGGATTACTTACAGTGTGGGAAAGGTACAATGCTATTAGCAGACCTGTGGTGAATCAGAATAAGACTTTCATTACATGAATTTAGGGTTTTTGTTTAGACTTTGAGCTCTCACATTGAGTAATCACTCTTCATTTTGTCAACAGGTCTCCTGAACCGTGGGAAGCAGCAGAATGAGGTTCATTTTTCTCCCATTGCTGTGTTTGGCCCTCAAAGTTCAGAAGTTGAGTAGGTGTTTGGGAGTTTATTGCAAACAGTACCATCAATCTGTATCCTTTCCATTTTATCTCATAACTAACATTATAATGTAAATTACAAAGCTACATCTCAGCAGTTAATGGAGCATTCATCAGAAGTCGAGAGTGACCACCGTTTCAGACCTGTACCCTATTGACGTACCTGATGAAGGGACCTAGCCCGAAATATTGGTTACCCCTTGACTTTCTCTAGATGCTGCATAACCTGCTGAGTTTCTCCAGCAGCTTTGTGCATTGAACTCGACCCCAGCATCTTGTTTAACTCTGGATTGGACTGTCCATGTCTGTCATCAATCAGCCTGTTCCTTAGAATGTTCATGATCAGCTTGTTTACTGATGATTTATCCAACAAAGTATTAATTATTTTCTCATCTGTCCATTGATTACTCTCTCCATAGATATTGTTGGCATCCATCTACACCTTCTGTTACCATGGGGTACCTGAGGTACCGTGTCACCTCACCTGTTACGGAGTCTAGAGGATCCCAAACACCAGCAGAAATACATATGCACTACAACAAAGGGTTACTTAAACAAAAGCAGTTTTTAATTATATTTGAACAAGAAAACAGAATTAAACTTTAATATCACTTAACCTACCTAATTACTTAATCCCCCCTCTAATACTAAGTGCAGGTGTGTGTAATGTGTATTTAAGATTAGAAAAGTTCTTTGGCTCACAGTCCAATCTCACTGGTTGCAGGCAATTCTTGTTCTGTGCACAGAAGTTAGTATTAACAAAGTTCACCTGTCTTTGGTGCTTAACAGGCAAATGGTTACCACTCAGGCGGGTTCATGCTGGTTTTCACAGAGAGATTCCTTTTCCAGGACATCCACAACTGATTCCTTCTCAATCAGTCTTGCTGACGAAACTTTCCCCCTTCAAGGTTCTCCAGACGATCCTCTTTCTTTCAGGTCACCTTTCAGACCGCCAGTCTTCTCCTTTGACCAGGTAGCCTTCCAAAGTTTGCCAGCTTATCCTTCTGGAACTGATTTCTGTCTCTCTCCTCCTTGGTTCACTCCCTCCCTCTCTGAGAGCAAAACTGCTCTTCTCTGCCTGCAAAGATCACATGATCTCCCAGGCAAGTTGCTGTCTAAACTTTGTGCCTCCTGCAAAAAGCATTCTGCAAAAGTCCTGCAAATATTCTGTGTTTTAAAATGTGTGTGTGCAAGCTGCTCTAACAATTCCTCCCAAACCACACACCTCTATTTAATTTTGATTGTCTAACTTGGGCAGAAGGCAGCAGAAATCAGGGACTAGAGAAATTTATCCTTGGACAGTCATTTCATTTAGAAGTCTTAGTTCTTAGTTGGGGTGCAGTATTGATCCATTTTCATTTGTTCTCAGGCCTAATGTCTCTCAGTGACTGTAGGCATATTTAGTCCCAACCCTTACCTTCATACCTCCCTCTGATGTATGGTGGTCAGTTGATGGACATTTCTCCAATTGGATCATTGGAGATGTGTTGGCTGTTCCCGAATCCAGGTTATAGTTGCCAGAAACAATCCTCGCCTCTTTGGCAGGACCTCATCACTTTTACAGGAGCTCACCCAGCCAATGTAGAGCCACCCAGACTTTCATTCCTATTGACTTCTTTTAGCAGTAAATGCCCCAATCTTGCTACTTGAAAGATGAAAGGTATCTTCTTTAATTGTTAAAGCTTACTGGTAATAATTATACCACTGTTAATAGTAAGAGTTTTTGGTTTTAATGAATTGGATTTGAGTTTTGAACTTGATTTGGTGGGGCCCAGATTTCTTAACAGATGGGAGTGTGATAGAAAATGCTGATCTCTTTGATACATTTCATCTTAATGTGACCATCTCTCATTATATAGGTACTCTGAACTGCTTTGTTGACTACAAAGTGACAATGAATTGCACATGGAGGGATACAAGCGACCACAGCCATGTTATACTGAAAGTCTATGTGTAAGCAATTTCCACTGACTGACCAGCTCTTGTGGGGATCCCACGGTACACAGTTCCAGTGTAATTAAGCAGTGATTAGAAAGTCACCTCGGATCCCAAATTTCAAATCTAACAAGCACCTACCTTTGCTGGTGATTTGCAATGGTCCCACTCTCACCCCAACTCCTGGTCTTGCTGCTACTGTGGAGAAACTGAATGCAAAATTCAATTCACAATGAACAGTGAGAGAGGGGCCATTGAAAAGCGTCAGCAAAGGTAGTTAGTTTGTTATTGGCTAATTACACTAGACAACCATTTTTTTAAAAAAGTTTGCTTCCCAAAAAAAGCTGGGGGCTATGAAAGACAACTTCAAGGTGAACATAAAGATAATTTCAGATTTGCTGTATCAGGTAGGAAGTTGGAGAAACATTAAATAAACGTTTATTGAATTTAGCATGTTTACTCACATAATGATGCATTAGTTCAACTGACCTAAAAATGTTTTGCCACTGATTTTCTTTTGTACTCAGCATCTGATCCCTCTCACGTCAGTGACCAACTGTAGTTGGCTAGTACTGATGGATTCCAGTTGCCCTGATACTGCTTTTCCATGGTTGCAATGTCCTGGTGGACCCTTTCACTATGCTTGTCACTGAGCACACCAAGATCAGCCGGGAAGTAGTCCAAATGTGAATGCAGAAAATGTTGCAATTTATGATTTTGTATGCGACGCATGTTAAAATTATGACAGGAAAACACAAAAATAGGTTATAGCTAAAAAAAAAATGGCCCTCTGCATAAATAAAGGCAAAGGTTCCTTTATGTTCATGTCATACTACATTTTAGAATGTAACATACATGAAATTCTTTAACTTTGTCTACTGTAAGGAAGACAGAGAGTTGCCACTTTGTCCAGCACCTTTTCAGAAATGAGGCCCCAGTGAAGAAATATTCCGTTGAGGCAAGGAATAGTGGTGTAAAGGGATTAAGAACAAAAAAAATCTTAAGAGAAATTTAAGAAAGGAACTGATAGAACTCTAGAGAATGACAAGATTGCCAGGAAAGAGTTTAAGAATGGATTTAGAAAAGTTAGAAGGGGTTATGACACGGCCTTGGCAAGCAGGATTAAGAAAAACCGCAATGCATTCTACATGAAGAACAAGTGGATGAGTTGTGTGATGATAGGACCTTTCAGCCATGATAGTGGAAACAAGTGCATGGAGTTGGAGGAGGTAGCGGAGGATCCTTAATGAATACTTTGCTTCGGTATTCAACAAGGAAAAAGACGTTGGTCATTTTGAGGATAACTTAAAGCAGACTGAAACACTTGAACATGTTGACATTGAGAAAGAGGATGTTTTGGAGTTTTTGAAAAGCATAAAGTTAGATAAGTTGCCTGGACCAGACGAGTTTACCCAAGACTACTGTGGGAAGCAAGGGAGGAGATTGCTGAGCCACTAGCAGTGATCTTCGCATCATCACTGGGGATAGGAGGAGTACTGGAGGATTCCAAATCATGTTCCCTGTGCAAGAAAGGGAGAAGAGATAACCTATAAAATTATGAACCAGTGAATCTTGCTTCAGTGGTGGGGAAGATCCTGAGAGACAGGATTTACAAGAATTTAGAGAGGCATAATATGATTAAAAATAGCTAGCTTGGCTTCATTAGGGGAAGGGTGTGTCTCAAGAGCTTGATTGAATTCTTGAGGATGTAACAAAGTGCAAATGAAGGTAGAGCAGTGGGCGTAGTGCATATGGATTTCAGTAAGGCACTTAATAAGGTTTGCCATGCAAGGCTCACTCAGAAAGTAAGAAGGCTAGGAATATGAGGAGGCCTTGCTTTGTATAAGTACAATCTGATGAAACAGCATTCTCTGGTCCTCAGTGTAACACACTGCAAACACACATACAGACAAAACGCACATGCAATCAAATGATACATAAGCACTGTACGTATATTCAAATGTTAAAATAAATAAATATTATTGTTAAATAAATAGTTGAGTCATGGAGGGTTTTCTCAGAGAAGACAGCGGGTAGATGGTTTTTATTCTGCAAGGAGTCGGTGACCAGTGGTGTTCTGCAAGGATCTGTTCTAGGACCCCATCTCTTTGTGATTTTCATACATAACATGGATGAGGAAGTGGGTGGGATATGTGGATGACACGAAATTGGTGGTGTTGTGGATAGTCCGGAGGGTTGGCTGAGGTTAGAAAGGGACATCGATAGGATGCAGAGCTGGGCTGAGAAGTGACAAATGGAGTTTAACTCAGAAAAGTCGGTCAAATTTGAAGGCAGACTACAATGCTAATGGGAGGACTCTTTCATTTGGTTATATTTCTTTCTTTGTGTACAGTTTACGGTTACCAGTAATTAGAAATTCTGCCTGGCCTACAGTAAAAAAGAATATCAGGGTTGTGTGTGATGTCTTGTATATTCTTTGACAATAAATATGAACTTTGACTTTGTACTTTGCGGTGATGTTAAAGATACAAGAGCTTGATTAGGTTCTGATCACAAGTTATGTACATTAATCATCTTCTGTTTTTTTAGAAATCGAACAAACGAACTTAAGAATAGTTGTGTGTTCACAAGACTGCAGCCCATAGAGGAGGAGGGAAAGGTTCATACTTACTTTTGCACCATGAAGTTCAAGATGTTCATGCAATTTCAAAGCTTCAATCTAATCCTTAGCACAAGTAGGCAGCCCAATGTGACTGCTATCAAGGGGTTTAGACCGTCTCGTAACAGTAAGTGTTAATTTAACAATCCCATATCTGAGCATTGCCTCAAAATTTGAATGGTGGATGGGGTCAGCAAAAGCCCCATCATTTGACGTTGGTTCTCTGTGGAAAGTTTCAGTTGTGTTCAGGATCAGAGTCCACAAACTGCATACTTCTGGAGTTCAGAATGTGCCTGGCCATTCTTTCCTAAGGCTGAGCTCAGTGGATTAGTAGTCATGACTTTGGCTTGGGAAGTAGGGAACATCATTTGTGGATGGGCCGAAGGGGAAGAGTGTGGGGGAAACCTGCACCTGATTTTAGGAGGATCAGGTCTGAGACTGGGGCTAAATTGGGATCAGCAATACATACTATGGGTGGGGCGAGGTGGATGCGGGATCCATTCAGTGGAAGAGAGTCACTTACTCACTTGGCATGTGCCTCAGTCCAGTACTGTGTTTGAGGGTTGAGGAGTGACAAAGAGCAGTCATCCTGGGTTCAAACTGCTCAGAATTCCACTGCACTACTCAAAAACAAACATTGGCCAGGGAACAGCAGCACCTCATGTGCTCTTGATATGATTTATAAGATTTAAATGGTATTACAAAAACAGCAAATGTAAACACACTATATATAGTAATATATGGTAACCTGTGACCATATCCTCCTTTGTAATGGCCAGAACTTGGTCACCCTCTAGTTTCTGTGATAGTTGTTAGGGGACATCGCTCCACATAACATTGATTTTCAGATGTAGAACACTGAATTTGGCCAATTAAATTTCAAGGCAATGTGCACTTAAAGACCTTTTCATCTGTTTGTGCATTGAAAGCTTTATTTCAATTTTATAAAATGTGCATGCAGTTTTAGACGTATTGTCTATAATAGTGTATGTTTAATGAGCAATTTTCTCATGATTTAAAGGGATTCTTTGAATATGAAATGAATCTGGTTAAAATTAGCTTGTATTTTCTTCTTGGGCAGTCTAAGGTAATTAAAAACACACAGAAATGCTGGAGGAACTCAGCGGTCTTGCAGCATCCATAGATATATTACTGATGTTTCAAGCCTGAGCCTGCTTTTTGCTTATACCTTGAGGAAGGGTTCAAGCCTGAAAGTCGGTGATATACCTTTGCCTCCTATGGATGCTCCAAGACCAGCTGAGCTCCTCCAGCATTTCTCTGTGTGTTTAACGACAATCACAGCTTGTAGTAAAATCTGAAGACTTTCATGTTCCACTCCATCGTAATTGAGGATGACTTGTTTCCATTCCTGTTGTATAGGGGCTGAGAGTTTTGACTTGGATTATCTTCTTAGCAGTCTGGCATCAGGTGGTGATGGTGGTATCTCTCCAGTGCTCCATGGTACCTGCTTTTGGTAGTTCTTGACTCAGAAGCATCCAGGAGGCCAGAGGTTATTGCTGCCCAGTAGGCCAGGAGTTTTGTGCCGCCCGAGGTCTTTGTCATCCAACGCTCTTTTCCTCAGTTGTCCAAAGGCTGTGGTGGCATGCTGAAGGCAAAGCTAAATTTCACCATCACTGTCTGGCCTCATTGAGAGGTGCTCAGACATGGGATGCAGCACGAGCTGTGGCCATGCCACAGGTGAGGGAGGACCTCTGTTTTGCAAATGTTTAGCATAAGGCCCATTGTATTTTATTATTTATAAACCACGTTAACAATAACTTGCTGCTCATGCTCTGTGCATGTAAACAAGCATTTTTAACATGATGGCAGAGGATTGGGTGATCTTGATTCTGGAGTAGCGGTTGTTACGGAGTCCAGAGGACCCCAAAAACCAGCAGTAATAGCTATGCACTTCAACACAGGGTTACTTAAACAAAAGTAGTTTTTCATTATATTTGAACAAGAAAATAGAATTAAACCTTAACTTATTACTTAACCTACTTTCTTAACCTACCTAACCTACTTAATCTCACCTCTAATACTAAGCGCAGGTGTGTATAATGTATATTTAAGATTAGAAAAGTTCTTTGGATCACAGTCCAATCTCACTGGTTGCAGGCAATTCTTGTACTGTTCACAGAAGTTAGCATTAACAAAGTTCACCCGTCTTTGGTGGTTAACAGGCAAATGCTGGCCACTCAGGAGGGTTCTTGCTGGTTTTCACAGAGAGATTCCTTTTCCAGGACATCCACAACTGATTCCTTCTCAATCAGTCTTGCTGACGAAACTTCAGGGTTCTCCAGACGATCTTCTTTCTTTCAGGTCACCAGTCTTCTCCTTTGACCAGGCAGTCTTCCAAAGTTTGCCAGCTTGTCCTTCTGGAACTGATTTCTGTGATTTCTTCTCTCTCACTCCCACCCTCTCTAAGAGCAAAGCTATTCTGTCTCCGCCTGCAAAAATCACATACTCTCCCAGTCAAGCTGTATGTTGATACTTCGTTGCTCCTCTGCAATAAGCATTCTGCAAAAGTCCTGCAAATATTCTGTGTTTTAAAATGTGTGTGTGCAAGCTGCTCTAGCAATTCCTCCCAAACCACCTCAAGATACTCTGTCACACAGTGTTGTAAGTTGAATGATTGTACAGATGTTAGCTTCACTCCAACAGGAGGCTGATGGGAGGTGGGGCATCGTGATGAGAAACATAGGCAGCTTTGGTTGACACGAATCCAGGGGTGGCAAACTTGCTTAATATAAGAGCCACATATGATGTTTGAGATGCAGTGATCAGATGTTTGAGATGCAGTGATCAGATGTTTGAGATGCAGTGATCAGATGTTTGAGAGCTGCAACAATCAAGCGATAGCAAGTCACACCCACTAAAAGGACCATTATGAGCAGCAGCTCATATGATTCCTGTCTCAGCCAACATAATTCCGCAAGCGACACATTATATGTCAAAGGGCCACACGTGGCTAGCAAGCCATGGTTTGGCCACCCCTGCACTATTCTTCTTTTTCAATATTTTATTGATTTTATCAAATAGATGTTCCATAGGAACATTACAATGAAATAAATATTAACAAATCTCGTCTAGCAATACAAATTTTACTGAGACCTACGTTACTTTAAAAAGAAAGATAAAAAGAAAAATACTGTACAAAATATCTCATTCAATCTCTTCCCTTTGGAGGTGACTGACTAACAGAAATAGTCCACTACTAATAATTTAAAAATGGAAGGTAAACATTGGGTTCAAAAACCAAAATCAAGTTAAATTTTACAAATTTTGAAAGTATAATGCAACACTGTCGGGACTGGGCCAATGTTGGATAAACATTTTTTTTTCGGAGAACAGGTCATTTTTTTAAAAACAGCCCAGTAGCAAAAGCAAATCACTTGCAACTGTGTTTTAACAACAACAAACACAAGGTTAGGCCTTTAAGCATTAAAATAATGTTTAATTCTCACCAAAAAAATGCTGGCCACCACCGATCGCTGAGATCTCCCCAGTGAGGCCCCACTCCTGCCGGGATCCCAACATCCCCGCTGCTGCTGAGAGCCCGCTGTCCCCACACCTGCCGGGAGGCCGAGGTCCCCACTTCTGCCTGAGAGGTTATTCACCTTGATGATGCCAGGACAAGGGATTTTTCTGACCACGCGGCTGGGAGACAAAAGTATGCAGTTTGCTGAGAGAGTTGGAGCAAAAAGTCAATAGGGGAAGGTAAAGAAGAAATGGAAAGAGAGAGGGGAGGGAGTTATTTGAAATGAGGAATTTCGTGTCAGGCGAATTTTTTTTCAACCTGCGAAATCAATTCAACTCTGAAAAAATTTTAGATAATTTTTTTTGAAAACTTTATTTATAGAATTTAAAATACATACAAGAAAATAAACCTAACCCCCCCTCCCCCTCCCCCTCCCCCTCTCACCCTTCCCCCCACATCCCTCCCCAAACTGCCCCAATACAAGAGCCAAAAACTTATATCGGGTAATTATCCGTTGCTGTGGAGTGTGTCAACCCTTTACATCTTAAAAAAAAACCATTTACAATATATCCAAACCTTTACATTTCAAATATGGAGTCCACATTTTAACAAAGAAAGAATAATTATTCCATAAGTTAAATGTTATCTTCTCTAAATAAATATTTAGAATTTAGATTTTAATTCATTATGCCATCTTTGTATATTCAATTCAATGTCATTCAATACGTTTCCTCGCTACAGCTAACATCAAACAAATAAATGCAATTTGAAATTTATCCAATATTAAACTGGTTGGTTTTTTTTTTTGTTTTTTTTTTAATTTTCTATTTTTCACACTACAAACCACATTGATCAAGACACACACACCTCTCCCTTCAAACATATACAGTGTCGTTTTAAACTGGTTGTTAATGTTGAAGTATAACCCAATAAGAAAAGTAATGGATCAAGTGCTAATTCAATCCTGAACAAATCTTCCAAAAACTTCATAATTTTTTCCCAGAAGGGTTTAACTCTTTCACTAATCCATACTGAGTGTAAAAAAAGTTCCACAACGAAAACACAAGTCTGAAGAACTGAAACCATATCTTTTTAATTTCTCAGGAGTTAAATACAGCTGATGCAAAAAGTTATAATTTACTAAACTATGTCTCACATTAATTAATTTTGTTACACTCTCTGCACACATAGTCATCCATTCCTCCTGAGAGTAAAATAGATAAATCCTTCTCCCACTTATTCTTCATTTTATACAAGTCTAATTTAATCATCTTCTCTTGCAACAAAGCATAAATTTCTGAAATAAACCTTTTTTCCCCACTATCAACAATTAAAATCTCGAATTTAGTTTTCCCAGGTAATACCAAACCCCATCCAAAATTTTCTATTAATAAAGCACAGATAGGCAAATAAAGAACTTGGCAATATCCCAAATTTTTCTTTAAGTCTAGTAAAAGGAAGAAACATACCTGCCTCAAAACAATACTTTACCAATTTAATTCCCTTCAATTCCCAAGCTTTCAAATAGAGATTTATTCACAGAGAAAAGGGTTTGTTTTATTTTGATATAACGGAGTCTTGGCTGAAATTTTACCTTTAGTTCCTATAATTTGATCTTTTATACCAAATCTCCATCAAATGTCTCAAAAAAAAAGATTTGGTATAAAAGATAAGGGTTCTATTTATATATAAATTGATGAATATTAAATTCAGAAATCTATGCTAATTCAACTTTAGACCATATTGGAGGTTGATCAATATCAAACATCATGTTAATGAATTTAAATTGTGCAGCTTCATAATAATTCTGAAAATGTGGTAATTGAAGTCCTCCTAATGCATATTTCCATGTCAATTTTTGTAATGAGACTCTAGATAATTTACTTTTCCATAAAAATAATCGCACTGCTGTATTTAATTCTTTAAAAAAGATATTTGGTATTGAACAAGGGATAGATTGGAAAAGATATTGAATACGTGAAAATATATTCATTTTAATACAATTTATTCTTCCTATTAAAGTTAAAGGTTAGTCCTTCCATATATTCAAGTCAAACAATTTTATTTAATAAAGGTACATAACTTAATTTGTATAAATTTTGATAATCAATGTATTTAATTTTATTAGATCACCTAAATTTCATAATCTGTTTACAATCTAAATGATTCTCACCTGATATTGATAATATCTCACTTTATCCCAATTAACTTTATAACCAGATATTTCTCCATATTGTTTCAAAAGGTTCTGAAGTTGCCCCAGAGAATTTCAAGGATGTGTTAAATATATTAACACATCATCTGCAAACAAATTAATTTTATACTTTTCCTTACCAACTTTAATTCCCTTTATATTTAAATCCTGTCTAATAACTTGAGCCAATGTTTCTATAACCAACGCAAATAAGGCCGGTGACAGTGGACAGCCCTGTCTAGTTGATCTAGACAAATTAAATGAAGGTGACATCTGTCCATTTGTCACCACCCTAGCCAAAGGATTTTTATGTAAAGCCTTCACCCAACCAGTAAAGAGCAGAAAATTCCACTCGACTCCATCAAAAGCCTTTTCAGCATCTAATGCTAAATTGGTTGGCTGAGTTGTTTTCTTGTTGCATTAATTATTGTAATCAATAATTATTGTAATCAATAATTGGTCAGCTGAATATCTGTTCTTAATAAAACCCGTTTGATCTACACGTATGAATTGTGGTAAATATTTAGCAAGTCTATCAGCTAAAATCTTAGCTATAATTTTGAAATCTACATTTAATAAAGAAACCAATCTATAAGAAGCCACTTTCAAAGGATCTCTGTCTTTCTTTGGAATAACAGTAATTAACGCCCTAGAAAAAGACTCTGGAAACAAACCCATTTCAGTAGCTTGCTTAACATATTCATAAATACCGGAAGCAATAAATCATAGAATTCTTTATAAAACTCTATTGTAAATCCATCTTCTCCTGGAGATTTCCCACTAGGCATAGCTTGTAACACCTCCTTAAGCTCTAAATCAGTAAAAAAAAGATCTAATCCCTTCACATCCTTATCATTCAAAAAAGGTAAATCTAAGTTAGCCAGAAAGGACACAGTTCGATTATTATCCTGAACCACCCCTGAAGTATATAATTCTTGATAAAATGAACTAAATTCATAATTAATCTCCTGGGGTTTATAGGTAACTACCGAATTCTTCCTTACTGCATTTATTGTCCTAGAGGTTTGTTCAGTCTTTAACTGCCAAGCCAATACTTTATGGTCACTTTCTCCTAACTCGTAATAATGTTGTTTAGACCTTTGTATTGTTAGAAATTGAAGTACCTTTAAAGAAATTGCTCGAGACAAAAATTGAGAACAAAGAACATTTATTTTACAACAATGCAAAGTTGGGTGCTTCCCCTTACCCTGGGAATACACACACATACTGGGGCTCACCCAACTTTTATACAGTCAATTTCAGTATCAGAGTGCCCTCCCCCTTACATTCTTCTGCCCCCTGGATGGGTTTGGCATAGGCAATCCTTCCTGCCTAAGTGCAGTTTCAGTACACTTGGAGGACCAGGGGGTATCCTGTGGGTGTCCCATCATGTCATTATCCTTATTCACACCTTCCTGATTCTCGGGGCTACAGTCTCTTGGTATGCAGAGTTGACTCATCCTATCTAGGGTTGGCTAATTTAATATGTATAAATCTGTGTAAGGTTAGCTAATTAGATATGTAGGACTTGGTACTTCTATCTAGGGCTAGGAGACCTTTATCTGATCCAGACTACCTCAACTTCCTACATTCTATTGTACCTTACCATTCCTTTTCTTAGTCTTATGGTGGCTCTTGTCACAAAGAAGATTCTTATGTTAATCGTGCTGACTCTGCTTTCCTGCATCCTAATCCCCAAGCTCATCCTGTTTGTACTGGTTACAGCCATTAACTGAGGAATTTTAGTTTCTTCCATGTTCATAATTTTAGATCAATTTTCCCATCTCTCACAGTATCATTTTCTCATATTTAATGTTTGCAAAGTATTGTAATGTAATTTCAGTTTAGATAACTTGCCTTCTTATCTTCTGTCAAATTACTTTGTAACTCCTTCTCTAAAACATCTATCTCCTTTTTCAAATGTTGACTCTCTGCCAAATATTGCTTCTTAACTTTATATGAATAATTAATAATCAAACCCTGTAGCCAACCGCTACAAAGAAACACACACAGTATGGCAGGTTAAGCTCACTTCTTTATTAGGGCTGGAAAGGCTGCTTTTATACTGTTCAAGTTCCCGCCGTTTTTGCTGATGGTTGACTGAGTCATCCATATGAATAACAATAGCGGGCGGGAACATCCATGCATATGAATGACTTCTTCCCCAGCCTTTTCTGCTGAGTTAGCTGGGCAGCTTGACCAATGCCATTTTAGGTCTGTTGGTCTGATGCTGCCTCAGCTTCTACCCCCGCCGGTTCATTGTCCTGGGAGTCGCTTTAGCAATCTTTGTCCGCGTCTGTTGCCACGCAATGTGTCAGCCCGATCTCCGCAAATGTGGGCCGCCACATGACCCCCCCCCCCCCCCCACAGAACTGGCGTTGCAGTCTATAGTGTCTGTAGATATAGTTCCCAAAGTCTTTTGTGGTCTGCCTCTGCGTCGAGGTGTTGATGTCTCCACGGGCTCTGCTGGGTCTGTATGGACAGGCTTGAGTCTATCTGTAGTGAAGACCTTTGGTTTACCACTGATGTCCAGCTTGAAGGTGGCTCCGTTATAGACCTTTGTATGGCTTCTGCAGTGGTGAACGGTGGGGTCTTCTGTGTACAAACACGTACTCAAAGTTCTTGAGTTCTTTGGGGATGTTAGACTTGGCTTGTCCATGTCTGAAGGGTGGGATCGGAGCTAGGTTACCGACCTTTTCATGCAGCCTGTCCAGGAAGGTGGTTGTCTCCTCCTACTGTCCTCTGGCCTGTGGAACGAAATCCCCGTGAACCGTGAGTGGGGCTCCGTAGACGAGTTCAGTGGAGGATGCGTGGAGGTCTTCTTTCGGCGCTGTTCGGATGCCCAGTAGTGCCCATGGTAGATCGTCCACCCAGTTGGGGCCCTTGAGTCTGGTCATGAAGGCGGTCTTGAGGTGCCTGTGGAAACGCTCCACCATGCCGTTGGCTTGCGGGTGGTATGCCATCGTATGGTATAGCTGTGCACCCCACAGGTTGGCAATGCCAGTTCACAAACTGGAGGTGAACTGTGCACCTCAGTCAGACATGATGTGCTGTGGCAGTCCGAATCTTGCAATCCAGGATTGAGAGACTGGCAAGGGTCCCACTATGTCCATGTGAATGTAGTCAAATCTGTGTTCCGTTGGCTCAAAAGGCAGTGGGGGGACCTTGGCTGTTTGGCACTGCGTACACGCCTTGGCCCATCCCCGGACTTGTTTCTGCAATCCATGCCACACATATTTGCTGGCCACCAGCTGAACCTTAGTCCTGATGAATAGGTGTGCCAGCCCGTAGATGGAGTCAAAAACCCGTCACCTCCATGCCGTTGGGACAGTAGGTCAAACCTGCCCAGTGGCCACATCGCACAGGAGGGTGGTAGTACCTGTGCCAACTGTAACGTCCTGAAGCTGAAGGCCTGTGACAGCGGTCCTGTACTGCGGGATCTCGTCGTCCTGCTGCTGTGTCTCTGCCAGTGCTGTGAAGTCCAGACCGTTGACCAGGGAGTGGATGCTGTGTCTTGACAAGGCGTCCACGACCACGTTGTCTTTGCCTGAGATGTGCTAGACATCAGTGGTGTACTCCGAGATGTAAGACAAGTGTCTCTGTTGGCAGGCTGACCAGGGATCGGAGATTTTAGTCAGGGCGAAAGTCCATGAAAGCCCTTCCCTCAAGGAAGTACCAGAAGTGGCAGATGGCTAAGAACAGCGCCAGCAGCTCTCTATTGAAAGCACTGTACTTTAGTTCAGGGGGCTGCAGATGTTTGCTGAAGAAAGCTAGTGGGTACTGACTTCCTTCTATCTGCTGCTCCAGGACTCCACCAATCACTGTTCCTGAGGCATTGACTGTGAGGGCCATGGGTACATCTGGTCTGGGGTCTTATGTGCTCTTTCCATTGACACTCTGTTCAATGAGTCACAGGTTTTCTATTGGATCTGGGACTTCAGGTGCCTGCATTCAAGGCAAAGGAGAGCTTTATCCAAAAACACCTGAGACGTGGTTAATGAATTCCTGGTCGTTGTCATCGAACTAATTCTGTTGCTTTCTGGTGGTGAAGCCACGAAGTTCTTCATGTGTATGTTCCAGGACCATCCAGCCACTGTGGACACACTGGGACTTGAGTTGGTTGGGATGGCCAGGTGCTGCCTGAGATGAACATACTTTGTGGTCTCCTTGAGAATCAACGTTGATTTTTCTGTTCCAGTTCTTCAACATTTATGTCATTGTTTTGGGGCCAAGCTGATGAAGATAACTGAGCAAGTAGGCAGTGGTCAGTTCAGTAATCAGTGTGGAGTGAATGCTGGGGAGACATTCTTGGAAAATATAGTCAAATGATAACATAATATAAGCCGTGCCAATATCTGGACCACTGTATTGCCATGAGATCTTCTACTGGCCGCTGTAATGAAACAGTGCTGGTTTTGAGAAGAAGAAACCTCAGCATGCAATAGTTTACCCATTGGTTGTGTTGCATTTACTTTGGAAATGTTTAATATTGCTTGTGGTCACCTGAAATAAGACAATTTACATTTTTTATTGTCAACAACTTATCCGTTAATACATCAAAAAAATATTGATTTTTCTCCATTTTACGCTTGACAGAAATATTTGATGAAGCCTACTATAAATCTGCCTAACTCGTAAACACTCTTGATTTTCAGTCCAGGTGGAGGCGCCTCACCACTTGTCTGTGACAAGGAGCTTGACCAAACAGAATGTTAACATCTCATGGAAGATGGATGCATCAAAATATCTGAATAACATGCTGGAATACGAACTGGAGTACTGGAGCAAAGAGTCAAGAGAGGTGGGTAACACATTGTGGTCCATTCATCATAGTCTCCGCAGCTCAGCACCACACCTTGAGAGGGAGGTCACCACCAAACCCCGATAAGGAGGTCACCCCAAGAGGGAGCTCACCACCACACCCCGAGAAGGAGCTCACCACACCCCGAGAGGAAGCCATGATTGGTTAATAAATTCTCGGGCTGGTCAATGCTGACCACAGAAGGAAGTGGGACATCTGACCTTCCACTCCCATGCTGTTGTGTGCTGATTGGCAAAGCTTGGCCCTGCCAAACTCCCAAGACAGTCTGGTACCTCCTCCCTGTTGGAGCCATGAGCTCATGGGGTATCACAATTGATGAAGTCAGTGTTGAAGGCATCACATCTTCCCAAAATAAAATGATAGAATGCTGGCAGCAGAATTTCTCTCATTATGGAATGGAATGTGTTCATTCTCTGAGCATTTTACTGACGTAGAATTTTTTATAACATTTTATGTATGGAATGCTACTCCATAGTATTAAACTTTCTTAAAGCCAATAGAGGATGGAAACTGGCCATTCAGCCCATTGAATCCTCACCAACTATTTTTATACTAATCCTACACTAACCCACTTTTATTCTTCCTACTTTCCGAACAACTCTCCCACTGACCCATGCTTTTGGGCATGGGAGACATTGGAGGACAGATCTGACACAAATGCTCTCTCACTTCCATTCTCCCTCTCCACATTCATCCTGTGGAGAGGCACTGTAAATAAATAAACAATGCATTTCTCAAACTATAGCCATCACTGTGAGATGACTAGTGGTTCTCAACCTTTGTTTTTCCCACTCACATACCACCTTAAGTCTCTTCTCTTTGGCTTGGCTTCGCGGACCAAGATTTATGGAGGGATAATGTCCACGTCAGCTGTAGGCTCGTTGGTGACTGACAAGTCCAATGCGGGACAGGCAGACATGATTGCAGCGGTTGCAAGGGAAAATTGGTTGGTTGGGGTTTGGTGTTGGGTTTTTCCTCCTTTGTCTTTTGTCAATGAGGTGGGCTCTACGGTCTTCTTCAAAGGAGGTTGCTGCCCGCCGAACTGTGAGGCGCCAAGATGCACGGTTTGAGACGATATCAGCCCACTGGCGGTGGTCAATGTGGCAGGCACCAAGAGATTTCTTTAGGCAGTCCTTGTACCTCTTCTTTGGTGCACCTCTGTCACGGTGGCCAGTGGAGAGCTCGCCATATAACACGATCTTGGGAAGGCGATGGTTCTCCATTCTGGAGACATGACCTACCCAGCGCAGTTGGATCTTCAGCAGCGTGGATTCGATGCTGTCGGCCTCTGCCATCTCGAGTACTTCGACGTTAGGGATGAAAGCGCTCCAATGGATGTTGAGGATGGAGCGGAAACAACGCTGGTGGAAGCGTTCTAGGAGCCATAGGTGATGCCAGTAGAGGACCCATGATTCGGAGCCGAACAGGAGTGTGGGTATGACAACGGCTCTGTATACGCTAATCTTTGTGAGGATTTTCAGTTGGTTGTTTTTCCAGACTCTTTTGTGCAGTCTTCCAAAGGCGCTATTTGCCTTGGCGAATCTGTTGTCTATCTCGTTGTCGATCCTTGCATCCAATGAAATGGTGCAGCCGAGATAGGTAAACTGGTTGACCGTTTTGAGTTTTGTGTGCCCGATGGAGATGTGGGGGGGCTGGTAGTCATGGTGGGGAGCTGGCTGATGGAGGACCTCAGTTTTCTTCAGGCTGACTTCCAGGCCAAACATTTTGGCAGTTTCCGCAAAACAGGACATCAAGCGCCGAAGAGCTGGCTCTGAATGGGCAACTAAAGCGGCATCGTCTGCAAAGAGTAGTTCACGGACAAGTTTCTCTTGTGTCTTGGTGTGAGCTTGCAGGCGCCTCAGATTGAAGAGACTGCCATCCGTGCGGGACCAGATGTAAACAGCGTCTTCATTGTTGAGGTCTTTCATGGCTCTTCACCACCTTAAGTAATCCCTTACTAACCACAGAGCACCGCTGGAATTCTAAGGTGCTCAAGCCCAAAAAGTCAGCAATATGTCTTTCCCTCCTGTAGATACTGAAAAGACTGTTTCTCCAGCATTTTGGTGTGTTTACTCCAATTACTGCATCTGCAGCCTATCGTGCTTCTCACAATTGTGTGGCTAGACTGTGGCGCGCTGCAGTGTGAGTAAACAAGCAGAATCAACGACCAGACTGTACTACAAGGTTTAATTATCTTAAATGTGCACACCAGGTCTGTGTAGCCCCTGGCTCCATGTACCCACCCGGTCCAAAGTGGCCAGCTCGAGTCTTTATACAGGCCAGTGATCAACAGCAGGTAGGTGGGGCCAGACTCCCAGGTTACCTACCTGCAGGTACAGTGGTTGCCTCCTGCACTAGGGCAGTAGGAGTGTGGCTAGTGTAGTGGTTGTATCACCACATTCACCCCCATTTTAAAGAGTCCCGGGGGGGGTACAGTGAGTAGTCTGAAGGGATATTTACAAGTTCAGGTGGTCTGGCAATCGTTTTTGTCTCTGGGACCATTGCAGGACAGGCTCCTGGTCAATGGTCAGTGAAAGAAGGGCCGCCTGAATTTCGGCTGGGTGGGGATGTAGGTGCGGGGTGGGTCCATGTGGGATGGGGGCCTGTGAAGAGGCAGAGATAGGGTTTCAGCCCCAGGGGTATCATGGATGGGGCAGGGGTGTCGGTGGTGAGAGGGCTGAGCCCCTGCTGGTGCCAGATCCCTGGTCGAGATGGTGTCTTTGCATCCATTGGGATACCTGACGTAGGCATAATTTGGGTTTGAATTGAGGAGGTGTACCTGCTCGACCAGGGGGTCAGATTTTTGGGTCCTCACAAGGAAGAGTACAGGTCCCAGAGACGTCACCGATTTCCTCGGAAAGGAGAAAAGGCGCTCGTGGGGGTCTGTTTGGTAGCCGTGCACAAGAGCGACATTATGACGTGAAGCACCTCGGGGAGGGCCTCTTGCCAATAGTTGATGGACCATCCTTTCACCCTCAGGGCCAGGAGCACTGCCTTCCAGATTATCCTGTTTTCATGTTCCTCCTGCCCACTGCCCCTGGGGTTGTAGCTAGTCGTGTGACTAGACACTATGCCTCGCACCACCAGGTACTGGTGCAGCTCCTCACTCATGAAGCTGGACCCCCAGTCGCTGTGGATGAATGCCGGGAATCGAACATGGTGAAGATCTGTGCCAGTATCTTTATAATGGAGCCGGTGGAGGTGTCATGGCAAGGGATGGCGAAGGGAAAACAGGAGTATTGAGAGGACTGAGAGAAAATAGACGTTCTTATGGAAGGCAGTGGTCCTTTGAAGTCAATACTGAATCGATTGAAGGGCCGAGTGGCCTTCACTACATGGGCCTGTGATGGGCGGAAGAAGTGGTTTGCACTCTGCACAGACCCTGCAGGACTCAGTCATGGTCTGACTTCTTGGACGGTGAAGGGGAGGTTCTGGGACTTAATGAAGTGGTACAGGCACATGATGCCTGGGTGGTAAAGGGTGTCGTGCAGTGTCTGAAGCTGTTCGGACTGCGCACTGGTGCAGGTCCAGGACAGGGCATTGGGAGAGTCATTGAGCTTCCCCAACCTACAATGGATGTCGTAGCTGAAGGTGGCTGACTTGACTCTCCAGCGCAAAATCTTGTCGGTTTTGATCTTGCTCCCATGGGTGGTGCTGAACATGAATGTCACTGCGTGCTGGTCTGTGAGGAGGGTGAACCTCCTGCTTGCCAGTTAGTGGCACCAGTGGCGGACCGCTTCCACATTCGCCTGGACCTCCTTTTCGTTGGTGGAGAGTCCGAGTTTGGAACCGTGGAGGATCCTGGAGAAAAAGGCCATGGGTCTGCCCCCTCTTGGTTAAAGGTGGCAGCGAGGGCAACTTCAGAGATATCGCACTCCACCTGGAATGGCGATCGTGGCAATGGCGATGTCCAGTCTGATGTGGGCAAAGGCCACTTGTGCCTCTGCGGGGAGGGGAAAGGTGGTGGCTTGGGCCAGTGGGCGGATCTTGTCTGAGAAGAGGGGAACCCACTAGGAGTAGTAAGAGTAGAGCCCTCAGCACCTGCGGAGAGAAGAGCAGTTCCATTAGCGGGCGCATGCATTCTTGGTCGGGTCCAATGACACCTTGTTCCACGATGCACCCCAGGATGGCGAGGTGGGTGGTGCTGAACGCGCACTTCTCCCTGTTGTAGGTGAGGTTCAGTATCTCTGCCGTCTGGAGAAATCTCTCCAGGTTGGCACTGCAGTCCTGCTGGTCGTGGCCACAGATGGTGATATTGTCCAAGTACGGGAAGGTCACTGTTAGGTTCTGCCGGTCTACCATGCAGTCCATCTCCCGTTGGAACATGGAGACTCCATTTGTGACCCCAAATGGGAACCGGCGGAACTGGTAGAGGTATCCGTCTGCCTCAAAGGTGGTCTAAGGTTTATCCTGGGCATGGATGGGGAGCTGGTGGTAGGCCGACTTCAGGTCAGTCAGGGAGAAAACCCTGCACTGGGCTATCTCATTGACCATGTCGGCGATGTGAGGCAGAGGATAGGTGTCCAGCTGGGTGTACCAGTTGATGGTCTGGCTATAGTCAATGACCATCCTTGGTTTATTGCCCCCTTTTACGACAAGGACCTGGGCTCTCCAGGGGCTGGTGCTGGGCTCTAAAACTCAATTCGCCAGAAGCCGTCTCACCTCGGCCTTGATAAAGGCCCCTTCAGCTGCACAGTAGCACCTGCTCTTGGCTGGTATAGGCTTGCATTCAATGTGAGGTCATTGAAGAGGCATGGAGGGATTACCCGTAGGGTGGAGAGTCTGCAGGTGGACTGGGGGCAGTCTCTGGACTTTGTGCTGTGGATGGTGAGTGGGGAGAGTGGGCCACCAAAGGCAAGGGTGAGGATGTGGAGGTGACACTGGAAGTCTAGCCCAGGATAGCTGGGACACAGAGCTTGGACATGACCAGTAGCCTGAACCTTGGTATGGTGACAGTGTGAATAGAAATAGGATGAGGTGGAGGATTAACACGTGGCTGAAGGGGTGGAGTAAGGGGCAGGGTTTTAAGTTTCTGGATAACTGGGACCTTTTTTGGGGGAGATGTGACCTGTATAGTAAGGACGGGTTACACTTAAATCCCAGGGGGACCAGAATCCTGGCAGAGGTATTTGCTAGGGCTACTCAGGATCCTTTAAACTAGAATGGTTGGGGGGAGGGAACAAAATAGTACAGAGCAGTAAGGAGAAGGTTAGAATGAAAACAATGAAAGTTTGTAGTAAGTATTTGAATATGGATGGGCAGGTGATAGAGAAGGGAAATGCTCTGGAAGAAGATGAAGGGCAATTGTCAGGAAAAGTAAATAATGTTGTTCTTAAAGATGAGGGAAAACAGGGATTAAAAAATGGGAAATCCCTGAAATTCATATATTTTAATGCCAGGAGTATTGTAAAAAAGGTGGATGAGCTGAAGGTGTGGATTGATACTTGGAAGTATGATGTGGTAGCGATTAGTGAGACATGGTTGCAGGAGGGATGTGATTGGCAACTGAATATCCCTGGGTTTCGTTGTTTTAGGTGTGATAGAGTCGGAGGGGCAAGAGGAGGTGGGGTTGCATTGCTTGTCAGGGAAAATATTACAGCGGTGCCTAGGAAGGATAGATTAGAGGGCACATCCACGGAGGCTATTTGGGTGGAACTGAGGAGTAGGAAAGGAGAGGTTACACTTGTAGGGGTGTATTATAGACCACCCGGAGGGGACCGAGGCCTAGAGGAGCAAATCTGTAGGGAGATAGTAGATATTTGTGATAAGCACAGGGTTGTAATTATGGGAGATTTTAATTTTCCACATATAGATTGGGAAACACATTCTGTGAAAGGAATGGATGGGTTAGAGTTTGTGAAATGTGTGCAAGATAGTTTTTTACAACAATATGTAGAGGTGCCGACCAGAGAAGGAGCAGTGTTAGATCTACTGTTGGCAAATGGGATGGGTCAAGTGACGGAGGTTAGTGTTGGCGAGCACTTCGGGTCCAGTGATCATAATGCCATCAGCTTCAATGTCATTATGGAAAGAGAGAAATCAGGGCCAAGGATTGAGGTTTTTGATTGGGGAAAAGCTAGATTTGAGGAGATGCGAAAGGACTTGCAGGGTGTGCATTGGGATAATTTGTTTTATGGGCAGGATGTAGTAGAGAGATGGAAGTCTTTTAAAGATCAGATTTTGAGAGTGCAAAAGCTTTATGTTCCTGTTAGGTTAAAAGGAGGGGCAAAAGGTTTGAGAGAGCCGTGGTTTTCAAGGAATATTGGAAACTTGGTTCGAAGAAAAAGGGAGGCGTACATTAGATATAAGAAGCATGGAGTTAAGGAGATGTTTGAAAGATACATTGAATGTAAGAGGAATCTTAAGAGAGGAATTAGGAAAGCTAAAAGAAGGTACGAGAAAACTATGGCAAGCAGGGTGAAAACAAATCCAAAAGAGTTCTACAAATATGTTAATGGTAAGAGGAAAGCTAGAGACAAAATTGGTCCCTTAGAAAATCAGAGTGGAAAACTGTGTGTGGAACCTAGAGAAATGGGGGAGATATTGAACAGTTTCTTTTCTTCGGTATTCACTAAGGAGAAGGATATTGGGAGATGTGGGATAAAAAAAGCAAATTGGGTAAATATGGGGAATATAGAGATTACAAAAGGTGTAGTTTTAAGGCTTTTGAAGAATATAAAGGTGGATAAGTCTCCAGGACCAGACGGGATCTTCCCCAGGACATTGAGAGAAGTGAAGGAGGAAATAGCAGAGGCTCTGGCGGTAATTTTTCGAATGTCATTAGATATGGGGATAGTGCCGGAGGATTGGCGCATTGCGCATGTGGTTCCGTTATTTAAAAAGGGTTCAAGGAGGAAGCCTGGCAACTATCGGCCTGTAAGTTTGACGTCTGTGGTAGGTAAATTAATGGAGAAAATTCTTAGAGATAGTACTTATAAACATCTGGATAAACAGGGTCTGATCAGGAGTACTCAACATGGATTTGTGGGAGGAAGGTCATGTTTGACCAATCTGATTGAATTTTTTGAAGAGGTGACTAGGAATGTGGATGAGGGTAGCGCAGTGGATGTTGTCTATATGGACTTCAGTAAGGCCTTCGATAAGGTACCACATGGAAGGTTAGTTAGGAAGGTGCAGTCTTTAGGTATAAATTTTGAGATAGTCAAATGGATTGAACATTGGCTGAAAGGGAGAGGCCAGAGAGTGGTAGTGGATAATTGTCTGTCAGGTTGGAGGCCGGTGACCAGTGGTGTGCCTCAAGGATCTGTATTGGGCCCATTGTTGTTCGTTATATACATTAATGATCTAGATGATGGGGTGGTGAATTGGATTAGTAAATATGCAGACGATACTAAGATAGGTGGAATAGTGGATAATGAAGAAGGTTTTCTAGGATTGCAGAGGGATTTGGGCTGCTTAGAAAAGTGGGCTGAAAAATGGCAGATGGAATTTAATGCTGATAAGTGTGAGGTGCTTCATTTTGGTAAGAAGAATCAGAATAGGACATATGTGGTAAATGGGAGAGCATTGAGGAATACAGAAGAGCAGAAAGATTTAGGAGTGACGGTACATCGTTCCCTGAAGGTAGAAACTCACGTGAATAGGGTGGTGAAGAAGGCTTTTAGTATGCTGGCCTTTATCAATCATTGCATGGAATATAGGAGTTGGGAGGTGATGTTGAGATTGTATAAGACGTTGGTGCGGCCTAATTTGGAGTTCTGTGTGCAGTTCTGGTCGCCTAATTATAGGAAGGATATAAACAGAGTGGAGAGAGTGCAGAGAAGGTTTACCAGAATGTTGCCTGGGTTTAAGCATCTGGAGTATGGGGAGAGATTGGACAGATTGGGTCTTTATTCTTTGGAGCGTAGAAGGTTGAGAGGGGATTTGATAGAAGTATTTAAGATTATGAAAGGGATAGACAGAGTGGATGTGGATAGACTATTTCCGTTAAGAGGAGGAAAGATTAAAACAAGAGGACATGAGTTAAGAATTAAGGGGCAGAGGTTTAGAGGTAACATGAGGGGGAACTTCTTTACTCAGAGAGTGGTAGCTGTGTGGAATGATCTTCCGGGAGAAATAGTGGCGGCGGAGTCAATTGTATTATTTAAGAAAAGGTTGGACAGGTATATGGATGAGAGGAAGATGGAGGGTTATGGGCATTGTGCAGGGAGGTGGGATTAGAAAGGGGTGTTTGGTTCGGTGCGGACTAGAAGGGCCTAATGGCCTGTTTCCGTGCTGTAATTGTTATTGTTGTTATTCCCCTCCCATTGTCATGTTCAGCGAGCAGCACCCTAGTGCCGTGCTGGGTGGTCCTGGGTCATGAAGATGATAGTGAAGTTTGCTGGGTGTACATTGAGCACCAGCTTACGGACCATGTTCGGGTGCACGAAGCTCTCAGTACTACTGCTATCAAACAGATATTTTATGACCGTCCTACTGTCAGCAGCAGCCATCATCGAGCGCCTGAATCCGTGGGGGATGTCCGCTGATAGTGTGGTAGATGCTAAGACCACCTCAGGGTCCAAGCCGCTGCTCCCAGCCAACTGTGGCTGTCTGTGGGTGTCTTCGGGGGCGTGGGCTGCAAAGAGTGCGCGGTTTTGTATGCGCATGTGTTGACCACGACATCTAATCGGCGAGGTGGATGAGCTGGATTCAGGGTGGGGTGGTTAGGCCGGCCCATGATGGCGGTACCTGGGAGATGCACCTGACGTCGGCATACCCTGGCGTTCCAGCTAGAAGTGACGTCATCGGTGCAGGCAGAAGAGAAGAGTTCGACATTGGCGGAAGTGACATCATCGGTGCGGGAATTAGTTGGACGATGAAAGAAGGCGGCGCTCGTGGTGAGCACATGGCGGCCACGTGGTGTGACTGCTGGGCTGGAAGTGTTCTCGCTGGTGCGGGAAGAAGTGGCAGGAAGAGAAATGACACTGCCCGATACTCGCATGTGGGAGCACCCAGAGAATCGAGAGGAGCTCCCAGTCAGTCGTGGAGGACTGCAGCACTCCCGGTGGATTTGGAGAGGCACACTTTAGTGAACTGGCCTTTCTTGCAACATCAGGAGCAAAGCAAATTCCTTTCAGGACAGTTCTTTCGAGAGCACCTGTCTGACCCACACCAGGCCCCGCAGTACTTACAGCAGCAGACTGCATCAGTGGCTGAAATCGTTTCCTCCTCATGGGGCCACTCAAGGACTGCTGTCGTTGGCATCGGCCAGACCGGAGGTTGGGGGAGGCGAGCATAGAAGGCCTTGACATGGTGAGCTGCAGCTTCTAGGGAGTGGACCATTTCCACGATCCTGGCGAGGGAAGCATTATTCTCCTACAACAGCCTCTGTCAAGTCGCTCTCGACCACAACCCTTGCACGCAGGCATCTCAGACAAGTCGCTCCACTTCCTCAGAGGTCACCCCAGCTTCAATCATGCACAAGCATGCTAGTTCTTGCAGTGCCCCCAGATAAGCATCTGCCATCTCACCTGGCTGCTGTACCCTGATGCTGAGCAGGTGCCGGGTGTAGAATATGTTTGTTGGAGGCCAGTATGTGTCTTCCAAGGTGGCCAAGGCACATTTGAACTCCATGCTGTCTCAGATAGCCTGGAAAGTGTAGGGTCCCAGCTTGGTGCATAGTACCATGAGTCTCTTCTGGTTTGTGTTGATGACCTCAGCCTGTGTGTAGATGATCACCTCGATCGCATGCCTCCAGATCTCGAAGTATGCTGGAGTGTCTGGGTGCTGAAGATCGATGTCCAACCTTTCAATGGTAAGGAACTTCTCCATGATCCTTTTAATTTTAAGCTGATTAAATTGTGGCACGCTGCAGTGCAAACAAACAAGCAGAAACAACGAGAAGACTGTACTACAGGCTTTAATCATCTTAAACGTGCACACCAGGTTTGTGTAGCCCCTGGCTCCATGTGCCCGACTGCTCCCAAAGGGGATGGCTTGAGTCTTTATTCGGACCGGTGATTGACAGCCAGCAGGTGGGACCAGCCTCCCAGGTTGCCTACCTACAGATACAGTGGTTGATTAAAAAAATTATCTGGTTAGCCTTCTTTCTACTTTTTCTAATGCATTAAAATCCTTCTTTTCATCAGAGAACCAATACTGTGCATAGTGTTTGCCCTCATTGGTCATGACATAGAAATTAAAAGTTGGGAGTAACATTGCAACTTTATAAAATACCAGTTAGGTCACACTTGGAACACTGTGTGTTTCTGGTTGCAGACTATAGGAAGATGTGATTAAGCTGAGAAAAAGCAGAGGAAATTCACCAGAACATTGTCTTGATTGGAAGACTGTGATGGATTTGTGCTAATGTTAATCTTTAGGTATATAATATTATATATATTTAGTAAAGTTATTTTGTGGGTTTGGAAACAGGGAAATGCAAACATACACAAAGACACATCACACATTTGTGTTAACAGATAGGAGAGGTTTTCTAGAGATAAATTGTCTCTTCATTCAAAATTGTGAAGCAGAAATGAATTGTACTTTTGAATGTCCAGAAACAATAGATATTTGCTTAGAAGCACCTGTGCACACACAGGTATTCTGCTGCTTGTGACCTGGGCAGAGAACTTGGAAGCATCTTCTCGTAAACTTTTGTAGAAGTTGGAACTTCAAACATTCAGAAAATAATTAGTCAAACAAACAGGCCTTTGTTTGATAATTTGCACAAAGAAGCAAGAGGCCATCTACCACGATTTATGCTTTTGGAGAAATGAAACCAAATCAGCAGTAAGGTCATTAAAGACATTTCAAGAAGACATCTTTAATATTACACTAGTTTTCATCTGAGGTCAGAAATGCAGCAACATCTGTGAAGAAAGAACTGCTTGTGTTTTCCTTGTAAAGGGAGGGACACAGAATTTCAGTGGTTTCGGAAAAGATGGCCACTTTGCTGCTTCTCTTGGTTAAGAGAGAAAACAGTGCTGCGGTAGCATTTTAAATAGCCACTTGTGACTGACTCAATTCTAGGTAAAAGAAACCAAGATCATTCTTGTTTCTGGATCATAACCATTGTGAAGGTTCTTCGTCAGAGTATACCTGAGTCTGTGAAATCATCGTGTGAACACAGATTCTGAAACCTTCATGCAAGAGAGGTAAATCATTCATTTGAAGAAACAATTCTCTGAAAGCAACTCTACAAGAATTTCATAAGTTTTGAAAAGTCTGAGGCTACTCCATGATTACTTTTAAGCAACAATTTAAAGAATCTGATTTTCAGCACAAAACTGACTGAACTCTAAAAATGTATACTTTTTACAATCATGCCTAAATGGTCATTGTTAAGGGACCTGTCCCCCCTCCAACCCACCGCCCCCCCCCCCAGCCAACAAACACATACACACACACATTTGCACATCGTGGGGTTAAGTTAAAGTTCTATAAGTGTTATGTTATTAATACATTAATAAAAATTATTGTTTTGAAGATACCATTGTCTTGAATTACTGCTGGTCTGTTACATAACAAGGAGTTCAATTTTGAGGAAAGATTGGGGAGTCTGGACTTGTTTTCTTTGGTGCAAAGAAGGTCAAGCGGTGACCTCATAGAAGAATATGAGAGGCCTCATTGGTCAGAATCTATTCCCAGCATATGAGAAATTTTTAAAAAGGAGAGGGTATAAGATGAGAGAACAAAGTTTTAAATGATATGTGAGCATAAAGTTTTTCTCCACAGTGATATCCGGAACATGCTGTCAAAGGGAGTGATGGAATCAGATGCAATTGTAATGTTTAAGAGAATAGAGGTTGGCCCTTAAATAGTCAAGGCATAGAATTATATAGATAGGTTACAGCGCCAGCGATCGGGACCAGGGTTTGGATCCCGCACTGTCTTTAAGGAGTCTGTACATTCTTCCCATACCTGCACGGGTTTTCCCTGGGGGCTCTGATTTCCTCTCATCATTTGAAATGTACCGGGGATATAGGTCAATTTGGTGTCATTGGGCAGCACAGGCTTGTGGGCTGAAATGGCCTATTAAATACATTTTTATTTAAATTTAAATTTTTAATTTAATGTGTGCAAATAGGATTAATGTAAGTGGGTAAAAAAAATGCGTGCTGAAGAGCCTGCTTCTGTGTGGTACAACTCTATGACTCTCCTCACCAATGTCCCATAGAACTGAAGCATAGCCTTCCCGCTTCTGCATTCAAATCCCCTTGCAATAATCAATTACATTCTTTTAGCTTTCCTAATTACTGCCAGTACCTCACAGACAAGCCGTTTACAAATCATGACCTAGGAAACGCAGATCATTCTGCATTTCTGCCATTTTTATAAAATGCTTATTTTTACTTTTCCAAATGAATGGAAAATGTCACAGAATAGTCCATTTGGCCAAATATTGACTCACTCATTTAATCTGCTTTTGTGGCCTCTTGTCATCTACACAACTTACTTTCCTTCATGTCTTTGTGACCAACCCTTGGACTTCATCCTAGTTCTTTATATACATTGCAAAATGTTGAGGTCCCAGCACCAATGTGCTTTTTGCCAATTAGATAAGCACAAATTTATCCTCCTCTCTTTGCTTCATAAAATGATTGGTTTAAGTAAGTTGGGAGAAAGTAGCTGGAAAACACGTTTTTTTCCTTGTTTTGTTGTGGCTTTTAATAGACTAGGCCTAATATAGTTCCCTATCTCTGATACCTCATCCCACCATCATGTTATGGGTGATTACAATGATGGAATTACTGTGGGTGAGAAATTGTAAGGTGTTGTTGTGCATGGATTTAGTAAAAATAATGATGGGGTTGGGGTGGAAGGAGGGCATCTGATCTTTGTTAAGCCTTCCTTCCAGGTATTGTACCAGGTTTGGTCTGCCTCCATCTTGGAGAGGCAGGTCAGGCGATTGGAGGGAGTGGTAAGGGACTAGGCGGAATAATAATTTGGTGCAGAGCAGATGGGCTGAAGGCCCTGTTTCTGTGCTTTGGTGTTCTGTAGTTCTATGGACAGATAAGAGGGCAAGAGATTAAGGAAGTGGGGAGGGGATGAGAAATTGGTGGGCAGAGGTAGGGGAAACCATAGGTGAGTAAGAGACAGGTGAAGAGGCAAGGGAGCAAGAGAAGCTGATGAGTCAATAAAGGATGAGAGACAGATGAGGGGGAAAAGGGATAGATGAGGGGGGTGACTGTGAGGGATCAGCAAGGCATTGGGAAGAGATTGTCTCAGCTTATTTAAATTCCTATGTAACGCTTACACAGATTTTAGTAACTATTTTACCATTTTGCCATTTTACTTCCTGAAGAATAGAAGACAGACACTTTTCCTGTCAATGTTTTTTCATGTTAAACTGTTTTTGCCAATAGCTTTTTCAGTTATTGTCAGAGAGTTTTACAACAGGGAAACAGGCCCTTCAGCCCATCTTGTCCATGTCTATCAGGTTGACTTATATTCAGACCATATCTCTCCAAACCTGTCTAAACTAGAGACAGGCTTACCATCTGAGTTAATCAGTTCTCCAATGGTTATTGTGCTGCCAAGGCCCGAAGCTCTGGAACTCCTTCATTAATAATCTCCCCAACGCTTTCCCCTTGATAAACTCGTGAAAAACTGTGAGCAGGTTTTGGTCATCCTTCCTGATAGCTCTTTGGCAGAATCTGCACTGAAACCTCAGAATCTAATTATCGCTCATTTTTATTGTAACCAAATTTGTTCAATAATGCACTAGTTAAATACTTTGGGAGGTACATTGGAATACAATGAATAAATGTTTAAATTTTAATTTTTTAATTGAATTTTTAAATTTAGACATACACCCAATTAATCTACCAACCCCAGTACATTTCAAATGGTGGGAGGAAATTGGAACTCCTGAGGAAACCCATGCAGATATGGGGAGACAGGTACAAACTCCTTACAGACATCGTGGGATTTGAACCCCAGTCCCGATCGCTGGCGCTGTAAGGGCGTTGCACTAACCACTAGGCAAAGCATGCCACCCCTCAGTTGTGTGGACTTTCCTATCTGATCATTGCCCCAGGCCTAATGTTGTTTAATTTGTCTACTCCTGACTTTCCATCATGGGACATTTGCTTTAATGTCTTACCGAACAATAAAGACAAAACAATTTCAATAGGCTTCAAGGAGATGCTGGTCAGGTTGGGCCTTTCTCCTTGGAGCATAGGAAGTTCAGGGAGGACCTGACAGAGCAGCCATTCTCAACCGTTTTATTAGCTGCAGCATCCTTGCAACTCTGCTCAAGGAACTCTCCCTGGAAAGCACTCAAATTTAATTGGTTTCTTCCATACTTCTCTCCTACTGACTACATAAAACACATAAAGGGTGGCATGGTCAGCATAGCGGTTAGCACAATGCCATTACAGAGCCAGCGATCAGGACCGGGGTTTGAATCCTGCACTGTCTGTAAGGAGTTTGTATGTTCTCCTCATGTCTGCATGGGTTTTCTCTGGGGGGTGGGGTTGGGTTTCCTCCCACTATTCAAAAGGTACTGGGGGTGTAGGTTAATTGGGTGTAATTGGGCAGCACGGGCTCGTGGGCCTAAATGGCCTGTTACCATGCTGCATGTCTAAAAATAAATAAATAAAATCATAGATAAATAAATATATATAGATTTTTTAAATTATAATTCAGTCTGCGCCCACCCCCACCCCCTCACTTAATTATACTGTGGTCCCTAGTGGGACCGTACAGTCCCCATTGAGAATGGCTGTTATAGAGGTTCATAAAATCTTGTGGAGCACAAATAAGGTATTTTTCACAGGGTAGAGTAACGTAAATCTAGGGAACAAATATTTAAGGTAAGGCGGGTAAGAACTTACCCAAACACAATGCTGTGTATTTGGAACGAGCTGCCAGAGGAAGTTGTAGTGGCAGGAACATAAGCAATGTTTAACAGACTCGGAGACAGACACATGGATAGGAACAGTTACAGAGATATGGGTCGTACCCAGATAAATGGGACCAGCTTGGTTGGCCTGTTTTTGAGCTGTAGAACAAAAACAGGATCAATTATTAATTTTGTTTCTGTTCACATTTCTGTAGTACTGAAGCTCTCCATAGCCTTGGAATATAATTACTGCTGGAGTTTATCTTTAGACATATGAGCTCTATGAACAACTTTAAACTGTATTAGTGAATGTTTTGCACATAGAGAAGAAGAGTTTACCAGTCGCAGAATTTTATTCCAATTTTCATTGGAAATATGAAGGTTGAGTTCTCTTTCCCAATCATTTTTAAACTTTTCAAAAGTCCCAGAATTTATTTTTGTAATTATATTATATAATTTAGATATCACTCCATCGCTTTTATTCTCATATCGATCCTATATGTGATAAATGTCAATTGGAAATAGCTTCCCTTACACATGTTTTGGTCCTGTCCCTCTTTACAGAATTATTGGAAGGAAATTTTTTCCATTATATCTACTGTTTTGAATATTGATTTACAACCACATCCCATTACTGCAATTTTTGGATTACCTATGATAGATTTGACTTATTTATCTCTTCCTGTGGATCGTATGATTGCTTTTCTTACACTAATGGCTAGAAGATCTATACTATTGAATTGGAAAGAGGTTAATCCTCCCACTGTTTTCCAATGGTTTACCCAAACTATACTATGTTTAAATTTAGAGAAAATTAGAAACTCTGTCTATGAATCCCCTTCTAAGTTTGAGTTAACCTGGCGACCATTTATTCAATATTTTCATTTGTGGTGAGTTGATCTCGCTCTGTTTTCTTTCTATGATTATGTATGATAATTGGGCTGTAAGATGAGATCGGAGTGATCGGCGTGGTTTAGCTATATCTGTAGGTTTTTTTTAAAGTTTTTTTTAATTCAGATTTGTTTTTTCTTCTTTTTTGGGGTTTTTTTTTCTCTTTATTCATATATTGTTATATATATTTTTTTTAGAGATAGTTCACACCCTAAACTGATCTAAAATTTTTTTTTATGATATATTTTTATTCTGTAATATTATTGTTTAATATCTCTGTATTAATTCATTACTTACTATGTATTTTTTATATCTCTTTGAACTGTATGTGTTTATAAATTATAATAATAAAAAGATTGAAAAAGAAAGGAATATAATTACTGCTGATTTTTATTAAACAAAATTCACTATTCTACTTCATAGTAAATAAATCATTCCCCCCAATGGATCAAACCCCATCACTACTTCATTTGTGCTTGTGTAGCCTGGATATTTGTGTGTCCATGTACATTCACAAATAATAAACAACAGATTTTGTGATGTTTATGACAATATATTCTGATTCTGAAACCTTCCAGTGCTGCCCACGTGCCCTGAAAACCAGATTAAAGGTAATTTTCTCACTCTTGCTCTATTTTACACCTCTTTCTTGCAGGATATAAAGGTGAAAAATCGGATAAATGATATCCGGCATTTGGTCATTGAGGAAGCTGAATTAAACCCAGACTCCAATTATACAGCACGAGTCCATGGGAAACCGGTAAATTCCAAAGGCATTCAGGGAATTTGGAGCACATGGAGTCCGGAAATAAAATGGAGAACAGATCCTGGCAAGTATACTGTGAAAAGAGTGTCTTGGAAGTTTATTCTTTCTTTCTGCATCTCATGTTCATGCATCTCTCCTCTTCTTTTTTTTCTCCCTATCTCTCACTGTCCAATTCTCTTTCTGTATATCCTGCCTCCTGCTTTCTTATCCCCTGTGGTTTCCTTGCTTTATGCATGGAAGTGTTGGATGAGACAGTGTAGAGGGAGCTCTAACCTGCTGGACATATTTAATGGGATAGTTAGAGTGCTTGAGGAAACACCATGTCCATTACTTGCTTGGTGGTTTCCTGGAAGTTTTGAGATAATTTGAATTTAAATTTAAACATAACCATGGTAACAGGCCATTTCAGCCCACAAGTGCATGCCACCCAATTTACTCACTCCACCTGCACCCCCTCCCCCTTGCCACATTATGAACAGTGGGAGGAAACTGGAGCCCCCGGGGAGACCCATACAGAGAACATACAAACTCCTTACAGACAGCGTGCGATTCAAACCCCTGTCCTGATTGCTGGCACTGTAAAGGCGTTGCGCTAACTGCTACATCAACCGTGGGAGACTCATTCTCATATATATAACCTGCACTGTTGCTGGGACAAAGTGAGGGGAGATTCACTCTCATAAATATATTACATATTTAAATTTATACATACAGCACATTAACAGGCCTTTCTGGCTCATGAGCCCGTGTCTCCCCAAATACACCAATTAACCTACAACCAAATCCCCCCCCATACATTTTTTGTGAAGGGTGGGAGGAAAATGGAGCACCCAGAGGAAACCCATATAAACACAATGTCCTTACAGACAGCGCCAAATTTGAACCTGAATCACTGGTGCTGTAATAGCATTGCGCTAATTGTAATGCAAACTGTTCTGCCCGAACCTGTATAACCATCACAGTAGCTGAGGCAGTGTGAGGGAGATTCATTCTGAGAGGTGGGACAGCCACTGCCTCCCATCTCTCGCCACCTGACTTCAACCCTCTCAAGGAGGAGTTTGTACCTTCTCCCTGTGACTGCATGGGTTTCCTCCAGGTGCTCCAGTTTCCTCCCACATCCTGAAAACTTGTTGGTTGGTGGGTGAACTGACCACTGTAAATTGTCCCCAGTGAGTGGTAGGTGTTGATGGGAATGTGGGGAGAATAAAATAGGATGCATATGGAGCTGGTATAAATGGGTGTTGGTTTGTTGGCAAAGGCCCTTTTTCTGTATTTGCACATCTATGACTTATATAACAATTACAGCACAGAAACAGGCCATGCTGAAGACCTTCTCCCACCTAGTCCCATTGGCCCACACCCGGCCCATAACCCTCCACAACTCTTGTCCAAATACCTATCTAAATTGTCCTTAAATATTAAAATCAAGCCCACATCTACCACTTTGGCCAGAAGCTCATTGCACACTTCCACCACCCTCTGAGTGAAGAAATTCCCCCTCATGTCTCCCCTAAATTTTTCCCCCCTTAAACGCAATCTCTCATACTGGTACGGGAGAGTTTGATGGACACTTCAGCTCTACTTTGTGGGACAGCCAGGTTGGGCAATTTATGAGTGGCACTTAAATGGAATGTTCTTTTTTTTTAACCATGTTAATAATTTTAGTGGCATGGACAAATACAGAATGTCAAACTTGCTACACATAATGGTATCCTTATTGCTGGCTAACATCGGATTTCATCTACTGTTGCTTTTGGTGTTCATGCTATTTCATGTCCCCCTCATTAATTTCATTGCACAAGAAATGTTCATTTATTTTTATACAGCAAACTAACAGGGGGAGGAAACCAGAGCCCCCCCCCCAAGGGAAAACCCATGCAGACACAGGGAGAATGTACAAACAGAAGAGAGATATAAGAGGCAATGTTCTTCATGGGACCACACACAGTTTACTCAGCTGCTTTTCTCTAACTAGACAAACATTTAATTTTATTTTAACAAGGATTAGCGACCCCCATTCTAGTAAATGGTGCACCAGCAATGGTCATCTTAATGCTGAGGAGTCAGGTAAGAAGTGTGTCCAGTGGCTCAGCTTAGTATCTTTGAAAACCAGTTCTGAATTGAATCCAGGCTGCAGCGAGAGGTCAGGTGTTCATGTGCTGGTATGTGCATCTATCTGTTTCTTGTGAAACGAATGAACAGACAATCAGATCATCATGGCTGCTGTAGGTGAGACAAGAAGCCTTAGGAGAGAGGGAGAGAAACAGACATGTATCTTCTGTGACATGTCCTAGTGGTTATGGCCAAATCTTCCAGGGATAGAACACTGAGAGAAACCCCATGTTGTATAAGCATGATCTCCTCTATGTGGAAGTTTAAGTTTTTAAGCAAGGTACTTCTCTCTGGAAAAGACAGTGATGTTGGAACAAGCCATTTGAGTAACTGGAGTAGGAATTCCTTAATGCATGATTCAGCGTGAAAACATTTTCCCCATCCACAACAGTTGCAATGGATATGTTTCCTGTTGAGGAAATAGTCTAGATTCTCTACGGGAGCTATTATGGGCATATGGGGTCAGTCAATGCCTCCCGTTCCCTCGGGAAATTGGCAATGCTAGAAAATCCCAGTGAGGGATTTTCAACCCCGCTCAAGCTTCAGTGAAATCAAGGTGAAATGACCTCTCCTCAATAACAAGGTTTTACACACACACACACACACACACACACACACACACACACACACACACACACAAAACTGATAAACATGACAGAGGTCTAGGAAAGATCCTGGAGTGAGGAAATTGAGAGTCAGCGTGACTAGGACCTCTACAGAGAGAACAGTTTGAGCATGAGAACTCAGCTGAAGGTCTTACTAGAGAATGTCAAACAACATCAAATTGAAGCTGGATGGGCTTGTTCTGTATCAGATAGGTCCTCCTTCCACTGTGGTAACAATCAATATTTTGCTTTTTAACATAATCTTCTCCAGAACAACATGTCCACAGTGTGCACTGTTTGTTAAACGTTTGCAAATCCTGAATCATTTTCTTTCCAATTCTATTGCTTCAACAACTTTCAATGTGCTCTTAATGGATTACCACCTGTGTTAATAACTAGCTTTAAATTTGAATGCCAACCTTTCCCTTAGCTTCTGAGGGAGTGTGTTGCCATAATTACAGTCTTACAATAACTTCCTCAATTTGGCTACACCACTATTTCAGTGCGTTTCTTTAACAACCATAAGTCAAACTTTGTAAGATCTCTTTTGGCTTTGGGTTGAACTGATTCATTAGTAAATTCAACATTTCTTTAAATCTTTATTATTAGATTTCTACAAGATCACCATGTTCCAGATATATGTGGAATCCAACTACATTAATTAGGATTTTAAATGATTTTATTTAAATTTAAATGTCGACATACCGCACAGTAACAAGGTGTAGCGGCACTATGGTGGCACTACAACTCCCAGGAGGCATGGAACTAGCCATGTAATGTCAGTGCGTGATGGTGTCAGCACATGTCAAGCGCATGATTTTGGCTTTTAAAAGGAGTGAATCCTTTTGATTCACTCTAGAAACACCTTGTGTGGTTATTTTGTCATGTCCATTGCGATTCCAGTGGCCACAACTGGTGATCCCGACGAGTCCAAAAACGTATTTTTGGACAAACTTGGACTCTGCAGCTGTTTCTGTGAAGCTGCCACCTTTCTGGACAGCTGAGTCTGAACTGTGGTTCCAACAGGCTGAAGCACAATTTCACCTTCACAGAGTCAAATTGGACATCACTTGTTATTACCATCTTGTCAGTGCCTTGGACCAGGCCGTCGCTAAGAGGGTCGGCATCTTCCTACAGGGTTCACCACATTCCAGCAAGTATGATGCTTAAAAAGCACTTTTATTACGTGTAGGAAATGGGCAGCTGAACGACTACACCTCGATGGGTTGGAAGATCCACTCTTTCAGAACTAATGGATGAAATGCTGTTCCTGGCAGCTGGCAAAAGGCCCAATATGTTATTTGAGCAGTTTTTTTTAGGCTCTTGTTATCCAAGTGTTCATTTGAAGACCTGTGGTGCGCTGTTAGACAGAATCAGACACACACAAGGTAAAGACTGTACAACAGGCTTTAATCCACAAAGACTTCCACAGAGCCAGGCTGGCTGTGGCTGCAGCAACTCTGTGTGAGGCCTCGGGAGGCTGGCGCAGGCTTGTATCCCGGAGGGTGATTGACACCCGACCAGATGGGGCTTGATCCATTCAGGCCGACTGATTGACAGCCGGCCAGGTATTGTCCTGTCCCCTTACACTCCTGCAGGTACAGAGGTTTCCCCCTGCAGTAGGCCGGTGGTGTACCACCACAAGACCCAAGGGCAGACATTCTATGGCTGGCTAAAAAACACAGCAAGGAAAGACAAGTCTGCACAACAAACCTCTCTGATATTGACCCCGTGTCACACTCTAGTGCTCTTAGCACATCACTCCCTACAAGCAGGCAATGCCCCAAAACAAGCAAGTAGTCTGTGGACACCTCATCTTGATGTTGTTACCACAGACGATGGGGAGTAAATGCCCGCAAGTCCCTTTCACCCTGCCCGTTTGCAGGAAATGCCCAGGCCAACCGCCAGTAATGACAGCAGGTGGCAAGAAACCTGGAAGCCTACTGTATGTGTGGGACCAGTTGTCCCAGTGAAAATTTCTGGTGGACACAGGTTCAGAAGTTAGTGGATTTCCACCCACCGATTTTGACACAAGCTATCCTACCCTGGACCTGCAACTATGAGTAGTTAACAGTTCCAACATTCTGACCTTTGGCTCCAGGAAGATGAATGTCAAGTTCGAGAATCATCTTTACACTTATGCTTGGTGCAGATTTTCTTTGGGCTCATTCATTCCTCGTCAACTTAAAAGGATGTCAGCTAATAGATGGAACTACTTTTCAGTCTATTCCTCTGGCAGACACCTCTACCCCTGCTCTGCACCTCTGAACATTAGGTAAACCAGAAGATGAATTCTCTGAACTGTTGGAAGATTTCCCTGAGATTACTACTGTACAATTTTCTGCCTCCACTCCAAAGCACAGTGTTACTCTCTGCATTTGTACTAAGGGCCCTCCTATCCATGCTAAAGTGCTCTGTTTGCCTCCAGGGAAACTGCATTTAGCTAAGGAAGAGTTTGCCAAGATGGAGGAACTAGGCATAATTCGTAGGTCTGACAGTCCCTGGGCATCTCCATTACATATGGTCCTGAAACACATTGGAGGTTGGCGACCATGTGGAGATTACAGGTTACTTAATGACACCACCATCCCGGATCATTATCTGAAACCTCATATTCAAGATTTCTCGGCTAATTTGCATGGAGCAAAGATCTTCTCCAAATAGACTTTATGTGTGGCCATCACCAAGTACTAGTATAGCCAGAAGACATTCCAAAAACAGCAATAATTACCCCATTTTGGTTGTTCAAATTTTTATGAATGCCATTTGGATTAAAGAATGCCGCTCAATCATTTCAATGGGTGATGGGGGTATGACCAATGTCTTCATTTACCTCAATGACATTTTAGTGGCCAGTGGGATTAAGGAAGAATATTTGGAATATGTTTGTACACTTTTTATTCATCTTCAAAAGTTTGGACTGACCACCAATCCAGATAAATGTGTTTTTAGACAGGAAATGATTTATTTCTTGGGGCATAGGATTACTCAGGGAGACGTGACTCAGCGGCCATCAAAAGTTGATCCCATTACCAAGTACCCAAGACCTGCTATGGTTAAAATCCTGCAGAAATTCTTGGGAATGGTCAATTTTTACTATTGATTTCTTCCGGGAGCTGCTCATATCATGAAGCCTCTTTTCAATTTACTGTACGGAAATGCCAGAACCATCCATTGGACTGAAGAGGGAAACAATGCCTTCTTGGAGATGAAAGATTTGCTGGCTCATGCACTGTGCTCAGCTACCCAGTTTTAAATGCAGCCACCGCCCTTTCTACAGACACTTTCAGCATGGCTGTAGGAGGTGCACTTCATCAATATGTCAACGGGCAATGGAAACTGCTGGCATCCTTCAGCCGCCATCTTTGTGAAGGAGAGAAGAAATACAGTGCTTTTGACAAGGAGCTTTTGGCCATTGACTTGTCTATTCGACACTTCCATTATTTTTTGGAGGGCAGAGATTTTGCATAGTCCTTAACATTTGCATTTTCCAAGGTCGCAGAACCCTGGTCAACTTGACAACAATGGGAATTATCATTCATTTCAGAATTCTTCACAAAAATACAACTTATTTCTGGAAAGACAATGTAGTAGCTGATGCATGGTCCCGCTCTGCTCCACTTGATGTTTCATCTGTACATCAAGGTATTGACTACACAGCTTTGGTTGCGGCTCAAGAACATGACCATGAGACGAATGCTTATCGGACTGCAATCACGAACCTGCAATTGAAGGATGTCTAGTTTAGAGTTAATGGCAAACTACTCCTCTGTGATATATCCAGTAGTTCCAGCATCATGGAAACGTTGAGTATTTGACTCCATGTGTGGTCTCTCACATCCATTGATTAGATCAACCGTTCATATGGTTTTGGACAGATTCGTGTGACATGGTCTTAAAAAAGACATTATACAAATGGTGAGTTCCTGCATTGCCTGCCAGAAAGAAAAAATTAATAGCATACTAAGGCAACTGCAGTCCTTCCCGGCAGTTACTTAGCATTTTGCTCATGTCCACATGGACGTCGTTGGTCTGCTTCCTGTTTCAAGAGGATACTATTATCTCTTTACAGTAATAGACAGGTTTATGCAGGGGTCCGAGGCTGTGCCTATGGTAGATGCTACTACAGACAGTTGTGCTCGAGCATTCCTCAGTTCCTAGGTGTCTTGTTTTGGTTTACTGGCGCATTTTACTTTGGATAGAGGACCAAATTTACTTCCTCGCTGTGGATGGCCTTGTCTCATTTACTTGGTAAAACAATTCATCATACAAATGCCTATCATCCCCAGGCCAATGGAATGGTGGAAAGATTTCATCGAAATCTCAAGTCAGCCTTGATGGCTCAGTTAGAGGGCCCTCTGATGAGCTGCTCTGGGCATTCCTGGACAGTAGAACAACTCCAAAGGAGAACCTCCAAGCTTCATCTGCAGAGCTCATGTATGGCGCACCATTAGTGATTCCAGGGGAGTTTGTTCCCTACCATTCCAACTCCAGCAATGATCCTAAGGGAGACCGTAGGAAAATTGACCCCTATACCACCATCGTCACGTGGAGAACACCCTCTTCTGTGCCTGAAGACCTCAAAAACTGTGAATATGTCTTCATCTGAAGGAGAACACTTGGTCAACCTTTACAGACACGCTATGAAGGAACTTAGAGGATACTCGACCTGTATTTTGGACATTGGATGGAAGCCACAGTCTTTCACTATTGACAGGCTTAAACCAGCTCAGGTGGACAAGTGTTCACAGCAGCAGCCAACAGAGGTCGACAATAGACAGACAAACTTTTCTGCAGATTTCGGGGGGTGGGGGGCATGTAACGCCGCTATTGTGGCACTACAACTCCTAAGAAGCATCGAACCGGTATGTGACGTCAGTGCGTGATGACGTCAGCACATGTTGAGCTCGTGATTCTGGCTTTTAAAAGGTAGTGCAGGTGGTGAAAAATAAATACATTTGATTCACTCAAGAAACACCTTGTGAGGTTATTTTGTCGTATCCACGATTCCAGTTGCCACAAGGTCATTTTGGCTCAATTTACACCCAATTAACCAACACTCCCGGCACGTTTTGAATGGTGGGATGAAACCAAAGCCCTCATGGAAAACTCATGCAGACACAGGGAGAAAGTACAAACTCCTTACAGACAGCATGGGATTTGAACCCCGGCGCTGTATAGGCGTTGCACTAGGCGTTGCACTAGGCACTATGCTAACCATGCCACCTCAGGATTATCATGTTTATTTCCTCCATTGAGGGTGATTACAGCAAAGAAATTTGACCATAGCCTGTAATATTCCTCATGTCTGGGTGTAACTATCAAATATTGCCAGCAAACTGATGGTTCTGGCCATTTTCATTCCCTTCTTAACCTTTTTTTGCATAAAGCAGATGTTTGTTAAACTTTCCTTTTCTCTCCCTGCTTCTATTTTAAGAAGGGTTTCTCTCTGGTCCCGTCACACTTCAGGAACAACTTCCCTCATTTCCAACATGTCATATTTCAACTAACAAAAAATGGAGGTTGCATTTTATCCTTTAAAAGTTTTTTTTCATCAAAAGCATCCCAAACTGAGAGCAACCAAAATGACATCTGCCAAAGACTGAAAAAGTCACCAACAATAAGCTTCAAAGATACCAATTGACCTGGAGACCAAATGGCAAGCACATATTCCTATTTAGGATGCATATTACTAAATACTCCATTGTCTTAGGGAATGTTTGATAGTTTGGCCGTTGGGTATGTAAAATTAATGAAACAAACTAATAACATAAATTTCTCTCTGAAGTGTTTAAACAAACTTCGTGTCATATCCCATTCAGAGTTTTGGAAGGATGTCCCCCTCACCCTTTGAGATTTACCATCCTTCACAGTGAAGAAAGCTCATCAACACCTCTGTTCCTCAGGAGTTTGTGGAGGTTTAGTTTGACACCAGAAGCCCTGGCAAATTTCTACAGAGGTGTTGGGCACTACCAGTTGCCCCAATAATCACAAGGACAAAGACTGAGGGGAATGATTGGCTTGAGCTGCCCCGGATCCAAGCTAGAGAAGTGCAGGGAAGGGAGAAGAGGCCCGACCATAATGGGCTGGGTCGCAGGGGAGGAGTCCAGGGGAGAGTGTCATTAGGGGGAAGGCCAGTCTGAACTTTTACCAGCCAATGAGTACATACAATCCATACCATTACATTCACCCCCTCTTTTTAAACAGAAACCCCCCCCCCCACCACCTTCTTTTCAACACAAGAGAGAGATAAAATGTTTTTTTAAATCTAAATAGAGGTTTAGCCACACCGGCGACTTCCTCCTTCTGTGGTACCGTTGTGGGGCAGGCGTGTCCATGCTCTGCTGTTTGGGAGGGGAAGCGGTCCTGAGGGGGGGCAGGGGAGGGAACAGTCGGGATCAGTGTGATGCTTGAGGGATCCCGGGAGGAAGAGAGGTTTGATGCCTCCCAGAGGATCGACTCCTGGAGAGGAGATCCAGGTGGCTCGGCCTCCAGTATTGCGCTCCCTTGTGGAGTGGTCTGCTCCATGGGATGGTTGGTGGCAGGCAGGGCGGTTTCTGGATCCCCGGCCCTCACCAGGTCTCGGATAGGCACAATGTCCTCGTGGCCATCGGGGTACCTCACAAACGCGTATTGTGGGTTGGCGTGTATGAGGTGTACCGCTTCCACGTGAGGGGCTATGTGTCTCCGTAGCAGGACCGGCCCTGAGGTTGCCAGCCAAGGAGGAATGGAGGCATCATTCACCAATCACCATTCATGCGGGGTGGTGTTAGTCACAGTCCATAGGAGCGATCAGATGGCATGAAGCGCTTCGGGCAAAATGTCCTGCCAGCGGGACACTGGCATGTTTTTAGACCTAAGGGCCGGGAGCACTGGCTTCCAGATGGTGGCGTTCTCCCTTTCCACCTGGCCATTACCCCTGGGGTTATAGCTGGTGGTCCTGCTGGTGGCTATGCCTCTGGCCAGGAGGTACTGTCGCAGTTCCTCACTCATGAACGAGGTCCCTCGATTGCTGTGGATGTACTCGGGGTACCCAAACAGGGTGAAGATACTACGTAGCACCTTGATTACTGTCGCCGAGGTCATATCCAGGCAGGGAATAGCAAATAGGAACCTGGAGAACTCGTCCACCACCATCAGGAAGTAGGCATTCCTATTTGTAGTGGGTAGGGGGCCCTTGAAATCGACACTGAGCCATTCAAAAGGGCGTGTGGTCTTAATGAGATCTGCCTTTTCGGGCTGGTAGAACTGTGGCTTACATTCAGCGCAGATCTGGCAACACCTGGTCATGGATCGGATGTCCTCAACGGAGTACGGAAGGTTCCGAGTTTTGATGAAGTAGTATAACTTTGTGACTCCGGGGTGGCACAGACTGTCATGGAGGGTCTGGAGGTGGTCGAGATGCGCACTGGTGACTGTCCCCCGGGATAGGGCGTCTGGGAATCGTTGAGTTTACCTGATCGGTACAAGATGTTGTAATTATAGGTGGAGAGCTTGATCCTCCAGCTAAGAATCTTGTCATTCTTGATTTTACCCCACTGTTTAGTATTAAGCATGAAGGCCACAGCCCTCTGGTTTGTCAACAGGGTAAACCATTTACCAGCTAGGTAATGTCGCCAGTGATCGCCTGGGCCTCCTTCTCGACTGAGGAGTGACGCACCTCAGGACCGTGCAGGGTGCGGGAGAAAATGCTACTGGCCTGTCTGTCTGTCAGAGGCATCGCTCTCCACCTGAAAAGGGATGGACTCATCCGCGGCATGCATCATGGCCTTTGTGATGTCTCCTCGGATCTGGTAGAATGCAGCTTGGGCTTCCTCCGCTGATAACGGGAAAGTTGTGGACTTTATCGGTGTAATTGGGTACCCATTGTGCATGATAGGAAAACAGCCCCAGGCACCTCTTCAGCGTCTTTAGGGTGTTTGGGACTGGCACACCATGTGCCACGACGCAACCGAGAAGGGCCAGGCAGTCATTGTTGAACACGCACTTGTCCTTATTGTACGTCAAGTTAAGTAAGAACTTTGTGAGGTTCGCGTCATGGTGCTGCTGGTCGTGGCCGCAGATGGTGACATTGTCAAGATATGGGAATGTCGCCATCAGCTTGTGCTCCTCCATCATCCAATCCATAACCCACTGAAAAGCAGAGACACTGTTAGTAACCCTGAAAGGTACCCTCAGAAAGTGAAAAAGTTTGCCATCGGCCTCGAAACCCGTTTAGACCCGGTCACTTGGGCGAAGGGGGAGTTGATGATAAGCCGACTTGAAGTCAATGGTCGAGAAGACTCTGTATTATGCAACCTTATTGACCAAGTCGGCTATCCAGGGTAAAGGGTACGCATCCAACTAGGTGAAGCTGTTGATGGTTTGACTGTATTCAATCACCATCCAGGTCTTGCCTGCCCCTCTGACAACGAGGACCTGTGCCTTCCAGGGGCTGAAGCTAGGGGCTATGATCCCCTCTGTCAAGAGTCACTGAAGCTCGGCCCGGATGAGCCCCATATACTCCATTCTGTAGCACCTACTCTTGGTGGCGATAGGTTTATAGTCCGGGATGAGGTTCACGAATAGTGACAGTGTGGTGAGGCTGCAGTTCGCTGCTGGAGCTGGGCACTCGATTGGGGGGGGGGGGGGGGTCCGTAAGCTGCGGGTTGTAAACGGTTAGCGGTAGTTGGGGGCCCCCAAATGCCATCGTCACACTCCTGAACTGACTCTGGAAGTCGAGACCTAGGAGGATCGGCGTACAGAGCTGGTGCATTACCAACAACAAAAAAATCATTATAACACTCCCCCCCCCCCCCCCCCACCACCGTCAGAGATGCCACACAATACCATCGGATACAAATCCGTTGGTCTTTCGCCGCCTTCGACACGGAACCGGTCATCGGCCAAATGGGTATCGAGAGTCTACGGGCCACCTCGGGGTGGATAAAACTTTCGGTACTGTCACTATCAAAGAGGCAGTTTGACTTGTGCCCATTCACCTCGATCTTCATCACGGAGTTCGTGATCGGGTGAGGGCTGGCTTGGTCCAAGGTGATTGATGCCAGGATGGGTGCATCGTCTTCGTCGTCAGTGGTGAGGCCCGATGTTCAAGATGACAGCCTCCATGTTGACCACACTGCCAAAGACAGTGAAGAAGACAGAAGTGACGTCGTCGGGGGCGGAAGTGATGTCGCTGGTGAGAGTTGCTGCTGCGTAGAGGATGGGAGCGGGAGCGTGTAAAATGGCACCCCCCCTTACCGCGCACATGGCCGGCACTGGAAGCTCTTCAGCCATACACGCCGTGCTGCTCTGAGATGCGGCTCTGGACCTGCAAACACATTGGTAATGGCCCTTTTTCCCACAGCCCGAGCAGTTAGCTCCTTTCGCGGGGCAGAGATGTTGTGGATGTCTTGCCTGCCCAAAGATGTTGCACCTCGAGGATCCCGGCGTTATTGCAGCCGCAGTCAGGTCGGCCGTCCCCGATGCCGACTCACAGGATGGCAGACCTCGTGGCGGCACGTACTGGATAGGCCCACTTTTGCCTGCGTGGCACTGGGCCGAGTCTAAGGTCCTGGCCAGTTGGATTGCCTATTTCAGTGGGAGTTGATCCTCCTTGAGGAGACACTGTCGGATATAGTCCGACCTCAACCCCAACACTCAAGCTTCCTGGACCAGGTCCTCCACGCACTGGGCCCCTGGCACAGGGACCGTGGAGTTCCCAAACAGTCTTTCCCCAGTGTGATCAGGGCAGGCTCGGGCAAACTCTTCTACCGACTCACCAGGCTGCTGTTTTCTGGACACCAGGAGGTAACGGGAGTAAACTTCGTTGATCTTGGGCATGTATAATGCCCGTAGCTCAACCATCGCCTCTGTGTAGGTCGTCCAGCTTCTGATGCCCTGGAAAGCCCTCTGGCTGACTCTTGCCTGTAGGACTTTCAGCCAGTTCTCATCCGAGTCGACCACTCCAGCAGCGGCCTCCAGAAGTTGTTGAAACAATTGATCCACTGCTTGAAGAGTTCTGATGCACCCAGGACTTGGGGATCCACCTCTAGCCGATCTAATGTCTCCATTACCGGAGACATTAAAATGTTATGTACAATAAATTGTTGGGCACTACCAGTTGCCCCAATAATCACAAGGACAAAGACTGAGGGGAACGATAGGCTTTATTGTACATAAGACGAGCTGGCCCGGATCCAAACTAGGGAAGTGTATGGCCTGATTCCCAGGAGAGAGTGTCATCAGGGGGTGGGCCAGCCTGAGCCTTTACTGGCCAATTAGTACATACAATCCATACCATTACAAGAGGTGTGGTGGAAAGTGTGCTGACCGCCTGCATCACGGTCTGATATAGGAACACCAATACCCTTGAGCATAAGCCCTCCAAAAGGTAGTGGACACAACCCACAGTCACAGACAAAATCCTCCCCACCATTGAGTACATCTACAAGGAAGACTGCCGTCTGAGAGCAGCAGCAATCATCAAAGACCCACACCACCCAGCACATGCTCTGTTCTCACTACTGCCAACAGGAAAGAGGGAGATCTTAGACTCGCACCATCAGGTTCAGGAACAGCTGCTTCCCCTCCACCATCAGACTCCTCAACGACAAACTCGATCAGGGACTCATTTAAGGCCTCGCACTTGTGCACTTTATTGATTTTCTTTCTGTACTGCACAGTTTGTTTACATTTGATATCCGTTAGCTGTTCTCTGTTTGTTTACATGTTTACACTGTGTACAGTTTAATTTTTGCACTACTAATTAGTGGTAATTCTGCCGCGCCCACAGGAAAAAGGAATCTCAGGGTTGTATGTGATGCCATGTATGTTCTCTGACACTAACTCTGAAATCTGAATCTGAAATCTGAACCGTTGTCCTGATTTTCTTTTAGTGTGCTGGTCCTATAATGAACCGTAATAATAATTATATTTACTTTTCTTTCTTTCAAAGTTCCAAGCAGACTGTCAATAAAAAATAATCTGTTGTTCGTTGTGTTTGCACCACTCTTGCTGGCGATCGTCATTTTCATTTCACTGTATTTCAAGCTTCCATCCCGGTGAGTACTCAGCTTCTGCAACAATTATGGTGACCTCAGAGATGCTAGCAGCCTCTGCCACTGTCTCTGGAATTGTTGATATGTCCCCTCTAACTCAGTGGGTCTAGACTGGAGGACTCCTCTCCATTAACCCCTCCTCCCCTCCCCCCCCCCCCCCCCCCACTCCAGTGACACATGAGTTTGAGCAATTTTCTCTCGAGCCAGGTGGAGGTCCCTCCACGACACTGGAACAAATGATATCTTCCCTGGCATTGATGATGCCTGTTACCATTTCTTTCCAGAAAGTAGGAATCGCCTCTTCCAACCCCACTGACTCTGTAGCAATCTCTCTGGGTGCCATTCCAATAACCCTTTGTGCGGGTCATTTCTTTGCACTGCACTCCCTCTGTTTTGGGAACTTGAGCTCACTGTACTTGGTGAGTTCTCTGCATTTCTGATACTCCCATCAGCTCCCAAGTTCTCTTCCCACTGCTTGTGTACTTGCTCTCTGAATTTGTAAAATATATCACACTCCTTAAAGAAATAAAGCATTTCATTTATATAATCACCTTTATGATCACAGACCCATAGTAGTTTACAGCCACTAAAGTAACTTTTGAATGTAGGGAAGGGAGCATCTATCCTGCGCATAACAAGATGGTCTGGTTTAATAATGTTCAGTTTATGGTCAGAATATGTTACGGTCTCCCCAAGCCTTTGAAGCTATGCTATGAGGTTGAAACAGAGGTGGCCCTGGTTTATCATCCTGTCAGAGCAATAACATCTTTGACAGTATAGTACCCCCACAGAGGGTTGCCACCTTTAGCAGTAGTGATCCCTCAGCTCACCATCAGAAGGTGTTGTCTCCTCCCTCAGTCTCCCCATCAGATGTTGGCATCTCTGACAGTGTTGTGCCACCTCAATCCCCCATCAGAGAATGATGCCTCTAACCGTGTCATGCCACCTCAGAGGGATGGCACCTCAGGCAATGAGTGTTCCCTCAGCACACCATCAGAGTGTAGTCTCCTTCTTCAGTGCACATCCGTGCTCTCTCTCCTGCAGGAATGCACTGCATGATCTGTCAAGATTTTTTGTGCCTGGTTTGGGATGAAACTTTAACTTGCAGTCTTCTGATTTTTGAAGTGAGGGTTTATCACTCTCCTGCTTAGACATGTATCTGATCTGAAAGATGTGATGGTGGTTGTGTTTTTTGCCCTTTTCTAGTGTTCTGGGGAAAATGTGGATTCGTATTCCAACCCCAGCCTCCTTCTTCCAGCCTCTCTACCATCAGCACAATGGAAATTTCAAGGTATGCACAGTCATGCTCTGGACAGATGTTACTTTCCATCATTTCCCTGAAACTCCTTGGGCTGATAATTTGTACTGATGGGACAGGAAAAAGCTAGACTCTTCGTCCCATTGACTCTTCCGGAGTGGAGGCTTCACATTTAAGAAGGGAAACAAAATCATCTAGGCTTTAAATTTCTCATCTGGACAGCAAGTGAGGCCATCATCAATATGACCAAGTATGTACTTCACAGTTAGTGAGAAGCTGTAATGCTGCCAGCAAGACAGATGGACTGTATCCAGCACACTGTCACATATGATGGTACACACACACACACACACACACACACACACACACACACACCTTCACAGTGTTACGGAGTCCAGAGGATCCCAAAAACCAGCAGCAATAGATATGCACCACAACACAGGGTTACTCAAAGAAAAGCAGTTTTTAATTATAATTGAACAAGAAAACAGAATTAAACTTTAACTTATTACTTAACCTACCGAACTACTTAATCCCCCCCTCTAATACTAAGCGCAGGTGTGTGTAATAATGTATATTTCAGATTAGAAAAGTTATTTGGATCACAGTCCAATCTCACTGGTTGCAGGCAATTCTTGTACTGTGCACAGAAGTTAGCATTAACAAAGTTCACAAGTCTTTGGTGCTTAACAGGCAAATGGATACCACTCAGGAGGGTTCTTGCTGGTTTTCAGAGAGAGATTCCTTTTCCAGGACATCCACAACTGATTCCTTCTCAATCAGTCTTCTGACGAAACTTGCCCCCTTCAGAGTTCTCCAGATGGTCTTCTTTCTTTCAGGTCACCTTTCACACCATCAGTCTTCTCCTTTGATTAGGGCAGCCAGCTTGTCCTTCTGGAATGGATTTTTGCCTCTCTTCTCTCTCTGTTTCACACCCTCCCTCTCTGGGAGCAAAACTCTTATCCTTTACCTGCAAAGATCACATGCTCTCCCAGGCAAGCTGCTGTCCATATTTTGTTGCCTCCAGCAAAAAGCATTCTGCAAAAGTCCTGCAAATATTCTGTGTTTTAAAATGTGCATGTACAAGCTGCTCTAACAATTCCTCCCAAACCACCTCTGAACACTCTGTCACGACAGTTAAACCCAATATAAACCCTGTCACAATGATTGACCTTTAGTCAGTACATTCACACTTTCAAACGAGCAATGAAACAGTTAAGCCCTTTACAACACTGTCACAACTGACCATTACATGACACCCAGTACCCAGTTTTCAAACTGCCATGTAAAATGGGGTTGACCGGGCAATTTGCACAGTTAGTGACCCAGGTTCATGGTGGTTTGAAAGGATCCAAGCAAGTTAATCCAGTCAGAACCCAACCTGGTCCCTGGCCTACCTCAGAGGTGAGGTGGTCAGGGAACCCTGTTAAACTTACCTGGGCGGCCTGCTCCGGCAGTTTGAAAAAGAAAATGGCTGACCCGGTTACTCTGGTCAGTGCTTGCGTACGTGTGTCACAGGGAAACCCCTGGCTGAAGAAGGAGGGAAGAAAGGTCACTGCTGTCTTCGGTGGGGGGAGAGAGATCGCTGCTGTGATCGGGTGGGGGGGGGGGGGTGGGGAGAAGTCACTGCTGTGATGGGGAGGGGGGGGGAGAGAGGTCACTGCTGTGATCGGGGGGGAGAATGGGGTGCCGAGATGTGCCGCAGCTGAAAACGCCGCTTTGTTTTGCGGCAACGGTTCCCACACTCCCACATTGAGCCGTCGCCACGAACCAGAGTGGCATATCGTGTAAGCAACCACCCACCACCCCCCGCCCCCTGTTTGCAGCCGTGGCACATCACTTGGGGGTGGCTGACGGGGGAGTGGCAAGTGACGCGGGAGGGGTTGTGGCCACTGACGGGAGAGAAGGTCAACTGATGGCTAATGGGGGGGGGATTGATGGACTGACGGCCGATACTTCCCATGAGTGCATGATTCATCACTTACCGCGTCATTGTGAGGGCAGGATTCCCCTTAAATTGCCTGATTGGCGATTTATCAGGTAGATCTGGCTGCAATCCTGCATCCATGACCTAGTAATCCCACCTGGGTCCCAGGAGGGCTACCTTGGTGTTGCAGTTTAAAAGCACCTAGTCAAGTCCTCTGTAATACACCCTAGCATGAGCAGAAAAATTACAAACTGAATATCATCATTCTTTCATAAGTTGATAATTGCTCATAACATACCCTCCTACATTTTGAAAAAGGTATCATTACTGACCTTGCCTCTATCCTTATGTGGAAAGTTGGGATCGATTAAGCCAGATGATTCCTAAATGGTGAAAGGCAAAAGGGAATCGGAGTTGGATTGGAGAAGTATGTCTGGCCACCGAAAGCTGGCATAGGGACACCAATGAGAATGGGCCAGAGAAAATCTGCTAGAGTGTTAGTACAGTGGGATAAGACTATGGTGGGCCATCTAATTTTAGCTTTCTCTTTCAGGAATGGATCCACAAGGATCAAGCAAGCAATCAGTATGGCTGTTCTGGGAAGTTATCCCAGGATCTCCGGGAGGTGAAGAGGCTTCATGTCAGTAGAGGCGTTACAGTCGTCCTGAGTCCTTGGGATGAAGCTGTTTCTAATATCTCTAACCTTAAGCCTATCGCAATCAATCATGCCTTGCCCTTTGACATGGGCACCAAAAGTAGCCTCCAAACTGATTCCAGCAACCCCTTTCAATACACCCCATCATTGGAATATTGCCACAAGTCTGCACTGGATGGGCTCCTTCCTCGCCTTTTCCAAGAGGAGCAGCACATTTCTGAGAATGGAACACTGTGCCAAGATTCATCTCATGGCTCCTTCTTGGGCACTATGAGCCAGGAGGAGGATGAGGGGTACAGCTATAGTGACGAATATTGCACCCTTGCCCACTCTGACTCCAGCCGGGGTCTGGTCCCTGCCAAGGTCGGTCTCCAGCTCAAAGTATCCAACAAGCTCCAGGAAGAGAAAAGGGAAATGGCCGAGGATTTGGCCATGATTGATGATGGTAGACTTCCCTTATTCTGCCTGCCAAGTAGCAGCCTAGACGTCACAGTTTCCACAGGAGGTCCATGCCAGTGGGAGACCCAACAAAACCCCATCTTGGGATCAGACACCAGCCAAACCCTCAGGGTCACCATTAAACAATAAACTACATTCCCTCAAGCTCATCTCCCCTGTCAACTCTGCTGCACGTTCCTGTCTGAGACTACAATTACCATATCCTAACAATGTGGGAGGAGGGGATGAATTATTCCAATATCAGCAAAGGAGAGGCACCCAATCTAACCATTAATACATTCCAGTTGTCAGGAAGCTTCAGGAGAGCATTTGATGAGCATTATTTAGCAGGCCATGCAAATAGCTCAGTATATTAAACAGGGTTCTTTATTGTTGGTTAATAAGCAAAATTGGAGCATACACTGTTGGATGTAACATACTAGCATGGGTTGAAGACATTACTAGGCAGATATAAGGTTGGAGGAACAAACAGGGCCTTTGAATTGGGAGGCTGTGACCAGTGAGATAGTACAGAGATTCATGCTGGACCCCCTGGTCATTGAAAATCTATTTCAATAGTTTGAATGAGGGGAAAATGTATTAAATGACCAATTGTGATGATACAAAGTTGGGTGGCAATGTGGGTTGTGGGGATGCAGAGACATTTCGAGCAATAGAGGCAAGTTAAGTGCATGGTCAAGGATATGGTAAAGTATAATGTAGATAATGATGAAGCCATTCGCTGGTAGTAGAAATAGAAGTGGTGTATGTTCTAAATCAGTGGTTCTCAACCTTTTTCTTTCCACTCACATTCCACTTTAAGTAATCCCTACACCATCAGTGCTCTGTGATTAGTAAGGGATTGCTTAAGCTGGGATGTGAGTGGAAAGAAAAAGGTTGAAAACCACTGTATTTAATTGACTCATTATGTGCATGGTTTCACAACTCCAAAGGAAATGGGCCAATGACAATTTTTCTCAAGCTAAATATTTCAGTAACAATTGGGTCTAGAGCAGTGATTCTCAACCTTTTTCTCCCACTCACACATGGCTTGACTTTGTGAATGAAGATTTAGGAAGGATCGTAGACATGGGCATATCCTTCAAGCCTGCACAATGGATTTTTAAGTGAAGTACAGTGTGTGCAAAACTGGTCCCCACCCTTTACACCCAGTATTTATCTGCCACAGCCTAGCACACTTGGATGGTGACAACCAAGTCCTCGGGCCATAGGTGTAACATCGGAGTGTTCTTCTCCTAACAAGCCCCATCTGCCCGGGTTTGAAATCAGAGTTGTCCTTCTCTTAGGCTGACTGCCAACCAAGGCTAATGAGTCCAGTCTACGCATCCAGTTATACCACTGGACACGTCGGTCACGTCATGGCGTAGCAAACTCAGTGAAACGGATGCAAACAGTGGCTACACAGCAATCACTACACTGAGAAAGGAGAGGCGATGTATTGTGCATATACTTTCCCTAGGTAAGTGGGACCACTGTGAGGCCCAGACCTCACCCACCAACTCACATACCACCTTAAGTTTCATCCTATAGGATGATGATGGTTCCTTTCAGTTTGTTGGGTTTGATATGAGGATACCCCACTTCTCAGAAAGGAACAGTGCGTGTGTGAATGGATTTAGGTGAGTAGGTGTTACACAGGTCCAGACCCATCCTCTTGACATCCCCTTCCAGATTCAGTGGCATGGTGAGGTCAAAGACAGCTGGGGGAAATTCTGTTGCAGTGAATGGCCAGACTGAGCTTTGATGCAAGGGATGCCCTTTCCGCGCTTCATGGTACGTTTGGTGGATGGCCATTGATCCTGCAAGAGGGTTTATCTGCCCTTTGACAGATCTAGTTTTTCATCCCGAAGGGTGTCTAGCCACTCTCCACACCAGGCTTGCCAGGGGAGCTGACCATCCAACCATGGGACAGGTAGTTACATGGGACCAGTAGCACTCCGACGAGTGACCACCTTAAATAATCCCTTACTAATCACAGAGCACCTATGGCATAGGGAATACTTAAGGTGGTTTGTGCGTGGAAAGAAAAAGTTTGAAAACCACTGGTGTACATGATGACAGATTGAAAGCTGGTCTCAGACAAGTCAGTGAAATCTGCAGCAAGCAGTTTGGAAAGGAAAGCGCATGTTGGTTTTTACAAGAGGATTTGAATACAAGGATAAAGACACGTTTTCCAATTTTACAAGGCCCTAGTGAGATCGCATCTGGACTGTTGATTAAATGTGTAAACTGCCCAAATAAGAAGGAATAATATTGTGATAGAGAGAGTGCAGTGCAGTGAAGATTGATCAGCTTGATTACTCCGGTGGTTGATTGGTTACGTGAGAAGAGACTAAGTAGAGTGAACCTCAATGCTTCTGAATTTGGGAGAGGTGATCTCACTGAGATATAACCATTTTTATGCAGTTTGACATCGCAGCTTGATTGGGTTTAAAATCAGAGATCACATTTCAAACTGAGAGGTTGATCATTCAGGACAGAGATGAGAAAAATATTCTTTACCTGGAGTGTTGTAAATCTTTGGCGGTCATCACCCATTTTGGCTGTGGAGGTTCATTTGCTGAGCATATTTAATTGATAGCTATTTAAATTTTCAGGTAATCTGGAGATGTGATATAACATTAATGCAGGAGAGTGATGCTGGGATAAGTATGAGCCATGAGGTAAGGACAAAGGGAAGAATATTTTTAACTAGTGACATCTTTATTAAGCTGCTGGTATTTGCAAGATGATAAATTTTGCTTTATAAAATATATATTCAAACATTATTTGTATACATTTTATACACATATATTTTGTATATAAAACATTGATTGCTGCTAACTGAGCTTTGCATGATTACTAATGAAAACATTAAAACTATAATTTGACTTGATAGTCCATTTTTTATGATATTGTTCAGTTTCAGGAATTAACACAATTATGCTCTTCAAGCAAGTTGCAGACGAACACCATCACCCCACTTTAACCTGGGCTTTAATCTAAAGCAGTGGTTTTCAAACTGCTCCCCCAAACTCACATTCCACCTTAAGCAATTGTGATGATACACCACTAGCCTACTGCAGGGGGTGACCACTGTACCTGCATGAAGATCACCGGAGGACAGACCACACCTGGCCGGCTGTCAATCAGTTGACCTGAATGGACCAAATCCCACCCAATCAGCCGACCGGGATATAAGCCACATCTGGCCCCTCTCAAGGTCAGTCACTCAGAACCAAGGCACAGCTAGCCACAGCAGAGACTTTAAGCTGAAAAGAACCTGTTGTTTCAGTCTGAATATGTGTCTGCTTACTGTTACTACAATGCTTCACAATTTATTCAGCTTAAATTTAACCTGCTATGGAGAAGCTCCTAAGTGCCGGGAGCTTCGAAATCGACCTTCGTCACCCGGAAGCACAAGCACACTTCGAAATCTGGAGGCACTCATCAAGGCACACCCCGACGTCCTAGACTCCGACAGGAGGAAACTCGTGTTGCTCCGTCCGAAGTCGGGTTCCTGAGCCTTCCAGGCACTCAAGGACTGCTCTGAATACTCGAAGCGATGGACACCTTGGAGACAATGTACAAGCCCCCAATGAGCGCAGTCTACGCCAGGTACCTCCTGAATATTCATGCCCAACAGCCAGGAGATCTGACTGGGGGGGTGGGGGGGGACATACAATGGGCTCAGGATCCTGGTCATACTCAAGCTCTGTGCCCCAGCCCTCCTGGGCTTAAACTTCCAGTGCCACATGCAGAGCTTCACCCTCACCTTCGGGGGGCCCCTACCCCCACTCATGCCATCCAACCAGCCCCGGCCAACCTGTGGCCTCTCCACTCTGCACATCATCCCTCCCGTCCTCTTCTGCTACCTCATGCCAGACTGCAAACCGATAGCAGCCAGAAGCAGGCACTATTGCGCAAAAGACAGAGAATTCATTAAGGTGGAGCTAAAGCGGCTCCTGGCGGAGGGTGTCATAGAACCCAGCACCAGCCCATGGAGAGCCCAAGTCCTGGTGGTCAAAGGGGTCAGCAAACCAAGAATGGTCATAGACTACAGTCAGACCATTAACCAGTACACCCAGCTGGACGCCTACCCCTTACCCAGGAGAGCCGACAGTCAATGAGATAGCCCGCTACAGGGTCTTCTCCACAATTGACCTGGTCGGTCTACTATCAGCTCCCAATCCACACATGGGACAAGACCTACACTGCCTTCAAGGCGGACAGATGCCTCTACCAGTTCCGCCAAGTTCCATTTGGAGTCACTAACAGAGTCTCCATCTTCCAGTGGGAGATGGATCGCATGGTAGACCGGCACAAACTAAAAGCGACCTTCCCATACCTGGATAATGTCACCATCTGCAGTCATGACCAGCAGGACCACAATGCCAAACTGGAGAGATTTTTCCGGACGGCCGAGGAGCTGAATCTCACCTACAATAAAGAGAAGTGTGTGTTCAGCACCACCCACCTCGCCATCCTGGGGTACAACATGGCACATGGTGTCATCGGCCCAGATCCAGAACAGATGTGCCCTTTAATGGAGCTACCCCTCCTACACACACTCAAGGCCCTCCGCAGGTGCCTTGGACTTTTTTCCTATTACTCCCAATGGGTTCCTCGCTTCTCAGACAAGGTTGCCCACTGGCCCAGGCCACAACCTTTCCCCTCCCACCCGAGGTGCAGGCAGCCTTCACTTGCATCAGGCAGGACATCGCAGACATCACGATGCATGCTGTGGACAAAGATGCCTCCGATGTGGCCCTCACCACTACCCTCAACCAGGAGGGGCACCTGGTCATTTTCTTCTCAAGAACCCTCCACGGTTCCAAGCTAGGGCACTCTGCCATTGAAAAGGAGGCCCAGGTGATCATGGAAGTGGTCCGCCACTAGTGCCACTTCCTGGCAGGCAGCAGATTCACCCTCCTCAGCGACCAGCATGGAGTGGCGTTCATGCTCAGCACGACCCACAAAGGCAAGATCAAAAACGATAAGATTTTGCACTGGAGAGTCGAGCTAGTAACGTTCATCTACGACATCCAGTACCAACCAGGAAAGTTCATCGACTCCCCCAACGCCCTATCCCAGACCTGCGCTTAAGCTCATGCCGACCAGCTGCAGGCACTCCATGGATCCCTCTGCCAACTGGGCATTACACACCTCTACCATTTCATCAAGTCCTGGAACCTCCCATACACCGTCCAGGAAGTCCAGACCATGCCAAGTCTGCACGGAATGCAAGCCCCGCTTCTTCCGTCCACCCCAGGCCCACGTAGTGAAGGCCACCCGACCCTTCGAACGCCTCAGTATTGACTTCAAGGGCCTCCTGTGTTTCACGAACCGGTACGTCTACTTCCTCGCAGTGATAGACGAGTATTCCTGGTTTCCCTTTGCCATCCCATGCCCAGACACCTCCACAGCCACCATCATCACGCACTGACACAGATCTTCACTCTGTTCGGCTACCCCGCGTTCATCTACAGTGACCGGGGGTCCAGCTTCATGAGTGAGGAGCTGCGCCAGTACCCGACAGCAAGGGGTATCGCAACTAGTTGCATGACTAGTTACAACCTGAGGGGCAATGGGCAGGTGGAACACGGAAATGGGGTGATCTGGAAGGCAGTCCTCCTGGCCCTTAAGTCAAAAGGCTGGTCTGTGGACTACTGGCAGGACACCCTCCCCGAGGCGCTCCATGCCATCAGGTTGCTCCTGTGCACGGCTACCAATGACACCCCTCACGAATGCCTGTTCTCATTCCCTAGGAAATCGGCAACTGGAATCTCTCTCCCAGGGCCCACAAGGCCGACCCCCTGGTTGAGCAGGTGTTCCTTCTACACGCAAACCATAACTACGCCTATGTCAGGTACCCCACGGCAGGGAGGGCACCGTCTCGACCAGGGACCTGTCACCAACGGGGGCATCCACCGCTACACAACAGCTCCCACGCCGGCTTGATGCATCTCCCCTACCCCGGACATCCGTGGGACACCCAGGACCATTTTTCCCACCTTGGGCACCCCGTACACACTCAAACCACGGGAGACGATCGCGCTTTCTAACCCCTCCAACTCTTCACAGACGTTTTGACTCTGGCCGCCCTGGCCACCCTACCACGCTGCACTACACCAGCTGCTCAGGCCCCTGCCCCCGCCACCCAACTAGCCCCCAAGAACCCTAGCCAACCTTTGACCAGGAGCCAGCCCTGTGACGGTCACAAAGACTCTGACAGCCGCTGAACTGTCTAAACTTGTAAATATGTTGAATCCTGTGGAAGATTGTCATGTAACCTTCCCCACCCCCCCCCCCACCCACCCCGGGACAATTTTAAAGAAAGGGGTGAATGTGGTGATACACCACTAGCCTACTGCAGAGAGTGACCTGCGTACCTGTAGTAAGAGCACTGGAGGACAGACCACACCTGGCCGGCTGTTAATCAGTTGACCTGAATGGACCAAATCCCATCTGGTCAGCTGCCAATCAGCCACTCTGGATATAAGCCACATCCAGCCCCTCTCGAGGTCAGTCACTCGGAAGCAAGGCACAGCTAGCCACAGCAGAGACCTTAAGCTGAATAAAGTCTGTTGATCAGTCTTTGAATCTTGTATCTGCTTACTGTCACTACAGTGCGTCACAGCAATTCTTACGCCATAAGTGCTCTGTGATTAGTAAAGGGTTGCTTAAGGTGGTATGTGAGTGGGAAGGGAAGGTGGAGAATGACTGCTCTAGACCCAATTGTTACTGAAATATTTTACTTGAGAAAAATTGTCATTGGCCCATTTCCTTTAGAGTTATGAAACCGTGCACATAATGAGTTAATTAGATATGATTAAAATGGGGATTTTCAAACTTTTTTTTCCACTCATACCACCTTACGTGATCCCTTACTAATCACAGAAAACCTATTGCTCAGGGATCACGTAAGGTGGAATGTGAATTTAGAGGGGGGGGAAGTTTAGGATACCACATCTGTTCCCAAAATGAGGTTTTCCAGTCCAGAGCTTCTGAAATGTCTGCCTTCTTTTACAAACATTGGCTTCCCCTCCATCACTATCAACTCAACCCTCACCCGCATCTCTTCTGTCTTCTGCTCATCTGCCCTGACCCCCTCTGCCCCCAGATGCAACAAACATTTAATCCCCCTCATACTCACCCACCACCCCACCAGCCTCTGCATCCAACACAGCATCCACTGGAATTTCCTGCACTTACTACAGGATCCCACCACCAGACACATTTTTTCCTCTTCTCCCTTCTCTGCCTTCTGCAGGGACTGCCCCCTCCACAATTCCCTCGAGCCCACCGCACCCCCAGGCACTTTCCCCTTACCACGGTCCCAGACCCCAAACAGACCTTTCACATGAAGGATTTATTCACTGCATCCGGTGCTCCCTTTGTGGCATTCGGAGAGAACGGTCGCAGACTGGGAAATTGCTTTGCACAACACCTCCACTCCATTCGCAACCACAGCGAACTCTCAGTGGACAACTATTTCAATTCTGGGTCACACTCCTGTGCTCACATATCTGTCCATGGCCTTGTGTACTATCCCACCAAGACCACCTGCAGATTGGAGGAACAACACCTTATTTTTCCTTCTGGGCACTCTCCAGCCAGATGGCATGAACATTGACTTTGCTGCTTTCCACGAAACCTGCTTGCCTTTTCTTTCCCTTCCCCCCCTTTCCTGTCTTTCCAGTTCTTTCACACACCCAGCCCTGCCATCCTCCCATCTCATTGCTACTGACTTCTCCCTCCTTTCTCCAACTTTTCCCCCCCCCTTCCCCCCTACTCTTTTGTTCGGATGCCTGCCAGCATTTTCTCACACTTTGATGAAGGGCTCAAGCCCAAAACGTTGGTTCTGTATCTTTCCCTTTCCCACTGTTTGACCTGCTGAGCTTCTCCAGCATTTTGTGTTTTTACTTCAACCACGGTGACTACAGAATTTTGTGATTTTACTGCCTTTTCATGGTCGCAGTGTCCAAGTGAAACCTTTCACCATGTTTGTCACTGACTGCACCAAGATCAGCAGGGAAGACATCCAATTGCAAATGGCCCTTATCGTTAAAAAGAGCTTGGAGAGAAAACTGGAACTTCAGCCATGTTATCAGTCATGATTGTATGGGATGGAGGTGCAGACTCAAAGGGCTGAATAGTCTTCTCCTCCACCTATTTTCTAAAAATCTACGATTGTATGATTGTGATTTTAAATAGATAAACATGCAATATATTGTTGGGATACAAGGTTTAATGAGTGTAAGGAATCACTAAATTAATCAGTAATAAAGTGTCACAAGTAGCGTAGTAGTTAGCGGAACACTAATACAATGCCAAAGACCTAGGTTTGAATCCACTGGTGTTTGCAAGGAGTTTGCATGTTCTCCCCATGACTCAGATTTCCTCCACCCTTCAAAACGTACAGGGTTGGTAGGTTAATTTGGGTGTAGTCCGTGAACTACTCTTTGCAGACGATGCCGCTTTAGTTGCCCATTCAGAGCCAGCTCTTCAGCGCTTGACGTCCTGTTTTACGGAAACTGCCAAAATGTTTGGCCTGGAAGTCAGCCTGAAGAAAACTGAGGTCCTCCATCAGCCAGCCCCCCCCACATCTCCATCGGGCACACAAAACTCAAAACGGTCAACCAGTTTACCTATCTCGGCTGCACCATTTCATCAGATGCAAGGATCGACAACGAGATAGACAACAGACTCGCCAAGGCAAATAGCGCCTTTGGAAGACTACACAAAAGAGTCTGGAAAAACAACCAACTGAAAATCCTCACAAAGATTAGCGTATACAGAGCCGTTGTCATACCCACACTCCTGTTCGGCTCCGAATCATGGGTCCTCTACTGGCATCACCTATGGCTCCTAGAACGTTTCCACCAGCGTTGTTTCCGCTCCATCCTCAACATTCATTGGAGCGACTTCATCTCCAACATTGAAGTACTCGAGATGGCAGAGGCCGACAGCATCGAGTCCACGCTGCTGAAGATCCAGCTGCGCTGGGTGGGTCACGTCTCCAGAATGGAGGACCATCGCCTTCCCAAGATCGTGTTATATGGCGAGCTCTCCACTGGCCAACGTGACAGAGGTGCACCAAAGAAAAGGTACAAGGACTGCCTAAAGAAATCTCTTGGTGCCTGCCACATTGACCACTGCCAGTGGGCTGATAACGCCTCAAACCGTGCATCTTGGCGCCTCACAGTTTGGCGGGCAGCAACCTCCTTTGAAGAAGACCGCAGAGCCCACCTCACTGACAAAAGGCAAAGGAGGAAAAACCCAACACCCAACCCCAACCAACCAATTTTCCCCTGCAACCGCTGCAACCGTGTCTACCTGTCCCGCATCGGACTTGTCAGTCACAAACGAGCCTGCAGCTGACGTGGACATTTACCCCCCTCCATAAATCTTCGTCTGCGAAGCCAAGCCAAAGAAAATTGATGAATTTTCTGGTCCTGTTCATCTATAGCCAGTGCTCCTAACAGAGGTGGCTTTGGAGAAGATGGATGTATTTATTGTGATCTTTCCAAATTCTTTCAAGATTCTTGAAAAATCCCACTGAACTGAAGCAAATGTAACCCAGCTACTCAATTATTTAACAACTCAAATCGTTATTTGATGTTCAGAATCAGAATTTATTGTCGTAAACAAGTCACAAAATTCATTGTTTTGCAGCAGCGTCACAGTGCCAACACTTTACAACAATAAATGAAAATAGTGCACGAAACGTCTTTGTAAGGCAATGCCTTTGATTCATTGTAACTGGAAGGACAGATGAGATTAACTACTATAGTCTATTTGGATCTTCTAAAAGTGCATTTGCCTCAAAGATTTGCTGTTTAGTAGCAGATTAGTTTGGGCCCACAGAGCCAAGGTGTGGTAAACAGATAGGCGGAGGTTAAAACTGGCATCCACAAGTTAGGTTCAAGGGTTCGTTTCCATTTAGCAAAATTATGAATCTCATGGAATTAAATGGCTTATTTTCAAGTGTGCCTCCTGTCTGCAAAGATTAGTATGAAACGGTGCAACTTATCCTCTCCATTAAAGATGGAGATGATGGGACTAAATAAGCTGTGGAAGCAGATGCTGGCAAAGTTCAGTGTGAAGAGAACACAAAGACATTGCAGAGGAATTTAGACAGTGAATAGCTGAGAGGTGAGTGGTGGAGTATAACTTGAAGAAATGTGAAGTTAACACCTTAGTCGGAAGGAAGGGAAACAAAATTGTTTCAGATGGTGAGAAACCAATAACTGTTGGTGTTGAGCATTCTGACACATGAAATAGAGTAAATTAAAATGCAGAAACAGCAAATATTTACGAAGATAAATTGTAGGTGAAATTCAAATCAGCTGCAGATTCTAAAAATCAGAAATAAAATAGAAAATGTTGATAAATGCTGAAACATCAACTTAGTTTCTCTTTCCATAGATGCTGATTGCCTTGCTGTTTCAAGCATCTTCTTTATTTGTTTAGGGCAAATAGTATGTTGGAATTTATTAGTATAGAAAAATAAATCTTGCTGCAACTTGTATGTGGCAACAGTGAGACTGTACCTGGACAACTGGGTTCAATCTTAATTTCCACAGAAGAGTATGCTTGCCTTACAGGCCATTAAGTAGATTGCATCTTGCAATGAGAGGGCTGCCCTGTGATTGGCCTATCTACTTACACTAGATTTTCAAGAATTGGGGTAGCATGGTTAGCGTGCGGTTAGCACAACACTAGCAACCCAAATTCGAATCCGGCATCATCTATAAGGAGTTCTCCCCATGTGTGGGTTTGCTCTGAGTGCTGTTTTCCTCCCACCCTCTGGACACGTGGGCCAGAAGGGCCTGCTGCCATATTCTATGTCTAAATTTAAATTTAATGAAAAGATATTGAAAAGTAGCAAGATTCTGATAAAAATTTATAGGGCTCTGCTGTTAGTTTATATAAATACATAAATCACTGTGGTCAGAAGAAGTGAGGATGTCATTGTAAGAATCATGTTCATGTCCAAGTAAAACAGTTCAGAGTTAGCAAGAGACATGCGAGTAAGGAAAATAGAGGGTTGTGGGTGTGAGGTAGGGAAAGATTAAATTGTTGTGAAATAGGTTTACATCAGTCAGCACAACACTGTATTGGGCTCTGATGTTCTATGTTGGAACAGAACAAGGGGAACATTATTTTACAATTGTAAGCTTTGAGGTAGAGATGAAGACAGCTTTGTGGAACCTAAAATAGCAAGGTGTAGAGGTGCCATAAATAGACAACGTCCTAGAAGTCGTGTGAACCGGCACGGGACGTCATAACATGGCATGCATGGTTCAGTGTTTTAAAAGAATACGCGTGTGACTTGAGTAAACTCGTTCTGATGTCCCTGCAACTGTGTGAGTCATTATTTGGCATTTGTCAGACACAACTGTGTTTTCAGTGGCTACAATTGGTGACCCCAACGGATCAAAATGAGCTTTTGGACCACATGGACACTGCAGCTGTTGCTCTGAAGCTACTGGCCTTCTGGACGGCAGAACCAGAGCTGTGGTTTCGACAGGTTGAGGCACAATTTCACCTCAGGAAGATCGAGGTGGACGTAACTCACTGATATCACCTTGTCAGTGCCTTGGACCAAGCCACTGCCAAGTGAGTTGGTGACATCCTGCGCAATCCACTGGAGCTTGGAGAGTGCAAGTATGGCATTCTAAAAGTGCTCCTGCTGCAAATTTACGGCATGTCCCGCAGAGAGAGGGCTGCCAGAGGAGGAGTTGGGTGACCACGCCTCATCCAAACTAATGGAGGACATACTGTGCCTGGCACCCGCCCAACGGCCAGATATGTTATTCGAACAGCTCTTCCTGGAGAGGATGCCAGAAGATGTTTGACTCTTATTATTGCAGAGTTCTTTCGAAGAGCCCAGGGCAGTAGCTGCAGAGGCAGATGTCCTGTGGCTGGCAAAAAAACACACCAAAAGGTCTTCAGACAATGTCATTGTGTCACAGCTGTCTACACCCAGCACCTCCGCCGTTGACACTACTTCCCAAGCCAACACTCTCAACTCACCAGCTCCTATAACAAGGCAACATCTTAAGTCAGGCAGACAGCCTGTCGACACTTCCACCTGGTGTTTTTACCACCGGTGTTGGGGAGTCGATGCACTTAGGTACCTGCCACCCTCTGCGTTCTTGGGAAATTTCCTGGCTGACCATTGTTAATGGCTGCGATTATTGGCTGAAAATCTATGAGCCTTCTATATGTTTGGGATCAGCTATCCCAGCATAAATTTTTTGTTAACACAGGATTGGAGGTTTGTGTTTTTCCACTAACCGGTTTCAATACATGTTATCCTACCCCTAACCTCCAACTCACAGCATACCCACTAATGACACGAAAAATATGAAAGTTCAGTTCTAGGGGAACATTTACACATGGTCTTTTATTATAGTGTTAGTGTCATGGCTGATTTCCATCCAGGTCATTCGTTTATGGTGGATTTAAAAGGGTGTTGGCTGGTGGATGGTACCACCTTTCAAACTATTCGCCTGGCAGAATCGCATGTTGCTGCGCTATGCCTTCAAGCCCTGCGTAAGACTGTTGATAAGCTCTCCAGACTTGGAGAAGAGTTTCCCAAAATGACAACGCTGCAGGCTTCTTTATATTTGTATATTTTATTTATGAAAGATAAAGTATACAGGCATGTAAAGAAGTACAGATATACAAAACTTTTTTTCACCTTTTTTTCCCCCCACCCCCACCCCTCTCATACCTTCCCCCCCTAAAAACTACCCCAAATAAAATATAATGGAGTTAACATATGGTCATTTACTTATTGCTATGATGGGTGCCCTCTCTTTCCGGGAAGAAACAAAACCTTATTACATTACTAAGCCTATATGTTTCATATATGGATCCCATACCTTAATAAAAAAGAGTAATTATCATACAAGTTATAAGTTACCTTTTCCAATGGAATACACGATCGCAACTCAGCATGCCATCTCTGAATATTCAACTCAATTTTATTTTTCCAAGTAATTGCAATACATTTCCTAGCCACCGCAAAAGCCAGTCGAATAAATGCAAGTTGTGACTTCTCCAATTTTAAATCCAAAATAAATGTTGTGCTATATCCAAGTAAAAATAACATCGGGTCAAGTTCCAACTTAAACCTAAACAGACCTTCCAAAAATTCTACACCAAAAAGGTTTCACCTTTTCACAAAGCCAGAATGAGTGTGGAAAAGAAACAGTCTCTTTACCACACCAGAAACATAAATCTGAAGAACTAAATCCATATTTCTTTAACTTTTCAGGAGTTAAATACAACTGATGGAGAAAATTATAATGAACCAGTCTATATCTCATGTTTATCAATTTAGTCATGCTGTCTTTGCACATAATCATCCATTCTTCCTGAGATATTGGAATAGCTAAATCTTCCTCCCATTTAATTCTTGATTTATACTTCCTCATTTTACATTGTAACAGAGCGTACATTTCTGAAATAAATACTTTCTTACCTTCCGCTAACAATAAGGCACGAACTTGATAATATGCAAACAGTGTATTTGACCTAATTCCAAATTTTTCCCTAAGTCCATTAAATGAAAGAACCAGATTCATAACAGTCTTGTACCAACTTAATACCTTACTGTTCCCATGATTTCAGATATTGATTATTCATCGAAAAAGAAAACAATTTATTGTGGTACAACAGAGTCCTAGCAGAAATTTTACCTTTAGTTGCGACAATCTGATTCCTATTATGTCATATCTCCATGAATTGTTTTAGTACGGGTAGATGATAGTTTTGTAAAAGGTGGGGATTCCATTTATAAATCAATTGATCTACATTTTGTTCAAAAAGTTTGGCCATCTCCACTTTCGCCCATATCAGAGGTCAATCAGTATCAAACATCCTGTTAATGAATTTTAAATGGTCTGCTTCGTAATAATTTTGGAAATGTGGCAATTGTAATCCCCCTAAGGCATACCTCCAAGTCAATTTTTGTAATGACACTCTTGACAACTTGTCCTTCCTCAAAAACAATCGTACCAAAGCATTTAATTCCTTTAAAACATTTTTTGGAGGTTTGCAAGGAATTGATGGGAATAAATATTGTATTTGCAGAAGGATATTCATCTTTAAACAATTAATACGTCCTATCAAAGTTATTGGTAAGTCTTTCCATCTATTTAAATCACGTTTAATTTTACTCAATAAAGTAGATAATTTAATTTATACAAATATTGATAATTAACATCCACAATGATCCCAAAATATTTAATCTTGTCAGACCATCAAAGTATAGTTTTTTGTTTACAAGTTGAATAATCCTCCTCTACCAATGGCATAATTTCACTTTTCTCCCAATTAACTTTATATCCTGACATTTTACCAAACTGCTCCAATCGTGTTTGCAGGTGTCCCAAAGGTTGTTCAGGGTGTGTCAAATATACTAAAATGTCATCTGGAAACAAATTAATTTTATATTCCTCTGAATTTACCTTAATACCTTTAATATTTTCATCATGTCCAATCATTTGAGCCAATGGTTCGATGACCAATGCAAATAAGGCTGGTGACAAGGGGCAACCCTGCCTAGTCGATCTAGTCAGTATAAATGAAGAAGATCTTTGCCCATTTGTCACCACCCTAGCCGATGGATTTTTATATAGTGCCTTCACCCAACCAGTAAAGAGTGGTCCCAATTTAAATTTCATTAATACTTAAAATAGAAAATTCCATTCCACTCTATCAAATGCTTCTTCTGCATCTAAAGCCACTATCATAGGTTGGTTGGGTTGCTCCCGAGAGGCAGTGATCAAAGAAATCAACTGAACAATATTGTCCTCCGAATATCTGTTTTTAATAAACCCAGCCTAATCTACATGGACCAACTTCAGCCGAAACTTAGTTAATCTATTAGCTAAAACCTTTGCCACTATTTTGTAGTCTACATTCAGTAAAGAAATGGGTCGATAAGATCCAACTTTTAATGGATCTCTATCTTTTTTTGGGATTACAGTAATCAGTGCCTTAGAAAAAGATTCCGGGAAATAACCAATTTTGGTAGCCTGCTTCACAACTTTCATCAATACAGGGAACAATAGGTCAAATAAATCTTTATAAAATTCAGAGGTAAAACCATCCTCACCTGAGGATTTCCCCCTCGGGCCGTTGTTTAGATTGTTGTAACAGTTTCTCAAATTGATACGTTTGTAAAGAATTATATTTTAACTTTAACTTAGTTAACTGAGCTTTTATCTTCCATTATATCCCTTTATACTTCCTTTTCCAATTTATCAATTTTCTTCTCCAAGTCCTGATTCTCTGCCAAATATTATTTCTTAAGTTTGGCTAAATAACTAATGATCTGGCCCCTCAAATATGCTTTTAAAGTGTCCCATAACACGAACTTACACTGCACCAAACCTTCATTTATTTGAAAAAAGTTTTTATATGTTCCGTATATATTCGATAAATTCAGGTCATCTCAGCAATGCTGTATTAAATCTCCAACGATATGTTGTTTCAACTCTGTCAGAACCTGTACAAGAGAGTGATAGTAAAGAATGATCAGACAATATCCTGCTTTTATATTCCCCCTGAGTAAATCTACCTTGTAATTGCGCTGATACTAAAAATAGGTCAATTCTAGATTAAGATTCATGTCTGGTCGAATTTTAAAAAAAGTCTTTCTCTGTCGGGTTAAACTTCCTCCAGATCTCTACCAAATTCAGCTCCTTCATTACCATTGACAACTGTTTAGCAATTTCTGTTTTACCCAACATTTTTGGAGATTTATCAAATAAGGGGTCCAAACAACAGTTGAAATCACCCCCCACAAGAACATTATCATATGCCTGATTCAACTTCAAAAAAGCTTCTGTCATGAATACCTCATCATCCACATTAGGTGCATAAACATTCATCAATGTCCAAGCCTCTGAAAAAAAATCTTACAGTTTACCACTAACACTCGACCTGCTGTTGCAAAAACTGAATCCAACGTGAAAGATAACTTTTTATGTATTAAAATAGCAACACCTCTTGCCTTGGAATTAAAAAAACAATGCTAAAACATGCCCAACGCGTCTCTTTTCAACTTCTGGTACTCCTCAGTCAAGTGTGTTTCCTGCAAGAATGCAATATCAATCTTCGTCTTCTTAATATAAGCTAACACCTGTTTTCTTTTAATCGGGTTATTAAGCCCGTTAACATTAAAAGTTGCAAAATTCAAATCTTCCCTGGAGTGGCAACCCCTTACAGCTCAAAATTAAAAAGAAAACTCCTTAAAAATTCATTAAAAAAACAAAATGGGGGGGGCGTGGCAAGATGGTGTAGACGTGCAATCTCGACCTCTCTGGCCAGACTTTTAAATACCTGTTTTTTAACCCCTTGTTTTCAAGTTTAAATTTTTTAAATTTTAGTTTAAAGTATTAAGCAATTATTATGCCCATTAATGGTAAAAAGACTAAACCTCAAGTTCAAAAGTTACATTTTCGAAGTGCTAAAGATTTGGGGCCTCGACGACTTGACACAGCCCAAGGCTCAATCTCTTCATTGCCTAAACCCCAAAGATCGCCTGTGGGGGCTGAAGAAAAAATCTATTGCTCACCAAATGAAGGATGGCGCTGAAATTACTCATTCTCTGGAAGAAGGTGCATGTTCCCAAGAAGTGGACCCCGATTTGGAAAGCCTTTCGATTTCAACGGAGGGAGCACGCAGGAAGACAACACCATTGTTGGAAATGCATCAGGTAGCATTTCAATCTGAAGAAATCGTTTTTCTTCGTGAATTGATGAAAAAACAACGAGATACAGGGGGAGACCAGCAGTGACCCCCTGAGGAAGCCGAGGTGCCGTCACAGGGAGTCCAGACTCGCAGTAAAACTTTTAAAATGCCTTCTGTTGAATTGCAGCAGGAGCTGCAGTTTCCTTGTTCTGCCACTATGTCAGAGAGAGCAGAGCTGAGCTTTACTGACTTACAGTGTATGCAATTGAATGCAATTATCCAAGCTGTTTTAAAACCTTTGTTGACATCTCAAATGAATGAAATGGTTCATATGAATGCTGGTATAAGTTCAGAATTAAATATGGTGAAGACACGACACTTAGTTGGGTGAAGGCACTATATAAAAATCCATCGGCTAGGGTGGTGACAAATGGGCAAAGATCTTCTTCATTTATGAAGAACTTTCAGACTGCTTTTTTGGACTGTAAACAACAAGTAACTTCTAACACAGAAAAAGTGTTGAAGGTGGAAAAATCAGTCATAGAATTAGGAGAACGTGAGAAGGAGCTAGAAAGAAAAATAGATTACTTGGAGAATCAAAGCAGAAGGAATAATGTGAAAATTGTTGGTTTGCCAGAAGGTATAGAAGGACAAGATCCTCTTCGTTTCTTTAAAGACTGGATTCCGCAAATATTAGGGCAAGAATTTTTCTCTGGGGGATTGGCACTGGAAAGAGCCCATAGAGCTTTAAGAAGAACACCTTCAGCTGGTCAACCACCGAGACCAGTAATAATTTGATGTTTTTGAGTTATTTGGATAGAGAAGCAATACTTCGACTTGCAGTACAAAATGGGAGACAACGACAAACCCCATTATTGATTCAGAATAGCAGAGTCTTTTTTTATCCTGATCAGAGTCAAGAGGTCATTAAACGTCGACGTCGATTCAATCCAGTTAAAGAAGTTTTGTGGTGTAAAGGTTATAAGTCTACTTTTCGTTACCCTGCAATGTTGAAGGTGTTTTATGGACACTATCAATTTTGGTTTTTTGAAACTGATCATGAAACAATTATTTTTGCTGATTCATTGCCAGATACAAGAGGACAAAGACGTAGTCCTCCATTATCTCCTAAAGAAAAATCTGGTTGTTCTGGAAACAGAAGAAATGGTAAAAATGGGAAAAACGGGAATGGAAAGAGTCTACCTCCTTCTGAAATGGGATCTTCGAGATTGGAATCTTCTGGATGAAAAGAAGAATTTTCTTATTCTATTTTTTCTTTTGTTATTATGATATTTTGACTGTTTGGGTGGGGAGGGAGAGATGTGCACTAAGTTCTTTACTAATCATCAGCCACTGGTGGGTGACCCACACCCAATTTTTGTTTAGGGGATTACTACCTTTTGGTAGTTTTTTTGGGGGGGGAAGGATTTTCTTTTTTTATTATTTTTTTTTAGTTTTTTAATTTGTGATTTTTTTTTCTATTGGAGGGCCTATATACATTGATTTGAGTTTTTATATAAAGGTATTATTGGTATTTAGTAATAATAGTAGATATATCAAAGTTGAGGTTTGCTACTTTTAATGTTCGAGGATTAAATAGAACAATTAAACGTAAGCGAGTCTTGGCATATATTAAGAAAATTAAAATTGATATTGCCTTTTTACAAGAAACACATGAATGTGAAGGAAAGCGTGAAATTAAAGAGGGGCTGGGTTGGGCATGTATATTCTTCTTCATTTAATTCTAGAGCTAAAGGTGTAGCAATTTTGATACATTAAAATTTATCTTTTGAATTACAATCAATGTAGGAAAAGGCAGTATGTATTGTTAAATTGAATTGTAAGATTTTTAGTGAATTTTAAGTAAACTTAATATTTATGCTCAAATGCAGATGATTAAATATTTATTTCAGATGCATTTTTATGTTTGGGTCAGGCTAATGATAATATTTTAGTTGGTGGTGTTTTTAAATTGTGTTTTGGATTCTTTATTAGATAAATGTCTGAAGAAACTTAAAAAAAATCCAAGATGACAATTCAGGTCCAAGCGCTGATGAAAGATCTTAATTTAGTAGATATTTGGAGACGTCTTAATCCCTTTTATTCATCTAGACATTAATCGTTTTCAAGGATGGACTTCTTTTTAGTATCAGCACATTTACAAGGGAAAATACAACAAGCGGAATATAAAAAGTAGGGTGATTTCAGATAATTCAAATAGCTTATCATTGGAGATTTAATACAATGTAGTTAAAAATATGGAATTTATTGATTTTTTTTAAAAAACAAATTAATTTTTTTGGAAAAAATTCTAATTCTGTTCAAAGTTTGTATTATGGGATGCTATGAAAGCCGATTTGAGAGGACAAATTATTAGTTATACTTCTAAAATAAAAAAGAATCGATTAAATCAGAGTCTTGAATTAGAGAAACAGATCGATGAATTAGAAAAGGAATTTCAGAAAGATGCTACAGAAGATCAGAAAATAGAATTATCTAGGCTGAAATTGAAATATAATACTTTGCAATCTTATCAATTTGAATGTGTGATTAATAGGACTAAACAACGGTATTACGAGTGGGGAGAGAAAGCACATAAGGTGCTTCTAAAAGGTGGGGTGGCAATTAAAGAAAGAACAGATATCAAGGACTATTAATGCTGTTAGATGGAATTCTTATTACTTATAAACTTCGTGAGATTAATGATGAGTTTTATTCATTTTATAAAAAGTTATATACATCTGAAGGAAAACAGGAAACTGGATAAATTGATTTTTTTTTTATATCACAGTTGAATTTACTGAAATTAGAGGATGGAGATATACAGGAGTTAGAAGAACCATTTACTGATTCGGAAATTAAAATGGGTATGCTGGAGATGACGAACGGTAAATCGCTTGGTGATGATGGATTTTCGGTTGAATTTTATAAAATTTTTTATGATGATTTATCCACAGTGTTTGGGGATGTATTACGTCAACTTGGAGAACATTATGATTTACCTGAGTCTTATTCTATTGCTTTAATTACAGTAATTCCTAAAAAAGATAGAGATCCTTTGAAAGTATCTTCATATAGACCAATTTTGTTGTTAAATGTAGATTATAAAATAATAGCTAAAATATTAGCAAATAGATTGGCTAAATTTTTACCAAAGTTGATTCATATTGATCAAACAGGTTTTATAAAGAATAGATATGCTTCAGATAACATTTTGCGTGTGATTAGTTTGATTAATAGATTTGGACAATCTTTAGATCATCCGATGGTGATATCCTTGGATGCATAAAAAACATTTGATAGAGTTGAATGGAATTTTTTGTTTCAAGTTTTGGAGATATTTAAGTTTGGTCTTAAAGGATTGCTCCTAGCCAGACCAGGTCATTCTGGACTGGTTGACCTACTTGTGATATGCTCCAGTCTTTTAGTTAATAAAAGCCTTGGTTTGGATCAACAAGTCTTTGGTTCGTTCGATGCGTTCTACAAACACAAAAAAAAAAACCCTCCCCAAAAAAAGAAAAACTACAACAATATAAGTGTAGTGCCCCCCCCTCAATTACATGGGAGTGACCAATGCCACAGCTGGCTGACGACTTCGGAAGAGTTGGCAGCTGAGCCACCTCTCTCCCCCCACTGCCCAGAACAGAACAATCAATAATCAAAAGATACAATTACATCAAGTATGATAAGTTGCCTCTAATGCACGGTTAACTTGTTCATCATCATCCATGTCAATCTGTTGTCATGTCTCCATCTCTCTTTTCTCAATTCCTCCTCCAGAGATCATCACTTGTCATTGAGAGGACCGATCCTGACCCTGCTTATTAACTGGTAAAGAATTAGCAAAAATAAGAGCCGCATGATCATTATCAAAAAACTGAGACTGAAAACTTCCATAAAAGACTTCCATACAGAATGCAAACTTATACCCTTTCTGCTACAAAACATTTTTAGCTGAATAAAATAATGTTTAATAATATCTTGACTTAAATCAGCATAAAATAAAACTGTTATTCTTAACAATCAATTGACTCTGATTACGTCTGGCATTCTGAACTGCAAATCTCAAAGTTGTCTCTCAGTCTTGGTACTGTAAGCACTGGATCAAAACGGATCGAGGAGCTTGGCCATGATATGGTTTTCGTCTAACTGCCTGGTGCACTCTATCCAATTCCAGACCACCTGGAAATTCTGCCACTCGTAAAACTTCAGGAATCCATCTTCGGAAAAATTGAAGTGGATTTGGACCATCAATATATTCTGGTAGTCTCACAATCTTAAAATTATTCCTCCGGCTTTAATCTTTCTTTATATTGATCCATCTCACCTTTACAATCAAGAAATGATTCTTCAAGCTTTTTAAAATTATCTTGCACTTTATCGACTGCTCAAAGGCATTTACTCATATCCATTTTAATTATAGTAATTTCTCCCTGTATAATCGGACATCGCACCTCGCATTTCAGTGAATCCAATTTGTTTGTGTTGCCAAACTTCCAATTTGACTAATTATAGTCAATTTACATCTTCATTATGGACAGCCTTATCTCAGCTGCTTGACTCTTGGCTTCATCATACAAGCGCTTATCAACCACAGTCCAAAGGGATGGTTGAACGATTCTATCATCACCTTAAATCAGCCTTAGTGGCTTGTTTGGATGGTCCCATCTGGGCAGACAAATTACAATGAGTGTTGCTTAGCATTAGGACAACTTCAAAAGAGAATCTTTACACTTTGTCTGCGGAGCTTGTATACGGCACACCTTTGATGATGGTCCAAGGGGAATTTATTCCACATGGATCCAGTAAAGATGAAGATCCCAAAGAGCTGCTGAGCAGACCAAGGGATACCGTAGGCATATTATCCCCTGTACCACCATCGTCACATGGAAACATGTTGCTTTGGTACCACACAAACTGAAGGACTATGAGTATGTGTTTGTACGTAGAGGAACACATGGACAGCCCTTGCAGCCTCTGACATTCACAAATGACAGGCTCAAACCTGCCCATGTTGATAAAACAGCCCCTATTGGCCAGCAGTCCAATGCAGGGGTAAGCCTCCCAAAAAACTACCAGGTGATAGTGCCGGTTCTGGGGTGGTGGGGGTGTGTAGCGGCACGATGGATAGATTACAACTCCCAGAAGTCTCACGAACTGGCAGGGGATGTCATAATGTTATAACGCGGTGCACATGGTTCAGTGTTTTAAAAGAATACGCGCATGACTCGAATAAACAAGTTCTGATTTACCTACAATTGTGTGTTCATCAGTCACCACTGCGTTTTCAGAGGCTACAAAGGGGTGTTAAGTAATTCCATGTTCAATTATTCTTTTATAAATTCGACCTGCTGCAAGTCAGCTTGCAAACGAAGACAGGTTTGATGGCGCAAATGCACATCAACAAAGAGAAAAAGTTTCTCCATAAGTGTTTACTAAAGGAATTCCACCCAATTTTATAGCTGTTGCACGTTACATTGAACTGCATTTGTGCTGGAAACATCAACTGCAGCTAAAAAGATTGACTGCAGAGATCATGAGAGAATCTAGAACTAGGGGGTAACCCTTGTTAAAATAAAGGTCACGCGCATGTAATGGAGGATTAAAACCATGTGCACAGATGCTTTTTGCTTATGTGGAACTGACGACACTGGGGTCACACTCAGGTCACCTTACTTTCAGAACTAGCAGATGTAATTAAACTCAGCCATGGGGATTTATCTGAAGATACACTTTGAAATGGTCCGAGCAATGTCCCGGTCGGGGGAGGTGAAGAAGCTGCTACCGGCGCCCCGGCAACCTACTACAAGTGTGCCGTCATTGCCTCGCTTTGGCAGTTGGGACTAGTCCAGGCGTTGTTAAGTATGATTAGGGAGGGCTTGCATATTGTAGTTTGAAATCTGCTTAAGACTTTGTAATAAAGATTTGTGTAAACTGAAGTGCTCTCGGTGTGTGTCTCTGTTTTCTTTCGGTAGCTCAAACACTGTGACCAATCTAAAACGAACAAAGTGAGAGGTACAAGTTTACCCAGAACAGCACATTTTGGAGAGTTATTAAAAAAAAATCTCTCAAATGTTTCTGAGTCTTTGGAATCCTCTTTTTTGCAGGATGATGGAAAAAGAATCTTTAAATATTTTTAAGATAAAGCTAGATGAACTCTCGGTGTGCAAGAGGATGAACGGTTACAGATTACCAGTTGTGGTTATAAATCAGACCGGCCATGACCTTGTTGACTACCAGAGGGATATTGAGTGGCCACTTGGCCTACATCTACTCCTAATGAGGACATGCTTATGTGCATTCATAGTGTGAGACAGCAGGGGCTTAAAACCACAATCCAGTAAAACCATTAAAATTACAGATCCATGCAGGTGCACACTATTCCATTGCTGGGAAGAAGTTCCAATAAGAAACATGGATCAGTCTAAGATGCACTCAGGATAATTTTTGAAAGGCTTTGCAAAGATGCATGGTTCAAGTCAAGTCACCTTTATTTAACGCTTATACCACTGTAAAGCGTTTCTCCAGGACCACGAAGCAGATTTACGTAAATATAAGTTAAACATATTAAAATATTAAGTCATGCAGTAACAGTCCATGGTACACTATCCTAAATGTTCTGGGAGTTCAGGAATCTGATAGCTTGGGGAAAAGAGCTGTTTCCCAATCTGAACGTAAGGGCCTGAGTGCTGCAGTATCTCCTACCAGTAGCTTTTATACTAGTCAATGACCTGTGATAGGCCAAGACTGGTTAATAAAATTAGAAAATGATTAAGCAGTGCTCTGCTGTAAATTTAACCATATAACAGTTTACAGCACGGAAATGGGCCATATCGGCCCTTCGAGTCCACACCAGTTCACTTCAACAACTCCGCTAGTTTCCCCCTCCAACTCTCTGCCCATAACCCTCCAACCCCCTCATATCCATGTACACATCCAACCTTCTCTTAAATGACAAAAAGGACCCTGCCTCAACTATCTCCTCTGGAAGATCATTCCATTCTGCCACCACTCTCTAGGAGAAATGTTAGAGGATGCTTCTTCACTCAAAGTTTTTCCCCCTTACCCTTAACTTATGCCCTCATGTTCCAACCTCCCCTGCCCTCAGGGGAAAGAGTCTACTCATGTCTAGTCTATCTATTCCCTTCATAATTTTAAATACCTCTATCAAATCGTCTACATTCCAATGAATAAAGTCCCAGTCTCCTTAATCTTTCTCTGTACTCTAGATGTTGTAAGCCAGGCAACATCCTTGTAAATCTTCTCTGCACCCTCTCCATCTTATCTATATCCTTCCTATAATTTGGAGACCAGAACTGAACACAATACTCCAAATCTGGCCTCACAAACGCCTTAAACAATTGCAGCATCACTTCCCAGCTCCTATACTCTATACTATGATTTATGAAGGCCAGAATACCATATGCCTTCTTAACTACCCTGTCAACATGGGAATCCACCTTCAAGGAATTCTGTATCATAACTCCAAGATCCCTCTGTTCCTCTGCATATCTCAATGCCCTCCCCTCAACTGCATATGTCCTATTTTGGTTATTTTTTCCAAAATGCAGCACCTCGCACTTGTTGACATTAAATTCCATTTGCCATCTTTCAGCCCACTTTTCCAAACAAACCAAATCCTTCTGTAATCCAAGAAAATCTTCCTCACTATCCACCACTCCCCCTATTTTTGTATCGTCTGCATATTTTCTTACCCAGTTAACCACCCCCTCCTCCAAATCATTAATATAAATGATAACCAACAGGGGACCCAGCACCAATCCCTGAGACACACTGCTCGTCACAATCTTCCATCCTGACAGACAGTTGTCCACCATGACTCTCTGCTACCTTCCAGCCACCTCTGAACCCATCTCACTATCTCTCTATTAATCCCTAGTGTCTGAATCTTCCTTACTAACCTTACATGCAGAATCTTATCAAAAGCCTTACTAAAATCCAAATAGATCACATCAAATTCCCAACCTTCATCCACTTTTCTTGTCACCTCTTCAAAAATCTCAACAAGATTCGTCAAACATGACTTTCCCTTCACAAACCCATGCTGGGTGCCCCTGATCAATCCCTGCCTATCCAGATATTTATACATACTATCTCTAAGAATACCATCCACCGAAGTCAAACTTACTGGCTGATAATTACTTGGCCTTTACCTTGTGCCTTTTTTAAACAACGGAACTACATTTGCAACCCACCAATCCCATGGCACCACACCCTCCTTCAGTGATCGTTGAAAAATCACGGTCAGAGCCCCTGCTATTTGCTCCCTGACCTCCCGTAATGTCCTGGGAAAAATCCCATCAGGACCAGGAGACATCCACCTTTACTGACCCGAGAAGCTCCAAATCCCTCTCCTTTCCAATAAATAAGCCATTTGCATCACTCATCTCACATAGTCCAATGTACCTTTCTCTCATGAATACAGATGAGAAAAAGAAAATCATTCAATATCTCCCCCATTTCATTCGGTTCCTCACATAGTCCACCGTTCTCATTTTCCACTCTATCCTTAACCCTCCTTTTACTATTCACATATCTGTAAAAACCCTTCGGATTCACTTTCACCTTATTAGCTATGGACACTTCATATCTTCTGTTTGTAATTTCCCTCAAGGTTCTTTCTTCAATCTAAGTAACGATCATACATCTCATCAATCTTATGTTTCTTATATTTAGCATAGGCCTCCCTCTTATCCCCAACCAACTTTCTAATTTTTCTAGTAAACCATGGTTCCATTGAACTTTTGGTCTTGCCTTTCGGCCAGACTGGAACATAAAGATCCTGTACTCTCAAATTCTCACCTTTAAATACCCTCCAATTTTCCTCTACATCCTTTCCGGCATAAAGATCAGCCCACATAACTCTCTGCAAATCCCTTCTCATTTCTTCAAATTAGGCCTTCCCCCACTCAAAGACCTTCGACTTCGGACCCGACCTATCCCTTTCCGTAATTAAGCTATAGCTAATGGACCCATGATCACTGGATCTGAAGTTCTCCCCAAAGCTCACCTCCGTCACCTGTCCCATTTCATTCCAAAACAACAGATATAATATAACAAACCATATAACCACTTACAGCACAGAACAGGCCAGTTCGGCCCTACTAGTCCATGCCGTAGCAAATCCCCACCCTCCTAGTCCCACTGACCAGCACCCGGTCCATACCCCTCTAGTCCCCTCCTATCCATGTAACAATCCAGTCTTTCCTTAAATGTAACCAATGATCCCGCCTCGACCACGTCTGTCGGAAGCTCATTCCACATCCCCACCACCCTCTGCGTAAAGAAATTTCCCCTCATGTTCCCCTTATAATTTTCCCCCTTCAATCTTAAACCATGTCCTCTAGTTTGAATCTCCCCCTTTCTTAATTGAAAAAGCCTATCCACATTTACTCTGTCTGTCCCTTTTAAAATCTTAAACACCTCTATCAAGTCCCCTCTCAATTTTCTACGCTCCAGAGAAAAAAGCCCCAGTCTGCACAACCTTTCCCTGTAACTCAGACCCTGAAATCCTGTCAACATTCTCGTGAACCTTCTCTGCACTCTCTCTATTTTGTTTATATCTTTCCTATAATTTGGTGACAAAAACTGGACACAGTACTGCAAATTTGGCCTCACCAGTGCCTTATACAATTTCATCATAACCTCCCTACTCTTGAATCCAATACTCCGATTTATGAAGGCCAACATTCCAAATGCCTTCTTCACCACACCATCTACCTGAGTATCAGCCTTGAGGGTACTATTTACCATAACTCCTACATCTAACACTGCTCCTCCTGTAGTGGGCATCTCCACATACTGCTGCAAAAAGCAATCCTGAACACATTGTATAAACTCTAAGCCATCCACCAAACTCTAAGCTATCCATCCAAGCCAAACACTGACTGTGTTTCCCAATCTATGTTAGAAAACTTGAATTGCCCAACCAACACCACCCTTTTCCTACTGCACATCTCAGCTATTTCCTTGCGCATTTGCTCTTCTAGTTCCCTCTCCCCATTTGGAGGCCTATAATATACCCTTATAATAGTAACCTCACCCTTCTTATTTTTTTAGTTCTACCCACACTTCCTTCCTCGATAAGCCCTCCAGTCTATCTCACCTCATCGCCGCTGTAATATCTTCCCTGACAAGTATGGCTACACCTCCACTTCTTACTCCTCCAATTCTGTCACATCTAAAGCAGCGAAATCAACCCTCCTTCAACCACATCTCGCTAATGGCCACAATGTCATAAAGCCACGTGTCAATCCACAACTTTAGCTCATCCACCTTCCTTACAACACTCCTCGCATTGAAATAAATACATCTCAGGGATCTCCCGCATCCTACCTTCTGCCTATCACCCTCTCTACCGTTCTCACAATTGTCATTATAGCATCTATTCATTACTTCCTGCTGTTCCACCTCCAAATTATCTGAATACGCCTTTTTCCTTTGCCTATAAACCCTCTCTCTGCTGTCCTCCCTTACTTGAACCCCTGTCCCCAACCATACTAGTTTTTTTATATAATTTTTTATTTTTCACACTGTGAACCATATCAACCAAAATATGTACAAACATATCTCATTAAATTTACACAGTGGTCTTTTCTCCCCCTTTTTCCCCCCCTTCCCTCCCTCCCCTCTACCCACCCCCCTCCAATACCCATAAATATTCAACACATACAATACAATAAAACCATAAAACAATATTTTCACACAAAGGAAAACAAATAAGAAAAATGCATCATCTGTTCATTACACACTGAATCCAGTAGTTTTGTCTTTTTATCATTTTCATTCTCATTTTAGGGGATGGAGGTCGTAGGCAAGCTCTCTCTGATATGTTCCATGTATGGTTCCCAAATTTGTTCAAACATTGTGACTTTATTTTTTTTAATTGTTATTTTTTCCAATGGAATACATATACCATGTACCATGAATTTCCATGCACCATTGCTGTATACTTTTGCTCCCTTCCATTTTCCAAGTTGACATTATACATTTTTTTGGTATCGCGAAGGCTATCATAATGAATTTTTTTGGCACTTTATCCAATTTGAGGCCTAATTCTCTACTTATGTTACTTAAAAGAAATATCTCTTTTTTGGTATGTTATATTTTGTAATTTTATTTAGTATCTGATTTAATTCTTCCCAAAACAGTCTTGCATACATCTCTTTTCCACTTTTTTGCCACCTCCATCCCCCTTTTCCCCATTTTCATCTCTTAGTTTTCTCTTATTACACTGAATATATGACAACACATTTAAGACAATAAAGTACCCCCGCAGTTCCCACATCCACTAATACCTTAACCCCAAAGTTCACCCCCCTCTCTGAGTTGCCCCATACCCCTTGCCAGGCAACCACAACTCCCCTTTTCATTTGGGTTGTGATCAAACCATACTAGTTTAAAGCTCCCCTGGCAGCCCTAGCAAATGCCCCCACCAGGAGACTGGTCCCTCTGGGATTCAGATGTAACCCATCAGAACGGTATAGGTCCTATCTCCCCCAAAAAAGGTCCCAGTGGTCTAAGTATTTGAATCCCGGTCTTTTACCCAACCCCTTTAGCCACATATTTAACCTCCACTTGATTCTATTCCTGCCCTCACCGTCACGTGGCACAGGAAACAATCCAGAGATTACACCCGTAGTGGTCCTTCTTCTAAGCTCCCTACCTAACTCCCTATATTCATTCTGCAGGACCACTTCCTCCTTCCTTCCAACATCGTTGGTATCAACATATTCCACAACCTTTAGCTCTTTACCCTCCCCTTTTAGGATGTTCTGGACACGCATAGTCACATCCCGGACCCTGGCACCAGGGAGGCAAACCACCATCTGGTTTTCTTTATCATGTCCACAAAAACCTCTATCAGTCCCCCTGACCATCGAATCCCCTATGACTATTGCCCTTTTCCTCCTATCTCTACCTTTCTGGACTACAGAGGCTGACTCGACACCTCTGCCTTCCTTAGTCTGACTATCCCCCTCCAAGTACTCAAGGTGGAGGACCAGTTTCTGAGGATTTCAGACTCAGTTGCTTTTTCCCTTTCCTACTCCTAACAATAACCCACTACCCCTCCTTCTGTGGCCTTGGTGTGACCACCTGACTATAACTCTTGTCTTTGATGGCCTCACTCTCCCTAACCAGAGAGAGGTCATCAAGCTGCAGCTCAAGTTCCCTGACTCGGTCCCTTAGACGCTGCAGCTCAGCCCACTTTGTGCACACGTGGACGTCCGGGAGACGAGAAGACTCCATGACTTCCCACATGTGACAGAGCAGAAAACTGCCTTCACTCTCATCTCGCCTCCTTCTCCTCTCACCTTACAAAAGTAAAAAATAAACAAATATATATTAAATTAAATGTGACCGTCTTACCTTAGTCCAGACACTCTCGTCCTCAGCCTCTGCTTGCCTAAGCCTCTTGAGCCAAAGCCTCAAAAGACCCACTCCTTCACCAGGCCACTAACTCACTGGGCTGCTCCCTTATGCTTACCCTGCTTTTATTTGCCCTTGACCAATTAACCTCGTTATCTCCCAACTCATTCCTCCTCCTTACAAAGTCGCCTGAGCTCCATTCGCCACTTCCTCCGAACTGCCGCCTGAGCCAAATAGGCCCAAGCCCCGGTAAGCACTGGAACTTATAGGCTTACCTTAATCGTTATCTCCAACTCGATCCTCCTCCTCACAAAGTTTCCCGAACTCCAGTCGCTGCCACCTCCGAATATACAAATTCTATATAGAAAACTCCTGGCAATGGCCTTCAAGTTGATAATTCCACTGTGTCCCACATGTAGCTCATCCAACTCACTGGACAACAATTTTTTCCAAAAGGTTTGCTTTCTGAAAAAAAAAAGGGGATTATGAAAGATAACTTCAACTTGAGCACAAAGATAATTTCAGATTTGCTGTATCTCTGAGGTTGAAGAAACAATAAATGAACTTTTATTGAATTTAACATGTTTAATCGCATAATGATGCTGATATTGTGTTAGTTCAACTGACCTAAAAATATTTTGCTGCTGATTTTCCTTTGTACTCAGTATCTGATGCCTCTTGTGTCAGTGTCCAACAATAGTCGGCCGGCATTGATGGGTTCCAGTTTCCCTGATACTGCTTCTCCATGGTCGCAATGTCTTGGTAAAACCTTTCACCATGTTCGTCACTGACTGCATCAAGATTAGCAAGGTATTCATGTAGAAAGAAATAAAACAAATTATCAATTACCAAAACTAATATTGACGCAAAATAAGCTACTCCCTTTTATAATAGATAACCTTTCCTTTAGAGAATGGGAAAAAAAAGGGATTAAAAGAAGAGAAAATTGTTTTTCAGGAAGTAGATTCTTATCCTTTGAACAAATGAAAGATAAGTACAATATAACTGGAGATACAGCGCTGGCATATTACCAACTGAGATCCTACTTGAAAGAGAAATTAGGAAGCAGTTTGAGTTTGCCAGAGGGAAGTAACCTTGAATATGTGATTACAGATACAATGTTAATCAAAAGATTTATAACAAATATGTATATTAAACTGCAAGAAAAGGAGAATGAGGAAACAAATGGTAAAACTAAACAAAAATGGGAACAAGATTTAAATATAAAGATAAAAAAGGAAACATGGAAACATGGGAGAAATTATGTTCTGGAACGATGAGAAATACAATATAATTGGTTACACAGACTATACATTACACCGCAAAAGTTAAATAAATGGGACCCAACAGTATCTGATAGATGTTTTCGATGTAAAAAAGAAATGGGAACAACAATTCATGCAATCTGGACATGTGAGAGAGTAGAAACATTTTGGGATGATCTCAATCAGATATTAAATAAAATAACAGAAAACAATATACCAAAGAATCCAGAGATCTTTCTCCTAAGTAACATAAAAAATAAAGAATTTGGAATTGACTTGGAGGATGCACAAAAAAGATTTGTTAAGATAGCCCTAGCCGTATCAAAAAAATGTATTATGTCAACCTGGAAATTGGAAGATAATTTGAAAATACAACAATGGTATATAGAAATGAATAAATGTATTCCATTAGAAAAAAATAACATATAGTTTAAGAAATAATATTGAAATATTCGAACAAGTATGGGAGCCTTACATTAAATACAATAGCGAAAACCTACCGGGAACAAACATTACCTAAGTTGATGGAAGGAGAAGAAAAAGAATGGACTCAGTAGAATTTCTGGTGTATTTTTGTTGAATGACAACATTTTCTGACTGGCTTAATGCAACCTAGATTGTATACCTAAAATGGATGAGAGGGGGGGTGGGGGGTGGCTTGGGAGGAGGGAGGGGGGGGGGAGAAAAAGACACTGTATATGTGTGAAAAAGAAAAAGTGTATATCATGGCTAACGTGATTTATGGTGTGAAAAATAAAAAAATTTTTAAAAAAAATTAGCAAGGTAGAAGTTTAAATACAAATGCAGAAAATGAATTTTCAATTACATGTTGCACTTCATGGTTTTTTTTTTAATGCTTGAATTAGACATAAAATATGACAGGAAATCACAAAAATAGGTTATATTAAAAAATTGTACATGATAGGAAAAGATTAAGGTGATTTTTTTTTGATCAGCAGCCCAAAATCAAGAAAATACTCCCAAAAGTGTTCAGGAAACATAATATTTGTTGTCCAGTGTTGGAATAGCTACATTTTAAACATTTTTGGTTGGCTTGTAATTCAAGCATGCAACTTGCTCAGGCAGATTCATTCTCTCAAGTTTTAAAGCTACACAAGTCTGAGTCACCTAAACAATTTCAGTGGCTGCTGCCAGGAAATCTTCATCTACAAACTGCATCATGAAAATGAAACGTTCACTCCTGATATCAGATGTTCCAATCTGCTTAATCACAGCATGCTAGCAGCAAAAAGACAGACCACTTAGACCCCATTACAACTCGGGTAAAGGCTGGTCCAATCATTCCAACAACTTTATGTCAAATTTGTTCAACAGAAGAGAGATAATTTCTTTATGGCTCATTTTCAAAATGGATTTAAGTCAGACACGTAAAGATTTGTAAGCAACGGACCACACCATTGAAGAAATGAAATGGACTTTTGGAAGATTGAGAGACTAATGTCTGACAATGCACTGCAGATCACTTGGCTTTTATTTGTGAACTTAAACAATCTAACAGAAACAAATATTTTGCAAACCGCAGTGTGGATAGAGCTTTGGTCCTGAATTTTGGTGCTGTGCCCTTCTCCCCAAGACTGAGCGATTGGGACCAGCCGGGGCTCATATTCCACGATGTCCCTCAGGAGTTTGTACATTCTCCCCTATGTCTGCAAGGGTTTTCTCTGGGGGCTCCAGTTTCCTCCCACCAAAGAGTGTAGGTCCTCCATTTCTTCGCCTTCCATCCCACCTTCCAAAGACATGTGGCTTGATAAGTTAATTGCCCATGATAAATTATGCCTGTGATGGCAAAGTAGCCATGGTCATCATGTCCCAATAACCCATACACTGTGTTTGACCCCCTTAATCCTGAATGTCAATTGCTATTGCTGCTTCATTGACCAATGTGGCCGCAACTACCGCCCCCCTTCTCCTGCCGCTCCAAAACCTTTACTGAGTTCAGGCCCAGTTCCTCTATTCCCACCACCCCTGCAGCTTCACCTGCTGCAAGCTAATTATGGAAGGTTGCAGCTTGTGAAGAAAAAGCTTCTGAGTAAGTTTAAGTCTGTTCTCTAATGCTTTAGGCCTCTAGCACAATAGAATATTGATACCTTGAACAAAAGAGTTTCCAGGTCCATTAGTCCTTTGGCTAAGGAGATGGTCTCTCACTTCCACACCCTTCCCCCCCCCCTCCACCACCGCCTCAACTCCCCTGCAGCCTACTCTCTACCATCCCACCCCACCCCCACAGCCCGTGTTTCTTGCATAGACTACTTGTAGTAACTATGACAGGAAATTCAGACATGTTTACTCAAATTCTACCAGCAAAGAACGACCTATATCTGGTGATTTCATCATATATCTTTATGTCCTCTGCTGACATGACTTTTACATGACAATAGAAACACATAACAATTTCTCTTTCCAAAATAAGTACACCTGAACACTTGTCCAAGTGCTGTAGGTTTCTTTGAGGGGCGCTGGACAAAATAGCGACTCTCTGCCTTACAGAAGACAAAATTTTAAGAATTTTATATATGTTACATTCTAAACATTACAATAATGGAATTTTTACCTTTACCTTCGTCACAGTGAAATACCGTCATTATCATCAACCCAGATTCGAATCCAATGCTGAACGTTCTCTTGTAATTCGTGTAGGTTTTTTTCTGGATGCTACAATTTCCTCCCACCAGCCCCCCCCCCAAAAAGTATGGGGTTCCTGGGTAATTGGGTGGCACAGGTTTCATGGATCAGAAGACCTTTTATCCTACTGTATTGTTAAAAATTTTAAATACAGTAAAAATACTTTTTGTGCGAAAAAGGAAACATCACTGTTCACACAGGTGAGTCTATGGAAATACATGTCATTTACAGTTAACTTTCATAGGATCAGATCCAGACAAAATAAGATTGTGCTTCTTGAAGGAATTTCTCACCCCAGTTTCTGCATGAACAGTTGATTGTTTAGGAATGATGGTGAAGTTCCTTTTCCAAAGTGTGCAAAACTCTAGAATTCTCTACTCCAATGTGTTGTCCTATTCAGTCAATAATATACAAGGCTAAGGTCAACTGAACTTCGAAATGCAAGAAAATAAAACCATAGGAACAGGAGCAGGCAATTCGGCCCTTTGGACCAGCTCTATTTTTCACCAAGATCAAGACTGATCTTTAACCTCAGTGCTGTTTCTGCCACGTCCCATCCCAACGTCCAAAATATAGACAACACTTTCCAGGTTCTAGTATTTCCTAATTTCAAAATGTGTAATCTTCAAAGAAACGTGAGGACGATATTCTGAATTACCATCTTATTAATCGATAAACCAAACTTTGTAGATGCAGCTTTATTTCATTGATAAAACAGATAAACATTTTGCATAACTTTGCATTAAGATTTTCATAACAATGTATAAACAAAGTATATACTGTATTTAAAGATATAACAATATTCAACTTTAAAGAGATATACAAGAAGAAATAAGAATTTCAAAGAAAATTATCTCGAGCTCACATCTCCTTCATAGTTCGTCAAAGAATGAGATGCAAGCTCTTAGTCTGCATGGATATTACAACATATATTATAATCACTATGGTAACACTACAAACAGTAGTCTTTCTTAAAGAGACAAGCACCAGATTAACTAAGAATCAAAAACACAAGGTTTTAACCTTTACACAGAAGTCCTCCAATCTTTCTTCTGAATGGCCTCACCAACTGAGCATGTACTGCCTCCAGGTAGAGACCAAAAGATTTCTCTCCACTTGCTGGAAGAAATGTCTCTGAAGTTCAGTCATAAGATATCTTCTCATTTTTCTAAACACTAAAGAAAACTTGATCTCTCCACATATACAGGAGATGTGCTTGAGGGCACAAGATGGAAAGTGGATGATCTTATTGAATAGCAAAACAGAAGTTGGAAGGTTCCAGACCCTTCAGAGTTCCCAGCACTTTCTGCTTTCATTTTAGATTTCCAGTATCCACAATTTTTTTTTAATCTTCTTCTGATAACAATACATCATTGTTACAATCTTTATGGAAAAAAATGTTTTAAGCTCATTCATTCTCAAATCAACTCTGAAGAAAAAAGGTGACCTGTGGTCTGGATACACATCATGATTCCACAGTGAAGCAGGCTTCTTCATGTTCATTGTTGAAATGAAGAAACCAGAATAACATTGCCCCATGTTGTCTATTCACAGTCGAGTCCTACGACAAAATAACGAAAACCCTCTGGCCATCTACAGAACAGGTTAGGCTGTGGTGACACCACTAGGGGTCATCCCAGTGACCTTGTATGTAAAGCAGTCCAGAGCTACAGTCTAGCCTTCCAGGTTCTTCTTGCAGAGAGATAAGACCTCTTAGTGTACATATTAGTTTATTAAAGCTGTCTTATACTCACACTGCTGGTGTGATTATTGTCAGTACAATTTAATAAACTAATATGATAGCTACTAGGATGGAAGCTGCTTCTGCTCCAATGTGCATTCCCGACCACCTGGAGACTCTTCCTGAGGAATGGAATCTGGGGATGATTAGCATGCATGTGCATCCAAGGACAGAGACGGCAAGGGACCGCTGTACTGGAATCATGGTGGAATGCGGGGAAAACCACAGAAGTATGATAGGGCAGGTAAGAAATGGCCAAGAGCCCTGCCTGTATAGGCACCGCTGACCCTAAACCCCGGTCCGATCAGAAAGGGGCCACTACAAGCGCGGGTGGAAGGATCTCCACAAGTCGTGCTCCCGATCGCCACGGATGTGCAGAATTCCCAACCACTCCATAGCCAGGGAAAACGACACTGCTACCATCACTCCCCCAGCAGCAGTTTCCCCAGTACCACGGAGACCTGCCACTACTGCTGCGATCCCCCTTAAGCCCGCTGCAAATGTCCCAAAGCCAGAGACTCAGCCAACAGCCCCAAGCACCCAGGTTACTCCTCCAGCAGACACAAGCCCCACAGAGGCTCTACCACCAGCTCCCAGTACCCCAGGGTCCACCCTTGCTACACCTAAGGAACCAGAGTCTGTGGCTTAGCCATGTGCTGCGACCAGACAGGTGGAGCTCGACCCCAGAAATCCCGGAGCCGGCATGCACTTTGGCCACTGGCAGAGATGCTTTCTGAATTACGTGGAGGATGCTGAGGCATCGGATAAAGAGCTATTAATGCTGCTGTTAGCGCAGCTGGGAGACCACCCTTACTCCCTTATACAGGATGCTAGGTCCAACCAAGAGGCAATGAGCATTTTACAGAGGCATTACAGTAAGGGGCATAGTGAACTCCACTCCTGGTACAGACTAATGACCAGGTCACAACAAATAGGGGAGTTTGCCAGAGACTTTATACTCTCTCTGAAAGACCTGGCGAGAGGCTGCAACTTTAAAGCAGTATCAACTCAAGAGTACGAGGAGTCACGTGATGGAGTAGTGGCCGGACGGTGAACTCCAGCCCTCTCCAGAAAAGTCGGGAAAAACAAGAGAAAATACAAAGGCACAGAAATACAAGTTAAAGAAAAGTGAGTATAAAGGTGGAAAGAAGATGGAGACAAAAGGAGAAAAATCAAAATCAACGGAAAGAAGAGAGGAAGAGAAGACAACGGAGGAAAAAGGTGAAGGCCTTACCTGTCCGAAGAGGCCCGCTGTGGAGAGAAGACCCCACTACCTCAGGTCGGTAGAAAAGAACTACAACAATGGCTCACAGAGCCGAGTAAAAGTGCGCAACCGAGCATGCGCGAGGAGTCGCGCATGCGCGATGTGCATGAAAAAAAACACACCGACGGGAGGGGGGACCAGCTGGGGAGTCGATCTCCACAACCGGCAACGACAGCTGCAGAACACCTGCAGCAAGAAGAGACCACAGAAGACAATGGAAACAAGAAAGAAGAGGAGGAAAGGGCAGCAAAGAAACAACAGATGGCCAACCCAGAGGAAGAAGAAGAGGAAGAATACAGTGAAATTGATAAAGGGAAAGGCAAGGTAAAGGATATACTTGCTCTTGTTAGAGGATACATGGAGTCATTTAAAGAATGGCAAACACAGGAATTCAATGATTTAAGAAGAAGAATAAACAACACAGAAAAGAAAATAAATAAAATGGATATGACCTTAACAGAAATGGGGAAAAAAATGGACAAGATGGAAGAACGGGCAGTAGCAGCAGAAATGGAGGTAGAAGACTTAAAAAAGAAATTGGAGGAATCTAATAAAAAAACTAAAGAGACACAAGAATTACTAGCCCAAAAAATAGATATAATGGAAAATTATAACAGAAGAAATAACATAAAGATAGTGGGCCTTAAGGAAGATGAAGAAGGCAAGAACATGAGGGAGTTTATAAAAGAATGGATCCCTAAGGCCCTAGGATGTCCAGAACTACAGCAAGAAATGGAAATAGAAAGGGCACATAGAGCATTGGCCCCTAAACCACAACCACAACAAAAACCAAGATCTATTGTAGTAAAATTCCTAAGATATACTACAAGAGAAAAGGTACTGGAGAAGACAATGGAAAAAGTAAGAGAGGGCAACAAACCACTGGAGTATAAAGGGCAAAAAATCTTCATTTATCCAGATATAAGCTTTGAACTCCTAAAGAAGAGAAAAGAGTTCAATACAGCAAAAGCGATTTTATGGAAGAAAGGATATAAATTTACACTGAAGCATCCTGCGGTATTGAAAATATTTATTCCAGGACAACAAAACAGACTATTCTCGGATCCAGAAGAAGCACGAAAATTTGCAGAACAATTACAAAAATAGACTGAGGGGTGAAGACGGGTAATGAGAGCAAAAATGATCACGATTGATATGTATGTGGGTAAAGACAAAAATAGACTGAGGGATGAAGACGGGTAATGAGGGTAAAAATGACCACGATTGATATGCATGCGGGTAAAGAGGTATAAGAGTGAATAGAGACAATGGGCATATGTGAAAGTATCTGTAATTAGAGGAAAACATAGAGAGTATAGACAAGAATTAATAAGGGAAGGTAATGGAATAGAGAGAATAAGGAGGGAATTAAAAGAGTGACCTTTGTGACATATAAAAAGCGAAATCTTTTCTGGGGGGGGCTGGGTGGGGGAACAGAGCGGTCACTGCAAAATCAGTTGACGCTTGCGAGTGGATTCGCAAATCCAAATGGAGAGGGGAGATGTGGTTGTCCGACAAGGGATAAAGGACAACTCAGGAGGGGAAGGGGAGATTGGGGATAAAGAAGATAGAAATAGGAGAATAAGGAAAATGTTGGATGTTGTAGGAATGTTGTCTGGTAAAGAGTTGAAAATAAGAAAACAGAAATGGAAAAGGAGGAAAGGTAATGATGGAAAAACGGAAAGAGAAGATAAACAAAATATAAAATGGCTACGCTGAACTATATGACTCTAAATATTAATGGAATACATAACCAAATTAAAAGGAAGAAACTACTAAATTTACTGAAAAAGGAAAAAATAGATATAGCATTTGTCCAAGAAACACACTTAACTGAATTGGAGCACAAGAAATTAAAGAGAGATTGGGTAGGACATGTAACAGCAGCATCGTATAATTCAAAAGCAAGAGGAGTGGCTATATTAATTAGCAAAAATGTGCCATTTAAAATAGAAGAGGAAATAATAGATCCAGCAGGGAGATATGTTATGATAAAATGTCAGATATATTCAGAGCTTTGGAATCTACTTAATATATATTCACCTAACGAAGAAGATCAAAAGTTTATGCAAGATATCTTTTTGAAGGTAGCTAATACGCAAGGGAACATACTAATAGGAGGGGATTTCAATCTGAATTTGGATCCAAATATGGATAAAACGGGGAAAAAAATTAACAGGAAGAACAAAGTAACCAAATTTATAATTAAATCAATGCAAGAAATGAAACTTGTGGACATATGGAGGAAACAAAACCCAAAAGAAAAGGAATACTCATACTACTCGACTAGACATAAAACATACTCAAGGATAGACCTATTCCTGTTATCAGCCCACACTCAAGGGAGAGTTAGGAAAACGGAATATAAAGCTAGACTATTATCGGACCACTCACCCCGGTTATTGGCAATAGAGCTAGAGGACATCCCTCCAAGAGTGTATAGATGGAGATTAAACCCCATGCTACTTAAAAGACAGGATTTTAGAGAATTTATTGAAAAACAATTAAAAATGTAATTTGAAGTAAATACGGAATCAGTGGAAGATAAGTTTATACTATGGGACGCAATGAAAGCATTCATTAGAGGGCAAATAATAAGTTATGCAACCAAGATGAAGAAGGACTATAATCAGGAAACAGAGCAGTTGGAAAGGGAAATAATAAACATAGAAAAAAAATTAGCAATAAAGGAAGATACAACCAAAAGAAGAGAATTGGCGGATAAAAAAATAAAATATGAAACATTACAAACATATAAGGTGGAGAAGAATATAATGAAGACAAAACAGAAATATTATGAACTAGGTGAAAAAACACACAAAATCTTAGCATGGCAGCTTAAGACAGAGCAAACTAAGAAAATGGTATTGGCAACAAGGAAAAAAGACAAACAAATTACATATAATCCAAAAGAAATTAAGGAAAACTTCAGAGAATTCTATGAACAATTATACCGAACCGAAAACGAAGGGAAAGAAGGGAAAATAGATGAAATTTTGACTAAAATTGAACTACCAAAACTACAAATAGAGGAACAAAATAAATTAACAGAACCATTTGGAACAGTAGAAATACAAGAGATAATAAAAAATTTACCAAATAATAAGACACCAGGAGAGGATGGACTCCCAATAGAATTCTACAAAACATTTAAAGACCTAATAATACCGCCCCTCCTGGAAGTAATCAACCAGATTGATGAGACACAAAACTTACCAGATTCATGTAAAACAGCAATAATTACAGTGATACTAAAACAAGGGAAAGATCCACTCTCACCAGCGTCATATAGACCAATATCTCTGCTAAACACAGATTATAAGATAATAGCTAAACTATTAGCAAACAGATTAACAGAACAGGTACCGAAAATGGTAAATTTAGACCAAACTGGATTTATCAAAAAAAGACGCACAACAGACAATATTTGTAAATTTATTAACTTAATTCATGCAGTAGAAGGAAATAAAGCGCCGGCAGTAGCAGTTGCTTTAGACGCAGAGAAGGCCTTCGACAGAGTAGAATGGAATTACTTGTTCAAAGTATTGCAAAAATTCAGTTTACCGGAGAAGTTTATTAATTGGATTAAAGCATTATATGAGGGACCGTTAGCGAAAGTGACAGTAAATGGACATGTATCAAAGCAATTTAACTTAAGCAGGTCAACGCGGCAGGGATGCCCACTATCACCATTATTGTTTGCGCTAGCTATAGAACCACTAGCAGAATCGATAAGAATAGATAACAATATAAAAGGAATAAAAATAAAAGACAGGGAATATAAAATCAGTCTGTTTGCGGATGATGTGATAGTGTACTTAACAGAACCAGAACTATCAATAAAAGAACTATATAAGAAATTGAAGGAATATGGAGAAGTGTCGGGATACAAGATAAACGTAAATAAAAGTGAAGCAATGCCTATGAATAACGCGGATTTCTCAAAATTTAAGGAGGAATCCCCATTCAGATGGCAAACGCAGGCAATAAGATACCTAGGTGTGCAAATAAACAAAAATCTAGGCCAATTATATAAACTCAATTACAATCCACTAATGAAAAAATTACAGGACGATTTAGAGCATTGGAAAGAGCTACCACTAACACTGATAGGAAGGATAAACTGTATTAAAATGAACATTTTTCCAAGGATACTATACTTATTTCAGGCATTGCCAATACAACTGACAGAAAAATTCTTCAAAGAGTTAAAGAAAATAATAAGGAGATTTTTATGGAGAGGGGGAAACCGAGGATAGCACTAGATAAATTAACAGAATGGTATAAACAAGGAGGCTTACAATTGCCAAACTTCAAAAATTATTATAGAGCCGCACAATTAAGGTACCTATCAGATTTTTATCAAACAAGGGAAAAACCAGACTGGACGAGACTAGAATTAGATAAAATAGGGGAAAAGATACCTGAACACATATTATATAAATGGGACGAAAAATTGGTACAACATAGAACTTCTCCAGTATTACACCATCTCCTCAATATATGGAAGAAGATTCATGTAGAAAGAAATAAAATAAATTACCAAATACCAAAACTAATATTGACGCAAAATAAGCTACTCCCTTTTACAATAGACAATCTTGCCTTTAGAAAATGGGAAAAAAAAGGGATTAAAAGAATAGAAAATTGTTTTTCAGGAAGTAGATTCTTATCCTTTGAACAAATGAGAGATAAGTACAATATAACTGGAGATACAGCGCTGGCATATTACCAACTGAAGTCCTACTTGAAAGATAAATTAGGAAGCAATTTGAGTTTACCAGAGGGAAGTAACCTTGAATATGTGATTACAGATACAATGTTAATCAAAAGATTTATAACAAATATGTATATTAAACTGCAAGAAAAGGAGAATGAGGAAACAAATGGTAAAACTAAACAAAAATGGGAACAAGATTTAAATATAAAGATAAAAAAGGAAACATGGGAGAAGTTATGCTCTGGAACGATGAGAAATACAATAAATACGAGGCTGCGTATGATACAATATAATTGGTTACACAGACTATACATTACACCGTAAAAGTTAAATAAATGGGACCCAACAGTATCTGATAGATGTTTTCGATGTAAAAAAGAAAGGGGAACAACAATTCATGCAATCTGGACATGTGAGAGAGTGGAAAAATTTTGGGATGATCTCAATCAGATATTAAATAAAATAACAGAAAACAATATACCAAAGAATCCAGAGATCTTTCTCCTAAGTAACATAAAAAATAAAGAATTTGGAATTGACTTGGAAGATGCACAAAAAAGATTTGTCAAGATAGCCCTAGCCGTAGCAAAAAAATGTATTATGTCAACCTGGAAATTGGAAGATAATTTGAAAATACAACAATGGTATATAGAAATGAATAAATGTATTCCATTAGAAAAAATAACATATAGTTTAAGAAATAATATTGAAATATTCGAACAAGTATGGGAGCCTTACATTAAATACAATAGCGAAAACCTACCGGGAACAAACATTACCTAAGTTGATGGAAGGAAAAGAAAAGAAAAGAATGGAATCAGTAGAATTTCTGGTGTATTTTTGTTGAATGACAACATTGTCTAATTGAATTAATGCAACCTAGATTGTATACCTAAAATGGATGAGGGGGGGGGGGGTGGGGGGGTGGCTTGGGAGGAGGGAGGGGGGAGGGAGAAAAAGTCACTGTAAATGTGTGGAAAAGAAAAAGTGTATATCATGGCTATTGTGATTTATGGTGTGAAAAAAAAAAGAGGGAAAAAAAAACTCAAGAGTACGAGGAGGACCTTATTAGGGGCAGAATTGTTGCGGGCATGTGGTCCACTGAGACAAGACATCAATTGCTGGAGAAAGGAATGGTGGGGCTAGATGAGGCAGAGACTATTGCAGAAGCCTTAGAAAGCACCAGGAAAGAATTGGAGGAGTACTCACAGAACCCTGGGGCTGGGACAAACCTCATACTGCTAGACTCTCTAGCCCCATGAAAAGAAAAGTATGCTGCCTCACAGGAATCCATAGCAGCAGCACACCTTGAGGGTCCAACGTGCTTTATCTGTGGACAAAGAAAGCACCCCAGAGCCCTCTGCCCTGCCAGAGAAAATGTCTGTTCCAACTGTGGAAAACGTGGGCATTATGGCAAAAGTCTGCAGAAGCCCCAAGGCCACAGTCAAGGCCCATCCTCATGCTAATGAGAGACGGGAAAGCTCTTTCTCCACAGACAAACAGAAGAATGCCATCTGCAGCCGACCATCTTGGACAAATGCGACAAAGCAGAGGGCACAGTCTTCAGGAGATGAATACGACACTGAGTACAATCAATGGAAGGACTCGAAGGACACGCCAGACTTGCTTCCCTATGCATGAATCAGGCGAGTCCACACAATTTATCTGATGCCTCTGTGTGCATCAAAATTAATGATGTGAGGGTAAATTGCTTAATAGATAGTGAAAGCACTGAAAGTTTTATTGATCAGGGGTTCGTCAACCGCCTTGCCCTCCCCACACGTCTGACTGAGTGAGTACCAGATCCTGTTAGCAGCTAGCAGCTTTGTGGCTGAGGTAAAACAGTTTTGCAGGGTTACTCTAGAAATCCAGGGCACAAAATACAAAGGGTTCAAATTACTAGTACTCCCTCACCTCTGTGCCCTGGTACTATTGGGGTTAGATTTTCAGTGCCAGTTAGAAAGCATTACAATAGTGCACAACAAGTCTCACCAACCCCACCACCCCCCCCCACCCCACCCCCCACTACGCCTTACGAAGAAACAACACTGCAGCCTGTCTGTCCTGAACATAGAACCCCCTCCACTGTTCACACACCCAACCCCAGAATGCACACTAATAGCCACAAAGAGCAGGAGGTTCAGCCCAAGGGACAGAGCCTTCATTAGGACAGAGGTCCGCAGGCTACTATAGGAGGGCATTGTAGAGCAGAGCACCAGCCCTTGGAGAGCCCAGGTGGTTATAGTAAAGTCAGGAGAAAAACTGTGCATGGTAGTGGATTACAGCCAGACAATCAATAAATTTACACAACTAGATGCCTACCCCCTGCTATGCATAGCAGACATGGTCAACAACATTGTGCAGTATGAGGTGTTCTCCACCTGAAGGCAGCATACCACCAACTGCCCATTAGAAACAGCGATAGCATTTACACGGAAGATGAGGCAGACGGCAGGCTGTATCAATTTCTGCGACTCCCCTTCGGAGTCACCAATGGAGTGTCCTTATTTCAGAGAAAAATGGACCGAATAGTAGACGAGTTCCAACTGAAAGCAGTGTTCCCCTACTTAGACAATCTGTGGCCACACTCAGGAGGATCATGACACGAATTTAAAATGCTTCTTCCAGGCAACCGAGGAAAGGAACCTAACATACAACAGGGACAAATGCGCCTTTAGCGCCATGAAGTTGCCAATCCTGGGCTACATAGTGCAGAACGGGGAAATCAGCCCAGACCCAGTCCGTATGCACCCTCTCCTAGACCTCCCAGTGCCACACACGCTGAAAGCACTAGAAAGGTGTTTGGGACTGTTCGCTTACTACGGCCAATGGGTCCCCAACTACGCCGACAGGGCCCGCCCACATAAAAGCCTCAGTTTTCCCACTGTGCCCAGCAGCCACCAGAGCATTCAGGGACATGAAGGACCATATCGCTAAATCTACCATGCGGTCCATAGATGAGTCGATCCTGTTTCAAGTAGAAACGGATGCATCCGATGTGGCTCTGGCAGCCACCCTAAACCAAGATGGACAACCGGTGGCCTTTTTCTCGCGAGCCCTACAGGGGTCAGAGGTAAGACAATCAGCAGAAGAGAAGGAGGCCCGAGCCATTGTGGAAGCAGTAAGGCACTGGCGACATTATCTGGCATGCAAACACTTCACCCTCGTCATCGACCAATGGTCTGTGGCTTCTATGTTTGATAACCAGAACAGGGGGAGAATCAAGAACAACAAAATCCTGAGCTGGCGATCGATAGAATTGTCTACATTTAACTACGACATTCTATACCGCCCCGGGAGACTCAACGAGCCCCCAGACACGCTGTCCAGAGGCACTTGTGCCATCCTTAACCACACATCCCAGTTGCAGAGCTTGCACAATGAGCTGGGCCACCCGGGGGTCACTAGACTGTTTCACTTCATTAAAACACAAAACCTCCCATTTTCGGTAGAGGAAGTGAGGTCAGTGAACAAGAGCTGCCCCATCTGTGCGGAATGCAAACTGCAATTTTACCGGCCAGACAAAGCCACCCTCATAAAAGCTACCAAACTCAGGCTCGATTTTAAAGGCCCGCACCTGTCCAATAATAGAAATGTCTATTTCCTAAATATAATAGATGAATATTCCCGTTTCCCCTTCGCAATCCCATGTTCTGATGTATCAGCAGCCACTGTTATAAAATGCCTCCAACCCATCTTCAGCATATTTGGGTACCTGAACTACATACACACAGACAGGGGAGCTGCATTCATGAGTGCAGAAGTACAGCAGTACCTGCACGAGAGAAGGATTGCTACCAGCCGCACTACAAGTTACAATCCCAGGGGGAACGGACAAGTCGAAAGGGAAAATGCCACTATCTGGAAAACGGTCCTGTTGCCTGTTACTTGATGGCAAGAAGTGTTGCCAGAAGCCCTACACTCTATACATTCTTTGTTGTGTACTCCCACTAACATGACCCCACATGACCATATCTTTTCTTTCACAAGGAAAGCCACGACAGGCACAGTGCTGCCTAAATGGATGATGACACCAGGACCTGTTCTCCTCCGGAAGCACTGCAGACCCCACAAATCGGACCCGCTGGTGGATCAAATGGAGTTGAGACACATGAAACCTCAGTATGCCTTCGTCACATTCCCAGATGGAAGAGAAGACTTGGAGGCCACCAGGGATCTCACGCCGGCCGGATGTGTGAATAACGCGGAGGAAACACAGATGTCTATGGATCAACAAGGAGCGCAGCAGCAGTCACTAGAACAGTCGTCCATCGAGTCAACCCAGAGGACTATACCACCCACCCTGGAAATCATGACCCTGGGTATGCCCACCCTGGAAATCAGGACCCTGGGTATGCCCACCCTGGAAATCAGGACCCTGGGTATGCCCGCCCCATAAAATATCACCACCCTCGACTTGATGGCAGGACCTAATCCATACAAGAGGATCCCCAGCCCACACGGCCATCTAGTACTTCCCACTCCACCTCCAGCAAGAAAGGCCGAAAGGCAGACCGCACTTCCCACCACACCCCTATACCACTAGCGAGGAGGTCCAGAAGGCAACAGAAACCACAAAAAATTTTGGACTTATGAACTTACAAACAAGGGAAGGAGGATAGGAGTGGGGGGTGTAAATAACTTTTTTTAAGGGGGGGGTGAATGTGGTGATATGTAATTACACCATTAGGTCACCAGGGGTCACCTCAGTGATCTTGAATATAAAGCAGTCCAGAGCTACAGTCTAGCCTTCCAGGTTTGGTTTGTCTTGCAGAGATACAAGACCTCTTAGTGTACATATTAGTTTATTAAAGCTGTCTTATACTCGCACTGCTGGTGTGGTAAACATAGGCCATTGAAATTTGATGCCCAGAATTAATGTTGAACTGATGGGAAGACTGGAGTTCTGGCTGCTCCAGACTCACAAATTCTCCTTGCTTTGCCTTTGAAGAAATGTTTGTTATACATAATCAAGATAATGTGAACTACTTTGTAACTGCACAAGAATACACTGCAGTGCACCACTGTGGGACATATGTATATGTATATGAGCGAGTGAACAGCTTCCTGAGATGGTGGAAGACGTAAGTAAGTAAAGTCTCTTTTGTTATTTGAATCTTGCGTCTCTAAGTTATTTAAGAAGCCTCCCAAGAAACACAGACATTAACATGGTGGCAGCAGTACAAGAGACAAGAATAAAGCCATAAAATTGATTACGTCACTGAAATACGAAGGGGAAGAAGAGAAAAAACGTTACTGAAAAAAATGGCTAGAGCAATAGCAGTTCACCCAGTGATGGACGGGAGGCTGAAGACATTGTTGAATCATTTAAAAAGTTTCAGCTGAAGTGTAATTTAGCATTCAAGAGCTATTTTAAAAATGTAACAGCAGAGGAGAAGGTCAGTTATATACTTCTCTGGACAGGGGAGCGAGGCCTTGACTTATTTAATAGCTGGGAGCTTACAGAGGTGGAGAAAAATGATCCAGAGCAGATGTTTGCAAAGTTTGCTTCTCACCTTGAACCCAGGTCTAATCATAGAATTTAATGCAATGAATTTCAAGGCTTATCATCAGTTGATAACTTCCTCACTAGACTAAAAATTGTTGCTGCATAATGCAATTTTAAGGATATAGAGGAAAGATTAGTTGATCGACTAATATGGGGGAGTGCCCATCCCGAAGTGCAAAACTCTCTTATAGGGAAGGTGTTGGAGACTACCAGTTGCCTCAATAATCACAAGGACAAAGACTGAGGGGAACGATAGGCTTTATTGTACACAAAACTTGAGCTGGCCCAGATCCAAGTTAGGGAAGTGCAGGGACGGGAGAGGTGGCCCGACCTTTATGGCCCGAGTCCCAGGTGAGAGTGTCATCAGTGGGCAGGCCTTTACCGGCCAATTAGTACATACAATCCATACCATACAGAAGGATAGCTTGAAACTGACCGAAGCTATAGACATGGCTTTCGAAACCATGAGGATGCAAATGAAATCCCTATCTATGTAGACCCACCCAAAGCAAAGAGAAGGAAAGGTTGATTCTATAAAGAACACAATTGGAAAAGTGCAAACCCCCAGGACCAGCAGGAAGTGCGGCAGATAACACACCTTCGATGACCTAAACAAATGCCCCACATACGGTTCTGAATGTAGAGTCTGTAGTAAAGTGAACCATTGGGCGAATATGTGCAAGTCTGGTATGAAGAAAACTGATACCAGTAAAGAAAAAAAGACAAGAAGGTCCATAAAAGGAAACAACAATGAGGACTCCAACACCCAGATCCTGGACTTGGAATCCATACACCTTCACGAGATGTTGGGTGAGATGAAAGAAGAACCAAGTTGCACACAGGATCCAAATACAGAGGACAATACAGAACAAGCCTACGATATTTAACCTAAAGGTGAAGCTGGATACTGGATCACAAAGCAACATCCTTCCACTCAGACACTACTTCCAGATGTTAATATAAGAGAACATAATGAAAGGGGATCCAAAAGACGGTGCATTTTAAACAGCAAATGTCACATTAACGGCCTATGGTGGACCCATGATCAAGCAGCTACGGAGAGCCAAGATCAATGGCACCTATTCCAACCTGATATTTGTTCAAATTTCGCAAACAAATTTAAATTTTGTGAGTCAGGATACCACAATTTCACCAGTGCTTGAGATATTCCAAACATGATTTCTAAACTTCTCCAATCACAGTGACTTTTTCCATTCTATCTTGTCCTCTCCTCCTTAACCTGAAATTTGAAATAATATGCATTGATGAAGCTGGATATTTATTCAGTCTCCAAGCCCTGCTTTGACCTTTCCCCTGGTTTCTTGCTTTCTCTGCTATCTCCAACATCTGGTTTTAAAGCCTTATCATTGCAAATGTACTTTTGTTTTCCAACTTCAATTTTATGGAATGTTTTAACTTAATTGACTTAAAAACAGCATCAGACTCTGTTCCCACCTCATGTGTTGCCATTTCTCCCTTCAGACCAAGGGACAGTTGTTAGCATTCACTGTATCACAGAGCAAATGAATTTAGGGAAGGTAAGCAGAGTGACAGGATGAGGCAGAGAGTTCACCATAAATGCGGTGTTAAATACAGAGAAAAAGTGACAATAAACACAGTGATTGTATCTCACTGCACAAAGTGTTTACAACAAAATAGATGAACTATTGCACAAGCAGAGATAACTGAGATGGTAGTGGCTAAACTGTATCCAAGGAATTAAGTATTGCATTCTATTTAATTTTTAGAAAGAACAAACAAAATAGAAAAGGATGTGTGAGCAAGAGTGGAGGGGGGTGGGGGGCAGAGGTGGTACAATGCACATAAAAAAAGGGTAATATAACTGCAGCAGAGGAATGATCTTGGCCCAGATAAACAGGAAGTGTGATCAGCATGCTGGTGGAGATGAGAGATAATACTGGAGGGGGTGGTTTACAGGAAACAGTTTTGGAGAGAGAATTAGGAAACATGAAGAGCTAACTTTGGTAGCAGAATCATCATGGGGTTGGGGGGGGGGCTTTAATTTCTATGAAGGTGACCAATCAAATCATTTTAGAAGATGATTTGGCAAGTGTGTCTTGAAGCCAGTGAAAGAACAGGCAATTTAATCCCTTATTTGAGTAATAAGAGGGCAAATTAGTAACTCATTACTCAGAGATCATTGAGGAACATGATCATAATATAATGGAATTCTGTATGTAACTGAATCAGAATCCAAAAATAAGTATCTGAAGGGTATAGGGGTGAATTTGATAAGATACCGTCTATACTTGTGAAATTGTCAAATTCTTTGGAGCACTTTCTCAGGCCAAAGAGGAGGGGGGGATTTGACTTTTACGTGAGTCAAACTTTTGATTCATTCAAGGCATCAGGAGCCTGGATGGCCAGGACTGGGTAGTAAGTCCACGGTCAAGGTAGCTTGTATGGGAGGGCATTGGGAATTCAGATGGGCGAGCAGCCAGAGCAAGGTTCCATAGTCGGAAGATCCATTGGGCAGGTGGCCAGGTTGTCGGGAGCTCTGGCAGGCGGGCAGCAGGGAATTCAGATGGGTAACCAGCCAAGGCGAGGGTCCACTAGGAGTGTCCTTGGGCGGGTGGTCGGGGTGAAAGTCCACAGTCAGGGAGTTTGGGGAGCGGGTGAGGTGAGGGTCCACTGTTGGGACATTGGAAGCTCCAGTGGGTGGACAATTGGGGCCAAAAATAGCAGGAGAGGATTGACTTTTACACGGTCATACAAAAACACCTGGTTTTGGGCCATAAGAGAGGGAGAGGTCGACTATTACATAGTATTGACGATGACACAAGTACAGAGAGTAACCTAGAAAATTAACCAGCACATAAATTATAGCAAACATTATTATTTCATTATTATTATTATTTCATAATTCTTAACAAAGAGGGGATGCCAAGAAATTCAATTTCAAAACTAGTGTATCTGGATTTTTAAAAGGCCTTTGACGGGTACCTGACATAAAACAAAAATCAGAAGTTGCTGGCTGACATAAACAGTCAAAAGCTTATGGAAAAGATAACAGAATTGAAATAAATTGGGCTTTCCGCTTCACTAGTTGTTACAAGAGGGTGTCATCAGGATATCATTGGCCTTGACTTATTACCATCGAAACAACTGCAGTCAGACTTGTCAGTGGGATCCATGAGGATTGAAGATGATTGTCAATGCAAAGGTGAACAGGGAACTGGAGTGATGTCAGTAACACAAACTGGGAACTTACCCAGAATTGCAGACTAAATGAAGCCAGGTAAAGGAACAGGAAAGTAAGGAGGTCGCTGATGTTCTATGTAACCCTTAAAACTGTGATGATACAATGGTGTGGAATAGAATTATCTGGGGCATGTTGTTTTATAAATAAGTTAGAATACAATAAAGGCAAATTGTGTCTATTTGCATTAAGTATTTTGATGAAATAGTGGATAAAAAATAAGTAGGGGTCAGGAAAGCAATTAAGAAGCAGAACTTCTGAATTTGTAATCTTTGGATTACTCCAGGTGCAAGATGTAGAAATAGGATAGTGTAGACAATTATGTGGCTGAGGGGATGAAGCAGGAGGGAGGGCTTTATATTGATGGACAGGATCAAGGGAAGGTGCAACTTGTATAGGCCAGGTAAATTTAACCTCAGCAGGCCCAGGAAGAACTTCTTTTTGAACAGGTTTACTGGTGTTGAAGGGAGCTTTTGAATGCTCTGGGCAAAAATTTGGAAGGGAGAGAAGCAGAAAGTGAATGAGAGAGATTGAAAGAGACAGCAAATGTTAGAAAATGGACAAGAAGTTGAGTCTGTCACTGATTAATGGCATATGTCTGAATTCACCTTCATTAAAGATGAACCTTGGTGAAACTTGTTGGTCTTTGGTGACATACTGAAAATTTCTACAGTTGTACTGTGGAGAACATTCTGGTTGGTTGCATCCTTGTCTGGTTTGGAGGTGCCAAGGCTCAGGCTGAGAAAAAAACTCAGAGGGTTGTTAACTCAGCCTGTGACATCACAGGCACCAGTCTTCACTCCATCGAGGGCATCTACAAGAGGCGGGGTCTTAAGAAAGCAGCCTCTATCTCAGTGGTTCTCAAACTTTTTCTTTCCACTCCCATATTTTAAATATTCCCTATGCCGTAGGTGCTCTGTGATTAGTAAAAGATAAGGGGTATGTGGGTGGAAAGAAAAAGTTTAAAAACTACTGTTTTAATCATACCTAATTCACTCGTTATGTGCACAGTTTCATAACCCCAAAGATGGGCCAATGACAATTTTTCTCAAGCAAAATATTTCAGTAACAATTGGGTCTAGAGCAGTGATTCTCAACCTTCCCTTCCCACTCACATCCCACCTTAAGCAACCCCTTACTAATCACAGAGCACTTAGGGCATAGGATTACTTCAAGTGGGATGTGGTTGAGATTCTATTTTCAAGGACCCACCACCCAGGCTTAATTCTGCTGCAATCGGTAAAAATCAGACGTTTGAAGACGATCACTCAGCAGCTCAAGGACAGCTTCTTCCCATTTGCCATCAGTTTTTTTGAATGAACAATGAACCACACACACTATCTTACTTAATCCTTTTTCTTTTACTTGCACTATTTTTATTTATCACTTTTGTAAAGTGCTTTGCATAAAATTTGCACTGTAATATTGCCACAAAACAATGAATTTTGTAACATGTTCATGACAATAAATTCTGATTCTGGTCTTCCAGTACAGAGAGATGTGAGCAAGTGAATGCCGGCAAACGACATATTCCACATTGCAGTATTACCTGCTGGGGCAGGGGTGTCAAACTCAAATTCACAGAGGGCCAAAATTAAAAACTTGGACTAAGTTGATGGCCGAACTAAATATTTATTGAAAATTTTCAACAACATCTGCATCTTTTCTCTTCTTTCAACATATGTAATGTTAAACTTTAGGATATAACTTTAGGAGGATAATGTTACAGGTCAGGAGTAGGTAGCTCAAGTTCACCCTTTGCTTGACCTGAGGGAAACATATTTGGTCCCTGTGGAGATGTAGTCAGCATTCACAGGCTGTGTCCATTTTGGCCTGCATCAGGACTCAGCATTTCCTGCTCACTCTTCAGGCTCGAGGCCTCTATTCACCCTAGACCCACCATCCCTCTACCTGACCAGTCCTTTACTCAACCTCTACTCACCCCTCACTCCACTCGCTCTGCCTCTACCCACCCCATCCTATACATGCCCCTCTACTGCCTCTCCCCTCAACGGGTTCCTCCCTCTACCTGTCTCTCACCCTCTAATCACCCCTCCCCTACTCGCCCTGCCCCTCCCCTTTTACCTCTTCCCTATCCACCCCTCCTTCTACTCATCCCTCCCTCTAACTGCCCCTCGTACCACCATAACTTACCCTGCCCATTACTCCTCACCTACACCCTCTGCCCACCCCTGCTTACCCACCCACTCAGGCCCAGCGCGCTGCCGATCAGCCTTTGCGGATAGCCATCATCACGTGCAGGGCCGAACCAGCCGTCCCTGGGGTCCACGCAGGTGCAAGCGCTGAAGGCCGTGGTGACCGGGAGAAGTGCGCTCGCGCTGTGGAAGGGCCGTCCAGTGCCAGTCATGCGGGGCTCGCTCTGCCCGGGGGCCGTGCGCAGCCTGCCATGCCCGTCGTGCCGACAGGAAATCACAGGCGCTCGCCCATCCGCCGCACCGCTCGTCAGGTGGGAGAAGTGACTGGTTGTGCGGGGAGCCTTCCAACTGGCTTGCCGGCTGATGACATCGACAGACTTCTCATGTTACAATTTCTCGTGTTACAATGGGGAAGGATGTGCAATGAAGGGGGAAGATGGTGGGGGTGACATTACCAAAAAACAGCATCGGCTCTCGCTGCAGGGCGGGCCACCTCTAATACATTTTTGAAATGATCTTGCGGGTTGACGTGTGTGCTAGGGGATGCAACTGAAACTTGGAACTGTCAGTGCAAGGCTTTGTAGGGAAGGACTCCAATCCAAGATCCTTCGGCCATGAGATTTTAAGGAATGGAAGTCTGATAACACTTGAAGTTTGTATCATCCCACAAGGCCACACGAGTACTGAAAATTTGCACCAACCAACTAGCCAGAGTGTCAAGGACATTTCAACCTCTCATTGTGGCTGTCAGAGGTTCCCTCCAGATTCAAAAGGATATTAATCATCCAAATTCTTTGGCTTGGCTTCACGGACGAAGATTTATGGAGGGGGTAAAAAGTCCACGTCAGCTGCAGGCTCGTTTGTGGCTGACAAGTCCGATGCGGGACAGGCAGACACGGTTGCAGCGGCTGCAGGGGAAAATTGGTTGGTTGGGGTTGGGTGTTGGGTTTTTCCTCCTTTGCCTTTTGTCAGTGAGGTGGGCTCTGCGGTCTTCTTCAAAGGAGGTTGCTGCCCGCCAAACTGAGAGGCGCCAAGCTGCACGGTTTTAGGTGATATCAGCCCACTGGTGGTGGTCAATGTGGCAGGCACCAAGAGATTTCTTTAGGCAGTCCTTGTACCTTTTCTTTGGTGCACCTCTGTCACAGTGGCCAGTGGAGAGCTCGCCATATAACACGATCTTGGGAAGGCGATAGTCCTCCATTCTGGAGACGTGACCCACCCAGCGCAGCTGGATCTTCAGCAGCGTGGACTCGATGCTGTCGACCTCTGCCATCTCGAGTACTTCGACGTTAGGGATGAAAGCGCTCCAATGGATGTTGAGGATGGAGCGGAGACAACGCTGGTGGAAGCGTTCTAGGAGCCGTAGGTGATGCCGGTAGAGGACCCATGATTCAGAGCCGAACAGGAGTGTGGGTATGACAACGGCTCTGTATACGCTTATTTTTGTGAGGCTTTTCAGTTGGTTGTTTTTACAGACTCTTTTGTGTAGTCTACTAAAGAAGAGTAGCGTGGGTTGCCTCAATGACTACTGCCCTAACACTAACTTCTACTGTAATGAAATGCTTCAAGAGGCTGGTCATGGCCAGAATTAACACACACCTAAGCAAAGATCTGGACCCAATGCAATTCACCTATTGTCACAATCACTCCACAGCAGATGCAATATTGCTGGCTCTCCACCCAGCTCTGGATCACCTCGAAAACAGCAACTCCTACATACAGCTGCTCGTCATCTACTTCAGCTCGGCTTTCAATACCATTATTCCCTCAGTGCTGGTCAAGAAGCTACAAACTCTGGGCTTCTGTACCCACCTCGGCAACTGGATCTTCACTTTCTGGTCAGAAGACCACAGTCAGTACGAATTGAAAACAATGTCTCCTCCTCACTGATTATCAGCACAGGTGCACCCCAAGGATGTGTGCTTAGCCCACTGCTCTACTCGTTATACACCCATGACTGTGTGGCCAGACACAATTCCAATGCCATCTACGTTTGCCAATTAAACCACAGTTGTTGGCCGAATTATAAATGGCAACGAGGAAGTGTACAGGAGAGAGATAGATCAGCTCGCTGAATAGTTTAACTACAACAATCTTGTGCTTAATGTTAGCAAAAACAAGATGATTGTGGATTTCAGGAGGAAGTGAGGGGAAAACAACCCATTCCTCATTGAGGCCTCAGTAGTGGAGAGGGACAAGAACTTCAAATTCCTGGGTGTCAACATCTCTGAGGATCTGTCCTGAAGCCTCCATGTGATCAAATCACAAAGAAGGCTCGGCAGCAGCTATACTTTGAGGTGTCTGAGGACATTCTATATCTCACTGAAGACTCAAAAACTTCTACAGGTGTACCATGGAGAGCATTCTGGCTGGTTGCATCACTCTCTGGAATGGAGGCGCCAACTCTCAGGACAAGAATAAACTCCAGAGGGTTGTTAACTTAGCCTGCGACATCACAGGCACCAGACTTCATCTCATCGAGGACATCGACATGAGGCAGTGTCTTAAAAAAGCAGTCTCTATCCTCAAAGATCCCCCCACCACCCAGGCCATGCCCTCTTCACTGTTACCATCGGGGAAGACGAGCACTCAGTGGCACAAGGACAGCTTCTTCCCCACTGCCATCAGATTCCTGAATCATCAATGAACCACAGAAATAATCACAAAAATCTGTAGACATCGTGGTTGAAGTAAAAACACAAAATGCTGGAGAAACTCAGCAAGTCAGTGTCCTTAATGTAGCAAAGGGAAAGATAACATAACCTTCATCGAAGTATTAGAAAATGCCAGCAGTTGTACGAACAAAAGAGTTTGGGGGGGGGGGGTGTGTGGCAAAGGCAGGAGATGATAGGTGGAGAAAGGAGAGAGGGGACAGCAGCAATGAGGGGGAAGAGGCAGAACTGGAAGGACAGGAAAAGGGGGGAGGGGAAAGAAAAGGCAAGGAGGTTTAGTGGAAAGCAGTAATGTTGATGTTAATGCCATCTGGCTGGAGTGCCCAGATGGAAAATGAGATGTTGCTCCTCCAATCTGCGGGTGGTCTGGGTGGGATAGTACACAAGGCCATGGACAGATATGTGAGTGCAGAAGTGTGGCTCAGAATTGAAATGCTTGGCAACTGGGAGGTCGCTGTGGTTGCGAACGGAGGTGCTGAGCGAAGCAATTTCCCAGTCTGCGACCAGTCTCTCTGATGTAGAGAATGCCACAAAGGGAGCACCGGATGCAGTCAATAAGATCTCTGGATGTACAAGTCAAGTATTGCCTGGTAATGTCATAAGATGGTTATAATTTGAATGTTTACACTATGATGCTGCCGCAAAACACTGAATTTCATGATTTGTACATGACAATAAATTCTCATTCTGAAAAATGTTGAAAGCTCGTATGTCAAGTGCTCCAGTGACATCCTATGGTGGGAAGTGAGCACTGCAGTAAATTTGCTTCTCACCCCATTTCACAGCAAACCACTGTCAAGACAATGGATGTCAAGGGCAAACTGATGACAAAAGACCATCGTAGGCAAACCTCGCCTGTTCCTCTTCTTTCCCCTATACATAAAGAGGAAGAAATTATTGGATGGTGGTCACGAGGAAGAACAGCAATTCAATTTCATTTATCATCCGATTGTACAATTACAACCCACCGAACGAAACACTGTTCTCCGGTTCTCAGTACAAACACACAAACAATACATATATACAAATATTAACATAAATAAATATTATTGTTAAATAAATAGTAGAGTTACGGATGGTTTGTATTAGCAGTGCATCGGTCGTTCAGCAGACTCACTACCCGTGGGAAGAAGCTGTTCCTCAGCCTGGTGATGCAAGCTCTGGTACTCCTGCATCTCTTCCCTGATGGGAGCAGCTGGGAAATGCTATCTATGTACGTGGTGGTAGGGGTCCTCACTGATTTTACAATCTCTCATTAGACAACAATCCCAGTAAATTATGTCGATGGCCGGGGTGTGGGGGTGGCAGTGAGTGGTGGAGGAATGGATACCCCAGTGATCCTCTCTGCTGTTCTTATGGTCCTGTGAATTGATCTCCAATCTGTTGTTCTACAGCAACCATACCACCATGCTCTTCATAGCGCTCCTGTAGAAAGTTGATAATATATTGGCCGGTAGTCTTGTCAGCCTCAGTCTTCTCAGGAAGTGCATTCGTTGTTGCGCTTTTCTGACAAGTGAGGAGATGTTGTGTGTCCACAATAAATCACTTCTTAAGTGGATTCTGAGGAACTTGGTGCCCCATTGACCTTCTGATTAATAGGTCAGGAACAGCCCATGTAGTGAATTTTCCTCAAGCAATTTTAATCGACACCAGCAACTCAACATGGAGAAAAGATTATATCTGATCTTTCCAGTTTGTGTGACTCAGTACTTCCCAGGAGCATATCAATTTGCCTTTTGTTTTAGTGGCAAGCTATTGAATTGGGATATCAGGACCCATTCTGTAAAGCACAGTTGGAATATGTGCTTTCCATTGGGTACTTGTACAAAAGGATTTATCGGACGTAGCTTACAAACAAAACACCATGCAGAAACAGACGGCACGTGGGCATAGCAGTTAGCGCAACACTGTTACAGCGCCAGCAACTGGGACTGGGATTTGAATCCCACGCTGTCTGAAAGGAGTTTGTATATTGTCCTCATGTCTGCGTGGGATTTTCACGGGGGGCTCCAGTTTCCTCCCACCATTCAAAACATCCCAGGGGTGGGCGGCATGGGCAGAAATGGCCATGACTGATTAAATTTAATTAAATTAAAATTTAATTTCTTAAAATCACGAGCCTTGAATATTCTTGCAGGAAATTGGCTTTTGTTTTTATATATTTTCCATTCTTATTGCTGCTGCAGTTAATGTAGAGAGCTGTGTCTCACTATCAACCATCCTGTGTTACCATGGCTCCAGTATCAAATATTTGAAGTTAAAATAGTACAGCAATTGAATACAAGTTCAAGGCAGAAAGTTGAAACATAAAACAGGAGGTTCCTCACATGTGAAAACACAGAAATGCTACAGGAACTCAGCAGGTCTCGCAGCATCCTTAAGAAGTACCAACAACTCAGGCCCAAGCCCTTCTGCAAGGTAGGAGTGAAAAGCAGGCAAGCACCCGATTTAAAAAGCTGGGGAAAAGGAAAGAAGAAGCACAGAACAAAAGTCAAAGAGTGACAATTGGACAAGAGAGGAAAGCTGAGAATTGATCGGGAAAGGGGTTGGCTCTCTGAATGACGAGCTGAAGGACAGAGAAAGATTTTTTTTTTATATATATATATATATATATAAAAACACAGCCATTGCATTGCAGGAAATTATTCCCATTTTCCCAGAACACATGCTGTGTAAAAAGCTCAGAATGGAAATGAAGGTGCCATTCCCATTCTGACATTTTACCTCCAACACCCCTAGTCTAAACTGAACTGCAGGCATTCTGTGACCAAGAGGCTAATGAATATGACGTAGTAATGATGCACGATGATGCACTGCCAGTGTGTTATCTAAACTTACAGAGAGAAACAGAAATTTGCAGTTTTGGTTGTTCTTGTGTGAACAACCACTGCCAGGATGTCGGGACACTCTTCCTAACAGTAAAAACCCACAAACTCTATGTAAAAAAACATAGACAAAGCTAGAGGAAAAGAGAAATAGGGCTAGAAGGGGGTGGGGTGCCAATAGAAACTAAAGAGGTGAATGATATACCATTTGATTGGAAGGTGCCCAGACAGAATATGAGGCATTGTTCCTTCAATTTGCAGGTGATCTCAGTCTGGTAGTGTATGAGACCATGGACAGGTATGTCAGCATGGGAATGGGGCAGGGTATTAAAATGGGTGGCCACTGGGAAATCCCCGCTGTTGTGACATACAGAGCCAAAGTGCTCAATGAAGAACCTCCATTCTGCATTCAGGATTTCCAGAGGAAACCACAATGGGAGCACTGGATGCAGTCAATGGCCCCAAATGGTGGTGAGAGCGTAAGAATGGACACAAATGTAGCACTTCCTGTGGTGAGAGGGGTAGGTGCCAAGGGTTAAGGGACTTATGGAGGGAGTGGTCCCTGCTGAAGGCAGAGAGGGGAAGAGATTGACAGATGAGTGGTAGTGGGATCATGTAGTAGGTGGTAGAGGATGAGAAAATTGGATGTGGAGGCCAGGTGAAGACAAGGGGAATCAGGGCAGATGTGCGGGTAATGGAAGATATTTGGGTGAGGAGTGAGTTGTTTGAAGAAGGACAACATCTCAGATGATTTGGCATTAAAGCAATTGTGTGAAAGGAATGGAATCCTTACGGGGGAAAGGGAGTGAAACAGTGTAGTTGAGGCAGCTCAAGGAGTTGGTGGGTTTGTAGAAAATGCCTGTTGAGAATTTGTCTCCGGAGATGGAGATAGAGAGATCGAGATACAAACTAAGTGAACTTAATTTCGGGGTGGAGGTTGACAGCAAAGTTGACTTATGGTTCTTCATGTGTAATTTTTGGACAGACTCCTTGGGTATGGAAGTGAAAAGAAACAATCTTTGGCATAAATTTGTGCTGCAGAATTATTCTGGATGAAGGAAATAAAATGAGGTAAATTCAAGCTTTTTTGTTACATTATACCTGGTACAGTGAAAAAGCTTTTTCTATGACCAGTCTAATAGGTCAACTCTGACATACTTTCAGCCATACAAAGTAGAAGTACAATTAGAATGCAGAGTTGCAATGGGGAGGAGCAAAAGATGATCGTACAAAGCATGACAGCATCATGTCAGGTTAAATTTAAATGTACTCATACAGCAGGAGCCCATGCCCCTCAATTAACCTACAACTCCCAGTTTGTTTATGAAGGGTGGGAAGGAAACCGGAGCACCTGGATGAAACCCACCCAGACATGGGGAGAATGTACAAACTCCTTACAAGTAGCACCAGATTCGAACTCAAGTCGCTGTGACAGCATTGCACTAACCGCTACACTAACCATGCCACCCATTCAGGGTTCATTGAGGAGCCTGATGGCTGTGGGAAAGAAATGATCACTTAATGATGGGTGCACAAATTTCCCTCTCCTGCACCTTCTGCCCAATGGTAGAAGAGTGGTCTCCGGAAGGTGATGGGTTCTTCATGTATGCTGGCTCCCTTTCCAAGGCAGTCCTGAAGCAGAGGGAAGTTTCTGTTAAGTTCTAATAATTAGATCACTATATGACTTTATAGTTGCAAATAATTAAGCAATGATGTAATTTTATCTATGTGAATTGTTAACTCTTTATATACAATTATCATTTTTCTTTGATAAAACAATGTACAGTACCTGATAGGACCGAGTGGTAATGGTTGAGCCAGCCTTTGTGTTTAGATCACAAGGTAAAGGAACAGAATCAGCTCTCTCTCTCTCTCGGAGGCCTTTCTCCATGGAATTAGTTCCTGCAAAAAAAGTCTCCATTCAAGCGGTTTCACTGACAAAACAAACCCTCCATTCATCTCTATTTTGGATGAAGCAGTTTTAGCTGACACAAATATTTGATATTAAAATGCACGTTTTATAACAAATGACCCAGTCCAAAATGAAACACATTAAGCGAGCAAATTACCCGCAGGCGCAGGCCAAGTCAGGAGCACATCGCCCAGAGCAGCGATAGGCTAGTTTCTGGTTCGAGTGTCACTTAGATAGACCAATAGAACTGAAGGCCGCTATGAGAATAGGCCCAATGAAAACATTCGGGTCGAGGGGGCGGGATTTCCGGTCGAACGGGTCCGGGACACATTGTTGTGCTATGACGTAAGGAGTCGGAAGATGGCGGAGCGAGCGGCGATGGGCGGCGGACTGTGACCAGCGCCAGTTCCGCAGCGTGTGCGTGTTGGGGGCCGGGCAGCTGGGGGCCGCGCTGCGTCCATGGCGAGAACCACCAGTCAGATGGTGAGTGGCGGCTCGCTCACGATCAGGGCCCAGATGGTTGTGGCCTCACTATCAGGACGACTCAGTGTGGGCCGAGGGGCAAAGGATGAACCGGAGCAGAGGATCAGGGGAAGCAGGGGGAAGTGAGGCAGAGGAGGGGGACGGGGGGGGGGGAGGGGTGAAGGGCAGTTGGAGGAGGCGGGAGGGATGGAAGGGCAGTTGGAGGAGGGAAGGGCATGGGGATGAGATGGGCAGGGGAGGAAGCGTGCAGGAGGAGGAGTCGGGGAGAGAGGCAGGACAGGGGGACAGGAGGGGGTGGCAAAGTTGAGGGATGGGGAGGGAGGACTGATCGGAGAAAGGGTGGGCAGGGGGAAGGGGATGGTGAAGCAGAGGAGAGGGAGAGAATGGGGAGGAGATGAGGAGGTTTGGGGGGGTTTGGGAGGGAGGGGAGGAGACGGGTGGGTTGGGAGGGAGGGGAGGAGACGGGGGTCGGGAGGGAGGGGAGGGGGAGAAGACGGGGGGTTGGGAGGGAGGGGGAGGAGATGGAGGGTTGGGTGGGGGGGAGGAGATGGAGGGTTGGGAGAGAGGGAGGGGAGGAGACGGGAGTTGGGAGGGAGGGAGGGGGAGGAGATGGAGGGTTGGGAGGGAGGGGAGGAGACGGGAGTTGGGAGGGAGGGGGAAGAGTCAGGAATAGAGGCAGGGCAGGGGGAGGATTTAGGGAGAGCAGGGCAGGGGAGAAGTCAGGAAGGGAGGCAGGGCGGGGGAGAGTGGCAGGGCAGAGGGGACAGGAGAGGGTTGCAGGACTTGGGATGGGGGAGGGAGGGCTGATAGGAGGAAGGGTGGGCAGGGGGAAGGAGAAGGTGAGGCAAAGGAGGGGGAGAGAGGCAGGGTAGGGTGGGGGAAGGAGACCAGGGGAGGCGGAAAGTGAGGAGAAGCAGGATGAGCGGGGAGGCAGAGCAGGAGGTGGGGAGGATGACAGAAGTAGATCCGCGCAAGAAGGGGATCAAAAGATGGGAGGCAACCCAGAGGAGGGAACGAGGGGAGATTGAGGTGAGGTGGAGTAGCATCAGAGGAAGGTGGAGGAGGTGGCTATTCCATGGAGGAAATTGGGGGGGAGGGAGAGGAGAGACTGGGGGGGTGAGAAAGGGAGGAGATGGGGGATGGGGTAGAGAGAAGGGAGGAAACAGTTGGTGGGGAAGGGAGTGAGGAGGAGACGGCGGGTGACGGTCGGAGGGGAAGGGGCAGGAAACGGTGGGAGGGGAGGAGAGATGACAGATGGGGGGAAGGATCCGTATGGAAGGGATCGGAGGGAGGAGAAGAGAAGGGGAGGGATCAGTGTAGATGGGGGTAGTGGTGAGAAGGAGACTGCCTAGAGAAGAGATGGGGTAGGTTGGAGGCATGGTGGGGGATGCATGCCTCTGGTGCTGGGCGGTGCAATCTAAAGGAGGACAGTGCAAGATTAGATGCAGTGAAGAGGTGGAGCATGGGGACTTAGATAAAACTGAGGAAGCAGTCCATTTTGTGTGGTGAATGGTGACCAGGGAAATGAATTAATTGGGTTGGTAGGAGGAGATGGAGGAGTAGCAGGTAGACAAGATCGTGAGTTGGATCAGTGATGAGGAAATGGTAAAGAGAGTGCAAATCCAAGAGTTGAGGTTTAAAGGGAAGAGCAGTTTGATTGTGGAAATGTTGCGGATGTAAACTGAGAAGGAAGGAATGATGAGATTGGCTCTCCCCCACACCCATCCCTACTGTTCCTCACCCTCTCCTCCATCTTCCCACTTACTTGCACTGTGGTCCTCCTTTGACATGACACTAGCTCCATCTTTTTGTCCTTTCTGTGTTTCATTCATTGTCATGCAGCACAACCTGTGCAGACTGCAGAAGAAAAGTTGTTTTTTGCAGATTGTCATTAAATTGTGTGGCAAGGCTGATATATCCTTGTGGATGATATATCCTTGTTGCTGTTTGGTGAGGAGTGAATCCTTACTCAAATGGAATGAGTTGTTATTTTATGTTTTTGATAGTTATTTCTGTACATAGTCATTAGATTTCACTAAAACTTATTTCCCAGGATCTTTCTGATGACTCTCGTACATTTGTTTTATGTATCCTTTGGATATGTTTTGAGATGTTTATTCCAGCAACTCTAAAATTTTAGTGCGCTGTTCATATTACAAAGCCTTTTGTTACTGTTCAAAGTTGAGTTGAAAATTGTGAATTTAAAGATTTGAATGGAGATGGTAAGGTGGATAGTGGACCATGGACTTCTACTGTATATGTCTTAATATTTTAATGTGTTTAACTTCTGTTCTAACTTGTATTCGTTTATTCATGTGGTTTTGGCAAAACGCTATCTTGTCTTTACCATCCAGGCATGGAATGAATGATAAATAAAGATGATTTGTGCAGATAGTTGACCTTTCTCTGATTAACAATTATTGAGCTACCACAGGTTCATTTGTATTTGTTTTGGACATTGCGTTTGAATCGATGTTGGGATATTACTTTCAATTACTATATTTGGATGTCCTGTGTGAAGGTGAATCACTGGCTACCTTGGTCTCAAAAAATGCTTTTAGCTTGTTCATATATTAACTTTAGTGAACATTTTTAAACTTTGATGTTTATGCTAATTTGATCAAGCATAGATGATGAAAGTTCTTTGGGGATAAGGAAGATTTGTTCTGGAGGTTCTGAGGTAATCTATGTGGGAAGCTCAGCTTCTGCGCCCTGTGAGACAGATTGAGTTTGACAGTGTTTCTTGGGATTGTGTGTGTGCCTTTGCTCTCTGTACACCAACCAGATGCAACTCTGATGGCCTGTTTAGGAAGTTTCATAACAATAAGTGGTTCTGGTTAAGCACAACTGTGATCTAGCTTGAATGCTGGGCTTGGAGAAAATGCTGATATTAGTTCATCAATACAATCAATGGGTTTGGAGGATTTTACATTAAGAAGCATGAGAATGAGCACTTGAATCATCAATGCATGGTAAGCTGCAGAGCAAGTGCTGGTAAATGAGATTGGTATAGATGAGTACTTGTTGATCAGCATAGATACAGTTGGCTGAAAGCCTGTTTCAGTGCTGTTATGACCATTTTATCATTGTAGTAGGAAGTTAATATGTACATTATAAGTTTGTTTGTCTTCACATTCCTGAAGCAGACAGGAGGAGAGGGAATGCTACTTAATGGTTGAGCACAAACTTGGTGTTGGGTTTTTGTTCAGTTTTAGAACACACATTTCTTCTATTTGGCTGTAGGCTGTGCTGGCTCACTGGAGGCAATAATAGTTTTCTTTACTGAATGCTAGTTCCCAAGATCTGGGAAGTGATCCCTGTTGACCAGGGACCTGTATTAGTGAGAGAATGTTGTTGTGTGGTGAGGACAGGTTAGTGAGGGATATTTGCATTGTAGTTTGTGTTGATGAGGGAAGCTACCTGGGTTTGAATATGGCGCTGTCTGTAAGGAGTTTGTACGTTCTCCCTATGTCTCTGGGTTTCCTCTAGGTGCTTCGGTCTTCTCCCAAACGTTTGTGGGTTGTAGGTTAATTGGGGTATTTGAGTGGCACGTCACTAGGCTGGAAGGGTCTGTTACTCTGCTGTATGTCTAAATTTTTTAAAAACACCCTTTTTACTGGTCTCTTCTAACCTTGCCTGCTTCCCTTCCACCAATCTTTGAATTGTTCACCTTTACACTCTGAATCGAAAGAGTTTCTGAAATATTTAAGATCAACAAGAATGGGTTAGATTTTACTTGCCAGCTTATTTTGACATTACATTAAAATTTAGTTCTAGTAAGTGACCTGCACCATTTTAAAAGAATGTTTTAATATTGGACCCTCCAATGTAATTTATGCATTTGATTAGAGTTTGTTATTTATGAGTACAGTGTACATGTGCATGAAATTCTTGCTGCTGGAGTCATACAGACACATGAGTTATACCAACTACAATAATATAAATCACCACAATGTGCCATGCTGAAAAAGATATAATATAAAACCATATGTAAATATTCATGTGATAAATGTTTGCATAAATAATTGTCTTCAACCTGTTAGATAAACTAGCAAAAATCAATTAGAAAGAATTATCATCAGCTTGCTAATGGCCGACAGCATGGGTAAATAATTCAATTTGATGTAATTAGATGAGCACATGGAACCCCATGGAAGCTTATTGGTGACATTTTGGGAAATCTGATTGGCAGAGTTGTGTATTTCTGCACTTTATGGATCTATGTACAATTGGTAGACAGATATGAATGTTTTGGTATGTGACAATTCACTTTTCCTTGTCAAGTTGAGGCAGGGTCCTTTTTGTCATTTAAGAGAAGGTTGGATGTGTACATTGATATGAGGGGGTTGGTGGGTTATGGGCAGAGAGTTGGAGGGGGAAACTAGCGGAGTTGTTCAAGTGAACTGGCGTGGACTCGAAGGGCCGATATGGCCCGTTTCCGTGCTGTAAACTGTTATATGGTTATGGTTAAGTCTGCTGAACTTCACCTCTTGAAGTTATGAAGCATTCTTAACATGCACAAGGATGGAGCTGCTTTTCATCTTTAAATCTGAAATTGACAAACTTTGGTTAACTTGAGATGTTAAGGTTAATGCAATGAGACCTCAGGCCATGATATCGTACTGCGATGTGCTTGGCATTCTTTTTATGTGTGATGAGAGAGAAGAGTGTACTGGAACTAAGTTTTATTAAAACTTGTGGATGCCAGAAGTAACCATATTGTTGCCATGACTGACAAAGAGAAATTTGCCCAATATGGAGAAAAAGACTGTTAACATCATGAATTGACATGGTTTTATTACTAGCTTGTTTGTTTCAGTGGAGCTGAGTGCACAATGGCAAAGGTGGATGGATACCAGAAACCAATTGGAGGAAAGGTCAACAGAACTGCCTTACTGAAAAACATACATTTTTCTTCATTTAGTAAATTGTGCATTCAAAGAATAAACTCTGAACTCTGACATTTTATCCTCCTTAGCCATTGTATTCACATGTATGATTAGAGATTGTTTAGAAGGAATACAAAAAGATTTGGAGATGAGATTTAATATTAGATAAAATTATTCTTGATATTTTTTATAAACGTTAATGTCTTACAAAACTTGATTGGTTTTGTTTACTTCAAGGGAAAAAATCTTAAGTGGCTAACTGATGTGGAGAGGGAGGAATGTCAGTGACTAACAGGACCATTGTTGTATTGCCAGTCTTGGGGGTTGTTGGATTACATTGTGCTCGACTCTTAATTGCCCTCTGAAATGTCTTATCACCAAACCCAATTGAAGATCAATTAATGATGAACTATATATGCTGGGTTTGTCAAAGACACGACATCCCTTGAAAAAATTAAGAAATAAATTGCCCTGTGCAACTTGTAATGAGTAATTGTGTGCTCTGAGTCTCTTCTTTGGACCAGATCAGGTTAGGCACATGCAAAAGGTGATTATTTTTTCTGAATGTCTCGGTTGATTCAATTAGTGAGTTGATTTGTCATGTACACCATTGTCATAGAATATTAAGTACCTGTTATAGGTTTTGGTAGATTATATTTAACCATTTGGTGAAGTACAGAATTGTTGTTATCTCAGCTAAATGTGCTGTTAGAATGTTGTTGTATCCAAGGACATTAGTTACAAGTGACTTAGAACAACTATAATATCACTTGAAGGGGATATTTCCTGACAATTTCTGTCCTGCTGTTTAGAAGAGTATCAGGTTCGGTGGGTTCACAGAAGGCACTTTCAAGTGGCCAAACTCCCTGCTTGTAAAGCCGCATATTTTGGCAATATGCGGCTGTTGGGAGCCCACTTGAATGTGCAGGAGGCACCTGTGAGGCGAACTTTGTATCCATCCTCCGAGAGGGATAATCGCCACAGCACAGTGGTCCCCCCAGCCATCTGAATGCAGCCAGCTGCTTAGGGGATGACAGTCAGCTGGCAGTGCCTGACAGCTCCCCTCCCGGCTGCCCCTGCCTCCGGTGCTGGCCGTCAAGGCAGGGACAGCCGGCATGGGCTGTCAGCACGGGGACGTCCCGCTCAGGACATCCCCACACTGGACCCCGCTGTCCCGCTCTCTCCCAACAGCCCAACATCAGTCCCCACACTGTTGGGCGGCCGGTGCAGGCTGCAGTGGCCGCCCGAACCACTGCAGCCCATGTCGGCCGCCCACATTGTGGGGATTGATATCGGGCTGTTGGGAGAGCAGGCGGCGGGATCAGCGTGGGGACGTCCCCGTGCTGATAGCCCACACCGGGTGTCCCAACTCTGAGTGGAGTGCACTCAGAGGCACATTCTGTGCAGCTGTCCCTTCAGGTGGCCAGCGCTGCGCTTTTAGCACTGCCACCTGAACGATAATTCAAAGGGCCGTTTCCTCGACTTCAGGCGCATTCTTAGCAGAGAAGCCACCTGAAGAAGCCTCGAGAGATGAGTCTGGATGCAAGTGTTACAATCACAGGCAACTTTAATTAACGCACAAGAGACAAATATGGGAGAAAGTCAAACAATACTCAATTACTATATAACTAAACAACTATGTAGACGTTCACATCGAACTGGTGGCCACCTATACACGCTCACACACATGTACACACTCTACAGCAGGGGCATTCACACCCTCTCCTGGTTCCCTGTACCAACAAGGGTGATGCTCTCTGTTAGCACTGATCTATCACAGTACTATGGCTCAGTTTAAGCATAGTGCACTTCCAGCAATGTCCACAGTAGTGACCTGGGGTGGAGCGATGTCCAGGGCTTGGATCATGAGGCAGAGAGAAAGGATGTGCTATGCATTGATGTTCTCTACAGTTCTGATCTGGGTGCCTAGCCAATAATGTTCCTAGGTAATTTAAACGAGCCAATGCAAGGAATGCATTAATAGGTGGCTGAAGTCCAATCTTGATTGACAAGTTATGTGACTTCCAAATAAGCTTCAGACAAGGAGGACGTGACCACCTGAAATCCACAATATTCCAGACAAGCAGGGAGGCCATGTTTCTCCACAATTCACATATAACACCCGCTTACAGATTATTTTCTGAATTCCCTCTTTTTAAATGTCTGGAATCATCTGAGTTTCATTGCTTAGGTATTTGCCAAATAAAGCCATTGTTTCTTCACAGTATTGATAATTTCTTAGCTTTATCTAGACATTGAATTCAACTCTGGAAACCATATAAATTGACTTTAATCTTGGCCTCTGTAAGTAAACATTCTCAGCAGATATTGATAAATGTTAGGGAACTTGCATTGAAATGATAGCAAACTTCTGATTGTTTTTCCTCTCCCCCTTGTTTAGTCAAAGAACATTGACATTATTGTATTCAGCTGTTCACCAACTGTTTTGTGTGCTTGTGTTCATTTACTGAACCATTGGATTGAGTAATGTTTACTTGTTTGTGGTACGATAATGTTGGGAAAAACTTGCACCAATACGCTTGCTTGTAATCCACTGTGACCAAATTTAGCCATCTTTTTGATTTCAGGTTTATTGTCAGAGTATATGCATGGCATCACAACCCTGAGATTCCTTTTCCTGCAGTTGAGGCAGAATCACCACTTACTGGAAGTGAAAAAAAAACTGTGCTCAATGTACACATGGAAACAAATAAGAAATGTCAACAAACTGTGCAATACAGGAAAAAAATCAATAAAGTGCATAAGTAAGAATCCATAAATGAGTCCCCGATTGAGTTTATTGTTGAGGAGTCTGATGGTGGAGGGTGAGCAGCTGTTCCTGAACCTGATGGTGCGAGTCTTGTGGCCCCTCTGTATTTCTTTCCTGATGGCAGCAGTGAAACCTTGATGATTCATGCTGCTCTCCAACAGCAGCGTTCCCTATAGATGTTCTTGATGGTGGAGAGGGTTTTGCCTGTGATATCCTGGGCTGTGTTCACAGCTTTACGCTCAAGGTTTTGGTATCCCCATACCAGATCATGATGCAGCTTATCAGCACATTTTCCACCAGACTTCTGTAGAAATCTGCCTGGGTTTCCATTATACCAAACCTCAGCAAACTCCTGATGTGCTTTCTTCACGTTGCCATTAGGAAAGATCCAGGAAAATATGATACCTTGATGAAGGGCTCAAGCCCAAAACCTTAGTTATGTATCATTATCTTTGCTATGTAAAGCACACTGGTTTCCTGCTGAGTTTCTCCAGCTTTATGTTTTCACTGCTGAGTGTTTTCAGGTTTTTTTAAAATTTCTGGCATTTGTGCTATCATCTAATTGGAGAATCATGCATGCTATTTCAGTGGTATTGTTGCAGAAACCCTTGAATGAATATACAGTTTTTGGTAACTTTCTTGCCAAATCTATCATAGTCCTTGCATGGATCATTGATACTCATGGTTATGAAAATCAAGTTTAATGTGTATACAGCTTTATGCACAAGCTGAGAGAAAGTATAAATACCATGTAGCCTGAAATTGGAAATAAAAATAGCATCTTTGAAAACAGAAACATTGTCTTTTCTGAAGAAAAATTGTTCGAAATCTTAATCCTTGCTTACTCTCTCTAAACGTATTAGTTTGAAGTTTCTACTTGTCACATTATTCCCATAGTGAGTAAAATATTGCAGATTGTGTAAGTATGAAATAAAAATAAATGTTGGAAGCTCTGTGGACAGAGAAGCAGTTGAAAATCTTTTCAAAAGAACTGTTTAAAAAGTAGTAATGTTTTAAAAAAGTATACAGGCAGAGGTAGTTGGGAAAGGAAACAAAGTTTAAAAACAAGATCTTTGACAAGATAGAACACTGGTGAATTTAGTGTAAATTCCGTTTATAAAAAAAAAGGACACCAAAATGAGCTGGGGCATGGAGGTTGATCAACCCTGTTTGTGCTTTAAATGAGATTTATAAAATGTATGTTGTAAGGGAATGCAAAAGAGTTAAAATAGTGGGTGTAGAATATGGAAATCATTACCAGCAACTATTCTTCCAAAGAAATTGGGCATTTAGCAGAGTTGTTTGAGTAAACTGGCATGGACTTGTAGGGCCGAGGTGGCCTGTTTCCATGCCATAAACTGTTATATGGTTATATGGTTACTACAATCAAATGATGAAAGAGTTGTTTAATGTTACCAAAAGTTCCGGTGTGAAATAGTTCTGCTTGCAGCCTGTGTTTACCCATTTTCAGGGTGTGAGTATGGGGTAGAGGGAAATGAAAGCATGGGATTGCTGTCTTGTAATTGAAGGGGGTTGGGGGGTGCTGGTCTTATGCTAATCAATAGGACTATTTCTCAACTTGAATCTAGTAGGGGCATCCTTTCTAGATTATCAGACGGTACTGTCTAATGTAATGGTTTAAGAAAAATTCAGATTCCTTCCCTGTCTTAGATTTACCATTCCTCATCAAGGCTCATGCATATTTATTTTCCTATAGTTGCAAACTGGGAAACATTGCAGAACATCATTGATTCATGAATTCTAGATTGAAACTGGAATTGATCATTGTTTTCCATCACTTTTTATTCCTTGCTCTCTGTGCAGTTTGTCCAAACTATTGGAAATGAAAATTATGAGTTTGCTGAATTCTTTGTTTTAAAGAAGGTGAGATTTTGTGTGGATCTTCTTTTCTCCATGTTGACCCAGAGGAGCTAATCTTTTTTTTATATAGGTACCAGTAGGTGTATTGACTCCTATCGATACACGTTCAAGAAAGGTTATGGTTGTTGAAGTGTTATTGGGTCAGGTGAATGCATAGCGCTATGATTGATTCCATCCACAGCCTAAAGTCACAGATCTTGGCTACTGATTTGAATATTGACTTTTTTTTAATACTGTGAAACACATAACTCTGCAGGCGCTGTGATTGTAGTAAAAACATAAAAATGCTGGCAGAACTCAGCAGGTCATGCATGCAGCATCCATAGGAGATAAAAATATATAATCATAATTTTGGGCCTGAGTCCTTCAAGTAATGTGCAAAAAGGAGGCAGGCATCTGCATAAAAGGCTGGGGGAGAAGAAGAAAGGGCATGGAGAGGAATACAGACCAACAGATAAAAGGCCATAATTGGACATGGTAGGTGGACAGGAGAGAAAAGGTGAGAATTGACTGGGGGAATGGTGTGGCTCTGTGAATGCACTGAACATTGTGCTTCCAGTCTGCGAAGTAGGAGAGACCGCAATGGGAGCACTGGATACAGTGATGACCCCTGCAAATTCACAAATGAAATGTTGCTTCACTTTGGAAGGACTGTTTGGGGCTCCAAATGGTGGTGAGAGAGGAGGGGTGGAGCATTCTTGTGGTCACATAGTTAGATACCAAGGGGGGGGGTAGACAAGAGAGTTAAGAGGGAGCAGGCGGAGAGGGAAAGATGAGCCTGGTGGTGGAATCACATTGTAACTGGAGGAAATATGATGGATGCAGAGGCTGGTGTGGTGGTAGGTGAGGACAAGAGAAATCCTGTCTTTGTTGCATGTGGGGGGGGGGGGGGCGGAGGAGGATTATGTGGGTTTTAAAGCTAAAGAAAGTGGAAAATACGCCGGATGGGACTTGAACCCACAATCCCTGTTTTGGGAAGTCAGCAGTTTATCCATGAGGCCACTGAGGCTGCCTGGCTTTGGAAGTGCCTTATGTTTGTGTATGCATTTTTAATCTCCATTGTGTGTGTGGGGGGGCAGGGGGGAGTGGAGGAGGACTGATTATGGTTCCAACATTTGCTTGCTAAACCACTCTTGCTGCGTATTAGATGTGAACTAAATAGACTTGAACAGGATTTTTCCCTCATTCAAAGGACAGCATTCTAAGGATGCCAAACTCCAAATGTAGGTGTGTAGAGTGTGATTGAATTTTGCAAACTTTCCCCAAGAGCAGTGAGCAGAGAATTCAGTGCAGAGATTGGTGTCTAGTCTCATTGTCTCCTGCAGGCTACTCTCATACTAAAGGCTAAAAACTACAGTTGTATTCCAACTTTCAGTGAGTTATGTTCATCTCACCAGCCTGCATTGATTCCCAATTTGGGTACACTAATTTTAAAATTTCCTGCCTTCTATATCAGTGGAAAGAGGCAGAATACAGAAGAGAAATAGAAGGGTTTGGTTAACAACCTCTCCCTTGATGTTAGCAAGACCAAAGAGCTAGTCTGGAAGAGGAATGGCACTCACTCTCCTGTCCACATCAATATGCTGAGGTGGATTTCAGGTTCATTGTCAGAATATATACATGTCATCCCATACAACCCTGAGATTCTTTTTCCTGCTGATGAGGCAGAATTAGCATTTGTTGGTAGTGCAAAAAAAGTACTCAATGTACAAGTAAACAAATAACTAAACCAATAACAAATCTGAATAAGCTGTGCAATATAGAGAGAATTAAAAAAATCAATAAAGTGCAATAGAGTCCTTAAATGAGCCCCAAATTGAGTTGGTTGTTGAGGAGTCTGATGGTGGAGGGGTAGCAGCTGTTCCTAAACCTGGTGGTCTGTCTTGTGGCCCCGATACCTCTTTCCTGATGGCAGAAGCAAGAACAGAGCATGTGCTGTGGATCCTTGATCATTGCTGCTGCTCTCCGACAGCAGCGTTCCCTGTAGATGTTCTCTGTAGTGGGGAGGGTTTTATCTGATATGGTGGAGTTTTAAGTTTATCGGATAAAACAACTCCGGTGACTTGACTTGATCCACCCATGTTGATACAGTGGCTAAGAAAGTGCCTGTTCTTCCTCGGAAACTTGAGGAGATTTGTCATCTCACCCGCGTTCTTTAAAACTTCTCCAGATGCATCATTGTGTGTCCAAGACTTCAAGAAGCTGTAGACAGGGATGTGAATGTGGCTCAGGCCATCACATTCCCCTCCATTGGCTCCATCAACTTCCTTCTCTTCCTGAGCACATTCTCTTCACCTCCCATGTGATTGTTTATTTTTAAATTTCATTAACAATCTTGTATATTGCTTTTGGAAATTTAACAATTTTTACAATTTCTGTTTGCTGGTATGAATTGATGGAAACTAGATTGCTGACACAAAACACTTGCATTTCTGTGTGACTGGATCAACAAAGTGTTGTTTATGTGAATCAGACCTTGCATGATAACAATGAGGCCTTTTTCTCTTTTTGATTCAGATTGTATTGTTAATATGGACACTTACAAATTTAAGCAAATAAAGCTCAGGTTGGACTGGAGAGAAAATATATGCAGAGTAGATTTGTGAGATGGTTTTTGTTTTATTTTTACCTGGTTTTCCTGCTGGCTCCTGTGGTTTATCAGGCAGTTTTATTTTCAGGTTTAAGCCTTGTGGAATGTCTTGTGAACTAACTGCCACATGAAGAATACTCAATCCTTTGCAGTACATTCCGATGTGAATTTTTGTCTTGCAGCTATTTTAAAAAGGAGACAAACCATTTACATGGTCACCTATGAAAATTGATAAGCATTACACATAATGCAAGTTCCTAGCAGAATAAACTCTGGCAAAAAAATGAAGTTATTTAAAGATGAGATTTTGGGAAAGAGCAGAATTTTTCAAGCATTACTGTGCTCATTGCCTCAGCTTTCCACATAGCTTATTGAGGCTCTTCATGTAACTGGTTGTAAAAGATCCCAAGAAGCTATTTGAAGAGGATTTTGTTCTGGTTTGCTAATATCCAGACACCAAAACAGATTTACTGGTATCTATCACATCTCTGAAATTCTGCTGTGAATAATTTGACTGATCTATTTGCCTATATAAGTATTTATGTTTTAAACACAACTTAGACTTGTGAATAGCCAAAAAATGTGAATTCTTTCAGAATAGATACTTTGCACATGATTCTGAAAAAAGAATCTTGGAAAACAAAATTGGAATTTTCTGCTGGCAAAAAGTAAGAATGAAAGAAGACAAGTTAGTGGAATGAACCAGAGGTAACTGGGGAAAGAATCTTGGTTTCAGTCTCTATCTAAGTTGATTCAAAGTAACTGTAATCGACTATCTGTGTAATAAAGATGGTATCTTTAGATGAGAAAATTGGCTTTTTTTTACTGCTTTTGATTCTGATAGAAAATGCCTTGTTTGTGGAACAATCAGATTTTTGAGTGTATTCTCATGGCTTTCTAAAGTAGTAACACGACATTGTAGTTTCAGAGGATGTTGGATTGTGTTCCGAGGGAACTTGGATTTAGTATGTTCACATAACCAGAATAATCCAGAAAGCACACATTGTTGATAATTTATTGGATTGCAGCAAAATCTTGTGATCAATTTGCTTGCAGTGAGTTCTCATTAATTCCAGTAGAGAGAATTCATTTTGCAGATGTTAGTTGTCCATCAGGATACTCGTTAAGATCCCCATTCCTCTTTAAAACAAACTCAAATCTTTTTAATTTACTCATAAGTAGGTTCTGAGTTTACTACCTCATCTGTAAGATGGCACTTCCAATTGTACAGTTCTTACTGCAGTATTAACATGAAATGGTCAGAGCACTGGTCTTGTAAACAAAGGGTCGCAAGTTCATTCCTCTCTGGGGTATCATTTCTGTGAGGGGTGGTTGACAAAGTGGCGGTTCTGTCTTCCTTACAGTAGACAAAAGTTGAAGAATTTCATGTATGTTACATTCTAAATGGACAAATAATGGAAACTTTACCTTTTTTAATTTGTGCTCCAATTGTGACATGCTACCATCAAATGAAACTAATAATGAGACTGTTGTAGTTCCTCTGTTTCTGCTACCTTCCTTGTAGTCACCACAGTTTTAACATGACAGAAAGATTTGTGTTTAATTTGTGCCACTGATCCTGTCATTTGCAAAATGGGTGAATTTGGGATTGTTGGAAAGTTTATTGAATGTTGTACATTGTCATATGATTACCCCCTCCATAAATCTTCGTCCGCGAAGCCAAGCCAAAGAAAAAAAAAGAATGGAAGAAAATATACTTCCTCATGCAGCTGCTGTCCTTTGTTTGAGAGGAGTGTTTTGACTGTAATCTCATTTACAGTACTTAGCTATTGCATCATTGCTTCCATTTGAATAAATTGGTTGTAGATCCGATTCTGAGTTGAATTTGAGGATTAAAATATGAATGGTTCATTAGTTTATACATCAATAATTACTGGTACTCGTGTGAGAAAGCTTTTTGCTGGAGAATGAAACACAAAGTGATTTTTCAATGTAGTAAAATTGCTTCTCTGGCAACTTTCATCAACCCCAAGTCTGAACACACTCCTGTTTTGTGGTTTTTCATAACTATTCTTCCTGATATCCCTTAAAATTGAAAGTTGCAATTTGCATTTTTAAACTCTGCTCCAGTTGGGTCCACGCAGGTATATTCAGTTGTATGAGAGACTCCATGTGTAATATGTTCTATACTCTTGTTAGAAACAGAAGTACCTTCACAGAAATTGCTCGAGACAAAAATTGAGAACAAAGAACATTTATTATACAACAATGCAAAGTTGGGTGCTTCCCCTTACCCTGGGAATAGACACATACACTAGGGCTCACCCAACTTTTATACAGTTCATTTCAGTATAGGAATACCCTCCCCCTTACATTCTTCTGCCTCTTGGAGAGGTTTGGCATTAGGCAATCCTGCCTGCCTACGTGCTGTTTCTGTGCACTTGGAGGACCAGGGGGTATCCTGTCGGTGTCTTATCATGTCATTATCCTCATTGTCCTTATTCACAAACCTGTCTTTGTTCTAATTTACACCTTCCCAACTCTCAGGGCTACAACCTCTTCATATGTAGAACTTGCTAATACTGTCTAGGGCTTACTAATTACATATGCAAAACCTGCTAATTCTATCTAGGGCTAGAAGACCCTTATCTTATTCAGACTAACTCTTACATTCTAATATCCATTTCTTATCCTGTTCATACTGCCTTTATTCATTTACCCATATATCTATATTAGTTTCCTCATGTTCATATTTTTATATCAGTTTTACTCATCTCTCACAATCCTCACTTTTCTTTTAGATCAGTGATACTGATCTTTCACAATGATCAGTGTTACTGATCTCTTACACTCTCTCTGAAGTTCCTATTTGATTTGCAGACTTTTAAGCATAAAATACATTATAATCTTAAACAATTGAGAATTTTAATTTAAATGGGAAGATTTATGACTGCATCGCCCTGATTTAAAAGTTTAATCAATGCATAATCAGCATGCAGTTTCTTAACTTGTTATTTAATGACTATTTTGTGATGAATTGGTGATTACTGATTTAATGCAGGCAAATTCCCTTCTGCAAGCATCACCTTATAAGGGGAAAACGGCATGTGTAAACATTTATAATGAGAATTTTGTTCGAACTAATCCAATAATCTATTGCTTTCAGACAAATTTAATTTTTCATTAAAAATAACTTCTACTGTAGCCCTCCTTATGATCCTTTAGTAGAGTTTGCAATAATGTAATACTACTCACTGTAGGTACAATAGAATGAAAGCAAAGTGTCAAAATTTGTAGATCTACGGATACTGTTATACAGAAGATTTAATAAGGTTCTATTGGTGTGACTAGGGAAAGGCTTTTTTTGTAGTTGGGTGGCAAAAACAAGTTATTTAAAAGGTTGCTTGAGGATACAAGTTTTGGCATATTTGGCGTGTGTCACGTGTTGATAATAATTTAAATTGGACAAATCCATAACAATGTGGAGCCTTGAGCAGAGTCAGATTGGCTAAGAGTAAGTTTGTTGGGGAAACTTACTATTAATTTGACTCTGACCCTATAATCTTGATCTTTGAGCATTGAATGACTTTTTATAGAACAATACAGCATACACAGTACAGGCCCTTTGGCCCTCAATGTTGTGCTAACCTATATATTCCTTTTATTTTAAAAAAAAGTACTAAACTCTCCCTACCCTGTAACCCTCTATTTTTCTTTCAACATTGTGACTGTCTAAGAGTCTCTTTAATGCCCCTAATGTTTCAGCCTCCACCAGCATTCACAGCAAGGCGCTCCAGGCACTCACAACTTTATAAAAAAACCTTACTCCCCTAAACTTCTTTCCCTTAACTTTGTACATATGTCCTCTGGTGTTTGTCGATCCTGCCCTGGGAAATGGGTGCTGGCTGTCCACCCTATCTATGTCTTTCATTATCTTGTAGACCTCTACTGTCTCCTCTCATCCTTTTACACTACAAAGAAAAAAGTCCCAGTTCTGCTAACCTTGCCTCATAAGACTTGTTTTTCAATCCAGGCAACATCCTGGTAAATCTCCTCTGCACCCTCTCCAAAGCTTCCACATCCTTCCTATAATGAGAGACTAGAACTGAACACAATATTCCAAATGTGGTCTAACCAGAGAGATTTGTAGAGTTTAAATATGATCTCTCTATACTCCTGAACTCAATCTCCTTATTAATGAACCCCAGCATCCCATAGGCCTTCTGAACTATCCTATCAACCTGAGCAATGACCTTGAGGGATATATGGATTTGAACACCAAGGTCCTTCTGTTCATCCACACACTTAAGTAACCGACCATTCACCCTGTACTCAGCCTTCTAGTTTGTCCTTCCAAAATGAATCATCTCACACACTTTCATTGGTACTTGATGCCTTTTTTCTTCTGAGTGAATTTGGGTGTAGTCTAAAAGCTGTATTTTTTTTCCATCCAGAAAACAGTTGGGATAAATAGAATGTTTCAGATTGTTGTTCAGTAACAACTGGAGTGCTAAGGAAATCATTGCTGAACTTCACTAGTTGCAATTGTCACTTAGACAAAGGGACTATTTATTGCAGAGAGTGCATTCAAAGTTCTGGTTTTTTAGGCTGAAGGTATGTAACGGAGCAATCAACGAAATTTGCCGTAACATGGGCAGTCTAAAAAGGAAAGTGTAGGAATTTTTAGTCAATTCCTGCACTGCGATTTATCCTGCAGGACCCCTGCTACTTTTCGGGGGACGCCTGCAGTCTAAACCGCACCGCAAAACACACCTCATGAATTTGATGTCCAGCTGATGACGCAGGCCACGTTGCTCCACGTAAAAGCACCAGGACTAATGTGCACAGGGACTTGAGACGTGCATTGTAAACAACTACAGTGAGCAATTATGTAATTTATGTTAAATTCTCTAAGATTTTTCTGACATTGCTGAAGAGGATTAAGAGCCTGCAAATGGATGGGTTAATCAGGTGGGCAAAAAAATGGGTGAATGTGATGCAATTCAGACAAATACAAAGTGGTGTTCAGAAAAATGTGGAAGAATGAAAAACCAAATTATAATCTCACTCTGTTTAAATACTGTAATTAAACTCTAGTCCAAAGGGATGTGGAGTCCCTTGTACAGGGAGCACAAAATGTTAGCATGCAGTTACAACAACTAATTAGAAAGGCTAATGTAATCCTCACTTTCATTTTAAGGGGTATGAAGTATAAAAGTAGGAAGTCTTGATGGACTTTATAGGAGCACTGATGGAGAGCTCCTTACAGTTTCAGTATCACATTTAAAGAATGATATACAGGTTGGGTATCCTGTATCCAAAGTTCTGAAAACCAAAAAGATCCAAAAACCAATTTTTTTTTAGTGCCAACATGATGTCACAAGTTGGGGGAAAAAAGTCACCACCTGACTTGCCCATGCCCACTTTGGTAACAACAGAGCTCTGTGGTAGACGCAAAATGGAGCTGGGTCCATGCTGCAGCCAGAAATGGCAACTCCATTCTCTTTTTTTTGTGAATATTTTATTTATAGTTTTCCAGGTTCAGACTCAACAGTTTACAGCTTTATTATCAACAGTAGTTAAAAGATCTGTATGATTTACAACTTATCCTTATCCAATCTCTGAAAATTTTCAATTGTCCAAACCTAATATCCCTTCCCTTCTTTCCCCCCCATCCCATTCCTTGAACATCAAACATTTAACACATAAACAACCAAAAATGAATATTTAAGACATTAGGGAATAACATGGGAATAAATCAAATTGGGAAGTTGTGGGTTGGCCTGGACCAGTGGCCAGAGATCAGGCCTTTTTTTTTGTTTGTTTTGTTTTTTTTAATTTCCCGCCCCCCCGCCCCCCCCCCCCCACTTTTCTCCCTGACTTCCTGGCTGGACTGCGGTGGACCCCTTGTGTCGTTCCCTCCCCCTCAAGAATTGGGGAGGGACTGGGGCGAACTGGGCCCTGAAGCAAAATCATCCTTTCACAACCGTGCTCCTTTGTGGTTCAGGATTGACTGCCAAATTTTTTGGAAGGTGCCATGCCTTCCCCTCAAGTTATAGGTAATTTTCTCCAGGGGAACAAAAGCTTGTATTTCCTTGCTCCATTGTGAAATACTCAAGCAAGAGTCGCTTTTCCAGGCCACTGCCAATGTGATCATTACAAATTGAATTTGGACAGCTTCATTATAAGTCTTATGTCCATTATGTTGCCCAACAGGAACAACTTGGGATCCTGTGGAAATTCCTTACCTATAATTTTCCCTAGGACTTTGCCTAGCTCTACCCAGAAGGGCCTCACCTTGGTACGTCCAGGACGCGTGCACAAAGATTCCTGTCTCAATACCACATCTAAAACACTGATCCAACAGTTCTGGCTTAGACCTGGTAATCTTTTGGTGCGTCAGGTACAGCTGGTGCAAGCAATTATATTGCACCAGCCTGTATCTCGCATTGATTATCGTAGTCATGCTAGTCTGGCACAGATCAGACCAGCACCACTCATCAATCATTATTCCTAAATCCCACTCCCACCTCTATCTCGATTTATGGAGACTTCCTTTGGGTCCTTCCTCTTGGAGCAGGAAGTACATTGCTGAAATGAAATTCTGTGTGATTCCTCCTTCAAATCATGGTCTCTATGTCACTGCACTTTGGTGGGGCCACAGTTGGACCTAATTTGTCCTGTAGAAAAGATCTTATTTGAAGGTAGCAGTGGAATGTCTTGTTTGACAAATTGTATTTCTGCTTAAACTATTCAAATGACATTAATTGTCTCTGCTCTTAACAGTCCTCTATCCACCTGATGCCATTCCTACACCAAATATCGAGGATCTTGTTACCCATCGTCAAAAGTATTAACCGGTTTGGAGTCAGAGGCGTTTTTGGGGGCACCCCCAGTTTTATTCCTAAATATTGATTGTCACTCCCAATACATATAATTTGGGGCTGTCTGTTTTCCCAGATAGCAATTTGGCGTCCCATTTGTAGATAAAATCCTCTGCTACCCTCTCGCCACCAAGTGCAGGCCAATTTGTACCCAGGATGGTAACTCTTCCCCTCCACCCACCCCTCCACCGAAAAAAGAGTAAGGAGCTGTCCCTCAACTCGACTGCCCAATAATATTTTTTAAAGTCCAGTATTCGCAATCTGCCCAGACTAAAGCCCCAGGTCATTTTCTCCACAGAGACCCTGGCTACCTTCCCATTCCATAAAAAGCAAGGCTTGGGAGAAAAAAAACCCTGGGCAATGCCACAGGCAAGGTCTGAAAATGATACTGGACTCTTGGCAACAGATTCATTTCCACACAGTTGGCCTTGCCCACCAGTGTTATGGGCAGGGACACCCATCTGTTTAGGTCCTTCTTGATTTTTCTCAGCAAGGGGATATAATTTAATTTGTACATTATTTAGATCATTATTTATTTTGACTCCTAGGTAATTGATCCTGTTTTGTGACCACTTAAGATCACTTTTTTTAATGTTGGCTATAATCCCTTCCTGTAAGTGGCATAATCTCACTCTTGTCCCAATTAATCTTGTACCCGGAGATCTACCCATCGTCTTCCAGAGTAGAGTGCAGGTTGGGCAACAAGTTTACTGGATCCAGGATAGGGAAGAAATACTGAGGCAATTGGGGCTAAAAAGAGAGGGGGCCCCATGGAAATAGAGGGGAATAAGGTTTTTTTTTTACCCTGACATCAGTGCAACACTCTTAAAGGTGAGAAGGGTGCTGGAGCCAACAAAAAGGCTAATCAAACAGAAGGGTCATGAGTGTACCTGACCAACCTGAAAGTGGTGTTACTGGGGGTATAAGGAGAGATCTGGATATTAAGGGCTTCAAAGCTGGACAGGAAGAACATAAAATTATCTGATTTGCTGATGATGTGCTCCAAGTACACAACCCTTTATCCGGAAACCTTGGGGGACAGTATGTTCCGAATTTTGGATTTTTCCGGATTTCAGAACAAAAACCAGCTGCCCCAGATTTAAGCCCACCCGAATTGTGCTGCCGTATCCACTCCCTTCCAGTCACGCTGGCGTCTCTTTCCCCCTGCCCATCCGAGTCGTGCTGCCGTGTCTTCCCCCCCCACTCAACCTAGTTGCGCTGCTGTCTCTCTTCACCCCTCTCTCCTGTTTATTAAAAAAAAATGCTGGATTTTGGAGCTTTCTGGATTTTAGATGTCCGGATAAAGGATTGTGCACCTGTACTATACATGTCTGACCCAGCTGAGTCCTTGATAAAATTACAATCAATATTAGAAAAATATGGGAGAGTATCAGGTTATAAGATAAATATGGATGAGTGAGATAATGCCATTGACAAATTTTGATCATGTTGAGACCACACCTGGAGTATTGTGTGCAGTTTTGGTCACCTTATCTAAGGAAGGATGTTCTTGCAATGGAGGGAGTGCAGAGGCGATTCACCAGGCTGATACCTGGAATGGCAGGAATGACTTAGGAGGAAAGATTGCGCAAATGGGATTGTACTCGCTGGAGTTTAGAAGATTGAGAGGGGATCTCATAGAGACATAAAATTCTGGCAGGACTGGACAGAATGGATGCAGATGGGATGTTTCCAATGATGGGAAAATCCAGAACCCGGGGCCATGGTTTGAGGATAATAGGCAAACCATTTAGGACCGAGATGAGGAGGAATTTCTTGACCCATAGGGTGGTGAATCTGTGGAATTCATTGCCACAGAGGGCAGTAGAGGCAGGTTCATTAAATCTATTTAAGAGGGAATTAGATCTATTTCTTCAGTATAAGGGTATTAAAGGTTACGGAGAGAAGGCAGGGATGGGGTACTGAACTTTAAGATCAGCCATGATCTCGTTGAATGGCGGAGCAGGCTCGAAGGGTCGAATGACCTACTCCTGCTCCTATCTTCTATGTTTCTATGATATAAAAAAAGGTGGTAGGTTTAAATGGAAGATAGATGGAATAATGACATAATAATTTACAAAATGTGTATAAAGTTAATTGTACTCTGTTAGAAAAGAATAGAGAAAGATATACAGAAATGGAAAGACTTGCCGATTACTTTAGTGGGAAGAGTAAATTGTATTAAAATGAAGATGATGCCAAGATTACAATATCTTTTTCAATCGCTGCTTATTGCATTACCTAAAAATTTCTTAAAATTGTTAAATAATTAGGCGATTCCTATGGAATAACTGAGAATTTCATTGGAAAAGTTAACATGGGATTATAAACTGAGTACTTAGGTTTCCGGATTTTAAGAAATATTATTTATCATCACAAGCTAGATCTTTATCATGCTTCTTTGAAGAAGATAGCCCACCCCCCCTCCCCCTTCTTAGATCCGAATAATTGTATTCAATAAAAGAGGGAACAGCGAAGGATTTTAATTATGTGGAATGTTAAGTTAATAATAAAAAAGACGGATAACCCTATATTATTAATACATATGATTAGAATTTTGCAAGAAATAAATGAGTATTGGAAAAAAAAATCAGAGATACCGCTAAGAAACGGTATGTAAAAAAGGGTTGATGCTTATGAATCTGAGCAACAAAATATTGAATTCCTGGTATAACAAAGGAATAAGATATATTTATGATTGTTATGTGGAGGGATCTCTTTTGTCTTTTGAACAATTAAGAAATAAGTAAGGAGTAGCTAATGGGACTTTATTTTGTTTTCTCCAGCTAAGATAGTTTCTTAGAGAAAGATGGGTGCCAAATCTGGCCCTACTTGAAATTAGTGAAATGCAACGAACAATTTGGCTGGGGAATACACGTAAATTTATAACTAAATGTACTATGCTCTCCAGAATGGAAGTGTGAAACCAGGTTTACAAAGATCAGAAAAGAGATGGGAGTCGGATCTAGGTGTTGCAATAATGGAAAGAGGTGGATCTGATTGTGTTTGGATAACATGACATCAATTATAAATGCAAGATACAGGTTAGTTCAATATAATTTCCTACACCAATTATATCTCACACCACAGAAGTTGCATAAATCAAAATCTGAAATATTGGATTTTGTTTTAGATGTAGGACAGAAACAGGATGTTCTTGCATGTTACGTGGTCATGTGTGAAGATGAGACCTTTCTGGCAGGATATTACCAAAATAATTACAAGAATAACAGGAATGGCCTTCATGGGTGGTCCGAAGCTTTATCTTTTGGGTAACTATATTGAAATAAGCAATAAATTAACTAAATTCCAAATTTGATTTGTTAAAATAGCCTTAGCAGTGGCTCAGAAACGTATTACAATTACTCAGAAATCCAACTCTCCTCTACATGTAACAAGATGGACTGCAGAGATGAATAGTTATATACCTATGGAAAAGAATTACACATTACTTAAAGAACAAATATGACATTTATTAAGATATAGCAGCCATATTTGGATCATATAGGGGCCCAACTGTAATTACAATTACATTAAGGAGGACGATAATAGATGCTGCAGTAATATAAATATGGGACTTACCCTTATAGAATTTTTTTATGGTTAATATAAATGTGAGTCATGTCAGTATGTGGATTCATATTATGAAAACAGTTTGGGGGGAGGGGGTATTTGCTTTTTGTAAGAAAAAAAGTTTATTTTACACACACACACACACACACACACACACACACACACACACTTTGATATTGGAGAGTTGTCTATGTATATTTTGGGAAAAAACAAAAATGAAATATTCAAAAAAAGCCATTGAGGAGAATTTCTAGTGTTTGGTGCTACATTTATCTTCTTGTAAGCAGAAATCAAGTTTTTTTTGATAAGAACTAAGCATTATTTCATGTCAATTTTCCATTGGTGGCATCATGTTGGTGCTCAAAAAGCCTTCCATTGTTTGTTGTTACTGTTTAACCGCTGATAAGTATTCTGCTTATGCTACTGTGCTACTTAGTTCCATTGTTCTAAAATCGAAAACCCCAAAAATCAAACAATATCTGGTCCCAAGTGTTTTGGATATGGGGGAACGTACTTCCATTGGAGACAGCACAGCAAAGATTCACTTGAGGGATATCTGGGATGAAGGTGTTAATGTCGGAAGAAAGATTGAAAATAATGGGTCTGTGCTCAGAGTTTGGAAGAAGGAGGGCTGATCTGATTAAAACACACAGGAATCTGAGGATAATTGACAGGATGGTTGCTGAGATGTTTTAGTGCTGTTATCTAGGTTTACAACATTTAAGGATGCTACACAGGCTCTTGCTCAACTGGATTCATGATCCTGATCTCTTGATTAGCAGTGCTTTTTTTAAAAACCAATAATTGACTTTATTCACAGTAAATTATTTACAAAAATAAAAACGTTCAAAGTCTTTTCACTTCCTTAGTGTCATATCCATACATTGTCACAACTGTGCCACCTTGTTGTTAACTTGTGCCACACATTAAAAGCACAAGTTCAAATCTCTGCAAAATATAGTAGAAGAGAGCATAGCTTCGGAATAAAGGGTTTCTCATCTAACATAGAAATAAGAGGAATTTTGTTATAAGGATTGACTATTTGGAATTCTCTTCAATGGAGCTCCAGAGATAGTCAAGGTAGAGGTTGACTGCCATTTAATTGCAAAGGAGTCAAAGATATGGAGAGAGTGCTGCTGATCCAAAGCCACGTTCACCATGATTGTCTACCATGTTTCTCAATGGGGAATCAGGGTAGGTAGGGGGTGTTCTCCCCATTTCTAGTGGACTGCTCCCCTGGAGTCTGCAACCCCTTGTGGTACATTGTCCAGCTCAGGTGCCACCATTTTGGGCACAGACCCTATGGTTGCAGGATTTTTTAAAAAAAAAAATTCCACTCCTTTAAAACTTGTATGGAGCTGACAGGACTGGGCCCTGGACCTTTATGTCTCCACTCTGTGCTCTCCAGGGTCTAGCCAGTGGCCGCAGTGCCATTACAGCAGTGACAGTAGACAATAGCTTGCAGTGTGCATTTGGGTTACAAATTTACAGCTTGTGTTGCTTTCAGATGCAGATAAATTGGTGCTGTAAGATATTGCAGGGAGCTGTGATACATTCCACAAGCTTTTTAATGACTGATCAGAGCAACAGTGATTAAGCTACCAAAGACCTTGTGTGTCGATCTCTTAATTATTAGTATCTTCAGCAGAGGTGTTTGGCACACTCGCTTTGCTGATATTAATATAAATGGGATCAAGATCCAGTGGTGTCTACCAAGATACCCTAAGCTTAGGTTTCTTCAACTGAAGCGCTCATAAGAAAAACAGGTTACATTGCTGAAGTCAGGAATATGCAATGCTGCACAGAGGAGAGAAGATTGGAAGCAGCTGTTGATGGATAAGTTCACATCTAGCATGTGGGAGTTGCTTAAAGATCAGCTGGTTGAAATTCAGGATCGTTATCTTCCAATGAGGATGAAAGAGAAAGTCGGCCAAGTTTGACAACCTTGGAAGATGAAAAATCTTGCAAATTTAGTCAAGAAGAAAAAGGAAGTAATTGCATCAGTTAGGAAGTTTAAAATCAGGCGGGATGCTTTGGGGAAAGCAATATGGGGAAAGCAAACACAAAATCAGGAGGGCCAAAAAGGGTCATGAAAAGTGTTTGGCAAGAAGGATTAAGAAAAATACCATGGTATTGTATTACATGTGTAACACTTGTTAACCAATCAGTGATTCAATTGAAATTGAACACATTTTTAAACATTTCGGTAAACATCTGTGGAAGCTGAGGAAAGTGTAAATGAAGGCAGAGGAGGAAACTTGACAGACAGGAAGCTTTTTGTTCAGAGGATCTATGTTAGAACATTTTTGTTTTACTTATTTGCCTTTACTTCATTTGAATTTATCAAATCACAGTGCTGCAAGCACAGAACATTGCATTCTGAATGTTATTCTTGCAGAACTTATTTTTAAAACTACTTTCGACACGCTAAAATGAAATAATGTGTAGCCACTGTTTTTGTATTCTGGAGGTCCTGTGGTTACTATAGCTGAAGCAAAGGCGAAAGATGTGAATGAACCCACTTCTCCATTCTTAAAGCTCTGAGAGCTATCAGTTACTACAGCAGGAAACCACAGTTTGCCTAACCTGCTTGTTAACCAAATATGCTGCAGCCTCAGCTGCTCCTGTTTACTGTAGTTACACAGTAACTCCCCTTTTGTTTTGAGTTTCATCTGCAGTATTTATCCATTTGCTGCTCAGAATAGCTGCCTACTTCTGATTTATTGATGCCACCAGCATTGATGCCACTCAGTGTATGTCTGATGATGAGAGTCATTTTACTCTCCAAATTAAATGACTATATAATGTCCAGCAGCAGCGCTGGAGTGAAAATTCAGGCCAATTTTCTCTTGCTTTTCACAGATTGATATTTGCACTTGTAAAGATGTAAAATAATTCTATTTTATTGCAATAATTGATTGGATATGGTGTTGCTGCTTTCTACCCTGGGGTTTTTGCCTTTTGGCATCAACTTGCCAAACAGGAAACTAACATGAACATTTTTGTAAAAGAAGTTTCTGCACCTAGTGAAACTTGTATGTATATTGTAATTGAAGCAACAAATCTTTAATGGGCTATCATTGTTTTCAATTTTGAGATGAATTTCCACACTGAAAGAAATTGATCTTGAATTAAGATGAAATTTCCTCTACTCATGGTGTAGCTTGTCAATGTTTACGATACATCTTCTATCATTGAAGAAAACCACAAGATATGGTGCACCAGTAGTTTACAACCACATCCTCAAGAGTTTTGCACTTAATAAAATGGCAGCCTTGTGCTGCCTATGAATTATAAATTAAGGCTGTTAAAGTTAAACTTTAATTGCTTAGTTCATTAAGGATCTTTCCATTAGATATTGCTCCTTACTAATATGAATGCCAAATGTATTAATTCTGTGATAAATGGACAGGCCATTAGTGTACGCTTTTTTTGGCGCAACCAGATTCAAATTCTTGCAGTATGGTACTATATCAATTTCCTCATGCCTATTCTTCAAAGGTTTGTAGGTTACTTTATTGTCATGTAATATACCCGATAGGCTTCAACTTTTGTCTGCCTTAAGGCAAACAAAATTGCAATGGGGATTGCCTGGCACCCCTAACAATAGGAGAAAGAGAAGCAAATGAGAGTCCCTTCAGAGACACTGAGTGTCTGTGGATTCGCCTCCAGCCTCTGCAGCTGTATGAACTCTTCTTCAAACTATTGGCAACCCAAGCTCCAGATTCAAACTGCTAATATGATCCAGAACCCTTCAGCATCCTCTCGAATCCCAGTTCAGGTACCTGCTTCCAATGAGGCAGCCTTCAGCAACCGGCAGCCTGTATGAGTCCTTCGACTCATACAGTTGCCATCCTGTAGGGTTGCCTCCTATGCTTCTCCATGGTGTGCTGAACAGCACAGATGCTGCCATCTTGGGCACAGATCCCACGGTTGCAAGATTTAAAAAAAAAACTGTCAGCTCCTTTAACAGGCTATTTAAAGCTTGTAGAAAGCCATCAGCAGTAGGTACAGCAGCTCCAGCAGAGCCACCATTTTTTGTAACTCACTCTAACAGATTTCATTATAATTGTATTGTTTGGCCAGGCCAGGTATCAATTTCATCACATAACTGTTTACTCAGCAATTTTTAACTCTACTGGCAAGAATGTTTGCAATTGCTGGTTGGTACCAGGCTGCCAGAGTTGCCTGGCTCCATACGAAATCAAATCACCTTCCTGTGGGTTCATGTTTTAAACTTTTCTAAGATGGTTAGAGTGACACAAAGTGGAGATATTGTTATGAGCCCAGAGGACCCCAAAACCCAGCAGCAATAGATATTCACCACGACAAGTAGTTACTTAAACAAAAGTTGTTTTTAATTATCTTTAAGCATGAAAACAGAATTAAACTTTAACTTATCTCTATTAACTTAACTAACCCAACTTAACCCCCTTCTAATTCTAAGCACACGTGTACGTAATGTGTGTGTAAATTTAAGAAAAGTTCTTTGGTTCACAGTCCAATTTCACTTCTCATTCCTCCAAGTTTTCTGGTTGCAGGCAATTCTGAGACTGTGCACAGAATTTAACATGTATAATGTTCACCAGGCTTTGGTGCTTGAAAGGTAAACCGCTCAGGAAGGTTCTTGTAGGTTTGCAGAGAGATGTGTTCTTCCAGGATTTCCATAACTGAGGTACCACCATTAGTCACCTCAATGTCTTGCTGATAAAACTTGTCCCATCAGGGTTCCCCAGATGATAACCTCTTTCTTTCAGGCTACCACAGAGTTCCTTTCTGTTCCATTTATTCCAAGAGAAATATCAGACAGATAGCACTTCCAGCCATCCGCCACTCTGTAGCTTCTGTTTCAGTTCCAACAAGCCTCTCCTGGCTTGTTACAGCCTTCTGTGTCACACACAGTCCAAGACTCCCTTCTTTCACTCTCTCTATCTATCTGAGATTCAAACTGCCAGTGGCATGTCCTTCTCTCTCTCTCACTTGCAAAACCCCCTGACCTTCTCCAGCAAACAATAGGAGTTAGTCTTCTGGTCCATCTATTGTAAACAATGACCTCTAAGCGAGCACTTTGCAAGGGATCAAAAGCCTTGCAAAAAGGTCCAAAACAGACAGCCTGGCTCTGGCTGTTCTTCCAAGACAATAGTCCATTCATTTCATTTTTTTTTTAAACTTTATTTATTTGTTCAAAAAACAAATAATATATGACATATGCAGCCATTAAACATAAAGATGAACATTTTTTATATATAGAAAAAAAAAAGAAAAGAACCCACCCCCATTCAGCCAACTCTCCTAAGGAGAGCCATAAAGAAAGAATATTAAAGAAAAAGTTAAATATACATATTAAAATCTAATCAATGTAAATTGAAATGTAAATATTCCGAGTATAACAGCCACTTATTAATAAAAAAATTATAATTATCATGCGAAACATGTAATTTTTTTCCATTATTAAACAATATTTCATCTCATTATGCCTTCTATTAATATCAATCATATTTGTATCTTTCCATGTACTAGCAATACATTTTTTCGCTACGGATAAAGCTAAATGTACAAAAGCAAGATGAAACTTATCTAATCCCAAACCTTTCAGAGGTTGCAAACTACCCAATAAAAATACTGTTGGATCTAAAACTATTTTAAACTTATACAGGTATTCTAAAAAAGATTGAATTTACTTCCAAAAAGATTGTATATGTCTTTCTTTCTTCTTTGGCTTGGCTTCGTGGACGAAGATTTATGGAGGGGTAATGTCCACGTCAGCTGCAGGCTCGTTTGTGGCTGACAAGTCCGATGCGAGACAGGCAGACACGGTTGCAGCGGTTGCAAGGGAAAATTAGTTAGTTGGGGTTGGGTATTGGGTTTTTCCTCCTTTGTCTTTTGTCAGTGAGGTGGGCTCTGCGGTCTTCAAAGGAGGTTGCTGCCCGCCGAACTGTGAGGCGCCAAGATGCACGGTTTGAGGCGATATCAGCCCACTGGCGGTGGTCAATGTGGCAGGCACCAAGAGATTTCTTTAGGCAGTCCTTGTACCTCTTCTTTGGTGCACCTCTGTCACGGTGGCCAGTGGAGAGCTCGCCATATAACACGATCTTGGAAAGGCGATGGTCCTCCATTCTGGAGACATGACCTACAGTATATGTATACATAAACAAACAGCATGAAAAAAAAGTTCCAACCGTATCACCACATCTAAAACACAAATCTGATTCATGAAAACCTTTTTTTTTAAATTTTTCAGGTGTCAAATATAATTGATGTAAATAATTGTAATTAATCATTGCATAACATGCATTTATCAATCTAGTTACACTATCATAACAGATATCTAACCAATCTTCAGAAAAAATAAAACCAATATCCGCTTCCCATTTAATTTTAGATCTATCCCAACCCTTTTTATCCATACCATCCTGTAATATTTGATACATAGATGAAATATAACCCTTCTCTGGTACCTTAATAAGAAAAGTCTCAAATTTAGTCATTTTAGGTAAAATCATATCTCTACCAAACATACATTTTACCAAAGATCGAATTTGATAATAAAGAAATAAAGAGTTATTATCAGTACCAAAACCTTCCCTCATCTGATTAAAAGATAAAAACTTACCCTTTTTAAAACAATCTCCCAAATTTTTCACACCTTTAAATCTCCAATGCAATAAACTTTGATTATGGATTGAAAAAGAAATAAGTTGATTACTATACAACGGAGTCAAAGCCGATAATTTACCCCAAGAGCCTGTCATTTTATTTTTCTTTATCCATAACTTCATTAAATGTTTTGGTATAAGCATATTATATTGTTCTAACAAAAATTGACGTATTTCAAATTCAGAAATACTTGCCATCTCAATTTTAGTCCAACTAGGAGGCCATACCAAATCCATCAATGAACTAATAAATTTAAGTTGGGCTGCTTCATAATAATTTTGAAAATGTGGTAAACGTAGTCCCCCTAATGCATATTTCCAAGTTAATTTATTCAAAACTACTCTCGATAATTTACCCCTCCATAAAAACTCCCTAACCATTTTATTCAAATCGCAAAAAAATTTTTATCAAGATATTCATCTTAATTGTATTTATCCTTCCCATTAAATTAATAGGTAAATCTTTCCATTTCATCAAATCAGTTTTAATTTTTTTCATTAACGGAGCATAATTTAATTTATATAAAGATCGATAATTAACATTCAAAATTATACCCAAAAATTTAATTCGATCAGTCCACTTGAAATTAATAATATTCTTATAAACTGAATAATCTCCTTCACTTACCGGTAATATTTCACTTTTCTCCCAATTAACTTTATATCCAGAAAGACATTCATATTAAACATTCCTTCAAGTGCAAAAGTGACTGAGATGGGTTTATTAAATACACCAATGCATCATCAGCAAATAAATTAATTTTATACTCCTCATTTAAAACTTTCATACCTTGTATCTGTGTATTTTGTCTTATCAGCTGTGCTAAAGGTTCAATCACTAACGCAAACAAAGCTGGTGATAAAGGACAACCTTGACAAGTTGATCAAGTTAACAAAGGATTCCGAAATCAAACCATTTGTCAATACTCTAGCTACCGGTTTACTATATAGAGCCCTAATCCTACCAATAAAAGAAGGACCAAACTTAAATTTCTCCAAAACTTTAAACAAAAAATTCCATTCAACTCTATCAAATGCTTTTTCTGAAACTAAGGATATCACCATCGGATGATCTGAGGATTGTCGAAATCTATTAATCAAACTAATCACGCGCAAAATGTTATCTGAAGCATACCTATTCTTTATAAAACTTGTTTGATCAATATGAATCAACTTTGGTAAAAATGTAGCCAATCTATTTGCTAATATTTTAGCTATTATTTTATAATCTACATTTAACAACAAAATTGGTCTATATGAAGATACTTTCAAAGGATCTCTATCTTTTTTAGGAATTACTGTAATTAAAGCACTAGAACAAAACTCAGGTAATACATAATGTTCTCCAAGTTGACGTAATACATCCCCAAACACTGTAGATAAATCATCATTAAAAATTTTATAAAATTCAACCGAAAATCATCATCACCAGGCGATTTACCGTTCGGCATTTCCAGCATAGCCATTTTAATTTCTGAATCAGTAAATGGTTCTTCTAACTCCTGTATATCTGCAACCTCTAATATCCGTAAATTCAACTGTGATTTTAAAAAAAATCAATCAATCCAATGTCTTGTTTTCCTTCAGATGTATATCTTTGGCTTGGCTTCGCGGACGAAGATTTATGGAGGGGGTAAAAGTCCACGTCAGCTGCAGGCTCGTTTGTGGCTGACAAATCCGATGCGGGACAGGCAGACACGGTTGCAGCGGCTGCAGGGGAAAATTGGTTGGTTGGGGTTGGGTGTTGGGTTTTTCCTCCTTTGCCTTTTGTCAGTGAGGTGGGCTCTGCGGTCTTCTTCAAAGGAGGTTGCTGCCCGCCAAACTGTGAGGCGCCAAGATGCACGGTTTGAGGTGATAACAGCCCACTGGCGGTGGTCAATGTGGCAGGCACCAAGAGATTTCTTTAGGCAGTCCTTGTACCTTTTCTTTGGTGCACCTCTGTCACGGTGGCCAGTGGAGAGCTCGCCATATAACACGATCTTGGGAAGGCGATGGTCCTCCATTCTGGAGACGTGACCCACCCAACTTTTTATAAAATGAATAAAATTCATCATTAATCTCACGAGGTTTATAAGTAATAAGAGAATTCCATCTAACAGCATTAATAGTCCTCGAAATCTGTTCTTTCTTTAATTGACACGCCAATACCTTATGTGCTTTCTCTCCCCATTCGTAATACTGTTGTTTAGTCCGATTAATCACACATTCAAATTGATAAGATTGCAAAGTATTATATTCCAATTTCAACCTAGATAATTCTATTTTCTGATCTTCTGTAGCATCTTTCTGAAATTCCTTTTCTAACTCATCGATCTGTTTCTCTAATTCAAGACTCTGATTTAATTGATTCTTTTTTTATTTTAGAAGTATAACTAATTATTTGTCCTCTCAAATAGGCTTTCATAGCATCCCATAATATAAACTTACTTTGAACAGAATTAGAATTTTCTTTAAAAAAAAATTAATTTGTTTTTTCAAAAAATCAATAAATTCCTTATTTTTTAACAACATTGCATTAAACCTCCAACGATAAGCCGTTTGAATTTTTTCAGGAGTTGCATGTGTAAAATATAACAAAGAGTGATCTGAAATCACCCTACTTTTATATTCCACTTGTTGTATTTATCCTTGTAAATGTGCCGATACTAAAAAGAAGTCAATCCTTGAAAACGATTCATGTCTAGATGAATAAAAAGAGAAATCTTTCTCTGTCGGATTAAGACGTCTCCAAATATCTACTAAATTAAGATCTTTCATCAACGCTTGGACCAACAATGGATTTCTTAACTTTTTTCGGAGATTTATCTAATAAAGGTTCCAAAACACAGTTAAAATCACCACCAACTGTAATATTATCATTAGCCTGACCCAAACGTAAAAATGCATCTGAAATAAATATTTCATCAGCTGCATTTGGGGCATAAATATTAAGTAAAGTCCAAAATTCACTAAAAATCTTCCAATTCAGTTTAAGAGTACATCCTGCCTTTTCTTCCATTGATTGTAATTCAAAAGATAAATTTTTATGTATCAAAATTGCTACACCTTTAGCCCTAGAATTAAATGAAGAAGAATATACATGCCCAACCCAGTCCCTTTTTAATTTCACACTTTCTTTCACGTTCAAATGTGTTTCTTGTAAAACGGCAATATCAATTTTCATTTTCTTAATATACGCCAAGACTCGCTTATGCTTAATCGTACTATTTAATCCTCGAACATTAAAAGTAGCAATCCTCAACTCTGACATACCTACTATTATTACTAAATACCAATAATATCTTTATAGAAAAACTCAAATCAACATATATAGGGCCCTCCAATAGAAAAGAAAAATCACAAATTAAAAACTAACCAAAATGAAAATAAATAAAAAATTCCCCCCCCCCCCCACCCCAAAAAAAACTACCAAAAGGTAGTAATCCCCTAAACAAAAATTGGGTGTGGGTCATCCACCAGTGGCTGATGACTAGTAAAGAACTTAGTGCAAATCTCTCCCTCCCCACCCAAACAGTCAAAATATCATAATAACAAAAGAAAATAGACTAAGAAAATTCTTCTTTTCATCCAAAAGATTCCAATCTCGGAGATCCCATTTCAGAAGGAGGTAGTCTCCTTCCATTCCCATTTTTCCCATTTCTGCCATTTCTTCCGTTTCCAGAACAACCAGATTTTTCTTTAGGAGATAATGGTGGACTACGTCTTTGTCCTCTTATATCTGGCAATGAATCAGCAAAAATCATTGCTTCATGTTCATTTTCAAAAAACCGAAATTGATAGTCTCCATAAAACACCTTCAACACTGCAGGGTAGTGAAAAGTAGACTTATAACCTTTACGCCACAAAACTTCTTTAACTGGATTGAGTCGACGTCGACGTTGAATGACCTCTTGACTCAAATCAGGATTTTAAAAAAAACTCTGCTGTTCTGAATCAATAACGGAGTTTGTCATTGTCTCGCATTTTGCACTGCAAGTATTGCTTCTCTGTCCAAATAACTCAAACATCAAATTATTACCAGTCTCGGTGGTTGACCAGCTGAGGGTGTTCTTCTTAAAGCTCTATGGGCTCTTTCCAGTACCAATCCCCCCAGAGAAAAATTCTTGCCCTAATATTTGCGGAATCCAGTCTTTAAAGAAATGAAGAGGATCTTGTCCTTCTATTTTTTCTTTTTCTTTGGCTTGGCTTCGCGGACGAAGATTTATGGAGGGGGTAAATGTCTACGTCAGCTGCAGGCTCGTTTGTGGCTGACAAGTCCGATGCGGGACAGGCAGACACGGTTGCAGCGGTTGCAGGGGAAAATTGGTTGGTTGGGGTTGGGTGTTGGGTTTTTCCTCCTTTGCCTTTTGTCAGTGAGGTGGGCTCTGCGGTCTTCTTCAAAGGAGGTTGCTGCCCGCCAAACTGTGAGGCGCCAAGATGCACGGTTTGAGGCGATATCAGCCCACTGGCGGTGGTCAATGTGGCAGGCACCAAGAGATTTCTTTAGGCAGTCCTTGTACCTTTTCTTTGGTGCACCTCTGTCACGGTGGCCAGTGGAGAGCTCGCCATATAACACAATCTTGGGAAGGCGATGGTCCTCCATTCTGGAGACGTGACCCACCCAGCGCAGCTGGATATTCAGCAGTGTGGACTCGATGCTGTCGACCTCTGCCATCTCGAGTACTTCAACGTTAGGGATGAAAGCGCTCCAATGAATGTTGAGGATGGAGCGGAGACAACGCTGGTGGAAGCGTTCTAGGAGCCGTAGGTGATGCCGCTAGAGGACCCATGATTCGGAGCCGAACAGGAGTGTGGGTATGACAACGGCTCTGTATACGCTTATCTTTGTGAGGTTTTTCAGTTGGTTGTTTTTCCAGACTCTTTTGTGTAGTCTTCCAAAGGCGCTATTTGCCTTGGCGAGTCTGTTGTCTATCTCGTTCTATACCTTCTGGCAAACCAACAATTTTCACATTATTCCTTCTGCTTTGATTCTCCAAGTAATCTATTTTTCTTTCTAGCTCCTTCTCACATTCTCCTAGTTCTATAATTGATACTTCCACCTTCAACACTTTTTCTTTGTTAGAAGTCACTTGTTGTTTACAGTCCAAAAAAGCAGTCTCAATTTTTTTAAATTCTTCATAAGATGCATCCACACTTAAACCAGCATTCATTTGAACCATCTTATTCATTAAAGATGTCAACATAGGTTGAATAACTCCATTTAATTGAATACATTGTGAATCCGTAAAACTCAGCTCTGCTCTCTCTGACATGGTGGCAGAACAAGGTAACTGCAGCTCCTCCTGCAATTCAACAAAAGGCATTTTAAAAGTTTTACTGCGGGTCTGGACTCCCAGTGACGGCACTCCGACTTCCTCAGGGAGTCGCCGCTGGACTCCCCCCTTATCTCGTTGTTTTTCCATCAATTCACAAAGATAAGCAATTTCTTCGGATTGAAGTGCTACCTGATGCATTTCCAACAATGGAGTCGTCTTTCTGCGTGCTCCATCTGTTGAAATCAAAAGGCTTTCCAAATCGGGATCCACTTCTTGGGAACACGCACCTTCTTCCAGAAACGGGTAATTCCAGCACCATCCTTCACTTGGTGAGTAATAGACATTTTTTCAGCCCCCACAGGCGATCATTGAGGTTTAGACAGTGAAGAGATTGAACCTGGGGCTGCATCAAGTCGTCGAGGCCCCAAATCTTCAGCACTTCGAAAATGTAACTTCTTCTGCACTTGAGGTTTAATTTTTTTACCATTAGTGGCCATAATAATTCCTTAATATTTTAAACTAAAATTTAAAAAATTTAAACTTGAAAACAAAGAGTTAAAAAACAGGTACTTAAAAGTCTGGCCAGAGAGGTCGAGATTACACATCTTGACTCTAATCCATCTTGCCATGCCCCCCCCAGTCCATTCATCTCATGACATCATTTCAATTAGCATTGTGAAATGTGTTTCCTCACAGTTCCTCTTCAAAGTACTATGGATATGAATTCTCCAATATTTTAAATAAGATCAGTTTTAAAGTATGTAACCTCTAATTTTACCAATTTATTTCCCAAAAACATTCCCAAATATTCCTTCACAATATGCAGATCTTAAATACACAGAATGATGACAAACTATTTGTAGTTTCCTTCTTGGTTGCACTGATGCATCCCCATTGGCTATGGGACTTTTGTGGAGCATGAATGGCTTGCAACAACATTCAGATAATTCTAAAATGGTTGATGATGGAAACAAGATTTTTGCAGAAGATTATGAAAGATAACGTGTTTGCAAGTGACAATTGTTCTCAATTTGGCTTTTGTGTTGTGTTCTGATATGAAAAGGTTTCATTCTCTATCATAGCCATTGCCCAGAATAAAGAATATAAAAAGAAAGAAGCATGGACATGAAATTGAAATCAAATCTTGTTTTTCTTGGCTAGTGATCATAATAAGAAGGCGATTATAATCTTAGAGAACGGAATGGATGCTTTGAGAAGAGGCCTGGAGAAATTTCACTCAAAATTATTGCAAATCTTTGGGATTCTCTAGCCTAACAGTGTTGCTGATGTTTGAATGTAGATTTTGGGGTATTGACAATGAAACAGAATGTGGACTTGGAAGGAAAGTGAAAGTTGATATTGTTGACAGAGCAGATTTGAGGAAGAGATGGACTCATCTGAAGGTTTCTGGGAAAGTGCTCAAGTTCATAAGAAAGTACCTCTAACCCAATGGTTCTCAACCTTTTTTCACCCACGTACTACTTTAAATATTCCCTATGCCATTGGTGCTCTGTAATTAGTAAAGGATTGCTTATGGTGGTATGTGGGTGGAAAGAAAAAGTTTGAAAGCCATTGTTTTAATCGTACCTAATTGACTCATGATGTGAACAGTTTCATAAATCCAAAGGAAATGGGCCAATGACAATTTTTCTCAAGCAATATATTTTAGTAATTGGGTCTAGAGCAGTGGTTCTCAACCTTCTCTTCAGTGAGTTCTAAACCCCTACCACTATCTGGTTAAAAATTCTTTCACCTCATCTTCCCTCTGATTTTTTTTGTTAATTTCCTTCAAATCTATGTTTTTGTTTTTTAAGTCATTGGCTAAAATAAATCCTTCCTTTTTAGTTAGTTGCCTTATCATTTTATAGACTTCTGGCTCCTGGAACCAGCCCATCTAGTTTTTTTTTACCTTTAACATTTTCCAATCCTTTTAAGTCCTGTCTGCACAATGTAATTTTTTTTAAGATGCTGTTTTGAGAAATAATGTCACACTGTGATTTTCCACGATTAAATAAGTGAAAATCATATGCACTAAAATTTAACTTTTGCTTAGGAAGTTTAACGTTTACCATATTAACAGGTTCAGCGATTATAGAATCATTGTGAACTAAATGTTAATTACTGAATTTTTAAAAGGCTTATTATAATAAAAACAGTAAATATTGGAAATACCCAACAGGTGAGGTGGATAACCCGAAATGTTAACACTTTCCCTCCACAGAAGGATACTTCTAGCAATTTATTTTTAATTTAAATTTCTAGCAATTGTTTTTTTTTTGCTTTTTTTCCCAGTTTCTTATTTCATGTGAAAATTAATATTTCAGTATTTTAACAGTTCATTCTGTTATTCACATTTATGTTTGAGTAGGGTTTCAATTTTCTTCTTTTATCAATAACATTTACAATATGTATTAAATGAAAAAGGTTGCTTTGGTATGTAACTTGTTTTCCCATAAAGGAGAAACAATACTTTAATGTATTTATGGGGTTTGGTGGTAACCAGAATATTTGCCTATCCTTAATTACCCTTGAGAATATCATGGTGTGCTCATATTTTGAAATACTATAACTCATTTGATGAACATTTTTGTATAGTGCATTCCAGAATATGATCACACCAAAGAGTAACAAAAAGCAATACATCTTCAAGAAGGACAGACTGAGAAAGGAACACAAAGATGGTTATATTCTGATACACCTGCTGCCTTTTCCTCATTGGAAGTGGAGGCAGGGTGTTTGCGAAATGCAGGCTCAGAACAGGGTATTGAGGACTGAGTTATAGAAATCTGACTTTATGCACATTCTCCCAAAAATGTTAAAAATATTTTAAAAACAAAAAAATTAGAAATGCAAACAAGGCGTTATGGAAAAGCAGAGTAGCTACTATAATTAAATAAGACAGCCGATTTTGTTTTAATTCCAAAAGAAATCAAAACAGATACAGTCGAATCCCTGGTATCCAATACCTATGGGGATTGGTAGATGCCCAATTTAAGTGTATTGGGTTGGTTGAGACTTACAATGCCTAATATACCTGCATTGAGAATAAACAGTTTAACACCAAAAATGCTATATTACACTTATACTGTACATATACAAAATTCACTTGCATGAATATATAAACTTTAAAGCATTTTACTTTATTTTCAGTCACATTCTTTGAAAACATTTAACCGTTGCTGCATCTGCAGGTTCTTCTCCCTCTTTGAAGCTGCCCGAAAGATGAACAATAACATTATAGATAATTAATCCCCTTCCCCCAAGTTTACAGAAAAAGCCTCTGACCAGGACGACTCTTAATAAGCAAAGATAAGGAAACACTTTAAGAGAGTCACCCCAATGTTGAGTGGCATCAACCAGCTCTTCATCCTGGATGACACCATTGCTGTTTCCCACAACTTTATTCAAACTGCTGGTACGAGCAAAGCATGACCAAGGCACTCTGCTGGCTGAATCTTTGCTCCCATCTTCACCAAAGGTTTGTGTTACTTCAGAGAACATTTACGATTTTAAACTTGCATATTTTTTACCTATTTATTCTTTTTTTTATTTTAAATTTATTTTCCTTGTTTTTGCTTGTTTCTTGAGTTCCAGATACCAGGGGTTTTACTGTACATTGCCCTTAAAAAAAGCAGGAGCTCACTTAGAATTACTTTGGAAACTGCAATGTCAAATATCTTTTATTGACACTTGTAAAAAAAAAAATACTTTATCAAACAATATAAAATACATTGATTCTTTAAAGCCATGGAAACTAGCCTTTAGATAAAAGGAACTGATGCTGAATCAATGTAACAACCAAGGTGAAGACAATAAATCTTCATGTTAATTGGCCCTCAGAAATTTTGCGATTCTGACTTTCAGAATCACTTTGTTCAGGCTTTCGCGAGAGTAGGTGCCCGACGTGTGATGAGGTTGAAGCAGCAGACTGGTAGCGCGAGGCTGGATGGTTGTTTTTTCTCTCTCTGAGTCGACAAGTCGACTCGCATTTTTGACCTTGGATAATGACATTTGAATTGAACTGTTGAATTGTTAAACTTAATGTTTGAACCGAATTGTTAAACAATTAACCTTAGTGTTTGTACAACTCACAAACGACTACATTGGTGACCCCGACAATCCAAAGCTGCCTCTTTTTGATTGCAAAATGTTGGAAAGAGACAATTCAGGTCTACAAAATGCAGTTTCACTCAAGCAGCCCACCTTTTGGACACCACTTCAAGTATGGTTTGAACAAGCCAAAGCCCAATTCCACATATGCCAGATAACTGCTGATACCACAAAGTACTACATCACTGTCTGGTATGGAAATGTTAATGCACATGACAGGAAAAAACTACAAAATGTTGTGAACTCAGCCAGCACCATAATGAGCATTAGTCTTCATTTTATTAAGGGCATCTACAAGAGATGGTGAAAGCAGCTTCTATCCTCAAGGACTCTCACCACCCAGGCCATGCCCTCTTCACACTGCTAGCATCAGAAAGGAGGTACAGGAGCACAAACACAAGCACCTTAAGATACAAAAGCAGCTTCATCCCCACTGTCATCAGATTTTTGAATGGACAATAAACCACAAATACTTTCTCTTCTTTTGCACTAATTTATTTAAAATATAATTTGTAGCAATATTTGCACTGTAGTGTTGACGCAAAACAACAAATTTCATGATTCAGAGTGCAGCAATTTTCTGGTTTATTTTAATCATAGGGAGTTTGAACGGTGTTATGTTTTGCATAATATCAATGGTGATGGCCAGTGATCAAAATAATTTTAATGATAATGAGTTCATTGCACAATATGCATATTCTTCAAAATTCTTACTTGCTGCAGCCAAACAGGAATAAAACAACTGCAAAATATGCATTATATTAAAATAATTAATAAATACCAAAGATTTTTGGTATCAGTTATTAGAATGCAGTTTAAAAAAATTGGTGTTACAGTAATGGAACATTGAACAATATAGCAAAGTAAATGCAGACATTCCATTTGTGGGGCAGTCTCTCTCTGTTTCGTTGAATAAGAGGAGGTTCAAGAGCCTGTTTAAATTAAAAGCACAAAAATGCTGGTGAAACTCAGCAGTTCACCTAGCCTCCATTGGAAATAAAGGTATGTAACTAACGTTTCTGGCCTGAGCCCTTCTTCAAAGTGTCTGCTGAGTTCCTCCAGCACTTTTGTTTTTTTTTACTACCATCACAGCATTTGCAGAAGTTTGTGTTTCACTCTGTTTCAATTGGCTGACTCCACTGGCTCATCCCATAGTACGTCAATGCTTTGTTTGAAATAATCCTGCTCTCTGTCCTAATTTGTTAATTTAACCATATCTCCTTTGTTCTAGATTCAACAATTAAAATGTACTTCATCCAAATCCTTAATGGTTTTAAATAACTCTGTTATCACCCTTTATTATCTTCTGTGTAAGTAAGTGCAAGTAACCTCAATATTGCAAGTCTCCTTATCTTTTATTTCCTCATCTGAAATTACGATGGCACAGCAGTTAGTGCTGCTACTTTGCAACTCACTGTGGATACCATCTTGTGAGGAGCTTGCTCTCTTTACGACAGCTTCATGTTCCTCCCACGTCCAAAAGCTGTGCTATTGGGTTATTTAAATTACATTAATGGCAAATTTGGTTTGTGTGAAAGGAGAAAATAGTTGCAAGCAATGCAGTAAAATAAGGAGAGTAGGAATAGGATTAATGAGATCATTCACTGGGCACTGGCATGGACTCAGTAGGCTGAGTTGCCTCACTCAGAGTTTACAATCTGCATTAGGCCCTCTCTTTTGCTTTAATGCCACCCTGCAAAGGGAAGCCTAAATCAACACCAGATACTGTGGTAATGGTCTTGATATGGGTTGATTTGGTATCACATCTTTTATAATCAGTACATTTATGGTATTCTCTGACCAATATTATGGCCTTCCAGCAACAAAAGTTCCTGTTCCCGTTTTTTGACACTGCATCTTCAAATTTTGAAAGCATCCAATTTTTTTTGCATTTGAAACTTGAGAATTTGGGTGGGAATGGCAAGTTATATCATTCTCTCTGTTCATATTACTTCACAAATACAATTGAAATTTGATCATCCATGAAGTCTGGAAGCAAATTTGTCCTGCAAATAATAAGGGAAACAAGAAGATCATTTGTTTTTTTTCTTTGTGTTGGTTGAAAAATAAATGTTAGCCTGATTATGGAGAGATTTTCCAACTGTTACAAAAAAAACTAGATAACTGTTTGGTTTCCCTTTCGTTGGTGGAATAGATATGATTGGGCAGTAAAGGAATTGTGCCTCACAAGAGTGAATAAACACAGGCATGTTGATCTTGTGAATGTACAAGGCTTGCACCTTCCACTAGAATTAGAACCCAGCAGCAGTAGGTTCTATGGGCCTTTCAAACTGATTTGCCATTCAATAAAATGATGGCTCATTTGTGCCTCAAATCCATTCATATTTAGACATCGTATACTCTAATTCTCCTTGTCCAAATACCTGTCAACCTTTTGTTATACTCAATTGCAATCAACTACAACTATCTGAGGCAGAGATTTTCATAGGCACACAACAATCTACATATAAATTCTCATTTATGTAGTTGGACAACAAATTTATTCAAAAGGTTTGTTTCCTGAAAAATAAAGGGGGATTATGATAAAAAGCTTCAAGCTGAGGTCAAAGATAATTTTGGATTTTCGGTATCATGTAGGAAGTTGGATCAACACTAGATGAACGTTGATTGAATTTAGCCTGTTTAATCGCATCATGATTGCTGATACATTCCATTAGTTCAACTGACCTCAAAATGTTTTGTTGCTAATTTTTTTTAACTCAATATCTGATGTCTCTTATGTCAGCATCCAACAACAGCATTGATGGATTCCTGTTGCCCTCATAACGTTTTCCCATGGTCACAATATCCTGGTGAAACCTTTCACTGTGTCCGTCACTGACTGGACAAGGAAGACGTCCAAGAGTGAATGCAAAAAATGAATTTTCTGGCATGTATCATTTCATGGTTTTGTCTGCTTGAAATAGACTTAAACTATGACAGGAAATCACAAAAATAGGTTGTATCTAAAAAAACAGTACGTGACAGGAAAATATTAAGGTGATTTTCATGATCAGCAAAATCCATAAAATACACCGAAAAGTTAAGTATCCATGAGATCACCACTCATTCCTCCAAACTTCAGGTCATGTGTCCTCATCGGGTATCTACTTCCTTGGCCAAAGAGAATGAGATGGCATGTGGAACTCCAAATGTACCACTTCAGCAAGACTTTGTTTTTGAATTTCAGTATTTATAGTAATATATTGTCTTGCTGTATTCTTTTGCAGTTAGTGATTTTTTTTCATATTGGATTACTGTATATTTCGGCGCAAAAGTAGAGTCGTGAAACCCTCAGAAATTACTCAAAAATGGGAGGGGTGGTCGACTTGTACGCCAGATTCACTTTTGAGACCTTAAATTCAACTCAAAAAAACTGTTCGGTGCCGATTCCGCGTATAAGTCAACCTTTGAAAAAACAATAAAAACTAACTACAACAAATTTTCATGCTAACAGTAAATTAGAATGAAATTTTTATTGGGGAAAAAAAACACATTTAAAATCCTTCAAAATCTGAGGCAAAGATGACAGCAGGCACATCCATACTCTCATTGTTTAAACATTCATCATACAGGTCCCAGTCTATATCTGATGATGCAGCTTCAGCTTCGTCATCAGTGTCCCACAATAAATCATCCATTACACAAAAGGTACCGCACTTTTTAAATGATTCTATTATAGTCTCTACTTTCACTTTTGACACATTCTTGACACACACAGTCTTAAAATGGCTTTGAGATTGCAATAGAGACGTCAGACCACCTGGGATAAGTATTATTTAGTGATAATCTACTTTTAGTGTTCTCAGTTAAGCGGTGACGAAACATGTAACAACAAACTCCGTTCATTGCGTAAACTGCTTGGTCATCTCTACCACACATTGTCTATCCAGAGTTTTACACCATTTTCATCCATTTATCCTTTTTCATGAAAATGTACAAAAATACCTTTTGGGTATTTTAGGTTTGTTTGCATTTGAAGATGACAAAAAACACCACTGTAAACCTGAATCTTTCATGGCATGTACTTCTGGTTTGCACAGTTTTCACACCTTCACACTATCATGTCGAAATCCATGTTTCCAATATTTGCCAATGCAAATTGGTGTTTCTGCCAGTAACGTATAATAAACCAGTGAAAACTTACAACTTTATGATCAAGATCTTTTGGTAGTTTCTGTGGAATTTTTGTTTTTTGCCATAATACCAGATTTTTCCTGTTCATGAAATAGTTGCAGTTTCTAAATCTTTGCTGCGTTCTGGTTGTGACTTTCCCCACTTCAATGCAAATGCTCTTATTTTGTTCTGGGTGACTATGTAACCCTCTTGCCTCTGTTTACGTACCCATGCTGTGACGTGATTTTTCCACCTTGGACCAACAAAAGAATCCTCTTCTCATCAAACATTGGATCTTTGGTATTTTTCTTAAAAATCTCTTCTTTCTTCCTTCAATTTCTTAACAACTTCTCCTACATCTCCATTTTTCTTGCAGCAGTACAGTTGCTGGATTTCTTGGATTACTTTTAACTTAAAACTCATTTCAGGAGCTTCCACGAGAACAACCACCCTCAGCCAATGCCCAACAGCTCAGTCATCGCAATTGCGGGGGTGGGGGGGGGTCACTAAACGTCCAATATGTGATAAAACCATGAAAATGGGGTCCAAACATCTGAAGGTCAACTTTACGCCAAAATATATGGTATGCCTGGAGAAGGATATAAGTTGTGGAATCACAAGTTGTTAAGTCCTTTAAACTATGTGGGACACCAGTTTAAGTTGAATTTAACAAGCTGGACTGATATTGGTGCTTTTGGGGTATATTGTATACTATTAAAATTTAAAGTGATCTTTACAAAGAGCAGTTCATTAATGCTGGATACTTGATTGGATGGTGTAAAATATTGATGCATTTTACAGGCTGATTGGTTTCCTAAAGAGGAATTGCATTTAATCAGGGGGGAAAAAAATCTAAAAGTAGAAATCTTGAAGAGGACATCTCATTGTTAATAGGAGCTTGACTTTCAGGATTGTTTCATGAGTGATATTCTCCTAAACTCAAAACTAAATAGGGGAATAAAAAGCAAAGCACTGCTAATGCTTAAGCGTATACCACTGTTCCAGAGATGCTCGCATCTGCTGTTGCCATAGCATCCCTGCTATTATATCTCATTAGTAAATTGGTTCAGAATACCATAAGGTTATTGAATCATTTCTAATAGAAATTGGTAGGCAGCTAGCAAAAATCTAGAGGCACCAAAACCAGTTGCAGTACCTAATTTTAATGCAGTTTGCGAAGTCCAATGTTGGCCTGCATTTGGTGCTGCTGGTGCAACTAGAAGTGATCAAAGGATGATTGTGGTAACCTAAAATGTTTTAAATTGTGTGGATTTTTGCAAAGATTCAGAATGCCATAACAAACATTTGTTTTGACTGAGAAGTTTTATGTGACCCTTTCACTTGAAAAAAAATCTGCTAAAGTCTGTTTTTGTTTTTCTTATTATTGTATAAACAAAATCCTCAATAAGGGAACTGGAACCTGGACCATGACTCATCAGGAAGGCTGAGAACTTGTGACTTCCTTGCTTGTGCAATAAATACTGAATGCCACATTGAATATCTTTATCTCTGAGTTAAGCTTGTTATTCATGAGAATGAATTAGCCATTCAGATATGTGGTGGAAAATAACCTGCAAGTCACTTTCCCTCCCAGAGAATACAAGTAGTGGATATTTCTAAGAAGTTATTAAGCAATTGTAAAGATGTTTCCATTGCTAAACTGCTCCCCCAATTATAAGAATCAGGAAGCATTGTTTCTGCTTGGGACTTCATTACTTGGTTTGTAACTCCTGTTTATCTTGAAATTGTGTTTGAGACCAAAACCTGCAGTGTGCTTCTGAGACAGAACTGGATCATGTTCATTATGATCAAATGTTTTTAATTCAAACTGACAACTGTTTGTGTTGGAAATGGTATATACTTTGAAGTTCAGCATTTTCAAGTGGACAATAGCAAGGCCAACATATTTCTCACATTTCTAATTGGCCTAACCATTCGAAACGTGGGCCGGGGGGGGGGGGGGGTGGGGGTTAAGTCATCTTGAGCTATTAGAGTCCTTCTGGTGGAGAGATGATGACATTGCTTGGTTGGGGGGGGGCGTGGCAAGATGGCGTAGAGTCGAGACGTGTAATCTCGACCTCTCTGGCCAAACTTTTAAGTACCTGTTTTTTAACTCTTTGTTTTCAAGTTTAAACTTTTTAAATTTTAATTTAAAGTATTAAGGAATTATTATGGCCACTAATGGTAAAAAGACTAAACCTCAAGTGCAGAAGAAGTTACATTTTCGAAATGCTAAAGATTTGGGGCCTAGATGACTTGATACAGCCCCAGGCTCAATCTCTTCATTGTCTAAACCCCAAAGATTGCCTGTGGGAGCTGAAAAAAAAAGTCTTTTGCTCACCAAGTGAAGGATGGCGCTGAAATTACCCGTTCTCCGGAAGAAGGTGCGTGTTCCCAAGAAGTGGACCCCGATTTGGAAAGCCTTTCGATTTCAATGGAGGGAGCACGCAGGAAGACGACTCCATTATTGGAAATGCATCAGGTAGCATTTCAATCTGAAGAAATCATTTTTCTTCGCGAATTGATGAGAAAACAACGAGATATGGGGGGAGACCAGCGGCGACTCCCTGAGGAAGTCGGGGTGCCGTCGCTGGGAGTCCAGACCCGCAGTAAAACTTTTAAAATGCCTTCTGTTGAGTTGCAGCAGGAGCTGCAGTTACCTTGTTCTGCCACGATGTCAGAGAGAGCAGAGCTGAGTTTCACCAAATCACGGTGAATGCAATTGAATGCTATTCTTCAAGCTGTTATAAAACCTGGAATGGATTTGTTGACATCTCAAATGAATGAAATGGTTCAAATGAATGCTGGTTTAAGTTCAGAATTAAATATGGTTAAGACACGTGTGGATGCATCTTGTGAAGATTTTTTAAAAATTGAGACTGCTTTTTGGGACTATAAACAACAAGTGACTTCTAACAAAGAAAAAGTGTTGAAGGTGGAAATATCAATTATAGAACTAGGAGAATGTGAGAAGGAGCTAGAAAGAAAAATAGATTACTTGGAGAATCAAAGCAGAAGGAATAATGTGAAAATTGTTGGTTTGCCAGAAGGTATAGAAGGACAAGATCCTCTTCGTTTCTTTAAAGACTGGATTCCGCAAATATTAGGGCAAGAATTTTTCTCTGGGGGATTGGTACTGGAAAGAGCCCATAGAGCTTTAAGAAGAACACCCTCAGCTGGTCAACCACCGAGACCAGTAATAATTCGATGTTTGAGTTATTTGGACAGAGAAGCAATACTTTGACTTGCAGTACAAAATGCGAGACAACGACAAACTACATTATTGATTCAGAATAGCAGAGTCTTTTTTAATCCTGATTTGAGTCAAGAGGTCATTGAACGTCGACGTCGATTTAATCCAGTTAAAGAAGTTTTGTGGCGTAAAAGTTATAAGTCTACTTTTCGTTACCCTGCAGTGTTGAAGGTCTTTTATGGAGACTATCAATTTTGGTTTTTTGAAACTGATCATGAAGCAATGATTTTTGCTGATTCATTGCCAGATATAAGAGGTCATAGACGTAGTCCACCATTATCTCCTAAAGAAAAATCTCGTTGTTCTGAAAACGGAAGAAATGGGAAAAACGGGAATGGAAAGAGTCTACCTCCTTCTGAAATGGGATCTTCGAGATTGGAATCTTCTGGATGAAAAGAAGAATTTTCTTATTCTATTTTTTTCTTTTATTATGATATTTTGACTGTTTGGGTGGGGAGGGAGAGATTTGTACTAAGTCATCAGCCACTGGTGGGTGACCCACACCCAATTTTTGTTTAGGGGATTACTACCTTTTGGTAGTTTTTTTTGGGGGGGTGGATTTTTTTTATTTATTTTGTTTATTTTCATTTTAGTTAGTTTTTAATTTGTGATTTTTTTTCTATTTGAGGGCCTATATACGTTGATTTGAGTTTTTATATAAAGATATTATTGGTATTTAGTAATAATAGGAGGTATATCAAAGTTGACATTTGCTACTTTTAATGTTCGAGGATTAAATAATATGATTAAGCGTAAGCGAGTCTTGGCGTATATTAAGAAAATGAAAATTGATACTGCCTTTTTACAAGAAACACATTTGAATGTGAAGGAAAGCATGAAATTAAAAAGGGACTAGGTTGGGCTCAATCTCTTCATTGTCTAAACCCCAAATATCGCCTGTGGGGGCTGAAGAAAAAATCTAATGCTCACCAAATGAAGGATGGCGCTGAAATTACTCATTCTCCGGAAGAAGGTGCGTGTTCCCAAGAAGTGGACCCCGATTTGGAAAGCCTTTCGATTTCAACGGAGGGAGCACGCAGGAAGACAACTCCATTGTTGGAAATGCATCAGGTAGCATTTCAATCTGAAGAAATCGTTTTTCTTCGTGAATTGATGAAAAAACAACGAGATACAGGGGGAGACCAGGAGTGACCCCCTGAGGAAGTCGGGGTGCCATCACAGAGAGTCCAGACTCGCAGTAAAACTTTTAAAATGCCTTCTGTTGAATTGCAGCAGGAGCTGCAGTTACCTTGTTCTGCCACTATGTCAGAGAGAGCAGAGCTGAGCTTTACTGACTTCGAGTGTATGCAATTGAATGCAATTATCCAAGCTGTTTTAAAACCTTTGTTGACATCTCAAATGAATGAAATGGTTCATATGAATGCTGGTATAAGTTCAGAATTAAATATAGTTAAGACACGTGTGGATGCATCTTATGAAGAACTTTCAGACTGCTTTTTTTGGACTGTAAACAACAAGTAACTTCTAACACAGAAAAAGTGTTGAAGGTGGAAAAATCAGTCATAGAATTGGGAGAACGTGAGGAGCTAGAAAGAAAAATAGATTACTTGGAGAATCAAAGCAGAAGGAATAATGTGAAAATTGTTGGTTTGCCAGAAGGTATAGAAGGACAAGATCCTCTTCGTTTCTTTAAAGACTGGATTCTGCAAATATTAGGGCAAGAATTTTTCTCTGGGGGATTGGCACTGGAAAGAGCCCATAGAGCTTTAAGAAGAACACCCTCAGCTGGTCAACCACCGAGACCAGTAATAATTCGATGTTTTTGAGTTATTTGGATAGAGAAGCAATACTTCGACTTGCAGTACAAAATGGGAGACAACGACAAACCCCATTATTGATTCAGAATAGCAGAGTCTTTTTTATCCTGATCTGAGTCAAGAGATCATTCAACGTCGACGTCGATTCAATCCAGTTAAAGAAGTTTTGTGGTGTAAAGATTATAAGTCTACTTATGGACACTATCAATTTTGGTTTTTTGAAACTGATCATGAAACAATTATTTTTGCTGATTCATTGCCAGATACAAGAGGACAAAGACGTAGTCCTCCATTATCTCCTAAAGAAAAATCTGGTTGTTCTGGAAACAGAAGAAATGGTAAAAATGGGAAAAACGGGAATGGAAAGAGTCTACCTCCTTCTGAAATGGGATCTTCGAGATTGGAATCTTCTGGATGAAAAGAAGAATTTTCTTATTCTATTTTTTCTTTTGTTATTATGATATTTTGACTGTTTGGGTGGGGAGGGAGAGATGTGCACTAAGTTCTTTACTAGTCATCAGCCACTGGTGGGTGACCCACACCCAATTTTTGTTTAGGGGATTACTACCTTTTGGTAGTTTTTTTGGGGGGGGGGTTTCTTTTTTTATTATTTTTTTTTAGTTTTTAATTTGTGATTTTTTTTATTGGAGGGCCTATATACATTGATTTGTTTTTATATAAAGATATTATTGGTATTTAGTAATAATAGTAGATATGTCAAAGTTGAGGTTTGCTACTTTTAATGTTTGAGGATTAAATAGAAAAATTAACCGTAAGCGAGTCTTGGCATATATTAAGAAAATGAAAATTGATATTGCCTTTTTACAAGAAACACATGAATGTGAAGGAAAGCGTGAAATTAAAGAGGGCTGGGTTGGACATGTATATTCTTCTTCTTTTAATTCTAGAGCTAAAGGTACAGCAATTTTGATACATAAAAATTGATCTTTTGAATTACAATCAATGGAACAAAAGTCAGGATGTATTGTTAAATTGAATTATAAGATTTTTAGTGAATTTTAAGTAAACTTAATATTTATGGTCCAAATGCAGATAATTAAATATTTATTTCAGATGCATTTTTATGTTTGGGTCAGGCTAATGATAATATTTTAGTTGGTGGTGTTTTTAATTGTTTTGGATCCTTTATTAGATAAATGTCTGAAGAAAGTTAAAAAAAATCCAAGATGGCAATTCAGGTCCAAGCGTTGATGAAAGATCTTAATTTAGTAGATATTTGGAGACGTCTTAATCCGACTAGAGAAAGATTTTCCCTTTTATTCATCTAGACATTAATCGTTTTCAAGGATGGACTTCTTTTTAGTATCGGCACATTTACAAGGGAAAATACAACAAGCGGAATATACAAGTTGGGTGATTTCAGATCATTCTCTGTTATATTTTACATATGAAACTTTTGAGAAAATTCAAATAGCTTATCATTGGAGATTTAGTACAATGTTGTTAAAAATATGGAATTTATTGATTTTTTGAAAAAACATTTTTTTTTAAAGAAAATTCTAATTCTGTTCAAAGTAAGTTTGTGTTATGGGATGCTATGAAAGCCTATTTGAGAGGACAAATAATTAGTTATACTTCTAAAATGCAGACTGGGGCTTTTTTCTCTGGAGCGTAGAAGATTGAGAGGGGACTTGATAGAGGTGTTTAAGATTTTAAAAGGGACAGACAGTAAACGTGGATAGGCTTTTTCAATTAATAGTGGGGGAGATTCAAACTAGAGGGCATGGTTTAAGATTGAAGGGGGAAAATTATAAGGGGAACATGAGGGGAAATTTCTTTACTCAAAGTGTGGTGGGGATGTGGAATGAACTTCCGACAGACGTGGTCGAGGTGGGATCATTGGTTACATTTAAGGAAAGACTGGATAGTTACATGGATAGGAGAGGACTGGAGGGGTATGGACTGGGTGCTGGTCAGTAGGACTAGGAGGGTGGGGATTTGTTACGGCATGGACTAATAGGGCCGAACTGGCCTGTTCTGTGCTGTAAGTTGTTGTATGGTTATATGGTTAAATCAGAGTCTTGAATTAGAGAAACAGATCGATGAGTTAGAAAAGGGATTTCAGAAAGATGCTACAGAAAATAGAATTATCTAGGCTGAAATTGAAATATAATACTTTGCAATCTTATCAATTTGAATGTGTGATTAATAGGACTAAACAATGGTATTACAAATGGGGAGAGAAAGCACATCAGGTTTTGGCGTGGCAATTAAAGAAAGAACAGATTTCAAGGACTATTAATGCTGTTAGACGGATTTCTCCTATTACTTATAAACCTCATGAGATTAATGATGAATTTTATAAAAAGTTACATGCATCTGAAGGAAAACAAGAAATTGGATCGATTGTTTTTTTTTTATCACTGTTGTATTTACCGATATTAGAGGATGGAGATATACAGGAGTTAGAAGAACCATTTATTGATTTGGAAATTAAAATGGGTATGCTGGAAATGCCGAACGGTAAATCGCCTGGTGATGATGGATTTTATGTTGAATTTTATAAAAATTTTTATGATGATTTATCCACAGTGTTTGGGGATGTATTACGTCAAGTTGGAGAACATTATGAATTACCTGAGTCTTGTTCTAGTGCTTTAATTACAGTAATTCCTAAAAAAGATAGAGATCCTTTAAAAGTATCTTCATATAGACCAATTTCGTTGTTAAATGTAGATTATAAAATAATAGCTAAAATATTAGCAAATAGATTGGCTAAAATTTTACCAAAGTTTATTCATATTGATCAAACAGGTTTTATAAAGAATAGATATGCTTCAGTTAACATTTTGCACGTGATTAGTTTGATTAATAGATTTCGACAATCTTTAGATCACCCGATGGTGATATCCTTAGATGCAGAAAAAGCATTTGATAGAGTTGAATGGAATTTTTTGTTTAAAGTTTTGGAGAAATTTTTTAATATTTCTTTAATATTCTTTTTTTCTTTTATGGCTCTCCTTAGGAGAGTTGGCTGAAGGGGGGGTTTCTTTTTATATATATATATATATATATAAAAACATTCATGTTTAATTGCTGCATATGTCATATATTATTTGTTTTTTGAACGAATAAATAAAGTTTTAAAAAAAACATTACTGGGTTAGGAATACCGGGATTTAGATCCAGCGATAATGAAGGAATGGTGGAGTCAGAATCCTTTATGATTTGAACTCAATGTTGTTCCCATTATGTCCAAAGCCGTCATCCTTTATGACAGTTGAGGGAGGTCTTTTTTAGATGCTGTTGAATTAGCCTTGGGAAATAATTGCAATATATTTTGTGAGTGGTGCATATTGCAGCCAATTTGAAAAGGAAGTGTATTTTAAGTTTGTACATAGGATGTCAATCATTGGATTTTTTTTTCTTAGATGGAGTTGAACTTTGAGAGTTGCTGTATCTGTAAGTTTTGGTAAATGGAAAAAAAAATGGTGCTTGTACGGGGAGCTCGTATTGCTTAGCCTTTATGCTGACAGCTCCCTACAGGTTTTAAATAGTTTATAAAGGGGCTAGCAGTGATTTTTTTTTTAACATTTGCATAACCATTAAGGTCCATGACTGAGATGGCAACGCCCTTGCTTGGCAGCAGACCACAAGGGTTGCAAACTCCAGGAGATCAATCAGATTAGAGTAGTGAACACTCCTCCACCATCCTGCACACCTGCTGAGGAGAAGCTTGCAAGACAACTTGTGTAGAACAAATAAAGAAGGGGTGGCGGGGTTGGCATAGCAGTTAGCAAAATGCTTTTACAGTGCCGACGATGGGGACTGGGTTTCGAATCCCACATTGTAAGGAATTTGTAAATTCTCCCCGTATCTTCGTGGGTTTTCCCCAGGGGCTCTGGTTTCCTCCCACCATTTGAAACGTTCTGGGGGTGTAGGTTAATTGGGTATAAATTTGGTGGCACAGACTCATTGGCCGAAATGGCCTGTTACCGTGCTGTATGTCTAAATTTAATTAAAAATTTATTTTAAGACAACCCCACAGGAATGGTGGACAAGGGTCTCAGTGGCTGAAGGACCCACTGGGCTGCTGAAGACTGGCTCGTAAGAACCAGGTTTTGGGAACAGATTCATGAGGATGCCATTGGCAAGAAGGGCTCCCAAATGGCCTCTGGCATTAGCAGCTTCCTGATCGTAACTGAGTTTCAGAACAGGAGCTAAGAGGTTCACTGCTGAAACTGACAGGAGGCTGTGTGGTTGCAGAGATTATTGGAGAGCAGGAGTTGATTTAGGATGGAGATGCAGAGGAACTTCTTTTCCCAGAGGGTGGTGAATATGGAATTCGCTGCCCATTGAAACAGTGGAGATGACCTCATTAAATGTATTTAGGAGAAGACTGGATAGATTTTTACATAGTAAGGGAATTAAGGAATATGGGGAAAAGGCAGGTAAGTAGGTGGAGATGACCCTATCATCAGATTGGCCGTGATCACATTGAATGGTGGAGCAGACTCGACGGTCCAAATGGCCTACTCCTATTTCTTATGTTCTTATGAAACCACGGACCCTCAAGTGTCTCAGAAGGAACTCTCTTTTGATTTTCTTTCTCATTAGTGGAGATACTGAATAAATCCAATCATGTGAATGCTTTCTTCTTGCTGGCCTTTGAGTCCTTTTCTGGATGCTACACTGTGTCATGAGCTGCCTTCATATCAGGATCACATTCCCTTTGGGATCAAACAGCATATTACTGTGAGTGGTGTATTCTTCCCTTTCTTCTGCAGTCATGGAAATATCAACAATACAATCTTCCCCTTAATCCCATTTCCTTTTCATGCCTCTAATATTGCCTTTTTTTTGTGCCTTGCGTTACATGCCAAAAGAATCTTGAGTATTCCATCACACTACTGACTCCTGCCTTGTGGATGATGGCTGTCAGTAGTTTAGTAAGAGTGCAGGAGGCCTAGCCCCAGACTTCTTCTTGATCTGTGTCTGATCAGTGGTGGTAATAACCCCCAGAATAATGGTGTTCAGATACTAGGCAATGACAGAATCAGAGGTGGATAATTAGGTCCAATATAGTTATTGCTCATCATTTATCAGCCCATAAGAGACTGGTATCCAGATTTTACTGTTTGCAGGCATGGATTGCTAATTTTCTGAGCAGTTGTATTTAGAAATGATAAATAAAAATACAAAACAGGAAGAATCCAATAGGTTCTTGTTTGTGAAAGTGACAAAAAGAGCTTTGTAGTCTTTGTGACCCTCCTAGGTTGCAGATCTTAAAGTACACACCCAAATACTTTTTCATAGAAACATAGAAGCATAGAAGATAGGAGCAGGAGTAGGTCATTCGACCCTTCGAGCCTGCTCCGCCATTCAACGAGATCATGGCTGATCTTAAAGTTCAGTACCCCGTCCCCGCCTTCTCTCCGTAACCTTTAATACCCTGAAACTGAAGAAATAGATCTAATTCCCTCTTAAATAGATTTAATGAACCTGCCTCTACTGCCCTCTGTGGCAATGAATTCCACAGATTCACCACCCTCTGGGTAAAGAAATTCCTCCTCATCTCGGTCCTAAATGGTTTACCTATTATCCTCAAACCATGGCCCCGGGTTCTGGATTTTCCCATCATTGGAAACATCCCATCTGCATCCATTCTGTCCAGTCCTGCCAGAATTTTATATGTCTCTATGAGATCCCCTCTCAATCTTCTAAACTCCAGCAAGTACAATCCCAATTTGCGCAATCTTTCCTCATAAGTCATTCCTGCCATTCCAGGTATCAGCCTGGTGAATCGCCTCTGCACTCCCTTCATTGCAAGAACATCCTTCCTTAGATAAGGTGACCAAAACTGCACACAATACTCCAGGTGTGGTTTCACCAAGGCCCTGTACAGCTGCAGTAAGGTATCCTTGTTCCTATACTCAAACCCTCTTGATATGAAGGCCAACATACCATTTTCCTTTTTAACCGCCTGCTGTACCTGCATGCTCTCCTTCAGAGACTGATGTACAAGTACCCCTAGATCTCTCTGCACTTCCCCATCTCTTAATTTATTGCCATTCAAATAGTAATCTGCCCTCCGGTTTGTATTACCAAAATGGATAACCCACATTTATCCACATTGTAGTGCATTTGCCATGTATCTGCCCAGTCCCTCAATTTATCCAAATCACACTGGAGCTTCCTGACCCCCTCTTCCGTGCACACAACCCCTCCTAGCTTAGTGTCATCTGCAAATTTGGAGATATTCCATCCAATCCCCTCATCCAGATCATTAATGTAAATTGTGAACAGCTGGGGTCCCAGTACAGATCCCTGTGGCACCCCACTGGTCACTGCCTGCCACTCAGAAAACGAGCCATTTATCCCAACTCTGTCTTCTACCTGCCAGCCAGTTCTCAATCCACATCAATACCTTGGCCCCAATCCCATGAGCCTTGATTTTGGAAGCCAGTCGTTTATGTGGGACCTTATCGAAGGCCTTTTGGAAGTCCAGGTACACCACATCCACTGGCTCTCCCCCATCTATTTTACCTGTCACCATCTCAAAGAATTCCAATAGATTTGTCAAGCACGATTTACCTTTTGTAAATCCACGTTGACTCCGTCCGATCCCTTCTCTGCTAGTCATATGCTCCGCTATTACATCCTTAATAATGGATTCCATCATTTTGCCCACTACTGATGTAAGGCTCACCGGCCAATAATTCCCCGCTTTTTCTCTACCCCCCTTTTTAAATAGTGGGGTAACATTAGCTACCCTCCAATCCATGGGTACTGATCCTGAGTCTATCGAGTTCTGGAAAATAATTCTTAAAGCATCTGCTATCTGAATGGCCACTTCCTTGAGTACCCTAGGATGTAGATTATCAGGCCCTTGGGATTTATCTGCCTTCAATCCCATCAATTTCCCCAAGACCACGTCCTTAGAGATACTGATTTCTTTCAGTTCCTCCCTTGCATTAGTCTCTATGTTCCCCAACATCCTTGGGAGGTTATTTGTATCCTCTCTTGTAAAAACAGAACTAAAGTAAGAATTTAATTGGTCTGCCATTTCCTTATTCCCCATTATATATTCCCATTAGAACAATTTATTTCTTTACCATCCTTTTCGGGAGGGATTCCAAGCCACTTTGGGAGAAAATTTGTTTCTTTACCTCCCATATATTCTTCAACCAGTTACTTCAAATTTCTGTCTGTTGGCCTTTAACTCCTTTGCTAACTCCACCTACCATTGTCATGGAAAGGTGGTCATTGATGAAAATATTAGGCTTCACCCAAAGATCTCTTGCAATGCTGTCCTGTATCTGAAATAACTTTCCTGTACAACTCTCAACCTGCTCAGTTCTGTTCAGAATAAATCCAACCATGTGAGTGCTTTCTCCTTGCTGCTCATTGAGGGCTGGATGCCACACTGGGTGATAAAATCACATTCCCTTTGGGATCAAATAGATATTACTGTGCAGTGATGTATTCTTTATTTTCTTCTGCAGTCATGGGAATATCAGCAATATGATCTGCACCTTAATCCTATTTCCTATTTTTGCCATTTCTTTTAATTTCCTTGATAAAATAATCTCTGTGTTGCAAATTTCCATTGATCCCCATCCCTCCCACATTCACTATATTTTATGGACGATTGTTCCTGATTTTTTTCATATCTTTACACTTTTGTGTGATTTGATCCTAAACTTTTCCTGCAGGGAGAGGAGTTACTTGCCTCAATAGATAGTGTTTGACTCTGAGCACCAGCTTGGTACTAATGGAGAATGGAACTGTTGTGAAGGCTATTCCTCATCTTCCCCCCACCCCTTTACCCAACCAATACTTCCACCCTTTAAGTGGTGGAATATGTTGATAGACCTCTGCTTGAGGTCTATGAATGAGAATGCAGTTTTGTGCTGTTGAAATCTGGTAGTGATTTGTCCAAGGTGGCTTTAGCCATGGTTCCATTCAGTCTCTGAGGCACAAGGCCATGAGAAACATCTTAATGTCACTGAAGTCATTTCTGTGAGTGTATAAAATTTCAATATAAATCTGCCAGTCTCAGTTAAGGCCTGCCAGTGGCAAGATTTACTTGTAAGTAACAATGGGAACATTATATCGCTGCCATACCTGCTCAGATGAAGTCTTGAGATGTGTCTGTCAGGGTTTATTGCATCTGAGGAGACCATTTGGGCCTCCAACCTTACTAACAGTCCTAAACTAACCCTATTATTCCCCATAGCCCCTTGTCTTCCTCAGCTTCAGATTACTTAATGGTTTGTATTTAACCACCACAAAATTCCTTGCTTCAGCAGCTGTTTTGGAAAAATAATATGTAGGTAAATGGTAAAATCTTGCACAATTGATGAGTTTGTTTGATTAGTGGAATAAATGGATGATTGATGTTCTGTGTGTACTTGGGAGGCTGCATCTCTATAACTAAACATTTTTGGACTGTTCCTTCAAATCGTTGGAGAATGGTTGGAGAATGTTAAAATTGTTAAGAATCCATTTCACTGTAAAAAGGAAGAATTTTGTGATATCTTGGGCCTTCATTTTCAGGATGCTCATGAAATTTTAGGTTTTTTTCTATTTGTGTTTTCATTCTACAATTGAATGTTATCTGGAAGCTACAACCATTGTTTCCATTGAGAATTGGCCGCTTTACTTCACTGTTTTCCCGATCATAATAAAGACTTTTGCTTACTACTGTTTATTAACCAAGTATTAACTAATCAGTAATTTCATAGGTATCAAGGCTCTTCATAACTTTAAAGTTAAAACAAAGTCCTGATTAGAGAATCAGATTTCAAGCAATAGAAGTGACTAAGTTGCTGAACTTCCAGTTGAATGCACAGTGATAATGTCCCTTTACAAGCAAATTCAGGAACTTAAATTGTGAATCTGCTGTAACTGCTCGAAATTTCTAGAATTAAATCAATAAGCATTCTGTAGTTTTGTATCTTCCTTGTCTCGAAGGCATTCAGTTCATACATTCAGAAACATCAGCGACTGTGCTCCATATGTGAAATAGCATGTTTGTTTGAAACCTTTTTGGCTATAGAAGAGTAATCTGGTGGTTTGATTGTTTGCACTCACAGACTTCTGGATTACACACTGAAACAAAAAATGCTGAGAATGTGTGACAGAGTGATGGAGAACGGGCAGTTTGACTGGATAAAATTTTCCATCTGGCAATTATCACACTGATGATAAGGGGAGAAAATGATTGGAGAGGCAATGCTGGTTTGGAACTGCTTGATGGGATTTATTGTGAGGAAAATGTGAGGTTTTCTAAATTGAGAAAGAAGGAAATGTTGAGGGGTGGAGGAATTTTTGTTTGCTGGGGAATATAATAAACATGCAGATCCCAAAAGCAAATAGTATGTTGATGGTTATTGCAAGGGGATGAGAAAACCAAAGTAAGGAAGTATCGTTGAAATGATGCAGGTTTTGGTGAGAATTTAGCCCTTTTTAACACTGTAAAGCCACTTTATTGCCATATACAGTACCTGTCTCTGGAAGCCGGCTTGCTTGTTCATACTGAATAGAAAAAAGCCGTGAGTCCTTTTACACAGCAAGCCGGCTTCCCAAAGCAAAAAAGGCGGGACATGTAGCACAACAGTGTCAGCGCCTAGTGTGACGCCTTAAGAAAATAATCCGATTCGGTGGGTCTGGATACAAGAGTTTGCAACCACATGTAGCTTTTATTAACACAATTGAAGAATCATGGGAGCATGGGAAAATGTTAACAGGAATGAAACACAATTTAGAAGGGAGCATGGGAAAATGTTAACAGGAATGAAACACAATGTATTAGGGAGCATGGGAAAATGTTAAACAGTACAGTAATTAGTTGCCCATTCAGAGCCAGCTCTCCAGCGCATGACAACCTGTTTTGCAGAGACTGCCAAAATGTTTGGCCTGGAAGTCAGCCTGAAGAAAACTGAGGTCCTCCATCAGCCAGCTCCCCACCATGACCACCAGCCACCCCACATCTCCATCGGGCACACAGAACTCAAAACGGTCAACCAGTTTACCTACCTCGGCTGCACCATTTCATCTGATGCAAGGATCGACAAAGAGATAGACAAAAGACTCGCCAAGGCAAATAGCGCCTTTGGAAGACTACACAAAAGAGTCTGGAAAAACAACCACCTGAAGAGACACACAAAGATCAGCATGTACAGAGCCATTGTCATACCCATGCTCCTGTTCGGCTCCGAATCATGGGTCCTCTACCGGCATCACCTACAGCTCCTAGAACACTTCCATCAGCGCTGTCTCTGCTCCATCCTCAACATTCATTGGAATGACTTCATCACCAACATTGAAGTACTCGAGCTGGCATCGAATCCATGCTGCTGAAGACCCAATTGCGCTGGGTGGGTCACGTCTCCAGAATGGAGGACCATCGCCTTCCCAAGATCGTGTTCTATGGCGAGCTCTCCACTGGCCACTGAGATAGAGGTGCACCAAAGAAGAGGTACAAGGACTGCTTAAAGAAATCTCTTGGTGCCTGCCACATTGATCGCCTCCAACCGTGCATCTTGGCAACTCACAGTTCGGCGGACAGCGACCTCCTTTGAAGAAGACTGCAGAGCCCACCTCACTGACAAAAGACAAAGGAGGAAAAACCCAACACCCAACCAACCAATTTTCCCTTGCAACCGCTGCAACCATGCCTGCCTGTCCCGTTTCGGACTTGTCAGTCACCAACGAGCCTGCAGCAGACATGGACGTACCCCTCCATAAATCTTCATCCGCGAAGCCAAACCAAAGAAAAAAAACAGTAATTGTGAACAGTACTGTTTAACATTTTCCCACATTCTTTTAAGAATTGGGCACATGTGTTTTATTCCCATTAACATTTTGCTACGATCTTCAACAAATTGTGTGCTAAATAAAAGCTGTGTGAAAAGCAGATATTACACGACTTTCAAGCACCGTGTTAAAGGGGTATTTGATTAGTGTGGATTCTTGATCTCTATTCCTAAAAAGGAGAGCATTTTCCTCAGATTAATTCTTGAGATGATCAGCTTGAACTTTGTGAAAAGATTAAGGCTATCTGAATTTTTTCATGATTGAGCTGTGACCCCACCCCCCCCCACCCAAATTCTGAGAGGCATTGATGGGATAGATGTCAGGAGATTGATTACTGTATGGAAATTTAGAACTCGGCTGGAGGTTGGGAAAGGAGTTGTATAGCTTGACTCAGATTAAGAGTACATACATGTCATCACATTCAACCTTGAGATTCTTTCTCCTGTAAGCGAGGCAGAATTACCACTATTGGTGGTGCAAAAAAATTGTACTCAATGTGCACAATAAAACAAATAACAAATGTAAACAAACTGCAATTCAGAGATAATGAAAAAAAGACCAATAAAGTGCACAAGTAGGAGTCTTTAAATGAGTCCCTGATTGACTTCCTTGTTGAGGAGTCAGATGGTGGAGAGGTAGCAGCTGAACCTGGTGGTGTGAGTCTTTTTCCCGATGGCTGCATTGAGAAAAGAGCGTGTGCTGGGTGGTGTGGATCCTTCATGATTGCTGCTGCTGTCCAACAGCAACATTCCCTATAGATGTTCTCGATAGTGGGGAGGGTTTTACCTATGACACACCCCAGGACATTATTAACGTATCCTGGACTATTTAGGACTGAGATGCAAATCTTAACAATTTTCAACCTCTGAAGCTGTGGATGTCCAGTGGCTGAGCTTATTCAATGCTGAGATGTATAGATTTTCAAGAACTAAAGAAATCAAAATTGGGGTGAAGCAAGAAATAGCACTTCGACGCATGATTAATCACTACCTTATTGAATCAAGGAGCATTATTCAAGGCACTTATTGAAAAATAACAATGGCAGAGAACCATAGAACTAAAGTGGGGAACAGGAGTCTGTTTTCATTGATCATTAACAAATCATAAACTTAAACCTATTAAATTTAGAACCCAAAGTTCAAGAAGTGTCTTTATTATCTTATTTCCTTTTCACCTTCCCCAATGACATTTATGTCCATTTGGAAAACTGAATCAAAAACAAAATGCAGAAGCTGCTTGGAACCTAAGATTAAAAACAAAATGCTGGAAGCATTTTTCAGTTAAGGAACCATCTGTAGAAAGAACAACTGAGAATAACTGCACCCACTTCTGCTCTTCTCTCCCCCCCCCCCTTCTCCTTTCTATTCTTTTTTAGTCTCATCAGCCCCACCCATTCCTTTTGGCTCCATCACCTTCCACCCACATTTTTCCACTGGATTCTTCAGCTCTCTTGAGTTGAGCTTTAGTGAAGGTTCGCCACCCACAGCTTCCAGTGCTTCGGCACAGCATTTGTCCATCTTAAAGAAAAGAGAATCAGAAAAACAAGACCTCAAACCTGGCACAAAGCTCTTTGTCTCCTGGTGGCAATATGCATCAGTGATATAGTCTCCCTATAACAGGCATCTTAAAACACTGGAACTGCCACCAATGCCATTTTTATAAATCTGCTGATGGGATCAGTGTCTTTACCAGGTCAACATCCACAGACTCTAGTTAAGCACATTTGGCTTTGATGTGTGAGGCTTCTCATTCATTTGTGTAACAACAAACTCCCAAAGCAATCATTCTGTCATAGGAAGACACACAAAGTACTTCAAAGCCACCTTGAGAAAAGTGTAATATTCTGGCTGATTCATGGAAATCCTGGCCCTTGACTGCTCAGAATGGGGAAGGAACATCTTCGATACCTGAGTTTCTTCAGGGGCATGCCCATGTTCATTAGAAACAGTAGGAAGTGTGCTTCAACCCCATACCTTGCATGTGGTCAAATACCTCCTGCTGTCTTGTAACAGAATTAGTACTTCCAAATTAACTCCTCGAGCATCTCAACCTATTGAAGTGGAGTAGGAGCAAATTATCCTGGATGTTGAGGGAGTGGCTAAGCAGATATTGCTAAATGTGTGTTGTAATTATGAATAAAAATATTTTTTAGTGATGTAAACAGAGTCAGTACATGCCAGCCATCACTCTTGGTTCATCAAGAGAAGAACTAAATGCTTCATGAAGACAATCTCTTCATGTTTGTATTTATTCAGCTTTCCTCTGGCAGAGGAATGGGAATGAGTCAACAACACCATATTTAATGGAAAGAAATCTGAAGTTTAAACAAGCTGGTTTTGTTCCTTGTGGTTAGAATATCTCTTCTCTCTTTGGCTTGGCTTCGCGGACGAAGATTATGGAATGCTAGAAGATTGCAATAATTGATTTCAGCATTCTGCGTTCTCATGAGCTGAGCTGCAGTCTCTTTACTGTCAGGTGACAGTTGCTATCATCATGTCAAACAAGCACAGTTGCCTCTGAGTCATGGGTGCAAATCCAATTCATTTAGCCTTGATAACATTAAATTATCAAAGATGCTAAACTCCTTTATGCTTCCTACATCCAATATGTTACCCCTTTCCTTGATAGTGATAACATCCCATTGTCCTCCGCTTTTGTCAAGAAGCTACAAAATATTCGCAAAGAACCGTACTTCCAAAGTTTAAAAACTCAAAAATGCTGGAGAATCTCAGCAGGTCACTCCATCGGAGGTAAAATATATAACCAACATTTTAGACCTGAGCCCTCTTTCAAGGTATGAGCTAAATGCAGACAGGCACCTGAGGGAGGAGGGAAGAAAGGGCAGGGGGAGCAGCGCAGGTGAACAGACAAAAGGTTATAATTGGACATGGATAGGAGGACAGGATAGGAAAAGTGGGAATGATCGGGAGAGGGGATGGCTGAAGGAAAGGAGACAAGGAAAGGGGGAGAGAGAGAAAAAAAGACAGCTAGAGGAAATGAGACAGGGATAGAGGAAGGGGAGAGATGGGAGAGGATTGGTAACAGAAACTGGAGAAGTTGATGTTAATGCCATCTGGTTGGGGAGTGCCCAGACAGAATATTAGAGCTTATTTCTCAAATTGCAGGTGGTCTCAGTTTGGCAATGTGTGAGACCATGGACAGACAAGTCAGCATGGGAATGGAGTGGAGATTGAAATGGATTGCCAATGGGAGATTCCTGCTATTGCAGCAGAGTGTAGGTGCTCAATGAAGTGATCTCACAGTCTGCGTCCAGTCTCTCTGATGTAGAGGAGTCCACAATGGGAACACTAGGTGCACCAGTGTATGGGCGGCATGGTTAGTGTAGCGGTTAGCTCAGTGTTGTTACAGCGCCAGCGATTGGGACTGGGGTTCGAATCCCACTCTGTCAGGAGTTTATTCGTGGATTTCCTCCAGGGGGACTGGTTTTCTCCCACCCTTAAATTTACCTGGGGTTATAGATCAATTGGGTGTAATAGAGTGGCATGGGCTTATGAGCCGAAAGGCCTTTTATTGTGCTGTATATCTTTTAAAAATAGTAAATGACATTTGCAGATTCACAAGTGAAGTTTTAACCTTTACATTCCAGCCCCTAATTATTATAGTTGACTAATAATTACTATTACAGATACAAAAGTAAATGTGGTAAGTATAAGATTAGAAATCAAAACTTTCTGCTTCTTGTAAAAGACTGATTTTAGTAATAGGTCGATTTTAAGTAATCAATCTTAGTTTTAATCTGCACTTGCCAAACTAAAATTTTCTTGTCTGGAACTGTATGCACGATTTTCCCCAGCAACCAAGAATTTCTTGGTACAAAATCGTCCATGATAATTATAATGTCTCCACATACAAAATTGCATTTACTTTTGGACCTTTTTTTGTCTTTCTTGTAATAATGAAAGATATTCCTTAACTAATGTTTTCCAACATAAATCCGCAATAAACTGCACTTGTCTACATCTGCATCTTACATAAATATCTTCTTTCTGAAATTGACCCAGAGGCATTAAAGGTTTAGATTTAAGAAGTAAGAGATGATTCGATGCAAGTGCCTCGATGTCATTTGAATTGACAGAAATTTTAGTTATTGGACGACTATTTAAAATAGCTTCGATTTCACACAATACTGTCTGAAGATTGTCGTCATTCAATATTTGACTATTCAAAGTAGAATTAAGAATTTGCTTGATTGATCTAATCATTCTTTCCCACACCTTCATGATGTGATCCTGTGGGTGGGTTAAATATCCAATTAATTTCCCTTTGAAGGAATGCATCATGAATATGAGGTTGATTCCAATTTTGAATTGCTTTCATAACTCTAGTTGAGCTTCTATAAAGTTAGATCCATTATCAGAACGCAATTCTTTTACTTGTCAACATCTGGTGATAAAACGCGAAGAACATTGATAAAAGTGTCTGTATCACGCGATGGCGCTACTTCAATATGAATTGCTCTCATAGTCAATCAAGTAAAAATAGCTGTGTCATTTTTAATACTTCTTCGTTTTATTTGCAAAGGACCAAAATAATCAACTCCCATATATGTAAATGAGGGTTCATCAGATGAAACTCCGTCTTTGTGGCAAATCCGCCATTTGTTTTTCTCCAGGTTTAGCATTTTTTTTTATGTTGACAATTAACACATTTTGATATAATTCTTTTGATTAATGTTGAAGCACTAAGCACCCATATTTCTGGCATAATTCTCAAAACACTTGATTAAAACCACCATGATCTGTTTTTTCAAGTATATGTCAGACAATCAATTCAGAAATATGAAATTCTTTAGCTAATATAATTCACTTCTGGCTTTATTGTTTTTTCCAATATTCCTCCTACTCTCAATACATTATTTACAAGAATAGGATTAAGCTTGTAAGTACGACTTGCCTTTGTAATATTCAGATTCTTCTTCAATTTTGATATCTCATGATTCGTTTTTGTCAGAAAAAGGCGTTTGATAATCTCCAATTTAGCATTCACCAACTCACCATCTGTTAAGTCTCTTTCGAGACTTGAGATTCTCTTTCTTGATACGATGTAAAAACAGTTTTTAATCTGAGAATCCATGCTACTGCCTTTTTCAAACAAAGCCATGAAGAATAATAGCAAATTAATTGAATAGTCGAATCATTCTCTTTAGATATTTGAATAGTATTCACATTAGAGTTTTGGATTTCTGAATCCTCCATTGAAAATTCTTTTAACTCTTCTGGATTTTGAAGACAATCTTCTTAAGATTGCAAAAGAAGTTGAGGACCGATCACCCAAGTGTTGGCTCTTTTCAGAAACGATTTAACTTTTGTCCCTCATGAAGCCATGTCAGCTCCATTGATTAGCATCCAAAATTAATGTCATTAATTTTCTTAGTCACAAAGGTATGAAACCTCATGGTTTTGTCATTAATGTATTTAAGCAATCTATCAGACCAAAACATAACTCCATCTGTAATTCTCTTCTTAATACAGTGTCCATTTTGCTCGCCATAGTAGTGGCAGTTAATTCCATTTGAGGTATGGTGACTGGCTTTAATGAAGCCACTCTGGCTTTTCCCATTACAAATCCACAATGTACTCGCTTTTGGTTTTAGGATTCTTTTGACAGGTAGAACATCACAATCCAAGTCAAGGTGTTTTATCTCATTTGCTCTTTCTGTCTTGGGAATAGCAGCCAACACATCTCGACTGTTGCTAATCCATTTTGTAAGGAAGAAACCTCCTTTATTACAGATCTCTTTTAACTCATGCAGTTTATTTAACTCATTGCTTCTTTTTCTGAAACCAGAGTTAAGACGATCATCAACATAGAAAATATTTTTGATGATGCTTATAGCTTGGGAACTAAATTGCTCTTCAACACATTTCTTGAGAGCAAAATTTGCACAACTCACTGAAGTTGCTCCAAATGAACTGTCATTCTGTATTCAATCATATCTTTATTATTGCCATTTGGTCACTATAACAATCATTAAAAAAAATTACTTTCTTCTGATGGTACTTTCACTTGATGAAATATTGCTTCAATATCTGCAGCAATTACAATAGGCTCTTTACAAAATTTTATCATAATGCTTATTAAAGTACTGGTTAAGTCTGGACCTTGTAAAAGTTGAGAATTCAATGAAACTCCTTGAAATGATGCTCCACAATTAAATACTACATGTAATTTCTCCTTTTGTAAATGTATAACTCCCTTGGTTATCATATCTGACATGACATTGGTATATTCCAAATGAAAGGAAGAATTTCTCTTGAATTTTCTCTTCAAATTCAGCAGACACTGTTCTGCAATTTTGACTCCTTATTACTTATCGACATTCGAGAGCTTTTGGTACTTCTAACCCAATTAACATCTCAATCTTAGCATCAGTCTTGGGTAAACAAATGTCTTTTAGATGATCCCACTGTTTGATATCATCCTGATAAGGAATATTCTTCTTATTCACACCCATAGTCTTCTGAGTATATACACTAGGAAGATCACAAAGTTAATTGCTATTCAATCCAGCAATATGTAAACCTGAAACTATATTAGTTTCAATGTTCTTTTCATCATTCATTGTCTTCAACAAGATTTGTGATCGGGAGGAGTCACGTGATGGAGTAGTGGCCGGTAGGGGAACTCCAGCCCTCTCCAGAAAAGTAAAAAAAAGATAGAGAAAAAACAAAGGCACAAACATAAAAACCATAACAAAGTGACAGTAAAAGTGTGGAGAAAATGGCAGCGAAGAAAGAAAAACAACAGGAAGAAAAGAAGGAAGGACATCGGAGGAGGAAGGTGAAGGCCTTACCGGTACGAGGAGGCCCGCCGTGGAGAGAGAAGCCCGCTCCCTGAGGTCAGTCGAAGCCCTGAACTCGGGACTACAAAAATGGCTCACGGAGCCAAACAAAAGTGCGCAACCGCGCATGTGCGAGGATTCGCGCATGCGTGATGCGCAAGACAAAAATAACACTGACGGGAGGGGAGACCAGCTGAGGAGTAGATCTCCACAGCTGAAACAGACAACCACAACACAACAAGAGGAAAACATAGAAAATAATGAGAACAAGAAGGAAGAGAGTAAAAATAAGAGATCAAAGAAACAACAGATGACCAACCCAGAGGAAGAAGACCAACACCAAGACACTTCTAATAAAAATAAGAAGACCAAAAATACCCAACAAAATAAAACAAACAGCCCAACAAGAAAACGAGAAGAGACAGAGGTAAAGGACACAGATCCTGAGTGGACTCAGAAGAAGAGGAGGAAGAACACAGAGAAATGGAAGATGAAGGGAAGGGCAAGTACATGGATATATTTTTTTAAAGAATATATGGAAACAGTAAAAGAATGGCAGTCACAAGAATTGAGTGAAATAAAAAGAAGAATAAAAAGTACAGAAGAAAAAGTGAATAGATTAGAGATGATCATGACAGATATAGGAAAGAGAGTAGACAAGGTGGAAGAACGAGAAACAGCCATAGAAATGGAAGTAGATGACTTAAAAAAGAAATTAGAAGAATCTGATAAAAAAGTTAAAGAGACACAGGAGCTGTTAGCTCAGAAGATAGATATAATGGAAAATTATAATAGAAGAAACAATATAATGATAGTGGGCCTTAAGGAAAATGAAGAAGGCAAAAATATGAAAGAATTTATAAAAGAATGGATTCCTAGGAAGACCAGAATTACAGGAAGAAATGGAAATAGAAAGGGCACACAGAACATTAGCCCCTAAACCACAACCACAACAAAAACCAAGATCCATTCTAGTAAAATTCCTAAGATATACAACAAGAGAAAATATATTGGAGAAGGCAATTAAAAAAATAAGAGAAGACAAAAAACCACTGGAATACAAGGGTCAAAAATTTTTTTTCTATCCAGATATAAGTTTTGAACTCCTGAAAAAGAGAAAGGAGTTCAATGCAGCAAAAACAACCCTATGGAAAAAAGGTTATAAATTTATGTTAAAATACCCAGCGGTACTTAAAATAGTTATTCCAGGGCTGCAAAACAGACTATTCTCGGATCCGGAGGAAGCACGAAAATTTGCAGAACAACTACAAAACAGGCAGAGAGATGAAGACGTGTAACGAGAGTAAAAATGACCACGAACTATATGTATGTGTGTATATGGGTGTGTATATATATATATATATATATATATATATATATATATACATATATATATGTGTGTGTGTGTGTGTGTATGTATATATGTGTGTACATGAGTGTATCCGTATTTAAAGGAAAATATATAGAGTATAGATAAGAATTAATAAAGGAAAGAAAGGTAAGAGAGGAAGTATGGAGGGAATTAAGAGAGTGACCTTTGTTATATATGAAGATTAAAATCTTTTCTGGGGGGGCTGGGTGGGGAAGAATTACAGTCACTGCGAAATCAGTTGACGCTTGCAAGCGGATTCGCAAATCCAAATGGAGAGGGGAGATGTGGTTGCCCGACAAGGGACAAAGGGCAACTCAGAAAGGGGAGGGACTTTTGGGGTTAAAGGAATTTTAGATATGAGAATAGTGGAAATATTTTATGTTTTAGAAATGTTGTCTTATAATGTGTTCAAAAAAAGAAAGCAGAAATGGATAAGAAGGGAAGGTGGTGATGAGGAAACGGAAAGGAAAATTAAACAAAGTATGAAATGGCTATGTTGAACTATATGACTTTAAATATTAATGGAATACATAACCAAATCAAAAGGAAGAAACTGTTAAATTTACTGAAAAAAAGAAAAAATTGATATAGCATTCGTACAAGAAACACATCTAACTAAAGTGGAACACAAGAAATTAAAAAGAGATTGGATAGGACATGTAACAGCAGCATCTTATAATTCGGGTAGCTATGTTAATCAATAAAAATGTACCAATCAAAATAGAAGAGGAAATAATAGATCCAGCAGGGAGATATGTAATGATAAAATGTCAGATATATTCAGAATTTTGGAATTTACTCAATGTATATTCACCTAATGAAGAAGATCAAAAATTTATGCAAGATATCTTTTGAAGATAGCAGATATGCAAGGGAACATACTAATAGGAGGGGTTTTTAACCTTAATTTGGACTCAAACATGGATAAAACTGGAAAAAAACTAACAGAAAGAACAAAGTAACCAAATTTATAATTAAATCGATGGAAGAAATGCAACTTTTGGATATATGGAGGAAACAACACCTAAAGGAAAAGGAATATTCATATTATTCGGGTAGACATAAAACATACTCAAGGATAGACCTACTCCTGTTATCAGCCCACATTCAAGGGAGAGTTAGGAAAACGGAATATAAAGCTAGACTATTATCGGACCACTCACCCCTGTTATTGGCAATAGAGCTAGAGGACATCCCACCAAGAATGTATAGATGGAGATTAAACTCCATGCTACTTAAAAGACAGGATTTTAGAGAATTAATTGAATGACAAATTAAAATGTACTTTGAAATAAATATGGAATCAGTGAAAGATAAGTTTATACTATGGGACGCAATGAAAGCGTTCATCAGAGGGCAAATAATAAGTTATGTAACTAAGACGAAGAAGGACTACAATCGGGAAACAGAACAGTTGGAAAGGGAAATAACAAATATAGAAAAAGAATTAGCAATAAAGGAAGATACAACTAAAAGAAGAGAATTGGCAGATAAAAAAATAAAATATGAAACACTACAAACATATAAGGTGGAGAAGAACACAATGAAGACAAAACAGAAATATTATGAGCTAGGAGAAAAAACGCACAAAATTCTAGCGTGTCAGCTTAAGACAGAACAAACTAAAAGAATGGTATTGGCATTAAGGAAAAAGGACAGACAAATTACATATAATCCAACGGAGATCAATGAAAACTTCAGGGAATTCTACGAGCAACTATATCAAACTGAAAATGAAGGGAAAGAAGACAAAATAGATGAATTTCTAACTAAATTGAACTACCGAAATTATAAACAGAGGAGCAAAATAAATTAATAAAACCATTTGAAATAGAAGAATTACAGGAGATATTAAAAAAACTACCGAACAATAAAACACCAGGAGAGGATGGATTCCCAATAGAATTTTATAAAACATTTAAAGACTTATTAATTCCTCCCCTCCTGGAAGTAATCAACCAGATTGATAAAACACAAAGCATACCAGATTCATGCAAAACAGCAATAATTACAGTAATACCAAAGACAGAGAAAGATCCACTTGCACCAGCATCATATAGACCAATATCTTTACTTAACACAGATTATAAGATAATAGCTAAACTATTAGCAAACAGATTAGCCGACTATGTACCAAAAATAGTAAATCTAGACCAAACTGGATTTATTAAAAAAAGACGAACAATAGACAATATCTGTAAATTTATTAACTTAATTCATGCAGTAGAAGGAAATAAAACTCCAACAGTAGCGGTTGCTTTAGACGCAGAGAAGGCCTTTGACAGAGTAGAATGAAATTATTTATTCAAAGTACTACAAAAATTCAGTCTACCAGAGAAATATATTAATTGGATTAAAGCATTATATAAGGGGCCATTGGCGAAAGTGACAGTAAATGGATATATATCAAAACAATTTAACTTAAGCAGATCAACAAGGCAGGGATGTCCACTATCTCCCTCACTGTTCGCATTAGCTATAGATAAGAACAGAAAATAAAATAAGAGGGATAAAAATAAAAGAGAAGGAATATAAAATCAGTCTATTTGCAGATGACGTTATAATATACTTAACAGAACCAGAAATATCAATAAAAGAATTACATAGGAAATTGAAGGAATATGGAGAAGTATTGGGGTACAAGATCAACAAAAATAAAAGTGAAGCAATGCCAATGAATAATGCGGATTTCACAAAGTTTAAGAAAGAATCGCCATTTAGATGGCAAACACAAGCAATGCGATACCTAGGTATACAACTAAATAAAAACCTCGGCCATCTATATAAACTCAATTACCATCCATTAATGAAAAAATTACAAGATGACTTAGAGCATTGGAAAGACTTACCACTAACACTGATAGGAAGGATAAACTGTATTAAAATGAATATTTTCCCAAGGATACAATACCTATTTCAGTCATTACCAATACACCTAACAGAGAAATTCTTCAAGGAGTTAAAGAAAATAATAAGGAAATTCTTATGGAAAGGGGGGAAACCGAGGATAGCACTAGATAAATTAACAGAATGGTACAAACAAGGAGGCTTACAACTACGAAACTTTAAGAATTATTATAGAGCCACACAATTAAGATACCTATCAGCTTTTTATCAAACAAGGGAAAAACCAGATTGGACCAGACTAGAACTAGATCAAATAGGGGAGAAGATACCTGAACATATACTATATAAATGGGATGCATCATCTGCTCAACATTTGGATGAAGATTCATGTAGAAAGGAATAAAACAAATTACCAACTACCAAAACTAATATTGACGCAAAATCAGCTAATCCCTTTCACAATAGATAACCTTTCCTTTAGAGAATGGGAGAGGAAAGGGATCAAAAGAATAGAAAATTGTTTTTCGGGAAATAAATTATTATCCTTTGAACAAATGAAGGATAAATATAATATAACTCACGATACAATGTTTGCATACTACCAACTGAAAACCTACTTGAAGGACAAATTGAGAAACCGTCTGAGGTTACCAGAAGGAAGCAATTTTGAATATGTGATTACAGACACAATAATAATTTAAAAATTTGTAACAAACATGTCCCTCAAACTGCAAGAAAAGGAGAACGAGGAAACAAATGGTAAACCTAAACAAAAATGGGAACAAGATCTAAACATAAAGATAAAGAATGAAACATGGGAGAAGCTATGCTCCGGAACTATGAGAAATACAATAAACACGAGGTTACGCATGATACAATATAACTGGATACACAGGCTATACATCACACCTCAAAAGTTAAATAAATGGGACCCAACAGTATCAGACAGATGTTTTCGCTATAAAAAGGAAACGGGATCAACAATTCATGCAATTTGGACATGTGAGAAAGTGGAAAAATTTTGGGAAGATCTAAACCAGATATTAAATAAAATCACAAAAAGTAATATACCAAAAAACCCAGAGATCTTCCTCCTAAGTAATATAAGAAACAAAGAATTTGGACTCGATTTGGATGGAGCACAAAAAAGATTTGTTATGATAGCCCGAGTTGTAGCAAAAAAATGTATTATGTCAACCTGGAAATTAGAAGACAACTTGAGAATACAACAATGGTATATAGAAATGAATAAATGTATTCCATTAGAAAAAATAACATAATTTAAGAAATAACATTACAATATTCGAACAAATATGGGAGCCATACATGAAACACAATAGAGAAATCCTACCATGGACTTCCACCACCTAAAATGACAGAAGGAGAAGATAACGAAAAGAACTGACTCAGTAAAATTTCTTGTTTATTTTTATTAAGTGACAACATTGTTTAACAGGTTGAACTTCAAATAAGTGAGGGAGGGGGGAAAAAGGGGGACAAAACGACACTGTATATATTTAAGAAGAAAAATGTCTGTATGTATCTTGGTCAATATGGATTATAGTGTGAAAAATAAAAAAAAATTTAAAAAACAAGATTTGTGATCTTTTGCCATTAAGATTACGTTTATTCATCAATTCAACATTACAAAATAATGCGATACTGCCTGGATCAAGAAATGTGTAGATCTTCAGTATGAAACTCCCCTTTTTAGCTTTAATCTGTACAGGAGCTTGTTTGTCTCTTTGATTGTGTCTTTAGTCTTGGATCCAGATTGTTTGACTTCTTTCTCAACTTTACTTCGTTGAGTATGCAGTAACTTGGGATGCTTTAAACTGCATATATCACAACTGAGTCACTTATTACAAGTTTTGCTGATGTGTCCTTTACACAAGCAACCAAAACATATTCTGTTCTTATTTAAAAAGGTTAATTTCTCGTAATTCGACTTTTTCTCCAGTTGTGAACATTTTTCTTAAGCATGCTTATCTTTGTAATACCTGTACAAACTGCTTTCCTGAACAGCATGATCTTTTTTCTTTGTTTCCTTGTTTGCTTTCTTGTGCTTGTATCTAACACAGCAGTAACAAAGGTACTTCCCTTTGATTTCTGTTGAGACAATGATTTAGACCCTTTGACTCCTTTAGGAACTATTGAATATCCTTAATATTTCCAAATATTGGCATGGTGTTAACATGTACATGTCATTCCAAAAATTGCACAACTTCCACAAAGGCGGCGTCCCTTTCAGGAAGAATCCTAAGCTGTGCAATTTTGGTTCTCTTTATGTCCCTCAGCTTATAAGGTAATTGATTGACAATAATCGACACATTAGTAAGCAAATTCAGCTCTTGCAGATATACATGACTTCCTATTGCATTGCAACGTCCTCTCAAAGAGTGTGTATGCTTGTAAAGCCTTTGTATCCTTTGATTTTATTGCTGGCCAAGAAAGAATCTTGTCTACGTGGGCCCTTGTGATCTTCTGTTCATGGCCATAATGATGATGCAATAATTCTTTTGCCCTTTTAAAACCTTGGTTTGGCTTCATATATTGGCAACTTTTGGCCAACTCTTTCACCTGACCTCCAGTAAACTGTTCCAGGTAATACAGACGATCTTTGGGGTTTTTGGTATTACTTTCAATGTGATGTTCAAAGGATTTCATGAATGTCAAATATTGTAATGGATCTCCATTTAAAAACTGGAATTTCCTTCTTAGGTAAACCATATCAACCTTGTTGCTGTGCTAACATAGCAGAAATTTCATTTTGTTTTGCTATCTGATCATTTCTTGTCCACCGTGGCTTGCGACTGATTTTTTTGATATGAATAGAACATATAGAACTTGAAGTAGTGTCATAAGTGTAGGGCTTTGAGTTGTAACTGATGATGTTGGTGGAGATACTTGACTTGTTGCTGGTTCTACAGCCACACGAAGAGACATCAATTATTGAGAATGATCAACTCACATGGTTGAACCTGGTTGAAATGCTCTCCTTTCGAAAAATTCATAAATTGTGCGCTTGGAAATGGTAGAATGTTGCTAGTCCTTTCCACAGGGCTCGTCTTTGACATTCGAGCACTAGCAGCACCACCTGTGACTCATTGCTCGAATCAACACGTTTCTTGTGGCTACGGTCGGTACCCATTGACCTGCTGGAATGTTAGATGAGAGCATTTCACTTTGATAAATCTTGTTGAAGCCTGAGATAATGCTTTTACTTTGGCCATCTTCATAGCATACTGTTCTTCAAGATCCAGTTTTTTCTTTTCCCTCTTCAATAATCTTTCTTCTTGCTGATTCTTCATTTCAGCTTCTTTATCTTCTAGAACATCTCTTTTCTCCAACCACTCACGTTATGTCTCGATAGTAGCCAAGTCTGCTTGCGCCTTAGCATGCATAATTGATATGCTCGAAACACGTGAAGCTGTACTTGCTCAAGATACCTTGAAGACATTGAAGATCTTCCTACATTCATAACCTTGGAAATACTATCATCAGGATTCACATCTGAACTTTCAGATACCACTGATTGAGTTTCCATCTTCGGCATTTTGCTCAGTACAGCACCAATGGGGCTTTGCAACGTACATTCATGTGTTTCAGTTCCACTAACCTCTAAGTCAGCTAATGAGGTCTGCAGTGCCTTAGCGGAGTCTTCTTTTTGCTTGATAGTTGAAGCTGCTTCTTCAATGGTGGCTGGTTCCAATCTCCTGCCAAGCATTGTCAGTCTGTCTTGCTGGCTCAATTCACAACCAAACAGTTCTTTGAGTGGAACTGTTTGCGCGAGGTCTTTAGCCCAACGAGATTACTTCTTTTCTATCTTCGATTCTTCACACTGCAGCTGTCTTCTCCTGGCTCCTGGGAACTGTAAACAAATTTGTATCTTGCGTGGTCCCTTTAAGATGATTTCTCTGGCTGAATATTTCTGTTCTGCACACAGGCTTCTTCTATGTTTACAATAACTTTCCAAAACATTCTTCTGGGCTTTCTGCCAGATTGTGCTAACCAGGCCTCTGACATCTCTCAAGGTTACAGGTATCATTTCCAGGCAGAAATGTTCTCATAGAGGCTTCTGGAATCTTCTCACAGACAACTAAACTTTTATTTAAAGCTTAAATGGTTAACAAATTAAGTTTTCCCAGATATATTGCTAGCCTTTCTTTCAAAGTTCACAGTCATAACCTTTCTTTGAATAAGAATATAGACAACACTTTCCAAGTTCTAACATTTCCCAATTTCAAAACGTAATTTTCACAAAACATAAGCGATGATGTACCAAATTACCATCTTATTAATTTGCAATTAGCTTTAATTTGTTTTGATAAGACATTTTGCATAACCTCGCATTGAGATTTTCATAACAGTGAGTAACAAAGCATGCTGTATAATGATAACAATATTCAACTTTAAACAGATATGAAAGAAATAAACAAAATAGGATGAAATTAAGATGAATTTAAAGAAAAGTATCTCGAGAGCTTACATCTGTCATGATTCTTCGAAGAATGAGATACAAACTCAGTCCTTTCGGATATTATGTCATAGTAACTATGGTAACACTACAAACAACAAATTTTCTTTAAGGGATAGCCACAAAATCAACAAATTTTTTTTTAAAAACAAGGTTTTAACCTTTACAGCCAGGGCAGATGTGCAGGTAACGGTAGTGGAGGGAAAGCCACATTTTTTTGGAGGAGGACATCTCAGATAATCTTGCATGGAAGACCTTGTACTGGGAGCAGATGTGATGGAGACAGAGGAATTGCAAGGAATGTTAGTGATATCTCTTTACCTCCTATGCTGCATGATCTGCTGAGCTCCTCCAGCAGTTTTTTTCTACTGTCAGACTGCAGACTTTCATGTTTTACTTCCAAGGTTACTTTTTTGGTCCAAACTTGGTACTACTCTTTGGAAGAACAGGCCAGTCTTTATTTACCCCTTAATCGGAATCAGAATTTATTGTCATGAACATGTCACAAAATTCCGTAAATACATAAAGAAAAAATGAGTTTGTGTCTGTGGTTCATTGTCCATTCAGAAATTTGGCCGAGGGGAAGAAGCTGTTTTTGAACCATTCGGTGGTTGTCTTCAGGCTCTTTTACCTCCTTTCTGATGGTAGCAGTATGAAGAAGGCATGGCCGAGGTGGCGAAGGTCCTTGAGGGTAAAGGCTACTTTCTTGAGACACCACCTCTTGCAGATGTCCTTAATGGAGTGAAGACTGATGCCCTAACAACTCTTTGTAGCCTCTTCCTGTCCTGTGCATTGGTAGGCGTATGATATGAAGGCCCAAGATAAATTTTTAGAGATATTGTATTGGTACCCAGGATTTTGAAGTTCTTAACACTTTCCACTGCTGACCCCTCGATGAGGACTGGTTTCTATTCTTCATTTCCTCTTCCTGAAGTCCATAATCAGTTCCTTCGATTTGCTAATCTTGAATGCAAGGTTGTTGTGACACCACTCAACTTGTTGATCCATCTCATTCCTGTATATTTCCTAATTGCCTTCTGTGATTCCACCAACAACCTTGGTGTCATTGACATATTTGTAGATGGTATTTGAATTGTCAAGTTTATTGTCATCTGATTGTACAAATACAGCCTGACAAAACAGCGTCCTCTGGTGCTCAGTGCAAAACATGCAGCAGACACACAACCAGACATAACACACATACAGACAAACAATACCGATCCAGGACAAGTATTTGTATATACAAATAAATAAACATTGTTTCATGAGTGGGAGTCTCTGATGGTTAGTGTGAGCTGTGCCTTTGGTCGTTCAGCATTCTTACTGCCCGTGGGAAGAACCTATTCCTCAGCCTGGTGGTGCTGAATTCTGTATCTCTTCCCTGAAAGCAGCAGCTGAAAGATGCTGTGTGCAGGGTGGAAGGAGTCCTCAATGATTTTGCATGCCCTCTTCAGATAGCAATATTGATCCTGGTAGATCACATCGATTGGGGGAGGGGGGTAGGGAGACTCCAGTGATCATCTCTGCCACTCTTGTGGTCTTGTGGATTGACCTCCAGTCCATTTCTCTGCAGCAACCGTACCACACTGTGATGCAGCCCACTAGGGCACTCTCAATTGAGTTTCTGTAGAAACTTGACATAATGGTGGCAAGTAGACTTGCCTACTTCAGTCTTCTCAGGAAGTACAGTCGCTGTTGACAAGTGAAGAGATGTGCATCACTAGTTAAATGAACTCTAAGGAACTCTGTACTCTCCTCTCTCTACCACAGAGTTGTTGATGTATTGTGGAGTGTGGTCATTCCTGGTCCTCCTGAAACATCTCCTTGGTCTTTCCACATTGAGACTCAGGTTGTAGAATTGTGCCTAGTCACAGTTATGGATATGGAGAGAGTTGAGCAGTGGGTTAAGCATGCATTTTTGAGGAGCACGTGTTTATTGTCAGCGAGGAGATGTTGATACCATTTCGCACTGCTCTGGTTTTCTGATGAGTAAGTCCAGGATCAAGTTGCAGAGGGAGCACCAAAACAACTTATTTTTTGACCTTTCATTCCAATTCCACCAGCTTCTGCCCCCTTGCGTTACATGAATATTATTTGTCATGTGGTTTGATTTTTTTTTGATTAAAAGTTACAGGGAGGAGCTCGACTTGTGCCCAAATCTTCTTTCTCACCACCATTTGGGACCCCAAACAGTCCTTCCAAGTAAAGGAACGCCACATGAATCTGCTGCAGTTGTTATCTATTGCATCCGGAGCTCCCATTGTGGTCTCCCCTACATTGAAGAGCCTGGACTCAGACTAGGGGATCCATTCGTCTCGGACGTACACAATAGTGTGGAACTCCCAGTGCCCGCCCATTTCAATTCAATGTCCCATTCCCTTTCCGACATGTCTGTCCACGGTCTCATGGTCCCAGCTGAGACCATGTGCAAATTGGAGAAACAATATCTTTCATATTTTGTCATCAACTTGTCCTGTTTCAGTTAAGCTCCCCCTCTCTCATCTTTCCCTCTATCTCCTTTCCTCTTGCTCTCTCACCTTTTCCCTCTGTCTCCTTTCACAGAGCCAAAAACAAACCCATCCCCTCTTCCCCAATCATTTCTCACCTTTTCTCCTGTTCCCATCACATCCAATTCACACCTTTTATCCGTTGGTCTGTACTCCTCTCCTCCCCACCCCCACCCTCCATTCATTTCTTTTTATTTCCCTTTCACCAGTCTTTTAATATAGGAGCCTTCCTGGTTTTCTTTTACCTTGTGGAAGGGCTCAAGCCTGAAGTGTCGGTAATATATCTTTACCTTCTGAGACCGGCTGAGTTCCTGCAGCATTTCTGTGTTTTTACTGGGGAAGCCTTCAAGCCTATTTCCACATATTACCAGTCATTTATTCAATTGCAGCCTTTAAACCTGCAGCTACAATGTGAGTTGTAAGGATGAAGATTGAATATTGCACCAGTGAGGAATTAATCTTGCAAAGTAAATTATCCATTCATCTGGGGTGGGGTGGGTGGGGTGGGGGGGGCGGTGGTGGTGGCAAGATGGTGTAGGACGAAGATGTGGGAATTCACCTCTCCCTGACTGGACTGTTTAAACCCGAATTTACAGGACTGATTACAAACTGAACCTTTTAAATAATCTTTTTAACCTCTGAGAATGCAAGAAACAAAAAAAGGGAAAATATAACAATTTTAAAAAACTACATTTTAAACCACTGGAAAAAAACGGAAGAATTTGGGCCTACCGAGCAACTGAAGCCTTGGGAGCGATTTTTGATGGATCTGAAACTGCAACGTATAATCTTCGGCAAGGTCAGATGAAACGTTGCTGCCCTCTGTGCATGCAGCAACGCAAGATGGCGCCGGCGGTGTTTCCCTGCCATTGATCCAGGACAGTCGTAGGAACTCCGTGTCAGGAGCGGCATGTAGCGAGGATGAGCGCGGGGGGGCTGGGGGAGATGAGCTTGCGCACTTAAGTGCGCTACAGGGCCAGCTGGTGCGCAACTGGCACGATAGGGCTGTGCTCCAGTGCGCGCATGTGTGAAGCTCTGGACCAGGTTCGGGCTGTGGGGGGTGGGGGACCTACTCACCGTCAGGCTGACAAAGTCGGCTCGACGTGGAGGGGGGGTTCCTCACTCGCAGTCAGGTGGCCAGGAGTGAAAAGCTGGTGCCTGAAGAAATAGAAGAAGATTTTGATGAAGAACAGGGAATACTTATGGCAGCATCTAAGATTACTGAAGGCAAATCTCGAACTTTGAAGGCATCTTCTCCTTATAAATCACCAAATTTATTAAGTCCTTCACCTGGCCCCGATATGGTAACTATGTTTGAGGAATTAACAAAGCAAAATGAGATTATGATGAAATACATGTCTCAACAGTTTGATGATGTTAAAGATAGAATGTCAGATATGACTGGTGAAATTGCTTCAATGAAATTGGACATTACTAAGTGCCTGCCAACTGTTGATGTAGTTCAAAATGAAGAATGTTGAAGATAGAGTTGATCAGATTGAAGAATCAATTACTGGATGGCAAGTGGAGAAGCAAAATTTTCTACAGAAAATGGACATACTGGAAAATCAGAGTTGTCGAAATAATGTTAAGATAGTGCATTTACCAGAGGATATTGAGGGCACAAATCCTTTTAAGGATTGGATACCGGAAGTTTTGGGATCTGAATATTTTTCAGAAGGTTTGGAATTAGATAGGGCCCATCGTGCTTTAAGAAAAAAGCCTTTTCCAGGTCAACCAATGTGAACGATTTTACTTAGATGTCTTGGGTATCATGATCGGGAAATGATTTTACGTGCTTCAATTCAACAAGCTCGTATGAATCAAGGCCCGGTGATGGTACAGGGTAATAAGGTTTTCTTTTACCCCGATCTAAGCCCTGAAGTTATTCAGAGATTAAAGGAATTTAATCCAGCTGAAGCGGTGCTGTTGAAGAAAGAATATAGATCTGTTTTTAAGATATCCAGCAATTTTTTTTTTATTTTTTTTTTATTTTTTTCCAAAGTGCATAATTCTTTGCCAGATTCCAAGTTGACCCAAGATTTTTCTCCAAAGCCCTTGGTGAACTTAAAAGTTGGAAATGGACAAGGAAGTAGAAAGGTGGAAACTGAACAATTGATGGATTTGGAGGTGGATCTTCCTGCAACATCAGAATCTGAACAAACTGATTTTATCATTGTGATGTCTGGTTGGGAAGAGGATGATGACCCAGTTGTGCCGAAGTCATCATTGGTGTTAACCGCACCCGGTTAAAAGAGGGGGGTACTGCATTAGCAGTTTTTTTTAGGGGTGGTATTTTTGTTTTAGTTTAGAAGGGGGAGGGGTTTGTTTAAGAGGTTTTTGTTTAAAAATATTTTTTTTTTTGGTGGAGCCTTAATTGTATTTGTATTTTTGTGAGTACCTATTTATTGTAGTTAGAATATCTAACTTGAATTTTGCAACTTTTAATGTTAAGGGTCTGAATAACCTGATAAAAAGGAAGCGTGTTTTAAATTACATTAAGAAAATGAAGGTGGATATTGCCTTTCTGCAAGAAACTCATCTGACTGAAAAAGAACATTTGAAATTAAAAAGAGATTGGGTTGGGCACGTTATTTTATCTTCTTAAGGCTTGTTGAGTAGCAATCTTAATTCCTAAAGATTTACCTTTTACATTGGATTTTATGTTGGAAAAGAAGATTAATTGTAAGATTTTTTCTGAAGCATGGGCATTGTTAAATGTATATGCTCCTAATGTAGATGATGAAAAATTTGTTACTGAAGTTTTTTTGGGATTGAACCAAGCAAATGGAGGAGATTTTAATTGTTGTTTGGAACCTTTGTTGGATAAATCACCAAAATCAGTAAGAAAATGAAAGATGGCAGAATGTATAGTTGAGGTAAGGAAGGAATTAAATTTGGTGGAAATATGGAGATTAAACCTGACAGAAAAAGACTTTTCATTCTATTCAGCTAGGCATGACTCATTTTCAAGAATTGATTATTTTAAATATCTGCACAACTACAGGGGAGAATAATGAATGCCGAATATAAAAGTCGAATTCTATCGGATCATTCACTTCTATTAATATCATGTATTAGTTCAGATAGTTATAGATGGAGATTTAATGTTGCTCTGTTGAAACAATCTGAATTTGTTAGTTTTCTTAGAGATCAAATTAAGATGTTTCTACAATTAAATGAGAATTCAGTTCAAATTAAATTTATATTGTGGGATGCGTTGAAGGCTTATTTGAGAGCTTAGATTATTAGTTTTACAACTAAGCTCAAAAAGAAATATTTGGCAGATAGTAATAAACTTGAGGAAGAGATTTTAAAGAATTGGAGAAAGATTTGCAGAGAAATGTTTCGGAAAATAAAAAGATAAAATTATCTAATATGAAAATGCAATATAATACCAATATAATATCATTATGAGAAAATGTTTCAGAGATCTAAACAATGGTATTATGAGTTAGGAGAAAGAGCTCACAAGGTCTTAGCTTGGCAGTTGAAAACAGAACAGACTTCTAGGACAATAAATGCTGTAAAAAGGGGTACGAGAGTCACTTATAAACCTCAGGAAATTAACAATGAATTTAGTTCTTTCTATCAAAATTTATACGTCAGAGGTTGAGCAAGATACGGAACAAATAGAAACATTTTTGATGGGATTAGATCTTCCTGTTTTAAATGATTTAGAAGTTCAGGAATTGGAGTCGTCATTTACGGATTTGGAAATTAAGGGAAAAAAAGTAAATTATCCATTTATCTATATGGTGTACTATGATGTAGGAATTAAAGGATACAAGAATATATAAAGGTAAATCTGCAGGTGCTGAGATCTAGTTCAGTATACAAAAGTGCTGGAGAAGCACGGCAGGTCACACAACATCAATTAATGTTTTGGGCCTGAGCCATTCTCTAGGACTGGAATGTAAAAATATAATAATCCAAGATCTGATAAAGACTACTGGTCGTAGTAGGTGAAAAAAATTTCAGTATTCTCAAATTCAGAAAAATGCAGAAACTTGTTGATTTGAAATAAAGTGGCACCAGCATTCAACAGCGACTTTGTGTGGGCTGCAGAAACCCCTGCTACCTTCCAACCTGAACTTTGGTGTCCAAATTTCATGAATAATTCCTCTTGGGTTGATGAGTGCAAACTAATTTTAAAAAGTGATTCACCCCAGAGGAAATAAACTCTTGTTTACTGTAACTTAGCAGATAAGAAAGGGAGATGAATTATTCATTTCATGTATTAGTCTCCAAGTACTATTAATAGTACTGTACCTAGGATCACTTTTCTGATAGTCGTGATGGAGTGTTTCAGATAGCACATTGTAGAGTCATAGAGAGCCATTGATAGTTTTGTATTTTTTCTCTTGCATTGATCCAACTTATTTTCCTTGAAGTTTGAAACTACTACACTTTCAGAATGGAGCTGAAGCCTTGCACTCAGGTACTTTTCCATGAATTCACCCAGCTGTAAAAAAAAAAGCCTCACATTTTCTTCAACCTTCCAATTTTTGGCACCTTATACCTTACAGGTATAAGCTATTTTCTGTGCTTTGGCTTAAAGCTGTTCTGAAATGATTCAGCAACATTGTTTTGAGTTTTTTTGTTTCATCATTTGTGAAAATCTGAATTGATAACAAGCAATTCAAACTCTGACATTTTGATCCAGCAACATATCTTTACAAAATATATCTGCTGAAGATTCCTAAAGCAGATTTGAGTAATATCTAGCAGAATGCTGGGAGTGATGGAATTAACTGATTTTGTTGCATAGTTAAGAATTAGACTCCTAGCAGTTTGTATTAATTCAAAGTTGTCACATTTGTGGCCCGAAATGTGAAGTTAATAAAACATCAAACACAAGTTTTATCAGGTAAACTTCTCCGAGTCTTTATTCTCCGATTTCCTTTGTTCTCCTGCTTGTGCTCTTATCTCTCTCTCATACCACGTGACTTCCGGTACATCTCATACATATTCATTATCATGACATCCCTCCTTTAATCAGAAATAAACTTTACCTTCACTTACCAATATCCCTCAGAAACATACAAACATCGTAACTAATGGTAATACTATAACTCAACTACATAAAATTTACTTCCTACAGCACTCATACATGTACTTTATGATATAAGATTAAAATACTGTCCCAAAGTTCTTATTAAAATTATGGCACAAAGTCTTCGTATCGTTTGGGCGCTTTCCGGTTTCGTTTCGGCCTGCCTGCGATATTGTCGTCGCTTCTCGGTTGTTCACTCTTAGCGTCGGAAATACTGCTCGCCATGGCTTCGGGTGTTTCTGGCGCTCTAGTCACTTCATCAGGAGTGCTGGTAACTGCCTCTGGAACATCATCAGGTCTCTCAGTTTCAGCATCTCGTATTGGCCTTTCAACCTCTTCGCTCGATGTATCTCTGGACTGGTACCTTTTTACACCTGATACATTTCTCTTATACAGGACTCCAGTCGGAGACTTGACTATCACCATACTGCCACTTCTGGATACGGCAGTATAGGGTTGATGGTAATAAGGTGTGTCTAGCTTACCACCAGTTTCATGCCTCACTAGAACATTATCTCCTGGCATGATGTCTGAGTACTTGGCTCCACGTTTCGAATCTGTGTACAGCTTTGCTGCACCTTTCTTTTCAGCATCGTGGTCCCTCATCTCCTGATCGTCTCGGATTTCCTTTATTTCTGGCATTTTTGTGTGGATTTTTCTCCCAAAAAATGCTTCTGCAGGACTTTTTCCAGTGGTTGCATGAGGCGTTGCTCGATAGACAGCCACATAAGATAGCAATGCTTCTCGCCAATTTTGTCCTTCTGCGTGTGCAATCCGCAATCGTTTTTCAATGGACTGATTTTGTCTCTCTACTTCTCCGTTGGCTTGCGGCCATTTCGGAGTTACTTTATGATGGTGGATACCTGTGGTCCTCATGTATTCCGCAAATGTCTCTGAAATGAATTGTGGACCATTGTCAGAGTATAATGTAACAGGTAATCCATATCTTACGAATATCTCTGCTAATGCTTGTATTGTTTTTTCAGTGGTTGTGGACTTCAACACCACGTACTCATAGTATCTGCTGTAGTAATCTATCACTACCATAATTGATTCACCCGTCGGTAAAGGTCCAAGAAAATCAACAGCTACGTCGATCCATGGTCCTGTCGGGAGTTGCGTACTCCGGATCGGTTCTGGCGGATTACTCCTACTTGTGATTTGACATCCGCGACAAGTTTTAACAAATTTCTCTGCGTCTTTATCACAACCTGGCCACCATACCTTGGTCCTGAGGTTTTGCTTGGTACCAACAATACCTAGGTGTCCTTCATGCGCTAAGGATACGATCTTCGGTCTCAATCTTTGCAGTATCACCAATCTGCAACCTCTTAATACACACTGTCCGATGCAACAAAGTTCGTCTCTAACGGGAATGTAAGCCTTGTGAGTACACTTGCCCCATTGTCCACTCTGTATGCATTCTCTTACTTCCCTGAGTTCTGGATCACGTTCGGATTCTCTCTCGACCTCCTTCGTAGTCACAGCTTTCGGTGTCGACTGAATAGCTACGAAGCGTACAAAGCTCTCTGTTTCTGTTCCCAATTCTGACTTGGATTGTGGACCACCATCCTTCACCAATCTGGACAGCGGATCTGCAATGTTTGTTTTCCCTGCAATGTGGATTACTTTATATTTGTAGGGTTGTAGTCTGAGTACCCATCTCTCTATTCTGGCACATGGTTTGGATCTAGGTGCATAGATCACCTTTAATGGCTTATGATCTGTGATGAGTTCAAATTCAATGCCGTATAAATATGCATGGAACCTCTCACAGGCCCATACAAGTCCGAGTGCTTCTTTCTCTGTCTGAGAGTATCTTCTTTCCACATCTGATAACGATCTGCTGGCATAGGCAATGATTCTTGGTCCTCCATCATGCATCTGGACCAACACGGCTCCTAAACCAACCGGGCTGGCATCCGCTATGACTTTGGTTGATGCCGCCGAATCGTAATATCCAATAGTTTTTGCATCTGTCAGGCTTTGCTTCAGCGCTGTGAACGCTTTCTTCTGCTCAGATCCAAAATGAAAAGGTACACCTTTCCTGGTTAGTTTCCTTAGTGGTTCTGCCACTGTAGCGAAATTAGGAATGAACTTTGCACAAAAATTGACCAATCCCAGGAAACTCCTCACCTCTGTTGCGTTCTGAGGTGCACGTGCCTCTGCAATAGCTTTCACCTTGGCCTCTGTGGGGTTTAGTCCTTCCCTTATAAGTCTGTGTCCCATGAAGTCCATTTCTGACACACCGAACTGGCACTTGTTTCCATTCATGGTAAGGCCTGCCTCCTGTAGCCTAGATAGTACACGCCTCAACCGTTTGTCATGCTCTTCCTTCGTTGGTGCATGGACTATGATGTCGTCAGAAATGTTGGCAACTCCAGGAATGCCTTGAATCACTCGATGGATTTCATACTGGTAGATCTCCGAAGCTGCATTAATTCCAAATGATAGTCTCTTGTAACGATACAATCCACAGTGAGTCACAAATGTTGTTACATCTCGGGAACCTGGATCCAGCTCTAATTGATGATAGCCCCACTTCAGATCAATTTTTGAAAATACCTTGCTGGTAGTTAGTTCTTGAAGTATTTCCTTCATTGTTGGTATAGGGTGTCGTTCTCTAATTATAGCTTCATTGGCCATTCTCATGTCAACACATAGTCTTATGTCACCCTTTGGTTTGGGCACAATCACTACGGGACTGACCCATTGTGTCGAATGTTCCACAGGTTCAATAATGTCTTGTTCGATCAATTCTTTAATTTTGGCTTCGACTTTCCCACGAAGTCCAAACGGAGTTCAGCGCATTGGTTGTGCCTTGGGTTTGACCGTTTCATCTACCGCTAGCTTCAATTGTCGACCTTTCAGCTTTCCTACTCCTTGGAAGACTGCGGGGAATTCTTGCTTCATATCCTCGTACGACTGAATTGAATTGACACAAGCTCCAATATGAAGTATTGCCAGATCTTGCGCTGTGCTTCTACTCAGCAATGGTTCTCCCCTCTCTTCTATGACCATAAACTCTGCTTCGGTGTACTTATCTCCAGCTTCAACAGTTGCAGTAAAACATCCAATGGTCTGCAATGGCTTGGTTGCTGTGTATGGATACAGTTTCTTGGAACACTTCTTTGAGGTACAGATGATCTTTTTCCTTTTCAACTTCTCCCATAAATGTCGATCAATCACATTACTGTCACTGCCTGAGTCTACAATGACCTGCACTGTCACTCCACCAATGATCACTGGGACCTTCTCATGATGTACTTCATTCAACGTAAATTGGTAACAACTGGGTATCATCATCGTCACCGTCTATCTGGCGAATGGTATCTTTCTTTCCAGGATACCTTCCTTTCCCCCAGGCTTTGCCTTTGGAAGTTGTACTCTTCCTCTTCTGGTCTGCATTGGACTTGCTTTTGCACTTCTTTGCAAAGTGGTCCTTACTTCCACACTTTCTGCAAACTTTGCCTTTGGCCGGGCAATATGGGTCTTTTCCAAAGTGACCTCGGTTTCCACATCGATAACACTCCACGTCCTGTGTCGACGTATATCTTGGCTGGTTATGGCGATGTGAGAGCCTCTTAATTTGCTGGCTTGAGTTGTCTTTCAGGGTCATGGTATGAAATTGCCCTTCAACAGCCTCTAATGCAGCAGCAATGGTTAAAGCATCGGTGAGTTCCAACTCACTCCCTCTTTCCAGTAGACGTCTTCTGAGTTTATCTGATCTGCAGTGCTGTACAACTTGATCCAGTAATTGGTTGTCCAAATCAGCTGGCATGTAATTGCATCCAACAGCTAGCTGGCGTAGTCTCGTCACGTACTGAGCAATTGTCTGGCCATCTTCTTGTCTCGTTCTTCGAAACAAATGGCGTTGAAATGTAGCATTCGGTGTCACTACATAGTGTGCATTTAATGCATCTACCGCTTTCTGGTACTCATCCTTTCTTCCAGTATTTAAAAGTGTCTTAAATGTTTCCCGAACTGCGGGTCCAGCCGTGAAAAGAAGTAACGCCCTCCTCTGCGCTTTCTGTTCAACCGTACCGGTATCTAGAAATAGGCCACGACTGTCGGCGTAGGATTCAAATTCTTCCAGCCATGCCTTCCACTTCACACTTACAGTGCTTGCATCACCCGTTGGATCAAAATGAGCAATTCCACTTTGTGTTAGAAAGTCACCGTCTGCACCAGCCATGAGGAAATATTCCAGCCCCAAAAGTACTGAGTCAAAGAGAAAATTCTTATCACCTTGAAGTTGTCTGTAATCCTCTGTAATCTTGTTTAGTCTTTAATTTTCTTCAAGCTTCTTTCATCCTCGTCGCCAATGTCACATTTGTGGCCCGAAATGTGAAGTTAATAAAACATCAAACACAAGTTTTATCAGGTAAACTTCTCCGAGTCTTTATTCTCCAGTTTCCTTTGTTCTCCTGCTTGTGCTCTTATCTCTCTCTCATACTACGTGACTTCCGGTACATCTCATACATATTCATTATCATGACAAAAGTAAACTACCATCTGTTTTTGGAAAGATTTTTTTCCAGCAATTGCACCTGAATATTGTATATCTGAAGGCAATCTGTAGAACAGTGGTGAAAAACATTTTGGAGAGGTGGATTGATCTATTTGAGAACAACTTAGATGTGGAAGTCCAGTACTTCCAGAGAGATCATTTTGACTGCATTCTGAAGTTGGATTTTTTGTAAAAATCCAACATTAGTTATTGATGTCTTGCTGTCCCCACTGGTAACATTCGTTTCAGCGGAGGTGAATGACTGCATTGAAAGGAGATAAATTTCAGACATTTTAATCCAAATAAAATGAAGTAAGTTAAATGTATTTAAGCATTTAATTTCTAAATGTTCTTGAAAGTATAACATGTTTAAGGTTTTTCAATGTATTTTACTGTTGTGTATGTGAGTCTTGTCTGGGAGAATATTCTCGGCGATACTAGGTATTATTCTATTTAGGAGAATCCTAGCGAAGATTTTGCGTGCAATGGAGAGCAGCGTGATTCCCCTGTAGTTTGAGCAGTCTGATTTCTCGCCTTTGTTTTTGTACAGGGTGATGATGATGGCATCACGAAGGTCCTGAGGCAGTTTTCCTTGGTCCCAACAAAGCTTGAAAAACTCATGCAGTTTGGCATGCAGAGTTTTGCCGCCAGCCTTCCAGACCTCTGGGGGGATTCCATCCATACCTGCTGCTTTGCCACTTTTCAGTTGTTCGATTGCCTTATATGTCTCATCCTGGGTGAGGACCTCATCCAGCTCTAGCCTTAGGGGCTGTTGAGGGAGCTGGAGCAGGGCAGAATCTTGGACTGAGCGGTTGGCACTGAAAAGAGATTGGAAATGTTCTGACCATCGGTTGAGGATGAGATCTTGTCGCTGAGGAGGACTTTGCCGTCTGAGCTGCGCAGCGGGCTTTGGACTTGGGGTGAGGGGCCGTACACAGCCTTTAGAGCCTCGTAGAAACCCCTGAGGTCGCCAATGTCCGCGCTGAGCTGGGTTTGCTTGGCGAGGCTAGTCCACCACTCATTTTGGATCTCACGGAGTTTGCGCTGAAGATGGCTGCATGCGCGACGGAAGGCTTGTTTCTTCTCTGGACAGGACGGCTTTGTAAGGTGAGCCTGGTGGGCAGCTCGCTTCTTTCCCAGCAGCTCCTGGATTTCCTGGCTGTTATCGTTGAACCAATCCTTATTTTTCCTGGAGGAGAAGCCCAGTACCTCTTCAGTGGATTGCAGTATGGTAGTCTTCAGCTGATCCCAGAAGGTTTCAGGGGACGAGTCCGTGAGGCGTATTGCATCATCGAGCTTTGCTTTGAGGTTTGCCTGGAAGTTTCCTCTCACTTCGTCTGACTGCAGGTTTCCAACATTGAACCTCTTTCTAGGGGCTCTACTGTTCCTGGGGTTTGGCTTGAAGTGAAGGTTGAACTTGCAGCGAACCAGCCGGTGGTCAGTGTGACATTCCGCGCTGGGCATGACCCTGGTGTGGAGCACATCTCGTTTGTCTCTTTCTCGCACCAGGACGTAGTCCAGGAGGTGCCAATGTTTGGATCGGGGATGCATCCAGGTAGTCTAATACCTAGTGTCGCCGAGAATATTCTCCCAGAATCACAGTGCGGCTTTCGCGCAAACAGAGGAACTACTGACATGGTCTTTGCCCTCAGAAAGCTCCAAGAAAAGTGCAGAGAACAAAACAAAGGACTCTACATCACCTTTGTTGACCTCACCAAAGCCTTCGACACCGTGAGCAGGAAAGGGCTTTGGCAAATACTAGAGCGCATCGGATGCCCCCCAAAGTTCCTCAACATGGTTATCCAACTGCACGAAAACCAACAAGGTCGGGTCAGATACAGCAATGAGCTCTCTGAACCCTTCTCCATTAACAATGGCGTGAAGCAAGGCTGTGTTCTCGCACCAACCCTCTTTTCAATCTTCTTCAGCATGATGCTGAACCAAGCCATGAAAGACCTCAACAATGAAGACGCTGTTTACATCCGGTACCGCGCGGATGGCAGTCTCTTCAATTTGAGGCGCCTGCAAGCTCACACCAAGACACAAGAGAAACTTGTCCGTGAACTACTCTTTGCAGACGATGCCGCTTTAGTTGCCCATTCAGAGCCAGCTCTTCAGCGCTTGACGTCCTGTTTTGCGGAAACTGCCAAAATGTTTGGCCTGGAAGTCAGCCTGAAGAAAACGGAGGTCCTCCATCAGCCAGCTCCCCACTATGGCTACCAGCCCCCCCACATCTCCATCGGGCACACAAAACTCAAAACGGTCAACCAGTTTACCTATCTCGGCTGCACCATTTCATCAGATGCAAGGATCGACAACGAGATAGACAACAGACTCTCCAAGGCAAATAGCGCCTTTGGAAGACTACACAAAAGAGTCTGGAAAAACAACCAACTGAAAAACCTCACAAAGATTAGCGTATACAGAGCCGTTGTCATACCCACACTCCTGTTCGGCTCCAAATCATGGGTCCTCTACCGGCATCACCTACGGCTCCTAGAACGCTTCCACCAGCGTTGTCTCCGCTCCATCCTCAAAATTTATTGGAGTGACTTCATCCCTAACATTGAAGTACTCGAGATGGCAGAGGCCGACAGCATCGAGTCCACGCTGCTGAAGATCCAGCTGCGCTGGGTGGGTCACGTCTCCAGAATGGAGGACCATCGCCTTCCCAAGATCGTGTTACATGGCGAGCTCTCCACTGGCCACCGTGTCAGAGGTCCACCAAAGAAAAGGTACAAGGACTGCCTAAAGAAATCTCTTGGTGCCTGCCACATTGACCACCGCCAGTGGGCTGATATCGCCTCAAACCGTGCATCTTGGCGCCTCACAGTTCGGCGGGCAGCAACCTCCTTTGAAGAAGACCGCAGAGCCCACCTCACTGACAAAAGACAAAGGAGGAAAAACCCAACACCCAACCCCAACCAACCAATTTTCCCCTGCAACTGCTGCAACCGTGTCTGCCTGTCCCGCATCGGACTTGTCAGCCACAATCGAGCCTGCAGCTGACGTGGACTTTTACCCCCTCCATAAATCTTCGTCCGCGAAGCCAAGCCAAAGAAGATGTGAGTCTTGTAGTAACAGTTCTTCTGGCAAAGCATCCACCTGTAAAAAATATTCAATTTTTCTTGTTACCAATTTGTTAGCTGATCTCAAAAAGTTGTAAATAGTAATTAAATTTCTTAGCAGTTGTCATTTTTAATTTACAATCAGAATTAGGATTTATTGTGAATAAATCATGAAATTCGGTGTTTTGTGGCAGCATCATAATCATCTTTTGACATTACTATATAAAAAATAACAATAATCGTGCATGAAAAGTAAGGCCGCGTCCTTCAGGAATCTGATGGCATCAGGTTAGAAGCTGTTCTTGTGCCGCTGAGTGCTCGTCTTTAGACTCCTATGTGGCGACCCTTTGCAGCTCCCCCATGGAGCCTCACAAAATGAAGGACGAACGCGATGATCCAGCAGGCTGCCCGAGGCCCGTAGTGCTGCCCTCCAATTGGCCACAACCAAAAGAGCTTAACTGACCTATCAGGGAAAGTGGATCACAAACACACGAATCAATGCTGAGATGGCTTTGACCATGTCCCTCAGTTTGAGAATTAAAGCAGGGCTGTGAGCTCAATAAAGCTGAGAGTGTTAACTACACTCATCTGGGGTTCATGTTGCTCTTTCTGGGATCAGCGTGTTCTTTCTGAGCTAAACTGCAGCTATAACTTCTCCTGTGCTATAGGCTCCGCAGAGCCATAGCTTGTAGCAGCTAGCTACACCTATACCTTTTCTCCAATCGTAGCAGAGTGAAGAGGGCATGGTCTGGGTGATGAGGGTCTTTGAGGATTGAGGCTGCTTTTTTAAGACACTGCTTCATGTAGATGTCCTCGATGGAGTGAAGTCTGGTTTCTGCGATGTTGCAGATGTCTGCAGCTTATTCTTGTCCTGAGAGTGGGCAGTGATGCAACCAGCCAGAATGCTCCCCACGGTGCACCTGTAGAAGTTTACAAGGGCTTTTGGAGACATACTGAACCGCCTCAGACACTTCACAACGTATAGCCGCTGGTGAGCCTTCTTTGAGACTGCATCAATGTTGATGCTCCATGACAGATTCTTGGAGATGTTGATACCCAGGAATATGAAGACCCTCTCCACTACTGAGCCCTCAATGAGGACTGAGTTGTGTTCCTCTGACTTCCTCCTAAAATCCACAATCATCTCCTTGGTTTTGCTGACGTTGAGCACAAGGTTGTTGTCGTTACACCATTCAACGAGCTGATCTATCTCCCTTCTGTACGCTTCTACATTGCCGTTTGTGATTCTGCCAACAACTGTGGTGTCATCAGCAAACTTGTAGATGGTATTGGAGTTGTGCCTGGCTACACAGTCAAGCGTGTATAATGATTAGAGCAATGGGATAAGCATACATCCTTGGGGTGTGCCTGTGTTGATGATCAGTCAGGAGGAGACATTGTTTCCAATTTGTACTGATTGTGGTCTTCCAATAAGAAAGTCAAGGATCCAGTTGCAGAGGGGGTTACAGAGACATAGAGTTTGTAGCTTGTTGACCAGCACTGAGAGAATAATGGCATTGAAGGCCAAGCTGCTGTCGATGAAGAGCAGCTGTATGTAGGAGTTGCTGTTTTCAAGGTGGTCCAGAGCTGAGTGGAGAGCCAGTGATATTGCATCTGCTATGGAGTGATTGTGGCAATAGGTGAATTGCAGTGGGTCCAGATCTTAGGTGCATGTTAATTCTGGCCATGACCATCCTCTTGACGCATTTCATCACAGTAAAAGTTAGTGTTAGGGCAGTAGTCATTGAGGCGACCCACACTACTCTTCTTTAGTTAATTGGATAATTTGGATGATTAATATCCTTTTGAATCTGGAGGGAACCTCTGACAGCCACAATGAGAGGTTGAAATGTCCTTGAACACTCCGGCTAGTTGGTTGGTGCAAATTTTCAGTACCCTGCCAGGTATGCCGTCAGGGCCTGATGCCTTGCAGAGGGTTAACCCTCTTGAATGATGTTCTGATGTCACCCTCAGAGATAGATATCACAGGGTCCTCACCTTTTCAGGGATTCTAGTAGGCATTGTTTGGTTCTTCTTCTCAAAGCGGGCATAGAAGGTGTTCAGCTCATTGGGTAGTGAAGCATCGCAGCCATCTGTAGTCTTTGCCTTCACTTTATAAGTTGTAATGGCCTGCACTTGATGCCATAATTGGTGTGTATCTGTCTCTAGTTTCCTCTGGAATTGCCACTTTGCTATGGAGATGGCTTTCCGCAGGTCATACTTGGACATCTTGTAAAGATAATAAAAATACTTGGATTTCTATATCATCTTTGACTTTCTTCCTAAAGTAATTGGGTTACTGGTTTCAGAGGTTGGAATCAGCTTTGACCATGTTATGTAGAACATAGAAATCTGCAGCACAGTACAGGCCCTTAGGCCCCCAGTGGTGTGCTGACCTAATAACCTACTCTAACAATGGCTTTGATTTCCAGACTGCATAACCTTCATTTTTCTCAGTTCCATGTACCTATCTCATGATCTCTATTGTACCTGCCTCCACCATCCTCTGTGGAAAAACCTATCTTTTGCATCCCCCTTTACTTACACCCACACACCTTAAAACTATGCCTCTCGTTTTGCCTATTTCAGCTCTGGAAACAGCCTCTGGCCATTCACAAGATCATTGTCTATCAGGTCATCATTCATCCTCTGTGGATCCAAGGAGTTAATTTAAAATTTAAAGAACATTACAAAATACAGAGTAGCTAGTCAAGCACTCAAATGTAAGAATCATTTACACTTGGAATGACAATCCATTAAAAAAAATCACTGATCAACATTGAAGCAACCAGGGCAACAGGGTTAGCGTAGCACAGTGGTTCTCAACCTTTTTCTTTCCACTCACATACCACTTTAAGTATTCCCTATGCCATCAGTGCTCTGTGATTAGTAAGGGATTGCTTAAGGTGGGATGTGAGTGGAAAGAAAAAGTTTGAAAACCACTATTTTAATCGTACCTCATTGACTCTTTATGTGCACAGTTTCAGAACTCCAAAGGAAATGGGCCAATGACAATTTTTCTCATGCAAAATATTTCAGTAACAATTGGGTCTAGAGCAGTGATTCTCAACTTTCCCTTCCCACTCACATCCCACCTTAAGCAATCCCTTAGCAATCACAGAGCACTTAGGGCATAGGGATTACTTAAAGTGGTATGTGAGTGGAAAGAAAAAGGTTGAGAACCACTGATGTAGCAGTTAGTGCAATGCCATTACATCACCAACAATCTGGGTTTGAATCCCGCACTGTCTGTAAGGAGTTTGTTCTCCCATTATCTGTGTGGGTTTCCTCTGGGTGCTTCAGTTTCCTCCATCCGTCAAAACGTATGGGGATCGTAGGTCTCAAAGGAGCCAGTTTAAATCCTTGGCCTGTTTCCGTGTTAACTTCGAGGATCAGTGGTGTTATAATTTTTCATGTTATTCATAGATAAGAGAAGGACATCAGCCAGATTCTGAGCTCCATTGCTGATATTCCTGAAGAAACAAAGCCTATTTAGATATTTAAAAAACAGGATTTGTCTTGGTTGTGACCATATAATTTTGATTACCTCATGACTCGATTGCTTCTGAAAGCCCTAGGCTATGGAATTATAAACTAAAGAGGAATTGACATTTTAGCAAAAGAAGAAAAAATAGTGTAAAATTATTTTCGTGAAAATAATTATGATTCTCTAATTGCTTCCTTATCCATGGAAGTTCATCCATCTTTAAGGACGTCATCATCTTTGTGAAAATGTCCTTAAGCTCAGTAATTTCTTTTATGGATCTATGGAGAAGTACATGATGGTGACAGCCCTCTGGCCCATCAAGTTCACCCATTTATGCATCCTACATTAACAATTTTATACCAGGAATAATTCTAGTGAACTGATTTATTTCTGCCTTCAATGCAAGTATTTGTTTTGTGAAGTTAATCTGTCTATCCATGTTCCAGTAAAAAGTTAGATTTCTATTGAATATTTCATTATTTTGGGATGTCCTAAAGCACTTAATTCAAGTATTTTTAAAGTCTCAGCCAAATAAAGTACAGCAATCTCCTTTAAAAAGTAATGTTGATTTTATAAGATATTCTATTTGTTGCTTTAGTTGGTTTTTTTTGTTGACTAGCACTTCTACAAAAATTTAGCTCTTCATAAGTATGCCATTTGATTTTTTTAATGTCCTCTTGAGAGAGTTGGTTTACTTCAATATTCAAGATTCCTTTATTGTTGTATAATAATAACAATCCAGTAATAACAAAATTCATCAACTTCTGCTCGTCATAAAGACACACTAGCGCAGCCCGGCATTCCCGTCAATAAGAGAAGCAAAAGAGAGTCCCTTTCAGAGATGACAAATGTTTGATTCCTCTGCTCCTGCAACCTTTTCAGTTGCATGACCTTCTGTCTGTTCCCAGTTCTGAACCATGCAATCAGGGAGTTGCCAGTGCCCGGGCCCTTCTTGCTATCGGCACCCTCACAAATCCCATTCCCGATACATGGTTCAAACAGGCCAGTCTTCAGCAGCCCACAGTCTGTGCTGAGGCCCATAATGGTTTGCTGCCATGGTTACCTTCCCTGTAGAGTCCTCTCCCATGCTTCCCCTTTTCAGCGGAGGATGTCCTCCAGCTGTGATGTCCTGTGCTGGTCTACTGTTCCCGTGGAGCCCACAACCTCATGGTTCGCTTTTTGTAATGTTATAGAGGAGAGAGATTACTAATTTTCAAGTTTCTAATACATAGTCACTTGTAAATGTTTGTGCTTTTCTAGCAGGAAAGTAAATGGTTTTACAAAGATCTGACAATAATGAATGGGAAGAGTTAAAAGCCTACATATCTTTGAATTATCAAGAAATAGTGAAAATAGCAATGGGATGAGGTTTCACTGAGTCATTCAGCAACATCTTATTTTTGTCAGGATTGAGTTGACTTTATAGAAATAATGAAAATGAAACTCTCATCCAGAAAGAGAGTAGAATTCACACCCAGTCAAAAGTAGGTTGCAAGTTTCAGATTATTTAAAATAATTCCAAAACTCATTTCACACATTTAACTTGCATCACTCAAAAATAACAAGCCCTGTAGCAAAGTGTAAGAAACCTGTCTACAAAAGAGAAAAATCTTGTACTTACTTGGTGCCATTCAGAACTTGGAGTCAGCTCAACCAGCCGGCTCTCAGAGGTGACATTTTGGTTTTCCCTTGGGTTCAAGGATGGCACCATTGGAAGTCACAGTGCTCTTTGAATTTGGTCATCTTAGCAAATTAAACAAACTGCATACAAGCTTTAGCTTGAGGATTTGAGTCACAGGTATTTTGCTAGGAGACTGGTGAGAGCCATCTGATGTCCAGAACAAAAAAAAATGTTTGAAGCCTGGGTTTGTATAGAAATTAGATGGGGAAAAAAAGAAGACGGGGAGTTTTTTGAAAATGATTGATTTCGCTCATTGGTCTTGTGTGATATAATTGGCTTTCACTAGCCGTTGTTTCCCAGTGAAACTCCTGGGGAGATATTCATACTGTAATGGTGCACGATATAAACACAAAGTTGTTCCATAGATGGTAGGTGGAATTCTCAAGTTACTTCATGTAGTTTTCGAGGTAAATATTGGGAAGGGGTCAGGAATATAAGGGAAGGAAACTATCCTTCAGCTGTTGAAAACTTTGGACAATTCCTGAAGACTGTTCAATTCTGGGTTCCATATTTCAAGATGTTTAAAAGATTTATTTGCCTGTTAGGCATAATGATGAATTAGGGCTTGAATTCTTCAAGGTTATAGGATTGATGCTGATAAATCAAAGGTGTAAAGAGTATATTATGAAGAAACTATTTCCTCAGATTCTCCAAGATAACTTAACATTATAGCTGGGCCACCCTAGAGGAGTATTTTAAACAAGTTACAAATGCATGTAAAATATAATAAAATTCCAATTATCCACAATCAGATTCTCCAAAAATAATTTAAATTTCAGATAAATGAGGATATCAGAATCAAATTAGAAATCTTCATATATCCAAAACTTTTTCAGAGCCAAACTGACCAGGGATCCTGGCAGCGCAGATGCTGGGGTCCCAGCAGGAGCAGTGCCTCAGTGGGGAGTTGTCGGAGATTGATGGTGGCCAGCATTTTTTATTTTGGTGAGAATTAAACATTATTTTAATACTTAAAACACCTTCCCTTGTTGTTTGTTGTTGTTTAAACACAGAAATGATTTGCTGTTGCTACTGGGCTGTTGTTAAAAAATGAGCAGTTCTCCCAGTCCAGACCATTTTGGATAATCAGAATTGTATTGTAGTCCACTATCTGACACTACTGATGTGAAGGGATGAATTTCTTTCTCTTCCTTTTGTGTGCCAAGAATGGAATTGTAGAAGTGTTTCATGATGTTAACTTTCCAAAGTTAACCTTACTGTTTTCAATTGGTTAGTACGTCGTAGTGAGAAAATGGCAATACAGTATAACTCTGATTATCTAAAATTGGGTTCTCAAAAATCCTCATTTATCTGAATTTTTTAAAAAAAATTTTGGATAAATGAGGATATCGGAAACAAATCAGAAATCCTCATTTATCGAAAAAAAATGTTGGAGCCTAACTGACCTCACAGGTTGAAAAAAAAATTCACCCAACGTGAAATTAGAACAACTGTCCTCGTTTCACGTAACTCCCTCCCCTCTCTTTCCATTTCTTCTTTACCTTCCCCTGTCCCTGGAATTAACTGGGAATTAACTGAAACAAGGTCCAGGGAAAAGGAAAACTGTCCGAACGCTGGCATCAAATGACGTAATTTCACACCGGGGATTAACTGCCTCTACCCCTACTCATATCCCTGGCATTTGCTGACCCCAGCGTGCTGATAAAACCAATGGCAAAGGGACAGCAGAAAGTCACCCATTTCCAGCTGTAGGTAGAACACTCTGATACCCCAGGGATGAGTGTGTTCAGTGGAAAAGCAATTAGTGTCCCAGTTAAGAGTGGCCCAGTGGAAATGGCACAAAGGGCTTCCTATTCCGAGATACTACACAGCCAATTAACTGAGATGCCAGTGGAAAAGGGGCTATTGCCTCAATGCAAACTTAGGCTGGTTATAATGTAGCAAAATAAACTGTTGGAGGAACTTGGTGGGTTGGGGATCATCTGTGGGTGGGAGGGGGAGGAGGAATTCTCAAAGATTCAGATCAAAATCGAGCAACGGGGCACTGATCCTGGTGCAGGTTCTTGACCCAAAATGTTGACAATTCCACCCCCGCCCCCCAAACAGATACAGTCTGACCTGCAGAGTTCCTCCAGCAGTTTGATTTTTGTTCCAGATTCCAGCATGTGCAGTGTCTTCTGAAACCTGGTTAAAGTGCAGGAGCTCCTCCTGATAGCTGAGCAGTGAAGATACTGTTCTACGGAAATGCAATTTTACCACAACTAGACCTAGATGATTTACTTGGTTTTTGTTCTCCTGTCCACATGGATCCCGCAGGTGTGGTAACCACCATAAAACTAGGCAATTTCTCCAGGTTGGGGATCAGTTCCATGGTGCCAAGCTAAATCTGCAGTTTGCGCCATTTAAGGGCTTGTGTTCAATCCAGTCTGCTTGGAGAACTGTTATAGACTGTGGAAAAATCAATTATGCATGCATATTGTTTATTGTTCACTTTCAAGTATAAATTATATTATTGGTGAGTAGATGAATTTCTGTCATCTGTAACTAAGGTTTAGTACCTTTTCTCTCGAGCTTGCCTGTTGGACTGTGCACCTCCTCCTCTCCTTCCCCCCCCACCTTTTTAATCAGACGCCTACCTGCTTTTTGCTCATAACTTGAAGAAAGATTCAGGCTTGAAATGTATCCCTTTGCTTGCTTCCTGTAAATGCTGTGTTTCTCCAGCACTTTTGTGGATTACTGTTTGCAATTCCTTTCCTTTCTTTTCTGATGGGAGTTGATGCAAAAAGTCGATTATGGGCACCAATTTTTTGTCCTTTGAAAACCTCTTTATGGGGCACTGCCTCACCATAAAGGACCTCCATCAGTCTGGTCACAAACTATTAAGCAGATGGTGGAGAGGCCTGAAGTCTAGCACCTCAACTTTCAAGATCCTTCCGGCTCTTGAACCTCCTTGTACAACCCTAAACCATAAATATATCTGGGACCAACAAAAGGTCTCTCTGTACTAGTAAAATGTCATTTTCTTACACTCACTGTGACTATGAATATATATCTATCTGTTGATATTTATTATCTCTTTCTGTCTTGGCATATTGTGGTACAGGTAATTTAATTTTTACTATTGTAGTTGGTGCATCTTGTGAACTTGTTTGGTGCAAGGCATAATAAGTTTGTGCATCTATATATACAGTGTATGACAATAAACTCACATGCATTCAATGTCCAATTGACATTTTATGAGAGACATGAGTGGGGTTAATAGAATCTTTTTACCATGGTTTATGTATCAAAACCAAATGACATAGGTTTAAGATAAGTGAAAGGAGAGCTGAAGGGAACATTTTTTATTACAAAGAGTGGGAGGTGAGGGAATCAAATACAAGCGTTATGTTAAAGAGCACGACATAGAAGCAGAAATAGGCTATTCAGCCATGAAGCCTATTGACGAATAGGCATGGCACAAAAGAATATGGACCTAATATTAGCAAATGGGATTTATGTATATGGACAAAAATGGTTAGTGTGGACATTTCTGTATGTATGAATCTATGGCACTGAAGGACATTTTCAGTAGTTGAAATCTTGATGTTAGGCTAGTGCAGGACTTAATAACTTGATGTGAATGTTATTGAAATTCAAGTGGTGAAATGGACACTGGAAATATACTGCTGCCAAACTTTGCAGGAGAAAGAAACATTGTTGGATTGCAATCTTCTTGAAAACTGCCATTCCCTCTCCTCTCTCCCATAGAGCGTGTAAATTCCCTATTTGACCACCCCTTCCTCCCTTGGGTTCATGAGTAATGTTTGCACTAAAGGGGTCATGTTCCCAAAGAATGGGAGAAAAATTGCAACACTGGAAGAGGCCATTCAAGAAAAAGAGCTCACCAACCTATTCATATCTAGCACTAGATCCACAGTCCTCTAAGACACAGTTCTTCAGTAATATGCAAACATAACAAAGAATCTTGACTCGTGGCTTAAGGGATTTAGCTTGGCTTCTTTATTCTAAATCAACTTGTGTTAGATATTTACTGTAATGGTTCAACTGTAATGGTTGTGTCTCATTCTTTTTGGATTTTGTATAAATACACTGAAGTGGCTTGATTCATTTCCCAATAATTAATTTTTTAATGAGCTTGTTGAATGATTTTTAACTGACCCTTTTTCTTTATGCCTTGTTTTGCAGTATGATGTTCCCATTCAGTCCACTGTAGTCCTTTGCTCTTGTCCATCTCCATCCATGGTGAGGAATCCATCAGACTCCAGCGTGCGACCAACAATCTCTGGAGCTACCATGGACAGCAGTGCAGGCGATACTGGCCCAGTGGTGGGCTCTTTACCACAGCACACAGGGCAACGGCAACAATCTGTAGTGCAGACACAGCGGCAGCAGACAACTCAACAACCACGGAAAAAGCGGCCTGAAGATTTCAAGTTTGGCAAGATTCTTGGCGAGGGATCATTCTCAACAGTATGTGTTTTAAAATTTTATTTCTACATTTTCTTTTCTGTAAAAGATCTGAACATTTCACTCTTGTTTATACAAAGGATTGTCTGTATTAATTCTCATTCTTGCTGATTGTAACCTCCTTTCGATTGGTCCCAATTTAGGTGTGTTCCACATCCAGTTTCCTGTGTATCGATAAGTGGAAACAAAACTATGCTCTGTTGTTAGTCATTTGTATGAATGAGGTAGTGTGTGGCAGACGCATTGTCCAAATGTTTAGACTGGGTCATTTTTAAGGTACGCAGTACTAATGCTTGAGTTAATGAGATTTTGAATTCAAACCTTGTTCCAGGAATTGATGCTGAATGTATTCTGACATTTCAGCTCAGTGCTGAGAGACTGCTAAACTGACACTGTATCCATCATTGCAATGAAGAGGAAACTTTCAGCTTCTTTAGTCAGTTCAGCTCTCTGTAGAGCAATCCACTTAATCTCATTTCCTCACTTTCTTCATAACCTCAGACATTTCTTGCCTTCAGATATTTATCTGATTCCATTTTGAAAGCTGTAACTGAATCTGCATCCAATGCATTTTCATTTGGTATACTCCAGGTCATTTTTCTTCTTTGGCTTGGCTTCGCGGACGAAGATTTATGGAGGGGTAATGTCCACGTCAGCTGCAGGCTCGTTTGTGGCTGACAAGTCCGATGTGGGACAGGCAGACACGGTTGCAGCGGTTGCAAGGGAAAATTGGTGGGTTGGGGTTGGGTGTTGGGTTTTTCCTCCTTTGTCTTTTGTTAGTGAGGTGGGCTCTGCCGTCTTCTTCAAAGGAGGTTACTGCCTGCCGAACTGTGAGGCGCCAAGATGCACGGTTTGAGGCGATATCAGCCCACTGGCGGTGGTCAATGTGGCAGTCCTTGTACCTCTTCTTTGGTGCACCTCTGTCTCGGTGGCCAGTGGAGAGCTCGCCATATAACATGATCTTGGGAAGGCAATGGTCCTCCATTCTGGAGACGTGACCTACCCAGCGCAGTTTGCTCTTCAGCAGCATGGATTCGATGCTGTCGGCCTCTGCCATCTTGAGTACTTTGTTGTTGGAGATGAAGTCGCTATAGCCACATTATAAAAAACATTGTCCCTCTCATCACTCTCTCTATTTTTCTCACTATTCACTGAAATTCTGTCCCCTGGATTGATCGTCTAGAAAGCTGTTTCTCTCTTCATTCCCTACCTAACCCATCACTATTCTGTAATTTGTGTTTCTATCTCATATTTTGCAAGGAGAGCAATCCTGACCACTGCATTTTGACCACTATTGCTCATCCCTGGAGCCATCCATGTGCCTCATTTTCTGAGTCTTAATGTTAGGCTAGTACAAGATTTTTCCCAAGTTGGGGTAAACAAAATTAGATAAACTATCCCAATGGTCTGGTAATTATCTTAAGTCTTCAACAATCCCATCTTGTAGCCTGACTTGAATTATGAAACCCCATCCTGTGAAGATAAAAACATAAATCCATTAATCTCATTGGCCGCCTATCAACTCATCAAGAAACTAATTCCAATATTTTGCCTTTAACAATCCACGGTGCCACTTTTTTAGGATGTCAAACTTCTGCAGGTACCATTAATTCTTTCCCAGTCACTTTATCGCTGATATTAAACTTGTCTGTTTTCCTTGCACCTTCTTTTCAATAAATGTGTAAATATTCCCTTAAAAGATATATTTTTTTAAGCAATTACGATATAGATAGCTGATTTTCTTGTAATTTACAGGTTTTGGAATCAATTAGGAAGACAAATTTTGGCCTTATTTTTGCTGCAGGATTTGAGAACAAGAATAGGCCTGGCTGCAGTTACATCATGATATTTATCAATCATCAACCTCATGACCTAACCTCCTGACCTCCTCCACCCTCTGGGGAAGAGAATTCCAGAGATTCAATACCCTCCGTTTCAAATGACCTGGCTTTCATTTTGCTTTATTCCCTTATTCTTTACTCTCTCACTAGAAATGATGTGAAAGCAACCCAACATTTACCGTGTCAAGCTCTCTTAGGAGGGTGGTTGGACGAGTTACAATTTTTAAAACAAATACCTGCTCTGTTTTATAAACTGTAACCCCTCCACATAACCCTGTTTCTCTAACATTAACTGGTTTTCTTTCCACAATTGTTTCTTCACTTGTTAAGTTCTTCCAGCATTTTCTGTTGAGAAAGTGAATTTTGTGTTGTTGTTTGGATTTGGGTTACCTGGATGTTTTGTTTTGCCTGATGCAAGTGTTCTTTAAAAAAAACTTCACTTTTCAAGAACATAAATGATTTTTCAACATATAAAGCTTATAAAACATATATTAGAGGGATGAATCTAAACACTTAAAATCATTACAGTATTTCATCATGCCTCCAAAAAAATCTATCACCTACACACAATTGGTTTTATTGTCATTAATGAACTAGATCCCTTAGCAATGTTTGTAAGGTGATAATCGTTTGTGACCGTGTACTAGGATTATATGACTTCTGTGTGAGAACTATTCATGGTTCTCTTTATTGATGGAGGGAACTGCGCAGTGCATTTTTAACATTTAATAGCAATTTTTAAAAAAACAAATTGATTATGACAACTAAGTGAAGTCTCAGCTGTTACAGATGTAACTGCGTGATTCTGACTACAGGAAAGTGGCCACATGCAGCAAGGTGGATCAGTGATTGGAGGCACTGCGGATGCATGTCAGTGACCTTGAACACAGTTGGCATGTAATTGACCCCAGGCTCTGTGAGGGCTGATTAGTAATCTTGAGTACTTGAGGAATGGTTAGTCACCCTGACCATGGGTTAGTGACCTTGGGTTTAAGGGGACAGGTCAGTGAGGCTTCAGGCAAGGAGATTGGGACATTGTCACTGGACATTGATGCAGAGAACATGTGGGTTTTCCGTGGGTGCCCTGGTTCCCAGACGTGGGTTGATAGAGTTTGGGTGAGAGGTGAAATCTGGGGAGAAATTATGAGAATCAGGGAAAAATAAAATAGAATTGCTGAAAGTGGGTAGTTGCTGATTGGCACGGATTGGTGGGGCTGCAGGTCCTGTTTCAGAGAGACATTTCTCGATGACTATAATGGGGATTAGCTCAAAGTACTGAGCCAATTCGCATTGTTGTCACCAATTTCATTTTGCCAAATGTCTCTTCATTAAATATGAAAAGAAAACAATAAGCTTGGTGGTGTGGATAATAATTTAATTTAGCTATTAATGAGCCAGTGTATAATGCTGGAAAAGATGAAACCATTTTTTAAGTTGTGAGTTAGGTGTTCCTTATCTTCACTACAGTCTGCATTTAGAATGATGGGGATCCATTTTGACAAAACTCTGACATCTGCACAGGCTTATCAGAAATATACAGGTTTTATTTTATGATATGCCCAGCTAAAACAGGACCCATACACAGTTTTAAAATTGCAGAAATGAGGAGTGACATTAGAAGTCTGAGTTTTGATGAGAAGCAGGGCTAAATGTTATGAGGAGGGGCCTTGCATGCAATGGTGGAGGACACAATGGAACTTGCGGTTGTAGTGTGGTTGTATTGCTCAGAGGGATTTCTGTTTTGGGGAATAGTTCACTGCTTTTTGTTTCTATGCAGGTTGTGTTGGCCCGTGAACAAACAACTGGTAAAGAATTCGCTGGTAAGTAACGGATAATTGACTTTCCTTCCAGTGCGGTTGATAGTTTTGGTATTGATTTGGGTTTGGTTGCATTCCTGAAATTTGCATCCTGGAATGACTCCTTCCTCAGGCCAATATCACCTACACATCACGCTACAGCCAAGCTCTGGGGGGGGAAAAAGCATTGATGAATGAGGAAAGCAGTCCATCTTGGATGTGTTAACTGTGAGAATGTAGATCTCAAATGTTTTATATTGCTTAGAGGTGCAGTTTCAGTCCATAACTGTAAGGAAATGTTTATGACACTTTTTCAATTGCCAAAATAATCGGAAAGTTCTTCCATTCATGTTGCCCCAACCAACCTCTGCTTTGTGGTACTGAGCCCAAGTAACCTACTGGCCAAAACTGAAAACAGCCTCTTTATCTGACAACTGTCCTGAGACACAACTTATAGTTTTTGAACCTTTAGCAGAAAGATATTTTTCTGAAGGAAATACTAAATGATCTAATGCCTCTTTTAAATCAGCATGGAAATCCTCTTCCTTGCAACTGTGAGGCTGAACAATAGTTAGATACACTATGAAAACGTGAAACTTACAAAAAAAGTCAAAGTGCACAAAGATTTTTCACAGTGCCTCACAGAATGTCAGTCTGTGAGATTTTTGATGTTCCATGTGTGGACTCCTAAGGCATTTTTCTAAGAATGTCACATGATGGAGATGAAAGGCCATGAAATTTTTAAAAAAGCAGAATACTTAGCAAATTAGTTGAGCAAGAGAAACTAGTGTAGTAGTGTGAGTAATTTTAGTCTGAGGTGGAATTCCCCAGGGTTCAGTTCAAGGACAGTGCTTTTCTTAACAAATATTCATGACTTGAAATTGAATTTGAGTGCACTTTTTCTAAATTTCCAGGTGACTCCAAATTTGGAGGCTTGGCAGGACTACAATGAGATAGAGAAAGACTGGTGAAATGGTTAGATAGGAGGCAGGTGAAGTTCAGTGCCAAAATATGCATTAGCATATTCCGGTAGACAGAATGAGGATATAAATGATGGCACAGTTATAAAAGGGGTGTACGAAAAGAGCCATATGGAGGTACATGTGCATTGAAAGTAGATAGGAGGATTGGGAAAGTGATTAATAAAGAAAACATGCTCTTTGAGCTTCATAAATTTATAAAAGACAAGTTTGGCCTTTTCTGAGAATTAGACTTTTGGAAAGATGTCAACATTTTAGAAAGGGTGCAGAAGAGATTTACCAAAATGATTTTCGACTTGAGAGGCTTTAGTTTTACAAACAGATTGGAGATACTGGGGTTATTCTCCTTGGAAATGTGAGGAGATCTAATGGAAGCATTTAAAACCATGCAGGGTATCGGCAGGGTAAGTAGAATATATGCTTCTATTGGTGGCTAGAGGCTAGGGCTGTAAAATTAAAGTGATTGGGAAAAGAATCAGAAACAAGCTAGGAAAAGGTTTCTTTCCAATGCAAGTGGTTATGGTCTGGAGTGCATTGTCATGGAAAGTAATGGGGGCAAATTTAATTGTAATGTTCAAAAGGAGCTAGAGAAGTATCTGAAACAAAAGAATTTCACGCCAGTAGGCAGAAGTAGCTGAAGGGGTCCAAAAGCGTAGCTTCCTTCCATGGTGTAACCATCATGTGATTGGTTCCAGGAGCGGCTTTGGACCAAATGTTGCTCCATCACAAAATCAAGCTATGTGACGTGGCCAATCTCTGTCAGTCTTGGCTGTTCAGTTCATTGTGGTCCTGGTAGGCTTCCTTGTCCTCCTTTCCATAAACACAAAGCCAAATAAAACATTACTGTCTATGCCTTCAGGGGTCTAGGACATTTTGGCACTGGACATTTTGCCCTGCCACCCCATTTACTGTCTGCTGGCTGACTCCATCCCGCCAGCTGCGCTGTGACAGCCCCGCCAGCTGCTTTTACCAGGGGAAGCGGTTTCCTGGGGGGTGGGGGGAAGGGAGTTTCTTCAACGCCAGGGGTTCAGGCAGTGGTTTCTGAAATGCCAGGGGTTCAGGCGGAGGAGGGTTAGGTAATTTGTATAATAACTGGCTCCATAAATCTTCGTCTGCGAAGCCAAGCCAAAGAAAGAATAAGTGATTATTTAATACGTATAACAATAAATCCCAAAATGTTTCTGAAATGCTGCAGAGCCGGAAGTTGCTGGGCCAGTGCCAAACTGGGTGCCAAAAAATTTTTTTTTTGCCAAAAAGTCTGTTTCCGGTTCTAAGTACATACTACAGCTCCTTTGGCTTCTGTTTGTGGGATGTCTTTTATTCTGGCATTTGTTTTTGGATTGTTTATGATCTTGTTATCCCTTCAGCCCATAGCTGAATGGTTTACAGAGTGAATGTGACTATGAACACATCTGAAACCAAATGTTGACCATAAATATCTGTTTCTCCAGTTCTTGCCCCATGATCATTTCCAGAGTCGATTACTTCACTTTTGATGGCCAAGCTTTTAGCTGGCAAAGCTGAATCTTTGAAGTTTCTCCCCAAAATATTTGTGTTTCTTTATTCTAACTCCTTAAAACCAAGCACTTTCCCATCTTTACTAATGTCTCATTGTACTTTGTGTCAGATGTCATTTGAAGCTGTATGGGATATTTTCGGGCATTAAAAACACAAGTGGTTACTGTTGAAGTTGGGGTCAAGTCTTACCTGGGCTACAGATTTAGGCTTTCAGTCTGTTCCACTCTACCTTAATCTTGTGAGAAAAATTTGTGTGGCACAAGTTGAAATTGAATTTTGCTTTGAACTTTTTGGGGCCAAGTAATCAGGCTGTACTTCCTGTCTGGGAGTGTATGAAGTCTTTGAAGCTGATAAATATCAGCAGTGCCATCAGGCAATTTAAGTGACATGGTTATAATTAATACAAATATTAAACATTGTCAGTAGCTCTTCAGTGAAGTAATTACTTTTATCTTACAGTTAAAATTCTGGAAAAACGCCATATCATTAAGGAGAACAAGGTACCATATGTGACCAGAGAGAGGGATATCATGTCTCGGCTGGATCACCCCTTCTTTGTAAAACTCTACTTCACTTTTCAGGATGAGGAAAAGCTTTGTATCCTTGGCTTTGAATGTTTCACTCTATTGCCTTTCACTGCTCAGAAGAAAGTACAAAGGAACAGTACTTGTGAAGATGATGGGGAATGGTCAGAAGCACAATCTTTTATTTAATTATAGAAAAAATGTATAAATTTTTTTTCAATCTTTACACTCTTAGCGTGATTTGATCCTGAACTTCCATGCAGATTTTGGCCTTAGTTATGCCAAAAATGGAGAGCTGCTTAAGTACATTCGTAAGCAGGGCTCTTTTGATGAGAACTGCACACGATTTTATTCTGCTGAAATTGTTTCAGCATTAGAATACTTGCATGAGATCGGGATTATACATAGGTAAGAACTTTTAATATTTTTTGTCATTAAAAATATATATTTTCCCTGTGTTATGGCATGCTACCTGCTTCAGTAATACCAGTTGAGTAATTAGCAGTAGCACTGATGTAGATGGTCTTGGTGTCCTTTGACTAGGAAGAGGAGTTACTTGCCTTTACAGATAGCATGCTAGACTCTGATCACCAGCTTGGAACTGGTGGAGAATGTGACTGTTGTGAAGCCAATTCCTCACACCCCGAACGTAAAGAAACTTCTAAAAGTTATTTTATGGCCCTGTTTCTTGTGTTTCAGATGATGAGCTCTGTAAACTGAGATTCCACTGAACGACCTCAATATATTAATGCTTCTGTATAGTTTGAACATAAAATCAGTTTCTTTCCAACAGCAAGCAGTCTTAAACTTACCTTTGACACACTAATCTTTGACAGCACAAAAGGACTGTCTGCACTAGTGCACGTCACTTTTTTTGCACTAGGATTACTATGAATATTTATTATCTATCTTGAATATTGATTGTCTCATTTAATTCAATTATCTTTTCTTTAAATGCACCAGTCAGCTGCAAGAATATAACTGTATATTATACTGTAGCATGCACAATATGCAAGGTATGGAATAAGAACGACACAGACATTTGAGATCAAAGACTGATTTATTGCACTGCCAACTCTGTTTATATTCACTCCCTGCCTCTGACAACAGGAGTGAGAACACTGCAGCGCCGGCCGACCTCCAACTGGCTGGCGTTCCCACTGTTTCCCATTGTGCAGGAGGTCATCCAGGATGACAGCCGTTGGTTCCTACGGGACCCTTGCGATGACTGCGTTCACCGGCCATTTTGTGAGCCGGGCCATGACTCAGTTCAGTTCACAAGCCGCTTCATGACCCCTCCTCAGAATCGACGATCGGAGTGTCCGCTGCCGCTTTGAGTGGCCTACCTCTTCATTGTGGGGGCTGAGTCTCAATTGCCTGGCTAATGTCTACGTAGGCCAGTTACAGGCGGTCTTTGCTGGCAATGTCCAATACAATGTTGATCCATTGTGCCTGTCAACTCTGTATGGCCATTGGAGGGGTTCCCAGTCACTCCCCTTCACACAAAAACATTCACAGGTGTGCAAGTCCTTGGGGATAAAAGATTTGGGCTGGCTATGTGACTAGGGCAGTGGTGGGGCTAGGGTATCCAGTCTTTCCCTTAGCCGTTTCAGTCCAACCGTGGGAATTTCTGGATCCTTAGCATCAGCCAAAAACGTCCCAAGGGTGCCCTGTAAACCATTTCTGCTGCAGAGGCATTAAATTCTCCTTCGCCAAGGTGTGTATCCTTGGAAGGGCCCAAAGCAGATCATCCGCCCAGTTGGGCCCCTTGTGCCGGGCCATCAGGGCTGCTTTTAAGTGTCTGTGGAACCGCTCCACCAACCCGTTGGCCTGCGGGTGAAATGCCGTGGTGTGGTGGAGTTAGATTCCCAACAGTTTGGCCAGCACCACCCAGAGTCCCGAGGTAAACTACACTCCCCAGTCGGAGGTGAGATGTTCCGAACTCTGAACCTGGACACCCCAGGTGTTGATTAGTTCCCTGGCTCAGATCTTTGTGGTCGTTTCAGCCATCGGAACCACCTCCGGTCACCTTGTGGATAGGTCAACTATAATAAGAAACCGGTCCGTCATCTTCTGGTCCAACTGCCAGTTGGGCCTGCTGGGGTCACCAATGTAGCATGCGCACTATACAAAGTGTGGAATAAAAATGACATACACATTCAAGTGGAGGTTGAAGACTGATTTATTGTACTGCCAGCTCTGTTCATATTCACTCCCTTCATCTGACTACAGGAGTGACGTCATTGCAGCACTGGCCTCCAACTGGCCTGCGGTCCCACCGTTGCCTGCTGTTTCCCACTTTGTGGGAGGTCACGCAGGACGACGGTGGTCGGTCCCTTCGGGGCCCTCTTGATCGACGCGTTCACCGGCCATTTTGTGAGTCGGTTCGCGGACTGCTACAATACCATACATCAAGTATCTATTATATATAAAATGTGTGTGACAATGTCCTCATCTTTACTATCTGTACACAATGCATATTGAAACTGTTAAAGGTCAAACTATTTGCTTGATCAAAAATGAAACCAATTTTAGTCCACAAAAAAAATCAAGAGATTGTACATAAACAGGAAATTAACGTACAAACCATGAATTCCCTGAATGTCAAACCACTTAACAAAATCAATTCAGTCTCTAGGTCAGCTGTCAAAGACTGGAAAATTGGTTCGGATTTTGAAAATCTTGATGGAATAAAATGAAAATGAGAAGCAATGATGAAAGATGAGTCATTGACAACAAGGGAAGGATTCAAGATTCAATTTATTTTCATAGTAATAAATTACATGAAATTTCTTCTTGCCTGCTGCCGAAATTTCTTTTTGCCTGCTCCAAGGCAGATTGATATGCCACTGGCGGGAATTGCCTAAGCACCTCTTACTATCAGTCTTACTGTCAGAGAAGCAAAAGAGAGTTCCTCTAGAGTCTATATTTGTATCAGTGCTTCTTTATCCCCCCCACAGCCACACAGAGTCCAGTTGAAAGCATTGGCAACCCAAGCTCCAGATCTGAACCTCTGACACAGTCAGCACCCTTGGCACCTCCTCGCATCCCAGTTCCGATACCTGGTACCACTCCAGCCAGTCTGAGTCCGTTCCAGCAGTCCACAGCTTCCATGGGTTCCTCGCCTCAAGTCGCCAGCAGTCCACTGAATGCACTGGTCCCTCGGCCACAGAACCCCTTCACTGATCTGCTGCCATGGTTACCATCCCCATGGGTTGTCTCCTCCACTTCTCTCTCTCAATCGGGGCATGATCTTCCTGTCCTCTGGTGCCCTGCTCCAATCCTCCATTTCCCTGGAGTCTGCAGCCCCTCGTGGCTGCTACCAATTATTAACGCCACCATCTTGGGCGCAGACCTGCAGTCAAGGGATTTCAACTAAAGCTATCTTTGGCTCCATCAACGGGCAGTTCAAAGCCGCAGGAGTGCTGCATCTCCGGTCCCTGCGGGAACGCATCAACAGCAGCATTGCCACTCCAGCAGCGCCGCCATTTTTCATGAGGAAAGAAGGTGAAGTGAAGTCATTTATTATAATGGGGGAAATTTTCAGCTGAAGCATGGGATGAATTGAAGATGAAATTAAATCTGATGCAGGATGAGAGTGTGGAGGTAAAAAAATACAGGATGGTGGTGAAAGTAAAGAGGTACAACAATGTTGTGGGGCTGCAATTCATGCTCTTCAGTTCAAAGGCAACATTTTGGATATTGGAAATCTGAGATGACAGATAATGCTTGAAATATTCAGCAGGCTTGATGGTATCTGGGAAGAGAAATGGTTAACATTTTAGGTTTGTAATTATTTATCAGAGATGGAAAGTGTAGCAACTCCAAAAGATGTTAAAGACAAGGCAGGAAGAAGAGAAGTCATATGGTTAGATAGAAGACTGGTTTATTGTCACCTAATTGTACAAGTACAACCGACAAAACAGTGTTCTCCAGTCCTCAGTGCAAAACATGCAGACTCACAGCCAAACATTACACACATGCAACACTTGTCTTGCATATATATATTGTATCTATATAAATAAATATTGTTTCATGAATACAGGAGTCTCGGGTGGTTAGTGTGAGCACTAACATCAGAATAATTACTTCTGCTGAGAAAAATAGTTAAACTTAAACCGCTATTCTTGCTTAAAAACTGAGTTTTTTTAAAAAAAGTACAGAGGTTACAGCGTCATAGTAAACTAAAATGATAGGTGATCAGAACTCTCGGACAAGCTTGTGGTCTGCTGAACATCTCAAATGCATCTACAAACTGGATTATGTGTGTATTATGCTTTTGGGCCTCTTTCCAGAGATCTGAGGGGTACTGTGCTGCCGATTGACCACCGTAGAATAAAGAATCGAGGTTATTGGACAGTATTTATCCCTTGCTCATATCATTAAAGAGAAGACAACCTGGTTGATCAGCCTTGGATATTCCATAGAACACTACAGCACAGAAACAGGCCCCTTTGCCCCTTCTAGTCTGTGCTGAACCATTTTTTTTTTGCCTAGCCCAACTGGCGCATCCACTCCACAGCTCTCTGTACATGTACCTGTTCAAATTCTTCTTAAATGTTAAAATGACACTAAGATTGGAGGTCTTGTGAACAAAGGTCTTGTACTCGCTGGAGTTTAGAAGATTGAGAGGGGATCTCATAGAGACATATAAAATTCTGGCAGGACTGGACAGAATGGATGTAGATGGGATGTTTCCAATGATGGAAAAATCCAGAACCCAGGGCTATGGTTTGAGGATAATAGGCAAACCATTTAGGACTGAGATGAGGAGGAATTTCTTGACCCAGAGGGTGGTGAATCTGTGGAATTCATTGCCACAGAGGGCAGTAGAGGCAGGTTCATTAAATATATTTAAGAGGTAATTAGATATATTTCTTCAGTATAAGGGTATTAAAGGTTACGGAGAGAAGGCAGGGACGGGGTACTGATCAGCCATGATCTCGTTGAATGGCGGAGCAGGCTCGAAGGGTCGAATGACCTACTCCTGCTCCTATCTTCTATGTTTCTATGTTTCCACCACTCTGTGAAGAAGTTCCCCCTCAACTTTTTCCCTTTCACTTTTAACCCATGTCCCTCGCCTACCCTCAGAGGGAAAAGCCTATCTACATTTACTCTGTCTTATCCCCCTCATAATTTTAAATACCTCTATCAAATTTCCACTCATTCATTCTTCTACGGTCCAGGGAATAAAATCCTATCCTGTTTAACCTTTCCCTGTAACTCAACCTTTCCATCTTATTGATATCTTTCCTGTAGTTATGTGACCAAAACTGCATACAGTACTCCAAATTTAGCCTCACCAATGTCTTATACAACTTTACCATAACATCCCATCTCCTATACTCATACTTTGATTTATGAAGGCCAGTATGCCAGAAGCTCTCTTTACAAACCTATCCACTTGTGATGCCACTTTCAGGGAATTATATAACTGTTTTTCTAGATTCCTCTGTTCTACTACACTCCTCAGTGCCCTACCAACCACTGTATGTTTTTTTTAATTTGTCCTTCCAAAATGCAACATGTCACACTTGTTTGCATTAAATTCCATCTGCTATTTTACAGCCCATTTTTCCAGCTGGTCCAGATCCCTCTGCAAGCTTTGAAAACCTTCTTTGTTCACAAGACCTCCAATCTTAGTGTCATTTGCAAACTTGCTGATCCAATTTGCCACATTATCATTCAGATCATTGATATGGATGACAAACAACAATGGTACCAGCACCAAACACTGAGGCATACCATCAGTCACAGTCTGAGAAAGCAATCATCTAACACTACTGTCTGGCTTCTCTGATCCAGCCATTGTCAAATTCCATGAATACCTGGCGACTGAACCTTCCTGACTAACCTTCCATGTGAGGCCTTGTCAAAGGCCTTATTAAAGTCCATGTCGACAACATCCTCATCCTTTCCTTCATCAACTTTTCTAGTAACCTCCTTGAAAAATTCTACAAGATTAGTTAAACATGACCTATGCACAAAGCCATGTTGACTATCCCTAATCAGTTTCTGGCTATCCAAATAATTGAACAGTTTCCAATAATTTACCTGCTACTGATGTCGGACTCACTGCCCTATAAATTCCAGGGTTACTTTGAGTCTTTTTTAAAACAACAACACCATGAGCTACCCTCTAATCCTCCGGCACCACACCCATGGCTCAAGACATTTTAAATATTTCTGCCAGACCCCCTTAAATTTCTACTCTAGCCTCCCTCAGGGTTCGAGGGAATATCTTATCAGAGCTTGGGGATTTATCCACCCTTATTTGCTATAAGCCAGCAGGCACTTATTCCCCTTTAATCTTTATAGGTTCCACGACCTTGCTGCTTGTTTTCCTTTCTTCCTGTGACTCTGTGCCTGTTTCCTGAGTGAATACTGATGGGGGAAAAAAATGTTTAAGTTCTCACCCATCTCTTTTGGCTCTGTACAAAGACAACCACTCTGAGCTTCAAGGGGACCAATTTTGTCCCTTCCTATCCTTTTGCTCTTAATCTACCCGTAGAAACCCTCAGGATTTTCCTTCACATTGTTTGCCAAAGCAGCCTCATTTTTTTTAGTTTCCTGATTTCTTTCTTGAGGTTTTTCTTGCATATTTTATACACCTCAAGTACCTCATTTGATCCATGTTGCTTCTACCTTCTATGCATCTCTCTTTTTCTGAACCAGATCCCCAATGTCCCTTGAAAACCAAGTTTCCTCGGACTGCTAACCTTTGCCTTTAATCCTGACAGGAACATAATCTCATAATTTCACCATTGAAGGCCCTCCACTTACCTCGCACATCCTTGCCTGAAAACAACATCCCAATCCACATATTCTAGACCCTTTCTCACTTCCTCAGAATTGTCCTTTGCCCAATTTAGAATCTCAACCCAAGGCCCAGACCTGTCCTCCATGATTAGCTTGAAACTAATAGCATTCTGATCACTGGGCCCAAAATGTTCCCCTACACATACTTCTGTCACCTGTCCTGTCTCGTTCCCTAAAAGGAGATCCAGTGGTGCACTCTCTCTCTCACTGTCTGAAGTTGGAGCAGAGATGTGGAGTGTGATGCCCTCACTTTGACTTGAGAAGAAAGCATCATCTCTTGATTGGCTTCCCTGATGTGCTTCTGGGTCATGACTTTGGTAGTGAAGATCTTGATAATGATTATTAAATCATTATCAAATATGGAAGGTAACTTTATCAATGGCAACAATTTTGCATTGTCCTCTCCTGTTCACCCTGTTAATCTACGACTGCATCACCAGATCCAGCTGCAACAGAGTCATGAAGTTTGTAGATGGCACAGCAGCAGTTGGCTTCATCAACAACAAAGATGAGTGGCACTACAGGGAAGAGGTGGAAAATCTCGTGATACATTGTGCGAATAACAACCTGAGTCTCAACATGGCCAAGACGAAATAGATGATCATGGGATCAGGAGACCAAGAATGACTACCTTCCACTACACATCAACTCTGTAATGGAGAGATTGGAGAGCACCGGGTTCCTTGGAATTCACGTAACTAGTGACCTATCTTGGACACACAACATCTCACTTGTCAGGAAGGTGCAACAGCGACTGCACTTCCTGACCATACTGAAGTAGGCAAGGCTACCAGCCATCAGTATGTCAATCTTCTAAAGGAGCTCTATCGAGAGCGTCCTGGCTGACTGCATCACAGTTCAGTCTGGTTGCTGCAGAGAAATGGATCAGAGGTCAATCCACAGGACCAGAAGAGAAGCAGATTGGATCACTGGAGTCTTCCACACTCCTCTCCCCATCCCACACCCCACCCTGTCAAAGGAACATGTGAGGGCACTAGAGGTGGGGCAATTAACTGGAGTTTTGGGGTGCTTTCTTCAGTGTTGAAGGCAAGCATTGTAACTTAGTTTCTTACTACAAAATGCAGACAGATGGGTGACCTTAAGGGAGCAGTACAAATTTGAAACAGATCAACAGAATGTGGAGAGGAGGATTGGTATCAATGGGTGGGTTCAATCAATATGAACTGAGGTCTTTGTATCTCTGCCTGCTGTTAAAGTGAAACTGAGGTTGGTTTATTGTTGATTATTTAACCTGCTCAAAATAATTTCAGGGACCTTAAACCAGAGAACATTTTGCTGAGTGAGGACATGCATATACGGATTACTGACTTTGGAACAGCAAAAGTATTATCTTCAGACAGTACACAAGGTGCAGAATTTATCCTTTCATATTCATCAACTATTAATAGTGAAAAATGTATATAAAGTAAATGCTTCAAGAAGAGCGGGGGATTAACTGTTTTGCTCTGCCAAACACTGCTTAGTTTCTGTGTCAGCTTCTGTTAGTCATTGTGCTGCCAGAATGAAGCAGGCATGTTTAAATTACTACTAAAAAAACTACTAATTAATAGTGTGTTCCACAAGTAAAAAAGCTTGCATGGTATTTTATCTATGGAAAGTACCTTTATAATTTGTCAGCCCATGCAGGAGGCTGTTTAAATCATAGCAATTTCACTTGTTCTCAATTTGAATTAAGGTGCTAGAAGAAGAATACTGGGGGTCATGGGTGAGCATACCAATCATTCTGTGTATTTCACAGCTTGTACTCCTTTTGGTATTGCAGCACGAGCAAATTCTTTTGTTGGAACAGCGCAATATGTTTCACCAGAGCTTTTGACAGAAAAATCCGCTTGTAAAAGGTAAGTCAATTCCACTCTTGCAAATTGTTGCTGAGACTACTTCCCTTATGTTTCTTCTCCACTGTCCCTGCTCCACCCTCAACCCCACTCCGAAATGGTAACTTTTTCCCTTGGCAACAGGTTCTCATTGATCATCATCTGTGTCAAGTAAGAGAGATTTCATAACTGCGAGATTGAGTCATCTGGGGCTGTACTCACTTAAATTTAGAAGAATGAGAGGGAATCATAGAAATTATAAAAGGCATAGATAAGATAGAGGTAGGTAAGTTGTTCCCATTGGTAAGGGAGATGAGAACTAGGGGACATCGCCTCAAAATGCAAGGTAATAGATTTAGGACAGAGATGAGGAGGAACTGCTTTTCCCAGAGGGTGGTGGATCTTTGGCATTCGCTGCTCATTGAACAGTGGAGGCGACCTCAGTAAATTGGATAGATTTTTTACAAAGTAGAGGAATTGAGGGAAATGGAGAAAAGACAGGTAGGTAGAGATGAGTCAATCATCAGATCAGCCATGATTTCATTGAATGGCAGAACAGGCTTGATGGCCAACTCCTGCTCCTATTTTCTTATGTTCTTGTGAGACCAGATCAACCTGAGGAGACGTTTAAAGGCTACCACAAATTTAAAGAACATTATTGGCATTCCCTTCCCTCTTGTACAATGGCAATTGTTTCAAGAACCTATATTTTTTTAAATTTTTTTATTTTTCACACTATGAACCATATTAATCAAAATACATACAAACATTTCCCTCTTAAATATACACAGTGGCATTTTCTCCTCTTTTTTTCCCCTCCCTCCTTCCCACCCCCCTCCAAACCCATTTAACGTTCAACATATACAATACAATAAAACCATTAAACAATGTCATCACACAATGAAAATAAACAAGAAAATTGTGTCATCTACTTTTACACACTGGATCAAGTCATTTTGTCTTCTTATTATTCTATCATTTTAGGGGGTGGAGGTCCGAGGCAAGCCCTCTCTGTTATGTTCCATGTACAGTTCCCAAATTTGTTCAAATAATGTGACTTTATTTTTTAAATTGTATGTTATTTTTTCCATTGGTATACATTTATTCATTTCCATGTACTCTCAGGCTCTCTTCTGATTTCCAAGTTGACATTATACATTTTTTTGCTACAGCTAAGGCTATCATAATAAATCTTTTTTGCACTTCATCCAGTTTGAGGCCTAATTCCTTACTTTTTAGAAGAAAGATCTCTGGATTTTTTGGTATGTTGCTTTTTGTGATTTTATTTAATACCTGATTTAGATCTTCCCAAAACTTTTTCACTTTCTCACATGCCCAAATTGCATGTACTGTTGTTCCCGTTTCCTTCTTATAGCGAAAACATCTCTCTGATAATGTTGGATCCCATTTATTTAACTTTTGGGGTGTGATATATAACCTGTGTAACCAATTATATTGTATCATACGTAACCTCGTGTTTATTATACTTTTCATCGTTCCAGAGCATAACTTTTCCCATATTTCATTTTTTATCTTTGTTTAAATCTTTTTCCCACTTTTGTTTGGGTTTATAGCTTATTTCATAATTTTACTTCTCTTGCAGCTTGATGTACATGTTTGTTATAAATCTTTTTATTATTGTTGTTTCTGTAATCACATATTCAAATCTCAGTCTGCTTCCCAATTTGTCCTTTAAGTAGGTTTTCAGTTGGTGGTATGCAAACATTGTATCATGAGTTATTCCATATTTGTACTTCATTTGTTCAAATGTTAATAAATTATTTCCCAAAAAAAACAATTTTCTATTCTTTTAATTCCTTTTTTCTCCCATTCTCTAAAGGAAAGGCTATCTATTGTGAAAGGGATTAGTTGATTTTGCATCAATATTAATTTTGGTAGTTAGTAATTTATATTTTTCCTTTCTATGTGAATCTTCTTCATTACGTTGAGTAAATGGTGCAGTACTGGTGAGCTTCTATATTGCATCAGTTTTTCATCCCACTGTTCTGGTACCTTCTCCCCTATTTTATCTAGCTCTATCTTGGTCCATTCTGGTTTTTCCCTTGTTTGATAAAAATCTGATAGATACCTTAACTGTGCTGCTTTATAATAATTTTTAAAGTTTGGTAGCTGCAAACCACTTTGTTTGTACCATTCTGTTAATTTATCTAGCGCTATCCTCGGTTTCCCCTCTTTCCATAAGAATTTCCTTATTATTCTCTTTAGTTCATTGAAGAATTTCTCTTGTTAAGGGAATTGGTAACGATTGAAATAGGTTGAAATAGGTATTGTATCCTTTTACCCTCCCTATCAATGTTAATGGCAATTTTTTCCAATGTTCTTAAGTCATCTTGTAATTTCGTCATTAATGGCTGCTAATTTAATTTGTATAGGTGGCCTAAATTATTATCTAATCTAATACCTAGGTATTGGATTGCTTGTGTTTGCCATTTAAATGGTGATTCTTTTTTAAACTCTGTGTAATCCGCATTATTCATTGGCATCACTTCACTTTTATTTGCGTTGATCTTGTACCCCGATATTTCTCCATATACCTTCAATTTCTTATGTAGTTCTTTTATTGATATTTCTGATTCTGTTAAGTGTACTATGATGTCATCTGCAAATAAACTGATTTTATATTCCTTCTCCTTTATTTTTATCCCTTTTATTTTCTGTTCTTATCAGTTCTGCTAAGGTTCTATTGCTAAAGCAAACAGTGAGGGAGATAGTGGACATCCCTGCCTAGTTGGCCTACTTAATTTAAATTGGTTCGATACATATCCATTTACTGTCACCTTCATCAATGGTCCCTTATATAATGCTTTAATCCAATTAATATATTTTTCTGGTAGGTTGAACCTCTGTAATACTTTGAATAAATAATTCCATTCTACTCCGTCAAAGGCTTTCTCTGCGTCTAAAGAACCTATACTTTCACAGTGATTGGAATATGGGTTCTTCAAACATCGGCTCTGTGGGAATTTGGGATCCTTGAGCCCTATCTCAACTGGGATACTGAATTGGCTGGGGGACAGGATTTTACATTGTCCTGCCTTTGGCTGGACAACCTGTGTAGAATATTGACTCTGGTTGGATTTTGCAGGATTTATCTCATCGTTTTAATGATACTGAGTTCCACCACAGTATGAGTTGTACAGACTTTAGCTTGAGTTTGGCACCATAGATAATAAATCTGGGGTATGATTCTCATGAGTGTATCTGACTCCCACTTTAGTACTGTCCAGGAACTGACTCTCAGAGATCCAGGTTTGTTTTCTTTTCCGAAATGCAGGCCGAATGCAAGCCTCCTGTAGTCAGTGTATGGAAAAATTGTTTGTAATTGGATTAACACTAATGAATATTGAACGGAACCTCCTTGTAGCACCAGCACTCATGATATACAATCCAGTGATCATTGGGCGATCAGAGGTGGAGAGGGTGAGCAAATTTGATTTCTGGGAGTCACTATCTCAGAGATCTCACATGATCTTTCCTGGACCTTCTAATAGCACTAATGGCATTGTGAAGAAAGCACATCAGTGTCTTTACTTCTTCAGGAGTTTGCGGAGATTTGGTGCGACACCAGAAACCCTGGCAAATTTCTACAGATGTGTGGTGGAAAATGTGCTGACCGGCTGAATCACAGTCTGGTATGGGGACACCAATACCCCTGAGAGTAAAGTTCTCCAAAAGGTAGTGGACACAGTCCAGGACATCTACAGGGACTGCTGCCGTCAGAGAGCAGCAGCAATTATCAAGGATTCACACACACAGCACACACTCTGTTCTCACTGCTGCCATTAGCAAAGGGGTATCGGTGCCACAAGACTCCCACTACCAGGTTCAGGAACAGCTGCTACCCCTCCACCATCAGACTCCTCACAACAAACTCAATCAGGGACTTGTTAAAGGACTCTTACTTTTGCACTTTATTGATTTTTTTTAAATTCTCTCTATTGCGCAGTTAGTTTACATTTCATTATCTGTTTACAGTTCTTTACTTGTTTGCATGTGTCCATTGTGTACAGTTTTTTTTGCACTACCAATAAGTGATAATTCTTCCTCACCTGTAGGAAAAAGAATCTCAGGGTTGTATGTGATGTCATGTATAAATCTGATAGAGCCACTAAACTGACTGGTGTTCTGAACAAAACAAAGCTGGAGGCTGGACTTCCCTTTCTGACCTGTGATTAGTGATGTGGAGGTCTGAATTTGGTGGAAGTGGAACTCCAGGCATGATCCTTCTGCTGTGGGCATCACCAAGCTGTCAGCTAGGGTTTCCTCATGCGGCTGCTCCCTCAAGCTTGTTCATCAGTTGTTAACATGCATGTGCATAGGTATTATTGATGTGTCTTTCTTAATTCCCTGCAGCTCTGACCTCTGGGCTCTTGGATGTATCATATATCAATTGGTAGCTGGATTACCACCTTTTAGGGCTGGGTAAGTAGATGACGTGGTATATTGTGATACCAGAACCACCACAATGTCATAAACCTGGTTGGGTTAATCTCATTTGAACTATAGCATTATTGGGTGCAGCCTGTTTTGTCAAGTGTTGAGCTGCAGCAAATGAAAGCATTTGACAGAGTTTCTTAGTTGAAATTTCGTTTCTAAATGTGACTGAAATCGATATTAAAAGCGTGTTTATCAATTAACAAGGGTTGTTTTCTGAATCGATATTTATTAATTACTGTTACTTCTTGACTTGTGTCTGGTAAGCTGACATGATTACAGTCAACCTATTCAAAGAGAGGACTGTTTTTAACCCAGTGGAAAACTCATTGCCATTTAAGGAGGCTTGAGGAATTGTCCTTTGGGATAACTTCATACCTTTTTTGTTTACTGATTTCTCCCACTCTTGACCCATTACTTTGTGTTAAAGTATGCTGGTAACATGGAAGGTAGCTAGCCATCTTATTTGAACATGTATTGTGAGCACCTTATTTGATCAGCTTCGGGTGGCTGAGCTTATTAGAAACAACAATCATGAGCTGAGTAATGAATGAGTTAGGTTGTTTTCTTTCTGCTAGCTGGCTTTAATTGGATGATAAGCCATTGACTGGGGTTCTGTCAGGGCCACGTGCTGTGGATGTGGCAGATGAATCTGATCCTGGCTCCTTTTGGAAGTAGGGGCTAATGCTTCATGATCATCAAGGCTTAACTTTTGTGATCCCCACCTTACCCGTCACTGAAGCCAGTTATTGTCCCCACTTCTGGAATCTAGTCGGCTAAGCCAACTAGACTGTAGATTAATCTATAACAAGTCTTTGAGGTCTGTCTTTGGGCCTGCACTACACTTTTGTGTTCCTCTTCCCATTTAATTGGGATTTCATGAGCTGGTATATTTTTAAAAGTTTGTAGTCCACGTGGATGATATTTGTGGCATATTTTTCCCTTCACAGAAACGAATATCTCATATTCCAAAAAATAATTAAATTAGAATATGAATTCCCAGAAAAGTTTTTCCCAAAGGCGAAAGATTTAGTGCAGAAGCTTTTGGTGAGTAATTTCATACTTCTGTTTTCCCTAGATGTTCAACTTAAGGTGCTGACTAAATTGCTGCTAACTTTAACATGCTGAACTCTCATCTTTTCACTGAATATTCAATCTCAGACAGTATCACATTATTGTTATTGCATCCTATCAGTGTGCCCTGGCTTTGAATTTAATCACATAACCTGGGCCAACATTTCAGAATTGTGCTGGAGGGATGGTGCACCACCTTCAGATGTGATTTAAAGACTGTTAATGTGTGTGTGGAAGTAAAAATTATGTGATACTAAAAAGCATAAAACAATATAGCCCTGGAACAATTGGCCATTCCTCAGATTGAAAGTCTAAATGATTGGACATCTTTATCAATGTTCTTGTCTTTAATAATAATTTCCCCTATTACATTCAAGGTGTCTGAGCACACTATGCGCCTTGGCTGTGAAGAGATGGGGGGTTACGGACTCCTTAAAGCTCATCCATTCTTTGAACCTATTGCCTGGGAAAATCTGCACCTTCAGACGCCCCCTAAACTCACTGCGTATCTCCCAGCAATGTCTGAGGATGAGGAAGATTGCTATGGCAATGTGAGTATAAATGCCCTTCTAACTGCTGCTTTTTCCAAAAAGCCGTGCTTCAGTTATTTAAGCTTTTGACACGTTTATTAATTAAATCTTGTATAGTTTCCAGTGAAATGGCAGAAGCTGGTCTGTGTGCATGATGCATTATTAGATTTTGATGCTTTATGCTGCCCTCTTGTAGTGCACGTGGGGTTAGATATCAGATACCTTGAAAGTAGGCTGAGAGTTTTCTCTAGTAGAACCTCTGGGCATGTTCCTCTGCTTTTCTGTTACTGTTAAATCCTCTCTATTAAATGATCCTCATCATTCGGTCATTGCATTCGTACTCAAATTCTACCATTGATACCCATCTATTCCAAAATCTCACACCTTTTAATAACATGATTTTGCATAGGAGGAAATTAGTATAGTAGAATTAAAAATAAGACCCTCATTTAGCACCTCAAATGTGTCAATCTGGCTTATTTGCAACTGTCTCCTTCTCCCAATCCCCACCTCAACTTGCAACAATTTTCTATGATCCTCTATCTAATCAGATCCTTACGTATTTATCCACTTTGTTGCATTTCTCTTTGGCATTATATTCTCCTTTTTACACCTGTCCTCTTGGATTGATTTTGCCATTCCTCTTTGTGCTAAGTGCTGCTGTTGATGTGAGACGGTCTGGAAGTACAAGCTACTGACTTTTTATAATGTGTCTGTTCTGCTCCCTGCTGTCTGGCTGTAGTATGATGACCTGCTCAGCCAGTTTGGCTGCATGCAGGTGGCTCCCTCTGGTTCATTGCACTCGCTGTCTTCCCCTGAGCCTAGCCCACCCCAGAAGTTATGCAGTAACATCGAACAGTATGTCCATGATCTTAATGATACGTCCTTCGAGTTGGACCTTCAGTTTACAGATGAAGACAAGCGCCTCCTGCTTGAGAAACAAGCCAACAGAAATCCCTGGTAAGTTGCCATTAACCCTTTCCTATGTGCCAGCCACCTTCCAAACTTCCAATAATTCCAACTTGTACACAGCCTTTAGAAACTTTTTCTGAAAGTTTCAGAAAGTTTCACTACAGGAAGACAGATTCACCAGTTGTTGTTTGCAAACCACTGCATTAATAATTTCTGTTTATCCTTGACTTGCCTTGATATTGCTGTCACATCAAAAGTACATTCTGTACAATTGTCCTATCCCCAGATAAGTTGAAATTGCATATCCAGGACCCATCGCAGCTTGCTGGTTCTGTCTTTTCCCTTCTCCCCCTCCAAGTCAGCTAAACTCGACAAAGTGCTATGACCCGAAACATTGAGCATTTTTTTCTCCCACTGTTGCTGCTTAAGCTGCAGATTGTTTGTTGCAGCCAATAATTCTTCCATAAATCTACATTAGTGATTCCCAAAATGGGTGCTGTTGCGCCACCCCCCCCCCCCCCCCCAGGTGGGCGGTGGAAAGATCCAAGGGGGTGGTGAGGGAAAAGGGGGGCATTCTGAACATTTAGTCTTGTTATTATTCAATTTGCTACAAAGTTTAATGAAGAAGCCAGTGCAGTCATTTTCTGGCTCGGGGTGGCAGTAGTGAGCAAAATAAATGGCGACAAGGCATTCTTGCAAGAGCTGGTCTTGGTGGCCACCATGTTGTACTACCCCCCTCTCAGTGCTGCCACTACTCACACCTGCTCAAAGGTGACACTAACCCCCCTCCACCCCACTTAGCACTACCACTCCCCCCAGTGCTGCCACCACCACTCCCCCCCAGTGCTGCCACCATTCCTCCCCAGTGCTGCCACCACCCCCCCCCCAGTGCTGCCACCATTCCTCTCCAGTGCTGCCATCACCCCCCCAGTGCTCCCACCACCCCCCCAGTGCTGCCACCACCTCCCCCAGTGCTGCCACCACCTCCCCCAGTGCTGCCACCACCTCCCCCAGTGCTGCCACCACCCCCCCAGTGCTGCCACCACCCCCCCAGTGCTGCCACCACCCCCCCAGTGCTGCCACCACCCCCCCAGTGCTGCCACCACCCCCCCAGTGCTGCCACCACCCCCCCAGTGCTGCCACCACCCCCCCAGTGCTGCCACCACCCACCCCCCCAGTGCTGCCACCACCCCCCCCAGTGCTGCCACCACCCCCCAGTGCTGCCACCACCCCCCCAGTGCTGCCACCACCCCCCCCAGTGCTGCCACCACCCCCCCAGTGCTGCCACCACCCCCCCCAGTGCTGCCACCACCCCCCCAGTGCTGCCACCACCCCCCCAGTGCTGCCACCACCCCCCCAGTGCTGCCACCACCCCCCCAGTGCTGCCACCACCCCCCCAGTGCTGCCACCACCCCCCCCAGTGCTGCCACCACCCCCCCAGTGCTGCCACCACCCCTGCTCAGTGCCACCGCCACCCCGCTGCTCAGCACCACCGCCATCAGCCCCACTCAGTGCCACTACAATCAACTCCCCGCTCAGCGCCACCACCACTAGCCGCCCCCCCCCCCACTCAGTGCTGCCGCCATCAGCCCCCTCACCATCCCGCTCAGCGCTACCACTATCAATATCCCCCAATCTATTGTATGGGGGGATGGTGGGGGTATTCAAGATGTGTCCTGAGGTGCCTGAATAAATTTTGGAACCACTGATCTACAGTATACTGCTAGTAACACTGACCTTTTGTTTTTCAGGCACCAGTTTGTAGAAAATAATTTAATTTTGAAGATGGGTCCAGTTGATAAGAGGAAGGTAGGCAGTATTTTTCAAACAAACTTCATGTGTAGATGTTGGTATAAATATGCAGTAATAAATAATGAGCAAAATAAGAGTCCTTTAATAAGTCTGATAGTTGAGGGTTAGCAACTATTCTTGAACCTGATGATATGAGCCTATGGCACCTGTACCTCCTTCCCAATGACCGCATGCCCTGGGTGGTGTAGATTCTTGATTGCTGCTTCCGACAGCAGCGTTCCATGAATATTTTCTTGATGGTGGGGAGAGTTTTGCCTGTGATGTATTGGACTGAGTTCACTACCTTTTGCAAGATTTTTCACTCAAGAGATATTGGTGCCCCCATGCCAGGCTATGATGCAACCTGTCAGCACACTTTACATCACACATCTCTAGACGTTTGACAAGATTTCCGATGACATACCAAACTTCCACATCTCCTGAGGAAGTAGAAGTACTTATGTGCTTTCTTCACAATGGCATTTACAAGTTTTCACAAGTATAATGGGTCCAGGACAGGTCCTCTGAAGTAGTGGCACCCAGTAATTTAAAATTTCCCACCCTCTCCACTTCTAATTTCCCTGATTACATCTCTGGTTTTTCTTTTCTCAGTTGGTCTTGGTGACATCGAGATATTATTAATACGCAATTCATCCAAGTTTTTAATCTCTCTCCTGTATGCTGTCTCATCGCCCCCTCCACCACCACCACTTTTATACAGCCCACTACAGTGGGCTTTACATCAGTGGTTTATGTTCATGAATTTCCTGGGACTCTGCTGCCATCTTTCCAAATTAGATTGTAATATCTTGGAAGTGTGACATGTTTTGTGTGTTGACATTACATCAGTAAACATGCATATGGTGGTGTTGTACTTGGCCACACAGTCATAGGTATAAAGCCCTGCAGTGCTCCAATGCTGATGGGAATGTGGAGGAGATGTTTCTGCCAATCTGCAACTGACTGGGGTTTAGAGCTGAGGAAATCCAGGATCCAATTGAACAATGGGGTATTGAGGCCTAGATTATTTTTAAAGGGATGATGGTTTTGAATGCCAAGCTGTAATCAATAAAGAGCATCCTGATGTATGCGTCTTTGCTGTCCAGATGTTCCAGGGTTTTACGAAGAGCATGTGAGATGGAATCTGCTGTAGACCTGTTGCTACGGTAGGCAAAGTGGAACTGATCCATGTCACCATTCAGACAGGAGCTGATATGCTTCAACACCAGCCTCTCAAAACACTTCATCACTGTTGATGTGAGGCCACTGGTTGATAATCATTTAGGCAGGTTACCAAGCTCTTCTTGGGTTCCGGTACAATTGAAGCCTGTTTGAAACAGGTGGGTACCACGCCCTGTCAGAGTGAGAGGTTGAAGATATTGGTGAGTACACTAGCCACTTGATTGGCACAGGTTTTCAGTACTCAACCCGGTACTCTGTCCAGACTGGATGCTTTCATTGGGTTCACTTAGTTATTGACAGTAGAGGATTATCGAGATGATGGGATGCACTATGGTTCCTCCTTGCTCTGGCAGTCGATTCTGCTCATTGTAAAATGAATAACAGTATGAGTTGTATGGTTACATAGCTAACGTTATTCTATTGAAGTGCAAAGTCTTATTATTGTCATTATATTTTGATACGTGGTGGGGGGAGGGATTAAGGAAAGTTGTGCAGTGTCAGCTGGAGTGTGCGGTGTAGTCATCACAATCTTGCTCCATCACTTCTATAACTTTACGTAAAAGGAAAAGCTTGAGTGGAGCCCTATTGATTTCATTGGTGATCTTTTTTTTGCAGGGTCTGTTTGCTCGACGCCGACAGTTGTTGCTCACTGAAGGACCCCACCTCTATTATGTGGATCCTGTTAACAAGGTCCTGAAAGGGGAGATTCCGTGGTCACAGGAGTTGCGACCAGAAGCCAAGAATTTCAAAACCTTTTTTGTTCATACTGTAAGTATGGTTTATGTTCATAAATTTCCTGGGACTCTGCTGCCATCTTTCCAAATTAGATTGTAATATCTTGGAAGTGTGACATGTTTTGTGTGTTGACATTACATCAGTGGTTCTCCACCTATTTCTTTCCACTCACATACCATTTTAAGTTTTCCCTATTCCATCAGTGCTCTGTGATGAGTAAGGGAGTGCTTAAGGTGGGATATGGGTGGAAAGAAAAAGGTTGAAAACCACTGTTTTAATCGTCCCTAATTGTGCAGTTTCAGGACTCCAAAGGAAATGGGCCAATGACAATTTTTCTCAAGCAAAATATTTCAGTAACAATTGGGTCTAGAGCAGTGGTTCTCAACCTTCCCATCCCACTCACATCCCACCTTAAGCACTCCCTTACTCATCACAGAGCACCGTTGGCCTAGGGATTACTTAAAGTGGGATGGGAGTGGAAAAAGGTTGAGAACCACTGGATTTAATCCTCATGATTTGCAAGGGTTTGGGGCATGGGCTTCCTCCAGCAAACTAATTTCACAGATACCAGAGGCGGCTGGCGGCGGTGGCGGCTAAATGACAGAAGTCAATCCCCTGTGTATATACATGATTTATGCAAAATCTACCCAGGTTCCTGATTCCCATTGTTTCCTCGATCCTGACCCTGGCTCCTTCCCACCCTCTGGATCTTGGCTTCTGCAGCAAACCCTAAGCATGTTCATGTCCCCTTGTATTGCCGACCCTGACTCTGCAGATCTTTGCAATGGTGAGAACGCGCTGTATTCATATAATCAACTGTGTTGACTCTGGTTTCTATGATAAAACACTTTTCTGTTGCTGCAGTTTCATGCAACCAACAGAGATCAAACAGCAACCCTGGAACCAGTGCATAAAAGTCAACAGTCAAATAATGGGAAATGGATCAATTGCCATCACATCCTAGGCTAGATGTACCCTGCTTCACTCCATTGGAGGGGATAAGGGGGAGGTGAGGTGATTGAGATTACTGCAATTTTTGTTTTGTCTTGCAGCCTAACCGGACATATTACTTGATGGATCCCAGTGGAAATGCTCACAAGTGGTGCAAAAAGATCCAGGAAGTGTGGCGAAGGCGGTACCAGAACCAACAGAATACTGGCATCTAGCAGAGTGGTGCTCAAATGTATAGAGAAGCTTCCTCTTGAGTTGTCAGAGCTCCAGAGTTGAGCACTGTAACACAGCAATGAAAGTCTCCCCATTCCCCTTTCCCTTGTCCCCCTCCCCACTCCCGCCTCTCTTTATATATAAAAAAAACACAGCCTGTGGGCAGCCTGAAAATTTGCTGTGTATTGGAGGTGTGTGTGGGGTGGGGGGGGGGGGGGGAGGTGGTAGGGGTGGCTGTAGACTTTACTCCCATCTTTTCTTTCCTCTTTTCCAAGTAAATGTAAATGGGATTGCGGGTTGCTTTGCCTGCTCTTTGTGCTGCAGGCTTATCGTATCACAAATAGAAGACCCTTTGCCTATTTCTATGTAATGTCTGCTCTCGTTCCAGATTATAGATAAAAATTGCACATTTATTAACTGCTTCATAGGCAGATTGTAAATCTTAATCTGTATATTCCCCACAACCCTCATTCCAGTTCCAGGTCACCCTCAGCACAGAGTCTGACCTTATTATCTTTATTTTTTTTTGTTTAATTTCCTAAAATTTATTTAAGAGCTGTGTGATTTCTACTTTTTGTTCTTGTTTTCATCTGTCCTCTGACACCTGCTGATTCGCTTCATCTCAGGCAAAGGTATATAGTGGTACTGAGGAATCAATGTGCATAGAAACACATTCAAGCACACAAGGAAATCCTTTATTTATGCGCTGACTTGTTTCGAGTGAAACCGGTATTAATCAAATCGTTAGCCCTTTTCTCACCTTTGTTCATGAATGAATCAGAAGTGTTCTTAATATGAAAGATGAAGTTTTGTACCCAAGTGACCTGTCCATATTGAGGCAGTCTGTATGGTGCAGTAGAGTTCTGTACAATTTAGTTTTATGTAATTACCCCTTCTGATTCAGTTCTACAAGAGGCTGCTGTTTTGTTGCTCATAACCAAAAGGATTGAAATTGATTTTTGCCCTCGGGCAATTGCTGCATTTTGCATGGCTGCAGATGTTAATCTGAACGAGCTGGAATCGTCACTGTGCGAGACACTGAATTAATGCATGCTTAAACCAACAAGTTACTTTGCTGCTTCTCCCTTCCTGTAAATGATTGAAATATCCAAATCTCAGTAATGATGCAGTATTTTCTCACTAAAGTTTATACTTGCTCTGTGCTGGATTTCACTCAAAGTCAGACATCTGAGTGTCTACAAGTATTTGTGCAACCAGATGTTCACTTTGCAAGCTGCATTGTTTAATTTGCCACTGTGATTCCTGTGGCATTAGTCACTGGTCTTGGTCATTGTTCTCTGGCCATGGGGGCAGGCTGTGAAAGCAGCAGGGATTGAGGTACATGCTCAGTCCTGCACTTGTACATGTGACTGGATTTGTAGGTGTCCAGTCTACTCTTATGTAACTTCTGTAAATTTTCTGTCTCTCTCTCACACGTGTGCGCACTTATGTATTTTCAGGGGAAAGTTAAAATTGCACCTGGTACTGCAGTAAGATACTTCTAGGATTTTCTGCATGTGTGCAACAAAATAAATGTTGGAGAGGAGAAATTAGCACAAAACAACAACAGTCATACCCCACAATCCTCGTGCTACTTTACCAGTGAGTGACTGAGCCATACCAACCCAGAGGTCCCTGGCTTAATTCCTTGTTTGCATTAAGGTGGCAATGGACAATGCATCAGAGCAGTGGTGTGTCCCCACCTCCAACCCCACATCCCATATTTGCAAGCGATACAAGCCTGTTGCACATCCTCATCAGGTGACCACAATGGGACCTTTGGGAGGACAGTTTTGGGTTCCACTTTGGGGAGGGTGGGAAGAGTAGTTGCTGCCCGTGTCACTGCACCTCATCTTGCTTTATCTTGTCAGAGACCAGGAAAGCTAATATTGCAAAACAAAGTGGCAGGTTATATTACATGTCATGGGGCAAAGCAATGCTAGAGGTTTGAAGGCTTCCTCAAACTACATGGTAATGTATATTTAATATATTGGTGCTGTACTATCTGCACCACACTGTAGACAGTCACAGAAACCAGATGTAAAAGTGACTGACCTAAAATGTGATCTTTGGAATACATGCAGCGCAACGCTCCAGATGCTGTTTCATGTGTTTGTATGTTTTGTTTATATTTCACTCCTCAATGTTGCAGTATGAGCAACCTTTGATCTATGTAAGTCTTGAATGCAATGCTGTTGGGGATGTCTGTGAGCATAATGAGCTGAGTTCAGAGTTGCTTGAGGAGTGTACCTATGAACTGCTTGTGTTCAGCAGGTTACTGCAGCATCTGGCTCTCAAGGTTCTCCTCGTACAGGACCTGGCCAACCACTATAATTGGACAAAGCTTTTGGCAAACCTTACGGTGATTCCCTCAAACGAGGAGTAATGACCCATTTGTGGACTGCTGCCATTGCTTTATAAACCACCCTTTGTCGCCATCTGCTGTCATGTTCCCCCTTGTACCCCAGTACAGAAGATAAAAAGCCTCTGAATACTGACCAAGAGGAGCCCAGGATCTGATGCTGTGCTCGTCCTGATGAAGTGGTATTGTGTTCTCTGCTCTACTGTATCGGGTTTTTGACTTCCCTATTGCAGGAGCTCGCCCTACTCACATCTGTTCAGACTAAAGAACCAAACTGTTAGAGCTTGAACATCCAAGCAGATCAAGAGCTAACCAAACTTTATTTTTATTCTTTGTTGGAGCTGATCACTTAAAATAGCACAAGATTTTGAGGCGGGGCCTCCAGGCCTTGCGTACCAGCAGTGGTCTCCAGGTACTTGTGATTAATGCATTTATTCCTTTTAAAAGATTGCTGGCCTCTGGTATTTGAATGGGTGACTGTTATTTACCAGGAGAGTGCAGTGGCTGTGGTTCTCTTCCTCCAATACCAACTAAAATTTCTACTGCATTTGTGTTGGCTTCAAAAGTTTGATAACTTAGTGAGAATGAGCAATTCTTTGTGAGAGCCCATCTGCTAACATTGACAGTGGCTCCCTCACTGACTGCACTCATAAATAGGATTCCTTTTTGCATTGGGGTGGGTGGGGTGCATTAATGGGTAACCTTTTTTATATGTAGTAGTTCTTATGAGCTGCTATTATTGATCAGCACCATAATGTAACTGTATGATCAAGTAGCTGGGCAGAGGGGCGCCAAGACTCCATTGTTACATCACGTCCCAGGAAAGGCATAAATCTACAGGCATGGGCCAGCTTCAGCACTTTGTGCAATGTGATACATACAGTTTGCGATTGACTTGTGCCACTGCAATGACTCCTTCCCTCTCATAAATTTTCTGGGGAGTTGAGAAATGGATTATACTATCCTGCATCGCATTGAGGTGCACTTTATGGACGAGGTGTCCAGAAAAGCCGGTTTGCTTACAGCTGCACAACTGGTGACAGAGTATCCATGACTTGCTGTCTTAACCTGAGAGATCTTTCCAAGACTGCTCAGTAAGCATGTGTTTTTTGTGTATGTGTATATGTGTGTTTTTTTTTTGGTTTGATGTAATTTTATTTGTTTCACCACATTTGTATAAATCTTGGACACAACTATCGTCCCGTGAGAACTGAGCAAACTTCAATCTTGTCGTGTACAATTGTTGCTCCATCAGTGAGCAAACATGGATTGATAAAATTAATCACTCCTCTTCCTTCTCATTGCTATAAATTCAACCTTGCTGCAGTATTTGCAGCATCACTGATTTCTGTCCAACTGTTTAACCCATGAGAATCTTCCTCCTCTACTTAAAGATAGTAAATCTGTCCATCTCAAACTGCATATTGTCTCATTATGAAGAGGAGAATTTCAAAGATCACTAATACTCTCTACTCTGACTTCACCTCAGAACTTCTATTTTGTGAGCAATTTAAAGGGAAGAAAATCTCTTTCCCCACCCCCAAAAGCTTTAGTGCTTGCACATTCTGCCCATTTTGTCCTGATTGTATCAGAGACAGATGCACTGATGAATGGTGATAATGGGCAAATAAAATTGGTTCTGAAGCTAGGATTGCAGTACATTAAAGTCCGCACACCTTGTTCTTTTGGTTTTTAAAAAATTTTATTCATGTCAAATTGCTTCCTGGTTAAACCTAGCCTGTATTTCAGTCTGTTATTTAAATTCTAACATACAATTTGCATCTGGAGTTGATTTATGTTCAGGGGCCATGTTGTGTATGTGATGTTCAGCATTTGAATATGGATAATTATTGTAAACTATCATATTTTATATGACTTTGTTTCCAGTCTTATAAATTTTCTATTTGGTCAATGATTTGAATCATGTTCCTCATAATTTAATGAACGTATAATACTTTTCAGAATATTTGTGCTTTAGATGGAACGGAATGACTTGAAATTTTCACGTAATGCTCAGTAGTTCTGTAATTAAAGCATGTAGGGGTTGTAGGTCTCAAACATTAAATCTTTCTCATGCCTCTTTTTTTTAAAAAATAGTACCGGTACTGCATCTGCCATGGGGGATCGTGGTGATGTCTCTAAGGCAGAAGGTTGTGGGTTTGAACTTGTTGGAGCCTGCAGCTTCTCTCTCAATCTACAAAATCAAATATAGTGATTGTGTTGTAGGCAAAATATTTTGCCTATATGAGCTACTGTGTCTGAATATTTGTAATGCACTTTTGGGCTTCCTTGTAAGGAGTGATTCATCTGGTTGCTACTGCTACATTGACTTTGTAGCATGTAAACCTAAATGCTAGTTTGGTACCACCACTTTTCCAGATAATTTCATGTTGTGCTGAGCTGTAATTCTCTTAGCACAGTAACCAGTCTTGCTGTGTCATTGACAACTTCCTCAAGGGAGAGTTGAATTGATCAGTGTTTCCTGCTCCTTTCTCAAAGTTTAGATTCATTATCTGCGTACATGTATGACATCACGGACAACCCAGGGCTGCTTTTCTCTGTGGGCCGGGCAAAACTTCTGATCAGTAGTGCAAAAGAACTACAGGTGTACCTTGCTTCATGAAGGTAGAGCATTCCTGAGAACCCGTTAAAAAATTGGTAGCGTGGACACTACTATTAGAGGCAATTTTCATAACAGCGAAACCCCATTATAAACTCATTATAATTTCTTCATAAAAGCGAACACAAGTTTCTTCGTATAAACAAATTTTTGGATTTTAAGTATTTGTAAAACAGGGTTTACCTGTGCTCGAGAAAAAAAAACGATACCGTATGTGTCGGTATATCATCTGGTATTTAAACCTTAAAAATGTCACCCCAAAACCAGGCTGGTCTTGGACACAAGTATAAAATCTGATCCTTCATATCCTGACAGGAGAGCAACATCACTCCTATGGTCGTATTTTTCTGCTGAAACTTAAAATTGCATTCTAAACCTGTCCAACCTACCGTAAAATAACAGTGAACGAAGCTGACAGCACACACCAGTTGCCACTTGCAACAGCTGACGAGCAGTGAAGTTTTGGCGCTGCCTCGCAGGGTCCATCTGCCCAGTCCGTCTCCGTCCCTTTGTATCGGCTTTAAACGGCCTGTTAAAGGAGCTGACGGTGGTTTATTTTAAAATATACAACATGTCAACTTTTACTGCAAAATTTGCTTTTAAAATACTGTGACAGCATCACTCCACAGGTCAGTGGAATGGTTGGTAAAGGACTAAGTTCCCAGCAGGAAATTCCAGGCTTGGGGCAGTCTTATACGGTGAGTAGAGCTCAAAACCTACATTTTAAGTGGAAATGTGTGTGTTGTGGGGGGAGGGGTTGTCGTCATATACACCCAGTCTCTTGTACGCCGACATATACGGTTATATAGAAAACTAAACAAACTGCAGCGGTATGTTGGACAAGGGCTGACTCTGGTTCCAATTCAATCCTCTGTGCAAAGCAACTTACTGACAAAGGTGTCCCCTTTATACATCGAGGAGAAAAATCCCAAGAAGCAAAATATTTACAGTAGCTAAATCTTGCATCCCACCTATGACTCAGTATTTCTGATATTCGCAGTGACCTCTCCTATTCCAAGGGAAACACTGGACAGCAACTCTTCTCCTTTGACCAAGCCATCTTCCAAAGCTTGCCAGCTTGTCCCTCTGGAACCAATGTCTGTATCTCCTCTTTCTCACTCTCTCCAACTCCGAAAGCAAAGCCTTTTTTCTGCTCTCTGCCTGCAGAGATCACATGACCTTTTCCAAAGCTGCTACTGTCTGTTGTTACATTTGTAGCCTTTTGCAAATAACAGCCCATCATGAGCCTCTGAGTACTCTTGCAAAACCTCCTGCAAACATTCTGTGTTTTAAAGTGTATGTGACCTGCTCTCACAAACCTTTTCCAATTTATTTCCCAAACACCTCTACCTACTCTGTCAGAGTAGATCACGGAGTTAGGATAGGGTCATTACAAAAACTTGGCTGATGCAAGTACTGGGGTTTAGATGTTTCAAAAGGAATAGGGGACGAGGTGTGGGCAGCATTAACCCTCAGGGATGGTATCATGAATATTGCACCTTTAGATATAACATGACAATTAAAAAAACTTTGAGATGCAGAAGTAGGCTATTCAGCCAATCGAGTCTGCTCTGCCATTCAATCAAGAAAACTTAAATCTACCCGATGATGTGGCTTCCACAACTGCCTGTGGCAACAAATTCCAAAGATTTACCACCCTCTGTCTGAAGAAATTCCTCCACGTCTCTGTTCTAATCGGACAACCTTCAATCCTGAATTTGTGCCCTCTTGTCCAAGACTCTCCGACCATGGGAAACAACCTTTCTACACCTACTCTGTCCACACCTTTCAACATTCAAAATGCTTCATTGAGATCCCCCCCTAATTCTCCTAAATTCCAGTGAATACAGACTGTCAAATGCTCTTCATATAACCCTTTCATAGAACATAAGAGCACAATACAACCTACTGCCCTCTATGTTGTGCCAACTTAACAAAAACTGAAACCCTTCCTACCTCATAACCCTCTAATTTTCTTTAATCCATATGCCTGTCCAAGGGCTTCTTAAATACCCCTAATGTTTCAGTCTCCACTAAATTTTCCTCCATTTTATACAAATGTTTGCTATTCCTCCCCTGGGAAAAAGGCACAGCCTGTCCACCTTATCTATGCCTCTCAGAATCTTATAGACCTCAATTAAATCTCCTCTCATCCTTTGCTCCAAAGAGAAAAATCCAAGTTCTGCTAACCTTGCCTCATGGGACTTCTTTTCCAATCCAGGCAACATCCTGGTAAATCTCTGCACCCTCTCCATAGCTTCCACATCCTTCTTGTAATGAGGTGACCAGAACTGAACACAAATTTATAGAGTTGCAACATGACCTCTTAACTTTTGAACTAAATCTCCCTACAAATGAAGCCCTTTATATAAGCCCTACAAATAAGCCTTCTTAACTATCCTACCAACAACCTGCATGGAATCATTAAGGGATGCATGGATTTGGACCCCAGGCTCCCTCTGTTTCTCTACACTATTGTATCCAACCATTAACCTTGTACTCAGCCTTCTGGTTTGACCTTCCAAAATGCATCACTTCACACTTACCTGGATTGAACTCCTTTTGCCACTTTTCTGCCCAACTCTGCATCCTGTCTATATCCTCTGGTAACCCATGACAACATTCAGCTCCATTCACAACTCTTCCAACTTACTGACCCTTCTGCCTCTTCATATATGTCACATAAAAATTACAAAGGGCAAGGGACCCAGAACAGATCCCTGTGGAACTCCACTTGTCATTGTCCTCCAGACAGAATACTTCCCATTCACTACTATTCTCTGCTTTCTCCATGCAAACCAATTTTTAATCCACACAGCCAAGGTTCCATGGACCCCATACCTCATGACTTTCTGGACAAGTCTCATGGGAGACCTTGTCAATCATATTTACCATCCTACTTTCATCAATTTCTTTTATTACCTCCTCAGAAACTCAATTAGACTTGTGAGGTATGACTTTCCTTTTATAAACAACCCATGCTGGCTATCCTTGAGTAGACTGGACTTCTCCAAATGTTCATAAATCATTGTTGGAACTGAAACAATGTTAAGAATCCTCTCCAATAGTTTGTACACCACTGTCATAAGACTCACTGGTCTATAATTCCCAAGATTCTCCCTATTTTTTTTAAACAAGGGGACTACATTTGCCATTCTCCAATCCTCCAACACCTCCCTATGGCCAAGAAGGACACAAAGATCAGAGCCAACACTCTAGCTATCCCCTTCCCTCAGCAACCTGGGATATATAACCACTTACAGCACAGAACAAGCCAGTTCGGCCCTACTAGTCCATGCTGTAGCATCCCCACCCTCCTTGTCCCACTGACCAGCACCCGGTCCATACCCCTCCAGTCCTCTCCTATCCATGTAACTATCCAGTCTTTCCTTAAATGTAGCCAATGATCCCGCCTCGACCATGTCTGTCGGAAGCTCATTCCACATCCCAATCACCCTTTGCGTAAAGAAATTTCCCCTCATGTTCCCCTTATAATTTTCCCCCTTCAATCTTAAACCATGCCCTCTAGTTTGAATCTCCCCCACTCTTAATTGAAAAAGCCTATCCACGTTCACTCTCTCTGTCCCTTTTAAAATCTTAAACACCTCTATCAAGTCCCCTCTCAATCTTCTACGCTCCAGAGAAAAAAGCCCCAGTCTGCACAACCTTTCCCTGTAACTCAAACCTTGAAATCCTGTCAACATTCTCGTGAACCTTCTCTGCACTCTCTCTATTTTATTTATATCTTTCCTATAATTTGGTGACCAAAACTGTACACAGTACTCCAAATTTGGCCTCACCAATGCCTTGTACAATTTCATCATAACCTCCCTACCCTTGAATTCAATACTCCGATTTATGAAGGCCAACATTCCAAATGCCTTCTTCACCACACCATCTACCTGAGTATCAGCCTTGAGGGTACTATTTACCACAACTCCTAAATCTCTTTGTTGCTCTGCACATCTCAATAGCCTACCATTTAATGCATATGACCTATTTAGATATCAATTTAGTCTTGGATATCAATCAATATTTTTTTTAAGAAGATCCAACATCATCCAGCACACAAGCTGTTCTATTCTGACCTCAGCCTGATCAAGGTCCTTTTCTCTGGTGAATACTAGGTATTGACTATGGACCTCGATCACCTCATGGTACATGTTGCCTCCTTTATCCTTAAGCAGCTTGACCTTCATTCCCATCATCCTTCTGTTCTCGTATGCATAGAATGCATTGGGGTTCATATTAATCCTATTTTCCCCCTTTGAGCTCTCTCAAGTCCTTTCTTAAGCTCCTTCCTGGCCGCCATATACTTCTTATGAGCCCTTCCTGCTTCCTAAATCTAATGTATGCTTCCTTCTTCCTCTTAACTTCCTGGCAATGGTTCCCTTTTCCTCCTACCTTTTACCTGAACCCAGCAGAAGTGGCCCCTGAACAACCTCCGCATTACCTCCTGTGAGCATCCCTAATTCCTGCCCTTCTCTAATTAAACACTTTCCCATTTCGTCTGCATTTTATCCTTTAGCTATGATAAAGCTCAGGGAGTTGTGGTCACACTCATCAAAATATTCCCCTACTGAGATGTCTGTCACTTGACTGAGTTTATCATTACCTAATACTAGATCCAGTATGGCCTCTCCTCAACTCTTCAGTTGCTCCACATAATGTTGAATTCTCCTTTGACACACTTGACAAATTCTGCCCCATCCATCCCTCTTGGATTAAGGAGGTTTCATTCAATATTTGGGAAGTTCGAGTCTCCCATAAGTTATGAGCCCAAAGTACCCCAAAACCCAGCAGCAAAGACATTCACTAAGACAAGTAGTTACTTAAACAAAAGTTATTTTGTTTAAGATAGGAGGTTTGTTGGACAAGATCAGGGATCCAGGTTGGTCTGTTGCCTCCCTGGTGCTAGGGTCTGGGATGTCCCTGATCGAGTTCACAGAAGTCTGCAAGGGGAAGATGAGCAGCCAGAAGTCGTGGTCCATGTAGGGACCAATTACTGAATTAGAAGTGGGAATGAAGTCCTGAAACAGGAATACATAGAATTAGACAGGAAGTTAAAAAAAACAGGACCTCTAAGGTAGTAATCTCTGGATTGCTGGGATTGATTGGGATACCCATACAGTAAGAGGGCTGGATGGGCTAGAGTTTGTCAAATGTGCACAAGATAGTTTTCTTAATCAATACGTAGAGGAACTGACTTGGGACGGTGTAATACTGGATCTCCTGTTAGGGAACGAGATAGGTCAGGTGTCTGAGGTTAATGTTGGAGAACAAATAGGGTCTAGTGATCACAACTCTATTAGTTTTAGGGAAGAGCAAAGAAGGCCCTAAAGTTGAGGTTCTGGATTGGAGAAAAGCAAATTTCGAAGGAATAAGAATGGATTAGGGGAGCATTGAGTGGGACATGATTTTTTCAGGAAAGGGTGTAAATGAAAAATGAAGAATATTCAAAGAAGAAATTTTGAGAGTACATAGTAGATGTGTCCCAGTGAGGATCAAAGGAAAGGCTGGAAGTCATAGGGAGTCTTGGTTTTCAAGGAATATTAGAAATTTGGTTAGGAGAAAGAGGGAAGTGTATAAGAGGTATAAAGAGCAGGGAGTGTAGAAAAAAATCTTATGAAAGAAATTAGAAAGGCCAAAAAGAGGCACGAAGAGGCTTTGACAGGCAGAGTAAAAATAAATCCAAAGGGTTTCTATAGGTACATTAAAAGTAAAAGATTAGTGAGGGATAAAATTGGACCCCTTGTAGATAGGGAGGGTAGGCTATGTGAGAAGTCAGAGGAGATGGGGGAAATTTTAAATGATTTATTTTCCTCGGTATTCACTAGGGAAAAAAATATTGTCCTGGGTAAACTTATACCTCTCATTTTGTTCGTTTTAGATTGGATTTTGTTCGTTTTAGATTGGTCACAGTGTTTGAACTACCGAAAGAAAATAGACACACACACACCGAGAGCAGTTCAGTTTATACAAGTCTTTATTACTAAATCTAAAGCTGAATTCACACTACAATATGCAAGCCCTTCCCAATTATACTTATCAATGCCTGGACTGGTCCCAACTGCCGAACCGAGGCGACGACTGCACACTTGTAGTAGGTTGTCAGGGTGCTTCTCCACCTCTCTCGACCGGGACGTTAACTGGACTCTTGAAGTTCTTCTTCTTGCTAAGAGATGTTGCCACCTCTTGGAGAGTCTCAAACTTCAGCAGTGGGACCATGGCTTATATTACCCAAAAGTTGTTAATTATCTTCAAGGTCTCCTGACAGTCTGCGACCAACTGCATCCCTGGGCCCCATAGTGTAAATTAGATAATGTCTTCTGATTCAACTGCATCTTGGGCCCCATGGTGGGATTTAGGTGTGTCGACTAATTCATATGCATCCCTGGGCCTCATGGTGCATTATGTCTGCTGATTCTAAAAAAACAAGCAGGTTCTCAGCCTTGCAGAATCAAAGGCTGCAAAAGTAAAGAACAGTTTAAAGTTTAAATCTTCCATTACAATTGTACTAGTGGAAGTAAAGGAAAATAGTGGGGAGGTCATGAATCATATAAGGAGGTAGTGATGGCAGTGTTAAAAAAGATAAAGGTGGACAAATCGGTGGGTCCAGACAAAGTAGTATCAAGGACACTCAGGGAGGCTAGTGTACAGATAGTGGGGCCATTAACAGATATTTAGGATGTCACTGGGTCACGGGGGTAATGCCAGAGGATTGGAGGGTGGCTCATGTAGTTCCACTGTTTCAGAAAGGGTTCAAATGTAAGCCTGGAAATTATAGACCTGTGAGTCTGACGTCTGTGGTGGGTAAGTTGATGGAAAGTGTTCTGAAGGATGGCATTTACAAATATTTGGATGAACAAGGATTGACAGGTAGTAGTCAGCATGGTTTTGTCAGGGGTAGATCATACTTAACAAACCTTATAGAGTTTTTCGAGGGGGTTACGAAAAAGATTGATGAAGGGAAGGCTGTGGATGTTGTCTATTTAGTAAAGCTTTTGACAAAGTTCCCCACAGGAGGTTAGGTATAAATAGGCATTAGGTATAAATAAGGAAGTAGTGAAATGGATTCAGCAATGGTTGGATAGGAGGTGTCAGAGAGTAGAGGTAGAAAATTGTCAAATTGGAGGCCGGTGACTAGTGGAGTTCCTCAGGGATCGGTCCTGGGTCCACTATTGTTTGTTATATATATTAATCTGGAAGAAGGGGTGGTGAATTGGATAAGTAAGTTTGCAGATGATACAGATTAGTGGTATTATGGACAGTGAGGAAGATTACCGTAGCTTAAAAAGAGATATAGGAAAGCTAGAGGAGTGGGCTGAGAAATGGCTGATGGAATTTAATAAATTCATGATTAACGATATAACCATATACAGCATTTTGGAAAGGCAAATCTAAATAGGTCATGTACATTGAATGGTAGACAATTGAGTGCAGAGCAACAAAGGGATTTAGGAGTTATGGTAAACAGTACTCTCAAAATTGATACTCAGATAGAGTGGTGAAGAAGGCATTTGGAATGTTGGCCTTCATAAATCAGAGTATTGAATTCAAGAGTTGGGATGTTACGATGAAATTGTACAAAGCATCGGTGAGGCCAAATTTGGAATACTGTGTGCAGTTTTGGTCACCAAATTATAGGAAAGATATAAACAAAATAGAGAGAGTGCAGAGAAGGTTCACGAGACTGCTGACTGGATGTCAGGGTTTGAGTTACAGAGAAAGCCTTTTTTTTTCTGGAGCGTAGAAAATTGAGGGGGGATTTGATGGAGGTGTTCAAGATTTTAAAAGGGACAGAGAGAGTCAACGTGGATAGGCTTTTTCAAGTAAGAGTGGGGGATATTCAAACCAGAGGCCATGGTTTGAGATTGAAAGGGGAACATGAGGGGAAATTCCTTCACGCAAAGGGTGGTTGAGATGTGGAATAAGCTTACGGTGGAGGTGGTTGAAGCAGGAACGTTATTTACATTTAAGGAAAGACTGGAGGGGAGAGGATTGGAGCGGTATGGACCAGGTGCTGGTCAGTGGGACTAGGAGGGTGGGGATTTGTTCCGGCATGGACTAGTAGGGCCAAAATGGCCTGTTCTGTGCTGTATATGGTTATATCGTTAATCATGAAAACAGTATTAAAGTCTAACTTCTCTCAATTAACTTAAGTAACCCAACTTAACCCCCTTCTAATTTTAAGTGCACGTGTATGTAATGTTTGTGTAAATTTAAGTAAAGTTCTTTAGACTGTTGGAATCTAGGGGTTAAAACAGTATGAAATAAATGATAAATTAATAAGTGTATATTTACTGCATGGTTCAGGGAAAAAGGAATGTGATTAAGTGGCAATCACAGCAGGGAGCAAAGTTGGCTGAACAAAATTGGCTGCTCCCAAGATACAGGGAGAGGATATGCATAAAACGATTTAGGAGGAATGCTCAACTGAAGGAGGTGGGAAGTAGCACAGGAGACACAGGCCAGATCAGAACAAAGAATGGCCCGCAAGAATCAAAGGGAATGGAAAACCAGTCTAGGAGGAAGATTAAGGCAGGAGGAGGTGTTAAAGAGAACAGCAGAAATTGGCAGGACAAGAACAGAATGGTGATTAGAGATATCTGGGGATGAATTAATTTCTGATCAACACAATGGGATAGTCTGGCCTGGAGGATTAACATGGGAAGGCTACACCCCAGAAATCTGCAAAACAGGAGATGACTTGTGATAACCCTTATGCAAAAAGATCTAGCAGGGAAAACAACTTTTGTTCTGTGTGATAAGATTGACCTATATAAACTGTGCCAACTGGACAATAGGGGTCAGTCTCGGGGAGTAGCTCACTGGCAGGTGACCTATGAACTAACAGACTGACCCAGAGCTCTGTTAAGTTTTATTCTTGTGCTGTGCTGTGCTGTGTGGTGTAATAAATTGACTGTTGAACCGAATACCTTCTCCTATCACTTCATTCAAAGAACGCGCTGGACTCAGACTACACATAGACTAAATTAAGAGTAAGTTAAAGCCAGAGTCCAACAATTTGGTGACCCCGACGTGATGAAGATGGAGAAGTGATGGAAGAAAAAGATACGAAACACCGGTCGATAGTGGTGTGGTGATAACAACAAGTGACCATTCTACAAAGGGAGGTAAGCAGACGCCTGTTTAAACGAAGTTCTGCTATTGGCAAAGATACAATTGTGTGTTGTCACTACTCTGCAAAAGACCTAGTTAAAGACAAGAATAAAACAAAGGGGGTTGGAGTCCTCCTAATAGAAAGGGGGTTGGAGTCCTCCTAGGATAAGAGGGTTGAGAAAGAGGGGGTTGGAGTCCTCCTAGTAGAAAGGGGGTTGGAGTCCTCCTAGTATAAGAGGGTTGAGAAAGAGGGGGTTGGAGTCCTCCTAGTAGAAAGGGGGTTGGAGTCCTCCTAGGATAAGAGGGTTGAGAAAGAGGGGGTTGGAGTCCTCCTAGTAGAAAGGGGGTTGGAGTCCTCCTAGTATAAGAGGGTTGAGAAAGAGGGGGTTGGAGTCCTCCTAGTAGAAAGGGGGTTGGAGTCCTCCTAGTATAAGAGGGTTGAGAAAGAGGGGGTTGGAGTCCTCCTAGTAGAAAGGGGGTTGGAGTCCTCCTAGTAGAACGGGGTTGGAGTCCCCTCGTAGCGATCTCGAGAGATAGCTTTAGACACTTGGCCAATTAGTATAAGGTGTATGGTGATGGTTATTTGCTCCTATAGTGTATAATAAGTATCCGTATAAGGTGTATTGTGTTATAGGTATTTGTTTTTATAGTGTGTAATAAGTATTTGCTTAAGAATCATGTACCATAGTAGGGTATAGTAAGTATCCGTATAAGGTGTATTGTGTTATAGTTATTTGTTTCTATAGTGTGGAATAAGTATTTGTTTAAGAATCGTGTACCATAGTAGTGTATAATAAGTATCCGTATAAGGTGTATTGTGTTATAGTTATTTGTTTCTATAGTGTGTAATAAGTATTTGTTTAAGAATCGTGTACCATAGTAGTGTATAATAAGTATCCGTATAAGGTGTATTGTGTTATAGTTATTTGTTTCTATAGTGTGGAATAAGTATTTGTTTAAGAATCGTGTACCATAGTAGTGTATAATAAGTATCCGTATAAGGTGTATTGTGTTATAGTTATTTGTTTCTATAGTGTGGAATAAGTATTTGTTTAAGAATCGTGTACCATAGTAGTGTATAATAAGTATCCGTATAAGGTGTATTGTGTTATAGTTATTTGTTTCTATAGTGTGTAATAAGTATTTGTTTAAGAATCGTGTACCATAATAGTAATAAGTATCTGTATAAGGTGTTCGGCATTTAACTGTTTTTTCATGCACGCTGGTATTGTTGCTGTGTATATCACTGTATTACTCTCGATGTTTTAAGTACTTCTGAAAAAGGGGGCAGCAGAGGTTACAGATTGTACTGTTTTACAGGGTAGAGAAGGCATAGAGGCAAGGTATTTTAGTTCACAGTTCAATCTCACTTCTCATGCTTCAAAGTTCACTGGTTGCAGTTAATTCTTATACTATACACAGAATTTAACATGTATAAAGTTCACCAGGCTTTGGTGCTCAAAAGGTAAATGGTTACCATTTAGGAAGGTTCTCATAGTGTTTGCAGAGAGAGATGTGTTGTTCCAGGATTTCCACAACTGAGGTACCACCATTAGTCACCTCAATGTCTTGCTGATGAAACTTGCCCCATCAGAGTTCTCCAGATGATAACCTCTTTCTTTCAGGCTACCACAGAGATAGCACTTACAGCCATCCGCCACTCTGGAGCTTCTGTTTCAGTTCCAATAAGCTTCTCCTGCTTGTTTCAGCTGTGACTCTCTCTCTCTCTCACTCACTTTCAAAACCCCCTCTTTCTCCAGCAAACAATAGGAGTTAGTCTTCTGCTCCCATCGGTTGTTTTTAGGTAAACAAGAACCCAGGAGTGACCTTTAAGTGAGCACTTTGGAGAAAGGTCAGAAGTCCTGTAAAAATATTCAACACAGATGACCTGACTCCAGTCCATTTATTTCATGACATCATTTCAATATGAATTCTTCAGTATTTCAAATAAGATGTTTTAAAGTGTGTGTATGTATGTAACAATTTGTCGACAAATATTACATCACACATAGCAACTGTAATTTCTGCACCCTTCCATAATCTGCCTGCTTATCTGCTCCTCGGTGTCCCCAGGGCTACTTGGGGGCCTATAGACTATGGTAATGGCTCCATTCCTATTTCTGACGTCCACCCACACTGACTCAGTGGACACTCCCTCTGCAGCATCCTCCCTTTCTATAGCCGTGATACTATCCCTAACCAGTAATGCTACTCTCCACACACCTCTTACTTGCCATCCTATTCCTTTTAAAACACATAAACCCAGGTCAGTCAATCCTATCCTTCCGCCAGCCAAGTCTCTGTAATGGCCACAACATTATAGTTCCATGTACTGATCCAAGCTCTAGGTTCATCCACTTTATCATTGAAATAGGCACATTTCAAACCCTCTAACTGACTATGTTTATGCCTCATCCCCGCCTCTCCTTCCCCACAAACTCACTACACATCGCATCATGCTTTTCACATTCTGCCCTATTCATCAGAATCATCCAAGTGAATCTCCGTTGAACCCTCTCCAACCTCAGATGAAGAGTTCAACACTGCTCACAATATTCCAAGCAAGATCTCACCAGTGCTTTATAAAGCCTTAGCATCACATCCCTGCTCTTCTATTCCTCTTGAAATGAATGCCAGCATTGCATTTGCCACCTTCATCACTGTTTCAACATGCAAGTTTATCTTCAGGGTATCCTGCACGAGGACTCTCAGGTCCCCTGGCATCTGGGTATTTTCTCCCCATTTAAAAAATAATCTGCTTGTTTATTTTTTCTACCAAAGTACATGTCTGTAGACTTTCTGAAATTGTATTTCATTTGCCACTTCTCCTAATCTGTCTTCTAAGTCTTTCTGCAGTCTCCCTGTTTCCTCAACATTACCTGGTTCTCCACCTACCTTCTGCAAACTTGGCCACAATGCCATTCATTCCATTACCTAAATCATTAATATATAAAACGAAGTGGCCCCAACACTGACCCTGTGGAACACCACAAGCAACTAGCAGCCAACCTGAATATGATCTTTGTATTCCAACTCTTTGCTTCCTGCCCATCAGCCAATGCTCTGTCCATGCTAGTATGTTTCCTATTATTCCATGGGCTTTTGTTAAGTAGCCTCGTGCAGCACCTTGTCAGATGCCTTTTGAAAATCCAAATACCCAACATCTACTGCATCTCCTTTATCCAGCCTGCTTGTCATCTTCTCAAAGATTTTCAACAGGATTGTCAAGCAAGATTTTCTGTTAAGAAAACTGCTAGGTTTAGCTTATATTGTCATGTGTGCCCAAGTACTCGGGGAGACCTACACGGGCTGTTCCTCTCACATGTTTGCCCTCTCAAGCACCCACACGGCTGATCCAGCTGCAGCCTCCCAGCTCAACATGTCCACATCTGGTTTTATCAAGCTGTGGTCTCCGGGAGGGGAGAGCTTGCAAGAGGAGCAGAGTGGGTGGGTGACTGCGGGAATGGGATTGGATCAGTTTGAGCAGAGGAGGGAACATCTTTCCCCTTCTCACCCAACCCCTAAATGCAAATCCCAGGCAGGGAACCCCAGTGAGCTGTTCATCGCAGCTGCCTTGGATCCAGCAGCAGGTCAGCACACAGGAAGTCAAGCCCTGTCCTCCCTCGAGATGGGTCACTCCACCACAGCTCCAGGTGAACTGCAGAGCTGTGGCCTCCTGAGTACAAGATTCAGACCATTTAAAGAGAGCAGGAGAAGAAGAGAAAATCCCTGCCCCCAAATCCATTTGCACAGAAAGGGAATAGTGGAGACTCAAAATGGCTGCAACACCTAGTATTGAAACTAAGAAATACAGTGCAATTTATTGTTGGACACTATGTTCCTACAGGCCATGTAAAAATAGGCAACAGTCTGCAGTTGGCCTGGGGGCAGTAGTTTGGCCACACCTCTGTATTTCCAGGTACATTTGCAATGTTTAGAAGAGGGGTATGGGCCAAATGGCAATAGACACCTTGGTCAGCATGGATGAGTTGGGCCAAATGGCCTGTTTCCATGCTGCTGAATTAAATGGCAAAATGAAAGCAAAGGACTGAAAAAGGGATGGTCAGAAATGTGCAAGAGGCAGATGACGTGGAAATAAACAAGAAGAAATTGTACCAACTAAGTCAGACAGCAAAAGTCATTTACAAATTCCAGTCGAAGGGGCTTCCATGTGCCCAAAGGATACATGAAAAGGCAACCACTAAAAACGGCAATGAGAAAAATGCCAGAAAACTAGATTAATGTATAAAATGCTGGAGTAACTCAATGGGGGAGGCCACTAAATTCGTTGTTTTGTGGCAGCGTCACTGTGCAAAAACGTGTATAAACCACCTTATAAAAATAAATAAAAATGGTGCATGAAAGGTCAAAGTGAGGCAGTGTCTTTGCTTCACTGATTATTTGGGAATCAGATGGCAGTGGGGAAGAAGTTGTCCTTGTGCTGCTGGGTGCTCATCTTTAGGCACCTGTACCTTTTCCCTGATGGTAGCAGAGTGAAGAGGGCATGGCCGGGGTGGTGGTGGGTCTTTGATGATAGAGGGTGCCTCATGTTGATGCCCTCGATGGAGTGAAGTCTGATGCTGCAGGCTGAGTTAACAACCCTCTGGAATTTATTCTTGTCCTGAGAGTTAGTGCCTCCATATCAGAGAGTGATGCAACCAGCCAGAAAGCTCTCCGCGGTACACCTGTAGAGGTTTTCGAGAGTCTTCGGTGACATACCAAATCTCAGACACCTCACAAAGTGGCGAGCCTTTTTCTCGTGACTGACTCAACCTGGAGGCTTCAGGAGAGATTCTTGAAGATGTTGACACCCAGGAATTTGATGTTCTTGACCCGCTCCACTACTGACCCCTCGATGAGGACTGGGTGGTGTTCATCTGACTTCCTCCTGAAATCCACAATCATCTCCTTGATTTTGATAATGTTGAGCATAAGGTTGTCATTACACCATTCACCGAGCTGATCTATCTCCCTCCAATACACTTCCTCATTGCTGTTATGAGTCCAGAGGATCCTAAAACCCAGCAGCAATAGATATTCACCAAGACAAATGGTTACTGAAACAAAAATTGCTTTTAATTATCTTTAAACATGAAAATAGAATCAAACTTTTACTTATCACTATTGACTTATTTAACTTAACCCTTCTAATTCTAAGCATACGTGTGTGTACGTTGAAAAAAGTTATTTGGTTCACAGTCCAATCTCGCTTCTCATTCCTCCAAGTTCACTGGTTGCAGGCAATTTTTATACTGCGCACAGAATTTAACATTTATAAAGTTCATCAGGCTTTGGTGCTTGAAAGGTAAATGGTTACTGCTCAGGAAAGTTCTTGTCGGTTTTCAGAGAGAGATTTGTTGTACGATGGACACCCAGCCACTTCAGTGTCTTGCAGATGAAACTTGCCCCCTTCGTGGTTCTCCAGATGATAACCTCTTTCTTTCAGGTCATCATAAAGTTCATTTTTGTTTCTCTTATTCTAAGTGAAACACTAGACAGCCAATCCTCTCCTCTTGCATGAAGCACAAGAGCTTTGACCAGGCTGAATCAAGCACTTACAACCCATTTTCAACATGGGGTTTTCCACAAGCTTTGCCAGCTTGTCCTGTTCCAGTCCCAGCTGCTGTTGCTGGCTGTAACACTGTAGAATTGATCTGTGTGTATCTCTCTCTCTGAGAGAAAGTCTGTCTGACTCTCTCTGCTTGCAAAACCATCTGACCCTCTTAGAACAGCTCCAGACAATCTGCAGCTCCAACAAGATCTTTCATCTGTTGCCTTTTTGTAAACAACATTCCATTAATGAATTCTCTTGGGCACTCTCCAAAGCTCTTGCAAAGACTGTTGGCCTTGACGTGTCTAGCATGGGGCAAAGTTCCAGTATTTCAAATAAGGTCTGTTTTAAAGTGTTTGTATGTGACCTACTCTAACAAACCTTTCCCAATTTATCTCCAAAAGACATATCTATATACGCTGTCACATTGCCAATTGTGATTCTGGTGAATCACAAGCATGGAAAGAAACATGGAAGGCAAAAGATTGTCAACAATACAGGCTGAAATCCTTTACCCAGACTGGGAAGGAAGGGGGGGAGGAGAATAAATGGGTGGATGTGGAGGAGCTGGTAGCTGATAGGTACGTGGGGAGAAAGAAATTGGGCTAATGTAAGAAGCTAAGAGATGATGGAAGGAAGAGGCAGAGGGCTGAGGAAAATAATGGTAGAGGGTAGTCATGGAATGAAGGGAAGGAGGTTTTTCTAATTTTGGGATTCCTGTCTGTCAATTTCTGATGTGTTTCTGTTTATGTTTCTTTAACTGATTCTTTATCTTTTTTAAATGTCTTATTTATTCTGCCCATTTTCAGCAGCTTCTACACTATTTTCTGAGCCTTTTTCAGAGTTATTGGTTTTGTCTCGATTTGTGTGTCTGTTTCTTTGAATTTCTGATCTACTGCTTCTCCTATTGCAACTTTCACTGAAGTTTATCCTGTCTGACTATGATTTAGTGGCTAGAGGAAAAGTGAATTCTGCTGACCTCAAAGATCTACAATTTTCTCTGGATTAGATGTTCCCTTTTCTGACATCAGTTGCCTCAAGAAGACTGTTCAAGGAGTCACGTGATGGTGTAGTGGCTGGTCAGGAAAACCATCCCTCTCCAGGAAAATAGAAAAAAAGTTAGGAAAAAGCAAAGCATAACAAAAATAGAATATAAGAAATAGAAGATAAGAGAAGAGAGAGAAGATGGCTTCCAATAAGGAGAAAGTAAGTCGCCGGAGAAGAAAGAAGACCTTACCTGCACGAAAGAACAGGATGTTGTGGTGATGAGGAGTGCCCAACCCTCAAGGTCAGTGTCTGCTCTGCGGAGTCGTGACCCACCAGCTGGTGCACTACAAAAATGGCTCTCGGAGCCAAACAAAAGTGTGCAACTGCGCAAACAAAGGAGAAAGAGGACACCAGCGGGAGGGAGGCTCAGCAGAGGAGCGGGCTGTCACAAAGTTAACAGCTGAAGGATGCCTGACACCAGGGCTCTCAGCTGGAGGGCAAGGAACAACAGATGAGCAGCTCTGGAGGGGAGGACCAGCAACAAGAGGCCCAGCAAGAAGAAGCCCGAGAAAGAGATACAAGCAGCTCATCAGGAAAAACAGAAGAGACACAGACACAGAAGAAGGAGACCAAGATCTTCACAGAGAAATAAAAGGTAAAACTGATTAACAGAATATAGATAAAGTCTTTTTTGAAGAACAAATGAGAGCATTAAAAGAATGGTTGTCATTAGAGTTTAATGCAATTAAAAAGAAAATGAAAAGAACAGAAGATAAAATGCAAAGATTAGAACAGGTCATGACAGAAATAGGGAAAAGAGTAGAGAGTGTGGAAGAGTGGGAAATGGAAGTGAATGACGAGAGAAAAATTGGAAGAAAGTGACAAAAAAAATTAAAGGGACACAAGAGTTGTTATCTCAGAAAATTGATATGTTGGAAAATTATAGTAGGCGAAACAACATAAAAATAGTGTGCCTGGAGGAGGGTGAAGAAAGCACAGACATGAAGGAATTTATAAAAGGATGGATCCCGAAGGTCCTGGGAATGACAGAAATGCAGAAAGAAATGGAAATAGAAACGGCTCACAGAGCACTAGTACCGAAACCACAGACATCAAAAACCAAGATCCATCTTAGTAAAATTTTTGAGATACTCGACAAGAGAAAATAGACTGGAACAGGCAAGGAATAAAATTAGAGAAGATAATAAACCATTGGAATACAAGGGTGAAAAAATATTTTTTTACCCAGGCACAAGTTTTGAACTCTTAAAGAGGAGGAAGGAATTTAATACAGCGAAATCAACTTTATGGAAAAAAAGGTTACAAATTCATATTAAGACATCCAACAGTGCTTAAAATATTTATACCCGGGGAGCAAAACAGACTGTTCTCAGATCCAGAGAAAGCACAAGAATTCACAGAACGTTTGCAGGACAGAAGAAGAGATGTAACAAGAATGAAGAACGGCGATAAAGTATATATAAAGATATAAAAACAATGTATATGTAAAGAATTAAAGAGGGAAAGAGAAGGGAAGGAAGGGAGTAAGGGGGAGAAAAAAAAGAAAAGAGAGAGAGCTTTGTTATATGTGTTTTTTTGTGTTTTCTGGAGAGGGGCTGCGTAGAGGGGGTATAACCGTCACTGCAAAATCAGTTGACGCTGCGAACAAGATCGCAATCCAAATGAAAAGGGGAGTTGTGTTTGCCCGGCAAGGGATATGGGGCAACTCAGAGAGGGGGGGGGGATCTTTTGGGGTTAAGGTATTAGTGGAAGTGGGAACTGCAGGGGTACTTTATGTCTTAAATGTACATTGAGTATGATAAGAGTAAACTAAGAGATGAAAATGGGGAAAAGGGGGATGGAGGTATATGCAAGATATAAGATGGCCATGTTGAACAATATGACTATAAACATTAATGGAATACATAACCAAATTAAAAGGAAGAGGCTACTAAATTTATTGAAGAAGGAAAAAAATAGATATAGCATTTGTGCAGGAAACACATCTAACTGAAGCGGAACATAACAAACTAAAGGGAGACTGGGTAGGACACGTAACGGCAGCATCCTATAACTCAAAAGCTAGAGGTGTAGCCATACTACTTAACAAAAATGTACCAATCAAAGTAGAGCAGGAAATAATAGATCCCGCAGGGAGGTATGCAATGATAGAGTGTCAGATTTACTCATAATTTTGGAATTTCCTCAAATATAAATGCACCTAATGAGGAGGATCAAAAGTTTATGAAGAATTTTTTTTTAAGATTGCAGACACGGAAGGAAATATATTGATAGGAGGGGATTTTAACCTTAATTTGGACCCAATATTGGATAAAACTGGACAAAAGACAAGTAAAAAGAATAAAGTAGCCAAATTTATGGTTAAATCAATGCAGGAAATGAAAATGAATAAAAGTATTCCATTGGAAAAAATAACATATAATTTTTAAAATAAAGTCACAATGTTTGAGCAAATTTGGGAGCCATGCATGGTACATATCAGAGAGAGCTTGCCTAGGACCTCCACCCCCTAAAATGAGAATGAAAATGATAAGAAGACAAAATGATTAGATTCAGTGTGTAATAAATAGATGACACATTTTTCTTGTTTATTTTCCTTTGTGTGAAAATATTGTTTTATGGTTGTATTGTATTGTATATGTTGAATATTTATGGGTTTTGGAGGGGGGTAGGTAGAGAGGAGGGAGGGAAGGGGGTGGAAAAGGGGAGAAAAGACCACTCTAAATTTAATGAGAAATGTTTGTACATATTTTAGTTAATATGGTTCGTAGTGTGAAAAATAAAAAATTATAAAAAAAGACTGTTCAAAAGGATCATAGCTGCCCTGATAAAGGGGGTTTCACTTGAAACATTGGCCATTCTTTTTTCTCCCACTGATGCTGCTGTGTCCCCTCTGGTTCCAGCACCCACAGTCTCCTGTGTGCGATTATAGGTGTCCATCAGCCAGGATGTGATCACACTGACCAAGCATCCAATCATATGAAAGGATTGACATGGAGATACACAGGAGGCTGCAGATGTTGGAATCCTTAGCCAAACTCAGTTGGAGGAACTCAGTGGGTAGAGCAGGATCAGTGGGAGAGAAAGAATGGTTGCCATTTTTAGCCGAGTGTTGTAAATGTGCCAAATGTTTGAGCTGTACACACATTGTGTGGAATACAAGCTCCCAGCTCGTTAGACCCAGAGAGAAATGACAGACACCAGCATTTTCCCAAATCCAAAGAACAAATCCTTTTATTTATAATTAGAGAACTATTCCCTTGGTCCCGAGGGAACTCTTGCGAGCCCTCTCACACACATATGACTGGATTAGTTGATTGATGGCTCAAATCCCAAGAACCAGTAACACCAACTCCTGGCGATGGTGGGGTCACTCTATTTAGGGTGCCATAACACCCACCCCTTTGAGCTGGTTATGCATATGAGTGGAGTCTAGGATCCAATTGGAAGGGCTTCACTGGTCTTTGAACCCTTTGAAACTTCCTACGGATTCCAGTGATGTCAAGGGTATTGGCTTGTTTCCGCGTGATGGGTGTGATTGGTGGTTTATGAAGTTCAAATGTGTCCAACAGGGCATCCAGACTGAGTTGCGCAGGTGTTGTTTCAGCGAGGTTGCATCTTTTTGGTTGCAACTGGTTGGCACGTCTGGTCCAACTTGTACATGGTAGAGAACATCTCCAGTTTTCTTGGGATTCTCCCCAGCAGCCGAACATCTGACTTATCTCTGTATTTCCCCACCAACACACATTGACCATCATGAAAAGTGCTTTGTTTGGATTCCTGCTGGTGATTGTACTGTTGTTCCATCTCATAATCTCTTGGTCCAGATTCTGGTCTTTGGTAGGAAAATACAAGCACCACATGTAATATTTCCACAAAGAGGTAAGGAGCTTGTTGAGAGGATCACAGAGTTTTGGATCTCTGGCAGAAATGAACTGTAGTGACTGATAAGACCCAGAAATTAACATAGCATGGCCACATTTGGGGGTGCAGGCATGCACTTGATAGCATCAGTATTTTGTGGATCTGGCCATCATCCATGTTCATCAATGATGAAACCAAGATATTTCACTGACTTCATGAAAAATGAGCATTTTTCTGGATGCACCCGAAAACCTTAGTCTTTGATGTGGGACAGAAGCATGCACTTCCATTACCAGGATGTCATCTAGGTATACTGCAATTCCTGGAACATCATTCAGCATTGTGTCTATGATCTGTCAAAAGATAGCTGGAGCAGTCTTCACAACGAATGGTAAGACATGTGTATCTAACAGGCCATGATGCATGTTGATGGTTAGCGATTCCTTGGATTTGTCATCAGCCTCCACTTTTGCTAAGTCAATCTTAGTAAAGCATTTGCCACCATTCAGCTTCATGAGAAGGTCATCAGTCAATTGCAGTGGGTATTGATGGGTATCCAATGCTGCATTCAGGCCAGTTGAGAAATCAGCACACAGATGAATGGAGCCATTTGATTTTTTTTCACCCCCACGATAGGTGCAGCCCATGATTGACCTGTTCAATTACTCCTTCAAGTGGCAGCCGTTCCCACTTTTGCTCCACTTCTTGCAGGGCTGTGTATGGGACAGGTCGTTTTGACTTCAAAGTCAGTTTCACGTTTGGCAGAAAACAGTTTCGCCTTCGTTTTAGTGCACTGTCCAAGACCTTTGGAAAATACCATTTCATGGCATTGCTTTGGCTGTACCAGCAACTTTTGTGGGGTATTTTCCACTTGTGGGATATGTACCACTTGCAGCTTGTGACAAATATTGTTGAGTGGCTGGTCCAGAAGGTTCAACCTTTTGATCCAGTCGAAACCCATGAGATCAAGGTTGGGACATTTTACCAGATTACACCTTCCATTTTCTTCTGTGCCGTTTAAGTTGACACAACAGTCAACTGAACCTGACATCTCCAGGATCCCCCCAGAAACGTTCCATGCCGTGTTTTCAGTTGGAGTCATCTCTGGCTCACCAATCAGCTTCTATGTTTTCTTTGATATTAGGGTAATCTCAAACCCTGGATCAATTTGAAGCCTCACTGGGATGCCGTTAATGAGCACTTTCACATATTTCCCAAATTTGGCATTAGCCACCTTGAAAATCGCTCTAAGTTTGCTTCACCCTCAGAAGTGAAACCTATCAGGTGTTTTCCAGCTCTACAACATTCTGCTTTATGCCCCAGGCACTTGCATTTACTGAACTGTTGATGTCTGTACAGGCAGATATGAGCGTAGTGCCACTCATTGCAATTCCAACAGGCACTGGGCAGTTTGGCTAGGCTGGTCACACTTTTGTCTAGCAGACTCTGCTGACTTGAATGTCTGGACACAACCACTTGAGGATGGGTGTGCCACTTCCACCATTTTGCTGTCATGATTCAGATTAATTAAGTGTTGGCATTCGCCTGTTAATCTTTGAAGAGTCATATCTAAATTCTGCTCAATCTTTGCTGGCAAATGCATTCTGGTGCAATTGCATTCCCGCTACAGACTAGACAGTGTACGGAGTTTAAAACGCTCACACTGTTGATTCACCATCCCCGCGTACGCCACATCTTCAGTATCTTTCGTAGTCATTTTGAGGCACTGATACAGAACATTGAACAGTGACGTTTGCTCACCGACTATCTCTGTCAACACGTTAAGTGTTTCCCTGAAGCTGAGCGCACGGGAAAGTTTTGGCAGAATGAAGTTTGTGTAGCGCTTGTGTTCTCGAGTACCTAACTTCCGCAACAACAGCCTAATTTTCCACACATCATTGAACTTGGCAAAGTTGACTACAATCAAGTCTTCATACTTTTTGAACCAAGTTTCAAATGTGCTTGACTCTGGGTTAAATGAGAACTCAGTGATAGGGCTCATTAAAGCATCTGCTGAATTTGGATTAACTTCAGGCTCACCTTCTACAATGGCTGGAGTCCCAACAGGCATTTTCTCTGCCACCTGGTCAATTAGCCTTGCTTGGATTACTTTCAAGTTTTTCTGCTACTGCTTGAGGACAGCCTGCAGCTGTTCCATTGTGACTGACACTGTCATCTCATCGCCAAATGGGCTGAATGTTTGTGCTGTGCACACGTTGTGAGGAATACAAGCTTCCACCTCGTTAGACCCAGAGAGAAATGACTGACACCAGTGCTTTCTCAAATCCAAAGAACAAACCCTTATTTAGAATGCCCTTGGTCCCGAGAGAACTCTCGCGAGTCCTCTCACGCACTGGATTAGTTGATTGATGGCTCAAGTCCCGAGAACCAGTAACATCCACTCCTGGTGACAGTGGGGTCACTTTGTTTAGGGTGTCCTAGCACCGAGGCCCTTCATCAGAACTCGTGCTGTTTGCAGGCAGGTTTATCCTGTCAGTCATCCTCCCCCCACCCGCTTGTGAAGATGGGTGTTGAAGTCCTCTCTAGTGTCCCAGCCTCAATCAGCTGCTTCAGTGGAAGGGAACACCCTGAAGGAACGAATCTCCTCCACTTTCTCCTACCATCTCACTCCCTCATTTCCTCCCACGATATTATTCCTCTCTTCATTCCTTGTCTTCTTCCTCTTTTCCTATTTCAACTTTGTTTCTCTTTTATTATCATTTTCTCCTTTTATCTCCCCTCCATCTTTCTCCCTTTCTCTTTTCCTCTTCCTTGATTCCCCTTTTTCCTTTCTCATTTCCCTCTTCCTCTCTCATCCTTGTCACTTTTCACTGAGAGATGGTTGCTGCCGAGAAGCCTTGGTTCAGACTGGAGACCAACTTATTTCCAAAGTAAACTCTCCCTTTATTAATTTTAAATCCAGATTTTGCATTTTAAAGAAAAAGCATTTAGGCATAAGACAGTATTTTTACTATATCAAAGGCAACTCTTAACAATATTATGTTTTAAAGATTTTTACAATGTGATTACCGTTCTTAACTCTGTTCCTTCTCATACTGAGTAAAGACGGTTCCTTGCAGAGCTTAGTGTTTCTCAGATAGATCTTTACTGTGGGAAACAGTGGCTGGTCCCGTCTCTCAAGACAACTGTTATAGATCTCAAATACAATCTGTTCAATTGGGTCTTGGCTTCTAGTCAGCAAATAATTTGCAACACATTTACTTAATGCAAAAATTAGATTGGCTTTGGGCCGACCGATTAGTGAACAAAGTTGGATAAAATGGCTGAAAAGAACCTTTCTCCTCTTTCCCATTATCATCCCTGGAGCCATTAGTTAATGTTCCACAGAAGGTGCACCAGATAGGGAGCCCATACAACAGTCCAAGTTGTCTCACTATTTCTCTACCCATCTTTTTCGTTGGTCACCTGTCAGACCAGGTTTTTTTAATGTCGCCTGCTTCAGCGTCTCTGTGCTTCCTGTCTGCCCAACATCCCAAACATTCAGTTCGCTCTCACCTCTAGTTGATAAGGCAGAATAGATGTAGCTGACAGGTTGTCACTCGGAACGAGCTCTGAAACGTTGCACTTGTCTGCCTTTGACACAGCTTCTGCAGACTTTTATGTTCCACTTTTGCCCATTATCAATCATAGGCATCTTTCGGCAGGAGGCCCTTTCAGTGTTTGTGAGTGTGCGTACCCCTTTGTGATGTTCCTCCATACAGAAGTGACTGGTTATTAAATCAGCAAGCAAGTACATTTCTTTAATATTTTGGATGGTGCACCCCCAGTAACCTGGGTTGATTCTTGACCTGTGGCACTGTGTAGAGTTTGCACATGACCCTCCCCTGTGACCATGTGGGTTTCCCCTCCAACTCTGGTTTCCTCCCACATCCTGAAGATCATGCAGCTTGCTGTCATAGACCAGAGGGGGTGATCCTGTATGGGAAGGAGATATGGAATTTCCCCTCTTGGTAATTTACATATCTGCAACTTAAGTCGCATCTGTGTGAATATGCTCCAATTATTGTGATTATAGTTTTATTGATTAACTTGTACCCTCAACCCTATGAGGCTTGTTTTCTATGCACCATCTGACATTGTCCCCTAGGCAAGCTTGGGCCTCAGACAACCTTCCCAGATGGGTAGAGTGAAGTGCCAGGCTCCCAGTGGATGCTAGGGGACTTGGCACTCCAGCTTTGCCGGAATGCTCAGCAGGAAGGTTGAGGACTGGAGATTTTTCAGGAAACAGCGGGAAGGGATGGATCAGGCAGTCAGTCCCAGAGACCACGAAGCGAATGTCACTTCCTTCCCAGCTTGGCAACCCCTTGCCAAGAATGGGTGATTGCAAGGAGCTGTGTATTCAGCCAACTCACCATGAACCGGATCAAGAGGTTTCAGCAGGGTTTCCGCAATCTGCTGATCACTGGGGACCCATCCGCTTTCAACCACTTTGGCCCAGGGTTTGCATACACAACTGTCAAAGTTTCGATAGCCATCTGGTTCGGATGACTCTGGAGGTTCCTGGCTAGGACCTGGGCTCATTGAGTAGGTGGACAGCATCAGTGGGAGGTCTCCATCTTCATCCCTGGTGAAGGGATGGTATCCGTCTTCCTTCTCTACCCATTGGTCCTTGGCCACACTATTGAATAAGGAGTAACCTGGGGCATCTGTGGGGACCAGTGACAGATCCGCAATGGGCAGCGGGAAAAGAGATGGGAAGTCCATTAATCCTGGGAAACCAAAGTCTGGGAAGTGAGCAAAGGTGGTCCACTCTTCATGCTTGGTGTCCTTTATGGAGTGTTGAAAGGCCGGCAATGGGAAGCTCTCGGTGTGCTGCTCAGTGGTGTCTTCAACTTTGCTTCTTTCTCTGAACAAAAATGGAATAGATAAAAACTGTTGTGGCTGAGGCAACATCTGAACATTGAACAGTCTGACTCATTTCCAAGGATATTGCACTGAGGCATATGGCTTCCCTCAAGCTAGTGGACGAGCCAATCCCTGACTTTGTGTGGCATGGTTAGTGTAGCGGTGCTGTCTATGAGGAGTTTGTGTACGTTTCCCGGTGACCATGTGGCTTTCTTCTGGGTGGTCCAGTTTCCTGCCATCCTCCAATTATATATAGGGTTTGGAGGTTAATTGGGGTATTTGGGTGGCAAGGTTGATGGCCGAAGAGGCTTGTACCATGCTGAATGTCTAAATTAAATTAACCAGTCCCTGGATTGGATTCTCCATGCAAAACCAATGGTTTAGGAGGTGCCAAACCAGCAAAGTGCTTTGAATAGTCGAGCACCTAATTTACATTAATGACAGACAATACTGGAGATAGTGAGCAGGTTTTAATTTTAAATTTAGACATGCAGCACAGTAACAGGCCACTTCGGCCCACGAGTCCATGCTGCCTTATTTACACCCAATTAACCTGCACCCTGGTACGTTTCAAATGGTGGGAGGAAACTGGAGCTCCTACGTGAGGAAAACTCACATAGACATGGGGAGAACATACAAACTCCTTACAGACAGGGTGGGATCTGAACTCAAGTCCCTATCACTGGCGCTGTAAAGGGGTTGTGCTAACCACCAAGCCAACCATGCTGCTCTCTGAGGGGGCAACGGGGATAAAATTTCAGACTGAGGCCTCTTGTTACAGAAAAGGGAACATTTAAGGGTGGGATGGCTTAAGTTGCAGGAGAGGGTGGAGGGAATGGCTCCGATGGGGTGGAAATGAAACAGGATGTCGTTGATAGGAAAGGGGGCATGGGGAGAGGTTTTGGAATGGCAGCTGATCTGTCTGAAGGAGGAGGATAATGAAGAGAGGACGAATGTTGCAAAAGCCCAGCAGGTGAGGAAGTGCCTGCGGAGAGAGAAAGACACTTCGTTACATCAGAGGGGGTGTGAACAATTACAATGTTCAAAAGACATTTGACCAAGTACAGTCCCATAATATTTGGAGTAAAGGCACTTTTTTCATTTATTTGTCTCTGTGCTCCACAGTTTAAAATTTGTCATCAAGCAATTCACATCTAATTAATATGAACATTCCAGAGTTTATTCAAGGCTATTAATATATATTTTGGTTTGACCATGTAGACATTACAGCACATTTTTTTACATAGTCCCCTCATTTCAGGGCACCATAATGTTTGGGATATTTGAGTTCACAGGTGTTCATGAGTACTCAGGTATGTTTAATTGCCTTATTGGTGCAGGTAAAAGAGAATGAGGGTTGTTTCTAAGCTTTTGACCATCTTTGGAGTCTGTAGTTGCCATTTTTCAACGAGGAACAAATAACCTTGAAAAACTCTGGAATATGCACTTTAATTATATGTGAATTGTTTGATAACCTTTAAACTGTGGAGCATCAGGGCAAATTAAGGAAAAAAGTGTCTTTGTTCCAAACATTATGGAGGGCCCTGAATGTGGATAGGAAGAGTCAGAGAGGTGGGCAACTTGGTCAACATCAGAACATAATAAATAGGCGGAGTCTGGCCCATCGAGCCTTCTCCGTTATTTGATAACATGCCAGTGGACTCAGCTCCACCTACCTGTCAGTTCCCCATAACCATGAATTCCCCTACTATTAAAAAATCCATCTATGAGGCAGCCTTAACTGATTCTTTGGGCAGAGAGTTCACGACTCGAAGCAGTCCCTCCTCATCTTGATTTTAAATTTATTCCCCGAATCCCTGAGTTATAGGAGGAGAGTGGGAATAACCTCTCTGCTATAGTGTTAAAGACAAAAGTCTGCAGACTGCAGTTTCTCCAACATTTTTAACATTTAGAACTCTCTGCTTCTATATTCGTATCATAATTTTATGCATTTCGAAGAGATCGCCCTGTGACAGATTATGTTATATTTTATATTGTATATAGATATCTTTTAGAGGAGATAAATTGTGGGTTTTTTTTTAGTGTAGGTCACAAAAAGATACAAACACTTCACAACACAGATTTCTTTTAAAATGCCAGAGCTCTGCTCAAGCCAGACAGTCCAGGCTCCGAGTGCCTTTGAAAAAGTTTCGAAGGATGCCTATAAGGACTTCATAAGTAGGGGTTAATTGGACCTGGTGTGGAGTAATGGATTATTGTTTTGGAAAGCAACAGATGAGAAGTCGAAGACTGGGTCCGGTGCTGCAATCTGTCTGAGTGCAGTTGGCTATTCTGAAAGGGTCAATGTGATTTTCTCTGAGTGAGAGAGAATTCAGTTCTACAGTCAGCAGCAGCAGCTGGGAAAAATCCCATTTTGAAGACAGGTTGTGAGTTCTTAGTTCAGCTTGATCAAAGCCCTTGTCGTCCATACAAGAGGAGAGGACTGGCTGTATAATGTTTCACTTTAAACAAGGGAAACAAAATGGAACTTTGTGGTGACTTGAAAGAAAGAGGTTATCATTTGGAAAACCCTGATGGGGCAAGTTTCTTCGGCAAGACACTGAAGAGGCTGATTGGAAGGAATCAGTTTGTGTCCAATGAGCAATAAATCTCTCTCTGAAAAGCAACAAGAACCTTCGTGAGTGGTAGCCATTTACCTTTCAAGCACCAAAGTCTGGTGAAATTCATAAATGTTAAATTCTGTGCACATTATAAGAATTGCCTGATACTGGTGAACTTGGAGGAGTGGGAAGTGAGATTGGACTGTGAACCAAAGAACTTTTCTGAACTTACACACACATTACATATATGCTTAGAATTAGAAGAGGGTTAAGTTAATAGTAATAAGTTAAAAGTTTGATCCTGTTTTCATGTCTAAAGATAATTAAAAGCAACTTTTGTTTAAGTAACCATTTGACTTGGTGAATTTCTATTGCTGCTGGGTTTTGGGGTCCTCTGGGCCCAAAACCCCTCATAATATGTTATACATTTCTATAAAAGAGCCCTCTGCTATTGGAGAGGATTCTTAAAGGCAGGATTTATGAGTATTTAGAGAGGTGCAGTCTTCTCAGGGATAGTCTGCATGGCTTTGGGCGGGGGAAGTTTTTGGCTCATGAGCCTAAATTAGCTTTTTGAGGAGTTAACAAAATGAGCAGTAGATGTGGTGTATATGGATTTTCGTAAGGCATTTGCCAAGGTCCCCCATGAGATACTCCGAAAGTCATGAGGCACGGGATCCAAGGACCCTTCGCCGCGTGGATTCAGAATTGGTGTGCCTGTTGAAAGCAGACTGTAGTAGTGGTAGGAAAGTATTCTGCCTGGAAGTCAGTGATGAGTGGAGTTCTGCAAAGATCTGTTCTGAGACCCCTGTTCTTTGTGATTTTTATAAATAACCTGGATGAAACAGAAGGATGGGTCAGTAAGTTTTCAGACGATGCAAATGTTAGAGGATCTGTGGATGGTGTTGAAGGTTGTTGTAGGCAACAAAGGGTTTTGATAGGATGCAGAGTTGGGTGGAAAAGTGGCAGATGGAGTTCGATCTGGATAAGTAAGAGATGATACATTTTGGAAACTCAAATCTGAAGGATGAGTACAGGGTTAATGGCCGGAAACTTAACAGTGCAGAAGGACAGATGGACCCTGGGGTTCAAATCCATCCATCTCTCAAGGTTTCCACGCAGGTTGATGGGAATAGTTAAGAAGGTCTACAGGATGCTGGGCTTCATTAGTCTGGGGGATTGAGTTCAAGAGTTGGGACGTCATGTTGAAACTCTACAAATCTCTGGTGAGACCACTCTTAGAGTATTGTGTTCAGTTCTGGTCACCTCATTATAGGAAGGATGTGGAAGGTATGGAGAGGGGGCAGAGATTTACAGGATGTTGCCTGGATTGGAAAATAAGTCTTATGAGGCAAGGTTGGCAGAGCTGGGACTTTTTTCTTTGGAGCAAAGAAAGATGGGAGGACACTTGATAGAGGTCTACAAGATTATGAGTGGTGTAGATAAGGTGGACAGCCAGTGCCTTTTTCCTCGGGTGGGAGGAGCAAAGTCCAGAGGACATATGTACAAAGTAAAGGGAGGGAAGTTTAGGGGAGACATCAGGGTTAAGTTTCTTACTCAGAGAGTTGTGGGTACTGGGAATGCCTTGCCAGGGATGGTGGTGGAGGCTGAAACATTGGAACATTTAAGGGACTCTTAGGTGGGCACATGGATTAAAGTAAAATAGAGGGTTACGGGTTAGGGAGTGTTCAGTTTTTGTTGGTAGGAATATGTAGTCGGCACAACATTGAGGGCCAATGGGCCTGTACTGGGCTGTAGTGTTCTATGTTCTATCCTTCTAAACTCCAGAGAGTACAGTCCCAGCCTACTCAGTCTGAACTTTTCAGCATTGTAGCAGAGCTCAATTTGGAGAGTCCAAGAGTCAAAGAGACAAGAGACACTGAGAGACTGGGGAAACCTTCATCAAGGTTATGGGGAGACGGCAGAATAAAGCTGAGAGGAGCCTTGATTGGAACGGCAGAGCAGGCACGATGGTCCAAACGGCCAAACTTCTATGCCTGATGTAAAGTTCAGACCACAAAGGATAATGGTAGGGTTAATGAAATAGGAGTAGAGAGCAAGTCCAAAATTAGATCAAAACATAGAGGTTGGGGGGGAATAAAAGATTTGCTTATCCTGAGTGGTTAAACTGAGGAACGTTATCCTGATAAGAACAGCAAGCCAGACTGAGTTTGATACAGATCCCATGGTGTGATTGGCCAGCAAACTCTGAGATGGGTTGAAATTCTCAATCTGCACTTGGCCACTCACTGTGATACTTCGGTCATGCACGAGATCTTCTCCACTTTGCAGTCATCAATCTTATTTTCATTGAAAATGGATCCTTTCACCTAGTTCACAAAAACAGGCACAATTGAAAGTCTGGGTTGGTTGGGGAAATCACACATTATTTGAAGTCATCAACCTTACAGCAAACAGTTCAATTCTTGCAATATTAGGCAGCTCCGTTAATGTAACACCATTACAGTGCCATTAACATGGGTTTGAATCTGGCCCTATCTGTGAGGAGTTTAACCCAGTGACCGTGAGGATTTCCTCCAGGGTCTCCAGTTTCCTCCTTCAGGGTTACTAGGTTAATTGGTTACATGGGTGTTTTGGGACAATGTGGGTTCAGGGGCAGGAAGGGCCTGTTATCACGCTGAATCTAAATTAAAATAAAATCTAAGTTAATATAATTACTGGTCCGGAGGCTGAGAATCCATTCCGTTTTCCCTCTCTCTCAAAGTTGTGTATGAGGTGGGAAACTGATATCTGATGGTGGGAGAATCTGTGCGGAGGGAGAGAGTGGTTGCAGCCCACTTACACAGTCGACAGTGATAGCTGATGTTCACCTGCAAGGTGGTTCTATAAACTTCAAAACTGAATGGGTCTGATACCTGAGGTTTGTTGAAAACTTGCTTGGACACCGAGCTCTTCAGAGGCGATGGAATTTTCTCCCACCAGGACTTCTTTACTCTGGAGACAAGAGATGGAATTGGGTTAGCAGTGTTTTCCTCTCCACTTGCTGCTAGCATTACCTCTCCTATTCCTGTGTACACCACGGAATCTGGGACACCAGAGGGGAACCAGCATTGGGGGTGAGCTGAGCTCCCTTTGTTCCCAACCTGCAGTGCGGGATAGTACAGTTAGCATAGCAGTTATTGCAATGCCTTTACAGTGCCAGCGATCGGGATTGGTGTTCAAATCCCACGCTGACTGTAAGGAGTTTGTACGTTCTCCCTGTGTCTGCGTGGGGTTTCCCCGAGGACTCCGGTTTCCTCCCACCAGGATTGTAGGTCAATTGGGTGTAATTGGGCAGCACAGGCTCGTGGGCCAAAATGTCCTGCTTCCATGATGTATGTCAAGCTGAGCCGAGCTGAAGGGTGGATATTGTTCCTCATCCTCCTCCATTCATTTAATCACTTCCATCAGCAAATTCTGATTTTTGAGTTGAATGTTAACCCTGGATGTAATCATTCTTTTCCTCTTGTACCAAGGAATGTCTAACAAAACAATGTATCCAAGGAACAATGTATCCAACCATCGTACATATTTTCTTTACACTCACATACCACTTTAAGTATTCCCTACGCCATTGGTGCTCTGTGATTCGTCAGAGAATGCTTAAGGTGGGATGTGTGTGGAAAGAAAAAGTTTGAAAACCACTGTTTTAATCGTACCTAATTGACTCATTACATGCAGTTTCAGAACTCCAAAGGAAATGGGTCAATGACAATTTTTCTCATGAAAATATTTCAGTTACAATTGGGTCTGGAGCAGTGATTCTCTTTTTTGTAAGGTCTTTTTAAAGACTCTGACTGGGGACAGAGCCTAGCAGTAGGGAGAGGAGAGGAGAGGAGAGAAAAGGAGAGAGGAGAAGGACAGAAAAGAAAAGAGTCCGGGGCAGGTAAGAAAACTTTTTAAAAAGTCTCTTACCAGGGTCTGCGGGGAGGAGTCGGCGTCGGAGGCGGCCATTGGTCGAGCGAGCGTACAGGAGAGTGTGACGGGAAGGTAAGGTCTTTTTAAAGACTCTTACTGGGGACAGAGCCTAGCAGTAGGGAGAGGAGAGGAGAGGAGAGAAAAGGAGAGAGGAGAAGGACAGAAAAGAAAAGAGTCCGGGGCAGGTAAGAAAACTTTTTTAAAAGTCTCTTACCAGGGTCTGCGGGGAGGAGTCGGCGTCAGAGGCGGCCATTGGTCGAGCGAGCGTACAAGAGAGTGTGTAGGGGTTAATTGGTAAAAGGCCAATAAATAAGAGGGACAGCGAGCGGCCCAGCGAGTGAGTGGCCCAGTGAAGGAGTGGGACTTCCAGGTTTTGGCTCATCAGGCGGAGAGAAAGCTAAGATAGTCTTTATTACTACTTCATTGGGGTAAGGGATGAGTGTTAAGGCTGTGTGTTGTCGGGAATGCCGGATGTGGGAGGTCCTGGAGTCTTCCAGACTCCCGGATGTCCATATCTGCACTAGGTGTGTCGAGCTGCAGATTGTCAGGGACCGTGTTAGGGAACTAGAGCTGCAGCTCGATGACCTCAGGCTGGTTAGGGAAACAGAGGTAGTCATAGACAGGAGTTACAGCCAGGTGGTCACGCCAGGGCCAC